>NC_142142.1:2733750-3382500 GCF_024610735.1 Ursus americanus
CAATGCCAAGCACCTACTCATCGCTGGGGCCTATACAAGCGCCTAGGGATTCAGAGATGAATGAGATCCACTCCCTGTTCTCAGGGAGCTCACAGTCTATTCAGGAAAACAAATACGAAATGGCGAAATCGCATTATGGGAGCTATCACAAAGGTATATATATGACGAGAGGACGTTCTGTTTGGGTTGAATCCAAAGTAAGTACACGTTTGCAGGGAAGACCTGGGGAGGCGTCCTAGGCAGGTGGGACAGCACATGCAAAAGCAAAGGGACATCATCAGAGCACAGTGTCTCCACCTCCTAGAAGCAGCTTGCGTGGTGCGGCTGGGCGTAACACGTCAAGGGGCCGTGAGGGGCTAGGCCTCCAGACAGACAGGGGCCAGGCTGTGAAGGCCTCTGTGTGCACGCTCGGGAATTTGGGTTCTCTCCGTAACAGGAAGCCTGGGAGAGCCGCAGGGATAGACAGAATTGGGGTGAGGTGCCAGGGTGAGACACGTGGTGGGCAGGCAATTTCCAGATGTGTTCGCTAGAACACAGGGAAGCTGGCTCCCTCTGTCTCCTGCTGCAAAGGGGGCTCTGGTTACAAGATGGAGACCGGTCAGACCCCGAAACACAACATCTCACAGCACTGGAAGGCTGAGCTCCGTCGGGTGCCCTTCTCTTCTCTCCCTCCCCTGGACATCTTGGTGTGTCAAATCACAACGATTATCAAAATTTACCTAGCATCCATAAAGGGCAGACACTGTACTGAACACGCTACGCGACTTTCTCATTCACAAGCTGCTCCATTTGGGCAAGTCTATTACTGTGCCGGGAACAGAGATGAATAATCTGAGGCTCAGAGAGGTTCAGAAACGTGCTCAGGGACACACAGCTCAGAAGTGCTGGAGCCAAAACAGGAGCTCAGTGGTCTGACTCTCGAGCTTGTCTTCAATCCCAAGCTCTTCTGGGTTCCCACAGTGAAAAGACCTCCTCCCTGGCTTTCAGTTAGTGGGTGGTGGCCTAGGGCTCCTACAAAATCCCTCCCAGGAGCCTGCTGGGAAAATGAGCCACCCTCCCATCCGTCCCCAGGAGCTGTCCTCTAGGTCTCTATAGTAATCCTACTCTAGAAAATCCTGAGCCCCATGGGAGATCAAAGGCAGGGCTGGGCCCCGCCCTACCAGTGCATTCCGGCCTGGCCCTCCCGTGGCGGACTTCCAGGGAGGCAGGACCAGAATATCCCTGGCTCTGCCTCCACAGTGTAGACACACAGGGCCTCCATTCGCTCTGGAAACTGGGCAATTTTTCACTTAAAACCATCTGAAAACAAACTTCATGCCTTCAAATTTATACATTCACAGAACATTTCTAGACTCTGGAATAGGATTAGGCGGTAATGATTTAATTGATGGTTAAGTGTGCAGATAAAATGAATGTGCTGAATCCTTTCTGTAATTATCTCTCCAAGGAGCCCCGGCAGCTGTAATTACCGTCTGAGGCCGGAATTACAAGCCAGCTGTAGTTTTAAGCAAAATGTGTTGAAGTCCCTGCCAGACGAGTGAAAGTCAGTCAGGAGCTGCACCGGGGCCCCCTAGGACTCGTCAAAAGGAGCACAGACCTTGCAGAGGCTCTTGGCTCCCAAATCTGGGGAATGTGCTCTCGCAATCCCTCTGCACCCCTGGCCCCGACCAGACCATCACTCCGGCGGTCTACACCCTGCTGGGGGCCAACACACCAAATTAGGTTATAAATCCAGGTCTGGATTAACCAGAATGGCTGTCTCCACTGATCAAATGATTCCAATCATGACTAAATGTTTTGCGGGAGCTAAGCTCCTGCCGGGACAATTATGCGCAATTCATGCATTCATTCAACAACCACCACAGAATTGTGGAGTGCTTCCTCTGAGCCAGGTGCCAGGACTGGGTAATCACAGGCTAACAGAGCAGATATGGCTCCTGCAGTGTTGGACCACACTGCTCGAGTTATCCTTGACCTGACTAGGACCCTGCTAAAGATCTCACGCATCTGGCCCCGCGAGTGAAGAGCAGGATGGTGGGGACAAGACAGTGTCCGGAAGGGGTGGGTGCGCCGAGGCTGAGGGGAAGGCCCAGGAGCTGCTCCGTGCAGCATAGCCTGTTGGAGGCAACGGGCTTGGTTCTCAGGCCTCTGGTCTGCGGCCCCCGTCACGCATTCAGCACTTCCCGAGACGCTTGTCACGCGCACAGGCTCTGCTCCTGTCTGGCTCATTCCTGCTGCCCCCGAACTAGGGGTCCCATACACGATCTTTGCTGTGCAGGACTCTTACTAGATGTGAACAGGGCCGAACACAGCAAAGGGTAATGCTCACCGTAAGTGTTATCAAACAATCTGATTTACTTACTTGTGTCTATGGCCTTAGACTCTAAATTCCATGGGACATGGGGGCTAGCATTTCCCCCACTTTATCTCTAGTGCAGAATGCCTGGCACCTGCTCAGAAATAGCGGTTTATCAATGAAAACAAACCATAACATGCGAGGGGGGATGAAGGCAGACAGGACTGGCACACTCTACTACTGGAGGGAGGTCAAAGGTCCCCAACTCCACCCCCAAAGGGAAGGGGAGTCAGGTGCAGGTTCCAGGCAGTAGAGTCTGTGGAATGATAAGCAAATCCAGGCTTCCCCAGGGGTCCACTAGAATTCATCCATTCCCGTTCTCTCTTTCTCTCTCCACTTTTCCTCACTAGACTGTGCTCCTGGAAAGAAAGTGCCATGTGTTTTTATTGCTGAATGCTCAGTGTCTAGACATTGCGTAGTACAGAGTGGCCCTAAATAAGCGTTTATTGAGTAAGAGTCTCAGTAAAGCCATCAGAGTGCCGAAAAGCTACCTGCACTGACGCCGATGGCCAGGGGAGGGCAGCAAAGGGCAGCAGAGCTGATGGCAGAGGCTGAGGACGGGGAGGTTTGCTCTTTGGGGATAGCTTGGCATTCAGGAGAAAGTCCTATTATTCATGTGAATATCTGGGGACACTTGGAGGCACCAGGACAGGAGAACATTGCTGACAGAAGTCCAATGAAGCCCAGTGTCATAAAGGAGGGAGACCAATTTGAGCGGGCAGCTAGAGAGGCTAGGGGCCAGTGCCTGAGAAGAGGTGTGTGGACAGCAGGGTTCCAAGGGAAGTAGTCTAGAGTCACAGTGCTGGCAGCACAAGCCCTGTGCAGAGCAGCTCCCAGAGCTCCAGACTTACTCTTGGGGCTTTGGTTCTTAAAGTGACAAGTGTCCTGAAAGTCAGGCCTGTTACTGCCTCCCACCCTGGTTTGGGCTCAGGAACAGGAGGAGAAGGCCAAGACCAGACCAGGCTGTGTGGAAGGATGTTCCCAAGGTCCCCCATGGGTATGGGGACTGGCAGACTGCCAGATCGTTGGAAGCGCTCCTCATCTCTGTCAATTTCCCCTGGTGCACAGCGTGCTGAAGGCACGTGCGAGATGTAACAGGAGGCAGGTGGGGCACCGGCCATGGCTGCCTGCCAGGACCGCCTCTCACCCAGAGAGGTTCTCAGTGGGGGCTGCTGGTCCAGCAAACACGAACTGCAGACTCGATTGGCTGTCCTGTGGTGCCCACGTTGGCTAGAGAATTCTGTTTCCAGGAGGACAATGGAGCCCAGAGCTGTTATGGGTGGTGGACCTCAGGGGAATGGAGGGAGTCACAGCTGGAAGGTTAAACAGACATCGCTAGGCGACAAGGAGATGGCGTCTCCTGTCAGCATGAAGGGAGTCTGCCTGAGGGTAGAAAACTATCCTCCAAATCAAGGGAAGGCCTCTGTGCCCTGATGGGTGTGACATGGCCAGCTAACCACCAAGTGGGAGGTAGGACACACGTCCCTTCAGGGTGCTCTGGGTGTCAGGAACTTTGGGTGGTCCTTAGCCCTGGAGAGTATGAAGAGGCACATAGCCTCAGATTTTTTGACCAAAACCTTCATGGAAGCAAATTTGCTGCATGATGCCTCCAAGTGTCCCCGCTGTGAGAAACAAGCGGCCCTGGGCCAGTCCACAGTTCCTTGAAGAAGCCCAGCTTCCCCGTGGAGGCAGAAGACCAATTTCTAAGTCCAGGTCTGGCGCGGGCCCTCTAGGGAAGTGGTGAGACAAGCAAGGCCTATATTTCTAGACAGTGGAAGTGCAGCAGAGACGCAGAGGGACGAGGACTGTGCGAGGTGGTGAGAGACCAGGTAGTAAGACAAAGGCAAGAGCGCACCTTCCTTACGTGTTCTTTTCAGCCTTTGTCCGTGTCCATGTGAAATGTCAGTAGGCATGCCTTCCTGAGTCCTTCCCTTCCTATCATGTGTGACCGCATAGTCAGAAAGCACTGGAAAGAGCTTTCTGAATACATGGAGTCTCTTCTATCTAGGCTCCCAGCAATTGAAAATGCCTCCCTATTTTTTTGTTCTGAGTATTTGAAAATCTTCGAAAGCTGAGGATAGAATCTGACCATATCAAACACGATCTCTTTCACTACCATGATCTCTATGATGATATGGTAATTTTCCCCAAGGGCCTAATTACTTCTACTTTGCCAAAGTGTTCTTGTTTTTCTACATGTTTTCTTTCTTTCTTCTCTTTCTTACTTTCATATATATTTTTTCTGACCTGAACTCACTGTCTACATTTTTCAGAAGATATCTTATGAAGCACACTGTTAATTACCTGCCTAGCACCCACTCCCTGCTAATTTCCTCCCTCCTAAGTGAACCCTGGATTTGCCAGTTTCCATTACTCCCCAGGCACCTATGCAACTCCAGGGAAGAGGATCCATTTCTGGAGTTGGATCTGTTTGGCCCACATAATCCCATTCCTTTTGCCAGTGACAGATTCAAAAATTGGCATCTTCTGGCCAATGACATGTAAGGGGGAAGTCTGTTAAGAGCTCGAGGAATTGTTGCTCCCAACAGAAAGTGAGAAGTGCATTCACCTCTGGTTATTTTCATGTCTGGACGCAATGCCTGGATTGCATCCATCTTGCCACCAATCTGAAGATGGACCAAAAAGGGAAGACGGCGCAGCAGCCTGGAAAGATCCAGAGTTCCTGACCTTGTCATTAACCACCATAGGGAATCTGCAATCCCTGAGTCCTGTCCAACTCTAACTCCTCAGCCAGAGGATACATTTCTCAGTGTTCAAGCCAGTTGGTGGCAGGACCTCATTCTTCACCTCCAAGGTCTACCGGTACATCTTGCCAGGAAATCGACTCAAGAGCTTGCCAGATCCTCTTGTTTTTAACCAAAGAAGACTTCCAGGAACTGTCTCCTTGGTGGGCTTCTCCCTC
Source organism: Ursus americanus (assembly GCF_024610735.1). Classification (NCBI taxonomy): domain Eukaryota; kingdom Metazoa; phylum Chordata; class Mammalia; order Carnivora; family Ursidae; genus Ursus; species Ursus americanus. Next base: position 2,739,030 of record NC_142142.1, read on the forward strand.
ATGAGGAGAGTCTGCCTCCGCACTGCCCCTCTGCCTGTGAGCCTCCCTTGGTGGGGTCACTCTGCTAAGCCCCACGTGTACCTTCTCGATGAGTTTTCTGCCTCAGGGGCATGGCTTTCCAGGCGGGTGCCGCACACCAGCCTGCCCGTTTCTAAGTGGTCTCCTGATATACCTGCATGTCCACAGCTCTTGTGCTGGGTTACTGTGCTTGTTCTCTGTGTGGGGTACGTTAGAACGCTGGAGGTCCCTTACGGCTGGGCTTCGGATCTCACCTTCCACGTATCGAGGACACCCCTAGTCCCAAAACTCTTTTTCCCACATCCTACTTAATATCATCCAGAGGGACTAGTCCAGCGTGCTGTTTTGCTGTGTTATTTCCCGTTTCCTCCTGGTATTCACTTTTAAATCCTCTTGATGGGATTAGCTAATCTACCTCTAGTCCCCCCACGCCTCCATAAGATCTTCATTCTTGGCTGAGGATGATTTCCTCTGGTACGTTCAGCCAGGTTCAGAACCTCATCTAAACATCAGCCTGGTTTTGTGAGGCAACTGTTGATGATCTTGGAGGCATTCCTTCCAGAGTTCCAAAGGACAAGGGGAGGAAGTAAGGAAAACACCACTCATGTTCTCAAGTCCTTCATTTCCCCCCCACAAAACCATTGTCTGTGGCTCACGAGAAACAGTAGTTTGACCAGTCTCAGCTGACTCTTTGTTACACCTTATTGACCATTAGGAGGCCATCCTGCCATCAGATCTTCGGGCCCATTCACAGCTGCCTCACAACAGCGAATCACCAACCAGGGTCTTTTTACGCTTCCCTCCACGCAGCTTTCTTCACACTCAAGTACTTGGGGTTTCTCCTTCATCTGTGCTTCTCTTCCGGAAACTGTGGCTTCCTCGCAATGGGACAGATCTCATTTCTCCTGGGTGTTGTTCTACTCATTCTAGCTTCTTTTCTATTTTTTTTTTAAAGATTTTATTTATTTATTTGACAGAAAGAGAGAGCCAGAGAGCATAAGCAGGGGCAACGGCAGAGGGAGAGGGAGAAGCAGACTCCCCGCTAAGCAGGGAGCCCGATGTGGGGCTCAATCCCAGGACCCTGGGATCATGACCTGAGCCAAAGGCAGACGCCCAACAACTAAGCCACCCAGGCGCCCCCTAGCTTCTTTTCTATTGAGGGAGATTTCCACCATCTTCAGGTTTCATCTTAAACACAGCTAGAATGTGGCAAACTATGTGACAACAAATGGAGTGGCCCAAATCCAACATCCGCCAAATGTACTTCTGGGCAGCCCCAAGTCCATACGTGTTCTGCTAAGTCTGGGTTGCAAGGAATAAAGGCTCACTCAAGGTAACTCAATAAAAAGGTTTAGCTAGGGATGGTGGTGGTGATTTATCGTGAAAACACTCACAGGGCAATAACGGAAATGGATTCTCACAGAAGTTCGAGAGCAGGAACCCTGGTAGGCATAGGTCCTATGGCCAATTAGCTCCTAGAGTTAAGCCAGGTCCAAGGTAACTCCTAGGACCTCTGCATCACAGCTTCTGGCTCTTGGCTCCGGCCCACTGTTACCTGAAGCTGTGCTCTGCTCCCTTTCTGCTGCCTGGCTTCTTCATCTTCATCTTCTGCTGAGCATACACGTCTACGCACTACAATTTCAGTGTACTTAGAATGTGGTTTTTCCATGGCCGACCGAGACCTCTAAAGCTTCTGTTTCATATGCTTGCCGACGCTTCCTTTTCTTGACATATGCAGGGTCACTGGCAGTATCTAATGGACCCAACCCACCGTGGGCTATCATGTGACCATGGCGTATGTTACCGGGCAGCCCAGAGACTGGCTGCTGGGAACATGCGCCCTTCTTGACCCAATAATCTGTGGCCAGGGATACATGTTGCAAACCATGGTGATTAGGACTGCTTCTTCAACAGATGGTAGGGGTGGAGCTGTGTGTGCATGCAGGGGCGGCTGAGATGGGGCAGACACTATAAGTCACATACTCAGCGCAATTCCCTTGTAGGGTTCTGCCTCCCAGCTGCTCTGTGTCCCACCCTTGCTTCGTTTTCCTGACCTGCAACCTTGAAGTCTATCTGCTCGGACTCTCCAATGTTAGCTTACAGTTCCACCTCTCACCTCCTAGCCTGTCTTCTGACAAGCTTAGTGTTGCTTGATTAAAGCTCCTGTGGCTTGGCCAGGGGGTCCGCTCCTATCCAACGTTTCCACGGCAGCCTTGGTGGGGACCACTCAGCATTCCCGAGCCCTGGCCGCCCTGCTGGCATCAGCACAGGCTACACGAGATCACACACTCTCCTCTCTCTCAGCCCACACTCAGGTCTGACACTGGCTCCCCCTAGCCTCCTTCTCCTTGTTTTCTGGAACACAGAAAACTCCCCAGAAGATTAAATTCACATTCTCGGTGAAGGTTTCACACCATTATGAAACCCGAGTGACTTCTCCTCTTCTACGGTGTGTGTGTGCCTCAGCGCCTCCCTTGCTTGTGGGATTTCTTCCATTCTATTCTGCAACATTGTCTTCTCTATTAATCTGGGTTTTTAGAAACCTTTTTCAGGCTGTTTCATCTCTTCCAATGTCTTAGCTTGTCTGATTAAAGCCAAAAGGACACGGCGAGCGTTTGTACTCTGAGTTGTGAGGGGCAGCCTCTCGCATCAACTCTGAGCCCTTTAGGACTTTGGATTAAATGCTCAAAGACTGTCCACAGCAGGACCTGTTGGAAGTGAATGGAGGTGGGGGCTGTGAATTACAGCCAGGAGGAGAGGACTTAGCAGGAAGAAACTCCTGCATCAAGGCTGATGCTGAAAAGAGAGATGAGGTCTAGGGAGAGGTGTGGCATGCCCATTCAAGTGTCAGGGGCAGGACATGGGAGATGCATGGGAGGACAGGGTGCCGTCGATCTGAAGGGTCAGTTTCAAAGTGCGGAGCAGAGCATGCGGAAGAGGCTGGGCTGTTCCAGATACTCTGATCAAAGTTGACGGAAGAATAAGAGCAACGTCTGGATACTGGCAAAAGGCTCAGCAGGATCCAGGTGGAGCCAGGCTGGAAAAGGGCAGAGGTGCTTTCAGGACATGGGAACAGGCAGGGAGTATACAGAAGAAACCTAGGGATCTGGAGACCCAGGAAGAGAGGAGGCAGGGGATCATCTGGGCCTCAGTTCTGGTCATTAGGGCAGGTGGGAAGGGGCACTGTGTAAATCCTGGGTGCTCTGCACAAAGCTACTCCTAACACTGCCTGTGGAGTGACATCTGCTTCCACAGGCCACCGGGGCAAGATGGCGCCATGCTGTGCCTGAGCCAGGAGGGAGGAGCATCTGTGTGCTCTGCGAGCAGAGCCGGGTATAGGCCCAGGGCCATGTGTCTCCAGGTGAACGCCCACACATCCGTCATCCCTTCCCTCCCCTGTAATTCTGATCTTTCCTTCCCCCATTGGCCTTTTCCTCAGCCTATAAAAAATGCTCAGATTCTTGCTTCTGAAAAAGAAAAATCTCGAACTTGAAAGCCTTCACTGTTGTCTAGTGACTGGCCTGTCTCTTGCCTTCCCATTTCAGCCAGAAAAGTGAAAGAGTTGTCTATGTTTATGAACCCCTCCTCTGTCTCCAGGCTGGATGCGACCAGATACCACCACTCTGCTGAAACTGCTCTCCTTGAGGTGAGGAGACATACAGACATAAAAACTCAGGGTAGTCAGCCCAACCAACCCATGCATATGGAACCACAAGAGTGCTCTCTCTCTCAAGACATTTAATAAATTTGAAAGAAAGCAGAGAGATGAGCATAGTATTGAAGAATGATTTTAAAGTATTATTAAGTTTAATTTGACAAGGACTCGAACAGATTTTGCTAACCTTCCTTTTGTCTCAGCCAGCTCCATGATACCAACCTGACCCCGACTGCCTCACTGTTAGTCTGTCCCCTTGTGCCTCTCTCTAGTCCTTGCCCCCTCACCCACTCCCTGTTTGGAGGACACCCATCTGTCTGAGCCCCTTGGTGACTGCTGTTCCAGAATTAGTTTTTCAGTCCTCACTCTAGGCCTCAGCAGGAAAGGGCTGCACTTTGAAGACTCAGCCTGTGTGAATGGACAGCCCTTCTCTTCACAGTTGGGTCACAGGTGAGTCTGGATTCCCCAGTACTGATACACAGGCCACGTGGGAAAAACCTGCAACCTCCCCTAATTCAGGGGGAGCTTTTGTTGGTGAAGCTCAGAGTTTTCTGCTATGCTCTTCCTCAAGGACTCTGGAGCTTAAACATCTGCTAATTAGCCTTTTGTCAGCAGATTACGGGCATAGGCTTTTTCACTTCATATCTGGGTGAACAAACTGGCCTTCTGCCCATTGCCTTGGGACCAGATTAGAATCTGACTGGCTGTCAGCTACGAGAAGGGCAGGAGGCAGAAGCGTAGTGTGCACGTGCGCGCGTGAGTGTGGGGGAGGGGATGGTTAAAATTGGAGTCACTTAGTTGTGAACACTATGTATCTTCCAGAGAAGCATCTTTTAGAATGCACTGGTCAAATGTCACTGCTCTCCGCACATATACTGAAACTCCTTTATCCCCTTCTCTGCACGTCAGCTCCCCGTCCTCTCATTCCTGCCCCCAACACCCTATTCCTTCTCTACCACTGTGCATCCATCCGGTCAGCAGAGCGGCCTGGGTATCACCCCAAACTCCTCTCTCTCTCCGGCCTCCCATAAACCTCAGCAGACTCTTCCCACCCACCCCTCTAGTTGTGCCCCCTCTCACCTGAGCATGAGCACAGCTCACCCGGACCCTACAGCGGCATCTGCCCCCAGCCTCATTCCTCTGGCCCATGCTCCTCCACAAGGGCCGTGTGATCCTTTCGAAGCATAGCTTTGGGCCTGCTGCAGCTCTTCTGAAAATCATTCCAAAGGCCCCACCGCCCCAGCAGAAAGTTCAAATTCCTTATCATGGCTGAACAAGCCTTTCCCTCTGTTTCAGGTCTCATTTCCACCCCCAAGGACTCTGTGTTTGAGTCATCCTGAACTCCCCTGCCCCAGGCACCAGCCGTCCATCCACATCTCCATGCCTTTGAATGTGTTCGTCCTTCCTCTCTTGCCTCTCTTTGCTCGGCAGGAAGATCCCTACTCATTGTGCAGAGCCCGCCCCAGTAGGCCAGCATGTCTCTCTTTGGCCAGCCTTCTCCAGTGGGCGGCTGGGGCTCTCCTCTACGCTCCCTTACACATTTTGAAAACAACGATTATACGGTCTGTTGTCAGACTCCTCCCACCAGACTCCCTGAAAGTGGGCACTGGGTCCTCAGTGCTTAGGACAGTACCCCACACCCAGCAGGGGAGAAGGAGTCCATGTGGAGAAGTTACCCCCAGGGAACTCTCCCGAAGCAGCCACTTGCACATCCAACAAGAATAGCCTCTTCCTTCCTTCTGTGGCTTTACACAACATTTTTCAATTATAAACACACAGTTGGTGTCTCCGTGATGTTTAAAGCGTTGTAAGGCTAAGTACAGCACCAAACCGGAGGGTTAAATATTACTTGTGATTAAAAGTAACCTATGTGTGTTCACACACAGGAAGCACCACCAAGTCAGGCCTGCAGCCTCCCACGTAGAGACGCTAAAGCCAGTGGATGGTGGTGTTTTCTGATAAACACCTGTGACGGAAAGCCGAAAACCCACTCTTACGGAGAAAAAGCATTCTGGACAGCCCTAAAAAATGCATGTAGCTGGTTATGATTCCGCATTTCCCTCCTAAAACTCTCACACTACATCAAAACTATAGCGGGCCTGCTAAACGTGCATACCCTGTACTGCATTTTTCATAGTGTGAACTGTGACTCCTTAACTGGGGTTGTGAAACCAATTTAATGGGTCGTGACCGGTAGTCTTTTTTTAATGACAACAATTTTTCAAACAATGCATCACGTGTATTATTTCATGAAACTTTTGTTTCAGTTTATATCTGGTAGATCATGACGTAGGATGTATTTCTTACTCCAAATCTAGCTAAGACCATTTGAGGCCGCTGCTCTATTCTAGAACAATTGGGAGCTTACTGAAATACAGTGCTACCCTTGCGTTCTTGGCATCGAAGGCTCTGAAACACTGGAAACTTCCAAAAGCCAGAGAAACGACTACTTGGAACACGGCCAGGACGGTTACCTTGTATGAGCAGTGCCGGAGTGTCGTCGAGGAGCAGTGACTGAAAGGCTGGGCAGGGTTGTGTTTTCCCACCCGTCCCATACTCGCTGCATCTCGCCCTGCCAGCCTCTGCTGGGTGCGCTCATACGCACTGCGTCACTCAGTCACCACAATGGTTACTGAGGCAGTCGGTCTCCCTCGGAGGAGACTGACCTGAGAGGGAGTAGGCAGTCTGCTCTGGTGCAGAGTACCAGAGCTCTAAGTGGGCAAGCTGGGATCAGGCTCCCCTCCCTGCTGGACCCCAGTAATGAGGCACAACCGGGCTAGCCCACCGGAAGTGTCACCGGTCATGCCTTCCTCTTTGTTTACATGATTTTGCTCTCCACCTCTTCTGTCTGCTTCAACCTTGCATTTATCTCCAAATTACATTTGACTTCAGGAAATAGTTCACCAAACAAAACCTCCCCAAACTGGACAGCACTGTGTTAAACAATTAATTTAAGCCTTTGGATATATGCTTCGATTGGCAAAGAACAAACTTATTAAATTTGCACATTTACAGATGCATATAAAGAGCTGATTACAAATAATTTAGAATCACGTAGGACTTCCATGGACCCTCCAGTCTGGGGGCCGGACCCAGCGAGTTCTCATATCATACTCCAAATGCAAATCTATATCAATCCTCCAGAAGACCTCCTAGAGCTATAAAGGCTCCCTGGTCTCTGGCCAGCAAAACGGACTCCAGATCTCACTGAAATGTCTTTATCTCCTACCGCCCCCCACTCCTCCACCAGATTCCTTTCCCTGTGGCTGGTTACTGCCCTTCAAGCCTCTCCCCCAAACCTCCTCTTCTTCCAGCTTCTTCAACCACATGTAGGGCCCTTATCCAACCTCTTGCCCCACCCCACTCAACAGCTATTCAGCAAGCAGGTCCCACTCAGTAACACAGATCCTTGAAAACAGAGGCCACCTAATGTTCTCTTAGCATGGTGGGGTGGGGATGGTGGAGGGGGCCAGCCTTGACCTTCCAACCCTCCTCCCTGGATGGGAATGGGTGAAGCCCTGAGTCTGATGCAGACCTGCTTGCTCTTTCACAGCCCTGGTTCCCCAGCACTCCTTGGCTCATGGAGTCCCCTTCTGGTCCTGCAGCTGATTCACTGAGCAAAGAGTTAGAGCAGTTTCTGTCTGTAGTTGCTCAAGGACTCAAGGACTCGTAAGCTCAGAGCCATCCACATTGACGACAACCCAGGGCTCTGCACTGCATTTCCACTGCTGCTCCCATTCTTAATGCTGCCCCTAGTTCCTGCTACTGAGGAAGTCCTTCTGCAGCAGGACAGTCTCCTGGGCTCCCATGAACTCAAACACCATCTGCAGACAGTGAAGGAAGCTGCATCTGTGCTGGGGGCTTTAGAGAATTAGTGGCTTAAAGCAGTAAGAAGAACATCTTCTGGGCTGAGTAGGCCTTGAAGACTCCCATGTGATTCAAAAGTCCTTTTCTTGCCCATTATTCCCTTTCTCGCTTTCAAGCATCTCCTCTAGCAGCAGCAGCGGGAGCTAAAGGCCATTTCCCTGTAACAAAGCACAGCTTTCCCGAGGCCTCTGCTAGTAACACTTTGGTGCCCACTGACGTGTGAGGGCAGCAGCAGGATGGGAGTGGCACAGCGGGCACACTGTGTGGGATGGCTTAGATTCTGCCGGACTCAGTGAGTGGTGGCAGGATCCCAGATTTCCCCTTGTTATCTTGAGCACGTAGAGCTCCCCTGAGTTACTATTTCTTTGGCTACAGGGATCTCTGGATCCTTATTCCTGATACAAGGCTTAGTTCTAGGTATGCCCACATCCACACCATACTTTGGTTCCATACTTGAGAAGCAAAGGAAGTGTCACATTATTTTTAAGCAGTAGGATACGAGCCATTAGCGCCAATCCTGTGAGTGACCATTTTGCAACTTTAAGGAACGTAAAATTTTAAATGCAAGTGAAAGATCAGATTCTGTCACTCCCGACCACTCCCTACGAACGCACTGTTGGCTTCACCTGCGGCTCTGGTGCAGAGGCAGAACTGCAGCTCTGCGGCTGCCCTGCGCGCCTCAAGGTCCCGTGATGCCATCTTCCAGGGACCTCGGATGTCAACCCATTCCTGGGCCTTAGGTGCTCAGGTGAGCCAAACTCCCACACCCTCCGCCTCCACCACCAGATGGACCCAGCCTGCCAAGCTGAGAGCCTGCTTGGATCCTACCTCGATCCTAAAAGTCTGCGGTGAAGAGCTCCGCCACCATTCCAACAGAAGCCCACCCTGATCCTTGCCTTGCCTCTTGGCTTCTTTGTTAGAGGTTGAATCTGCAGCGACGGTCACTGCCACTGGAGGGCTCCACTCATGACCCCTGTATGGAAGCTTCCAGAACTAAGAAGGGAGCACTCCACCTCCCTATCTTAGTTACGGACTCTACCGGCTCCATGCCCATCTTCCCCTCCTGAGTAGTAGTATTGCCTGTTCCCATTCAGCTCTGCTCCTCAACATGACCATGATTCCAGGCAGCAGAGAGACAGAATATAGATAAGGCCCAACTAAAAACACTGAATCCGCATCTCCACGCCCCCTTCAGGGACTTCATTAAGCATTAATATCAGGAAGGAAAATTCAGAATGTTTACATTGCTTAATTTTAGTCAATTTGAATCTCTTTGGATGGCATTTTCTTGATTGGCGTTATGACCTTTTTCTAGTAAACATTCTAAATCTGGACATTTATCATCAATATGTACAGTATCCTCGGCTACCTAGGGGGGAAAGTACATCTTTGTTTTCCTGCCCCTCATTCACAACTGCTTCTCCTTCTAGAAGACTGAGGACAACTCAAGGTAGTATGCCCTAAGCCTTAGAGTTCAAGTTGCACTTTGTAATTGCTCAGTGAGTTTTTCCCCCCATTTCCTTATTTCTAAGCATTTGAATGATCATGTCATCATATTTCATGTAATGAAATACGTAACTCACCACTACTGATCACAGGCTTTACACATACAACTGGGCTTTAGCTCAGAAACAAAAATCAAATAGAGTAAGAACGGGATTAAAAGATAATGTTAGAGTTGCTAGAATACTGTTATTAAAAGAGTAGAGATTTGTTTTCATTCTTCACAGAGGAATTGTGGTACATGGCAGGGGACATCATGGGAAATGACAGGCATGTGACTGACCTTCATTCCTGAAGAACGGTGACTTTATCAACCCAAGGAGCTGCCAGCAGATACAGCCAGCCCACAGGTCCTCCAGGTCCATAAAGGTTTGAATTTCCCTTTGCAAAATATGATACAAACACAAAAGGAAAGCAGCTTTCCCCCTAATTTTGTTTTTTTTTTTCAAAGACCTCATCCATTTAGAGAGAGAGAGAAAGAGAGAGAGAGCATGAGCAGGGAGTGGGACAGAGGGAGAGGAGACTCCCCGTTGAGCAAGAAGCCTAATGTGGGGTTGATCCCAGGGCCCCAGGATCATGACCTGAGCCGAAGTCAGGCATCCCTCCCCCTAACTTTATACAGTGTATGTGTGTCATTAAGAGCGGAGAGTCTCTCTTTTAGCCACGACTATTTCAACAAGTGAGCTAAGCAACCAAACTTCGATGATATTTCCTTAGGAAAACTTCATTCAGTGTCTACCGTGTGCCACATTCTTTGTTAGGGACTAGACATTCCACAGTGAGCAAGACAGAAGAGCTGATCTCATGGCAGCTTTGGGAATGGTTCTCTTCACTCCAAGGGAACACCAAACGGGTCAGGAGCGGGATGGGTGTTTACCAGCGTCCCAGATAAGATGTTTCTCTTTCAAACAAAAGAAATCCTACCTCATATTGCTTACATAACAAAGGGAATTTATATGCTTACATATTCACAAAGGTCAGAGGTAACACCATGTTCAGGAAGGGCTTGAACCAGCAGTTCAATCACAGACTCAAGGGTCTGGATTCTTTTTATCTCTCTGTTCTGCCATCCATGGGGTTGGCCTCACCCAAAGCCCGAATCTTCTAGAGATGCAAAAGGGCTACAGCTGCTGCTGGGGTATATGCTTCTTTGTTTACATCCAAGAGGAAAGACAGCATCATTGACCAAACATTCACACCAAATGTTCTCCAATCCTCTGTGACTGAATCAGTTTATGAAGTGCTAATCCCCATGGTTGGCTTGACCGGTTTAGCCTGGGACAGGGTCATAGTTTCATCACTGGAACCAACGATAGAGTCAGGCTCCCTAGAATCCCCAGTGAGAAATCAGAGCCGTCAGAAAGGAGGGCTGATGCTGGGGAGGCAACCAATAAATATTCACACTGTCTGTGGGCACTTGCAGAACTCGGCAGAACCCTTGTCAGCTCTCCTGCTTCTTATTCTTGGGGTGTGAGAACTAAAGCCATCTACCCCAAGACAGTTAACCATCTATAGAGTATGTTCTATGTTAACTTGACTTTACTATTCTACTGTCTTCATTAACACAACTTTACTACTCCTAGAGACCTTTGCCAAGAGAGATAAAAGTTGCAAATAACATCATTGCTCATTACAGGGAATTCTCAAAAGACCATTGGTTGGTTCTTCCTTAGAGAGCATCAAAAGACAAGTTTACACCCCAAAACTCTTTGTTCTTTTCTTTTCTTTTGAGAGAGAGAGTGAGTGCACAAGCAAGTGTGTACACTGGCGGGGGGGCGGGGGATGGGGCAGAGGGAGACGGAGAGAATCTTAAGCAGCTTCCACGCTCAGCATGGAGCCCGATGAGGGGCATGATCTCATGACCCTGAGATCATGACCTGAGCCGAAATCAAGAGTCGGACGCTAAACCAACTGAGCCACCCAGGCACCACTACCCCAAAACTCTTTGAATCTTGGCCTCAGAATCCTCACCTTGCTGTGTCTACCTAAACTATCACATCATGATCTCTACCCAGTTCTAACTCAGCTCCCCCATTCCATACCAGGCAAGCAATAAACTCAGCTTTGCCCTATCAACAGTTGATCTGGTGATGGTTGGGAAGCAACATTCAACAGGCACAGCTCCTGAAAGACTTATTTCCAGGTTCGGTGGCCTTCCAGACCCCCATCCTCTGCCGAGATGCGCTATCCTTGCTCCAGGCCCCTTAACCCAGGAAGTTCCCGTTTACCCCCAGATATCACGTGGGGGTGTGACTCTTTCAGAGGCTGGCAGGAACCTTTCTAGTGCATTTGGCCCGCTATATAAACCATCACCTCTGAATGCCATTCCTGGAGATGGAAGATTGCTGAAGGCCCAAGCCCACGGTGAACCACTTTCTTATTTAATTAGTATTCAAGTGTGCAGCAGAGGCGCTCCAGGGCAGTGACTGCTGGGGCAAGGTCAGTTTGAATGAGAGGAGAGTCAAAACGCAGTTGACTTTCTGTTCAGGCAGAAATGTTATTTTCCAACACGTTATTATTATCTCTTTTACCTCTAGTGTTACTCCCAAACGTTTCCATGTTTTGCATGATTACTATCTCTACAGACACTTGGAAGAATGCTGATTTTGCATCCCAGCTAAAGATGAGAAAATATTTAGTGTCTTTTTTTTTTTTCTGGTATAGCTAATTCAATACAAGAAAGAAGACTTGCTTGGGAAATACTGAGTGTTCTTGGCTTTGTTTGCTGACCATTTCTTCCACCAGCTGGAAATCCGATACCCCATTAACACTCACCATGCCTACTTGTCCAAACAACATTCTGGCTGCTTGTAACAATCGGCACGGATTCTAAAAGGCTTGTTAATGTTTTTCAGATCCCAGACAGGAGGGTATCTTTATGTCTTTTGCCACTGGTTTTGCTTCAGTGGCCCTGCAGGTGTTTGCGAATACCGGCATGCTAAATCTCATCAATAATAAGAGTTTGATTTTTGAAAAAAAAAAATCTCAATTATAAGTACTTTATTTTATCCAAAAAATACTTTTCTAGATACTTTTTTCTTTTGTATCATCACAGATAGGTGGAGCGAATCATTACATTGTATAAAACCTCCGTTGAAGTGTTTCCCTGGTGAGAAAAGCCAACTGATAGACTCATGTCCTTGTCCCTTCTGATCAGTTCTCATTCAGGGTGCAACTGTCTACCACTCGTCAGAGACACCTCTGTGGTGTTTCTGCTTCCTCTGTCTCTTGCAAAAGAAGACGCTGAAGTACTCTAGGATCTGGCCACCTACATCAGCTCGAGGGGGCCCTTCATGATTTACTATGGTGCCTCGTTACTGTTCTGAACATTTCTCAGTTGCACTCAAAATGCAAAGCTATCACCAGATGGCAGTTCATGATGTTAAAAAAAAAAAGAAAGAAAGAAAGAAGGAAACAATAGGCCCAAAATGGAGTCACTTGTGCTAAAGCCGCACGTCAGCAAATCAAGACTTAACACATAACCCAACTGCAGTTTCAGACTCTCCCAGGAATGTGACCTTTAGCCAGTCAATCTGGACTTACCTGGTCAGCGCTAGTGAGGTAACCTGCCTGACCCCTCACTTCCCCCAAAGGAAGGTGGTCTTGCCTGAACCAATCCATTCTTTCCTAGAACAACTTTGCTTTACCTCCTTCTGCCTACCGAAGTCTTTCATCTTTTGTATAGCTCCTTTCGATCTGCCAGATGGGATGCTGCCCAATTCACCAATTACTGGATAAAGCCAGTAAGATCTTTATATTTACTCAGTTGAATCGATTTTTAAATAGTGGGAACAAAGGGAGGAAATGACCTCTTCTTATATCCTTCTCCTAAATGGAGAAAAGTTAATCAAAACTTGGAGCTTAATAAGGACCATTTTCATTTGAACAGCCCACTGCAAATTCAGTGTCTGCACCGTTTATATCTTGCCCTGAACTGACTTCCACTTTGGACTCGTCGAGTGGAAAATTGTGGAACTTTAGAACTAAAGGAACCCAAATACTTTCACGCTATGTCTCATTCATTCATTCATTCATTCATCAGTACTAATTCAATACCTGTGTAACAGGGATAGTATTTCCATTCTCTGCAAATCATGCTGTTCCATGCAAGGAATCCTAACACAAGGTCAATCAGCAGCGAGTCCCTCATGAAACAAGAGTCTGGAAAGCCAGGCCTTTTTGAGAGAAAAGAGATACACCTAAATTCCAAATGTTCCCTCTACGTGTTGAGAGGAAACCCTGGACACCTGAGCATAACACATACGTAGAGAGGAATCATGCTAGATATAAAGGAAGTGTAAGCAGAAGGAGTCAGGGTCCCCCCAAAAGAAAGACGAGATACAGCTTTCGTGACCTAAGAGAAGTCCCTCTAGGTCCCCGGCTGTTTTCCCTCATCTGCTAGCACAAGCACACCTCCTGCAACTTCCCAGGAGATGTCAGAATTACAAAGACATGCAAATACCACTACTGTCCACCCAGCCAGGAAACAGCCCGACCATATCAGAGACAATCAGTCACTGTCCAACGGCCAGTGCTGTTTCAAAAGTAAGCAAGGCCCTGCCCTGGGCTCCAAGATAAGGAGCCCAAGGCTCCAGTCAGTTTATATTGCCCTCGCACTCCAGAAGCATGCCCGGAGCCCCTTCTCCTTGTCTAACAGTTACTTCTGCTTCACTATGACGTCAAAGCATAGTCCCCTAAAAGGAGCACAAGCTTCATTAACAAACAGAGGATGAAGGTATACGCATGTTTTCTGAGTATGTCTGCACAACCTGTGTCCGCCTTTACAAGTATGACAAAGCTCCCCTTTCTGAATATTCATCCTAAACTTTATTTTATTTTTATCCTAAATAAATAAAGAAAAAGAACCTGCTCATCCTTGCTAGGTTGGGGGGCGGGGGTTCGTGGCACCATAAGTTACTCCCTGTGATCTCCTTATTTGCTGCAAATGAAGTTTCCTTTGTGTGACAGCTCCCCAGGGTGTAGTCTCCACCTGTAACTCACCAAGGAGCAAACCTGCATTAGCTCAGTTACAGAAGTTTCCACCAGCTGGGAGGAGGAAGTAGACAGCCTTTGGCAGAAGAGAGAGGGAGAGGAAAAGAGCGGCTCTCATGTGAGGTCCTGACTTCACCCCTCAGGCCCAAAATCCCAAGTTTCAGGTGGACTGAGGAGGAGGCTGAAGGCGGATGTGGCCCCTCCATCAACATGAGGCTAGAGAAACAATGTAGAAATGGCCACATGGGGCGCCCGGCTGGCTCAGTGGGTAGATCTCTTGATCTCGGGGTTGTGAGTTCAAACCCTTTGAACATTGGGCATGGAGCCTACTTAAAAATAAAATCTTAGGGGGCGTCTGGGTGGCTCAGTTGTTAAGCGTCTGCCTTCGGCTCAGGGCGTGATCCTGGCGTTCTGGGATCGAGCCCCGCATCAGGCTCCTCTGCTGGGAGCCTGCTTCTTCTTCTCCCACTCCTCCTGCTTGTCTGTCTCTCACTGGCTGTCTCTCTCACTGGCTGTCTCTGTGTCAAATAAATAAATAAAATCTTAAAAAAAAAAAAAAAAAAACAAAAATAAAATCTTTAAAAAAAAGAAAAGGCCACAAAACTGAACGGGCTTGCAGAGGGCGCCTGTAATGTCATCAAGTCTCCTGCAGCTCCCATGTGTCCCTGATGTTTGGAGGGTGTGGAAAGGAGGTGACTGTTAGCTGACAGGATTCGAGGGAGGTCCAGCAAGTGGGGAAGGGCTGCAAAGACTTCTCAGGCTTCCTAGGCCGGGCATCAAGTGAGAGGTGCCACCAGCCCTCAGAGATCTGTCGGGCTGGCAAGAACCAAGTTTGGGTCTGGTCAGCCTTTTAGGGGCCAAACTCCAAGGAAGCAATCATGCCTGGCTTGTACTGTGAGGACAGGTCGCAAGTTCCATGAGCAGAGATCCTCAGCACAGGCAGTGACAGTGGCGTCTGATGGCCAAAGACAAGAAGGACAATGTCCCAGGTGAGATAAAGCATGCAGCCTGCCCCCCCCCACAGGACTTCCCTACACTTGGGAAGGAGGGAGGAGAAGAGGCCTTGAGGAAGAAGGGAAATAACTGTGGTAAGGAAATTGAACATGACATCTGACTGAATATTTAACCCAGAGAGACTGAAATAATCTAGAAAAGACCAGAAACATTAATGAGCAAGATCAAGTTTATGTTTTTTCCCTTCCTGTTCCTTACCAGGGTGGTATTCATTTTAGAGAATAAAGAAATTTACATTTTCTTACACTATTTAATGTACTTTAAATGCTTCTTGTTCTCTCAGTTCCCATCTAGAGCAAGCGTCCTGTTCTCTGAGACGCCGAGACCTTCTGTTGGATTATGTGTGTGGGGGGGAGAGACTGACAGCATGTGGCCCTCCGGGTACCGACTCCTCATCCCCTCCATCACTACCCCTGACACACACCTTAGGCCTGTGCTCAGCTCACTGACCCGGTTCTTGAGCCACCCCTTCAGAGGGCCAAGCACGTGATCGCCAGCCTCAGTTTATTCCCGACTTACCACAACTGGATTCATGGTATTTCCAAAGACCTGCAAGGGGGGTGCTATGGGCAGCTGAGGTCCCCCCTGCTTCAGAGCGGCAGCACTTTCCAGGGCTCTCCCCTCCTATCCCTCAGTCCAGATCCACCCCACGCCCCCCAACCAGTCTCAATTTCCTTCTCTGCTAGTCTAGTCCTCACCCGGGACCCAAGTCCTGCCACAGATTCAAACTCCTTTGATAGGAACTTGATCTCCTGCGTGGTTCTTTCCAGCCAACCCCTCTCCTTTCTGGAGAATCACTCCTGTTTCCTCAATCTTTTATAAATAACAATTTGCCCAAAGTGCTAAAGCCTCTGACTCGCTCACTTCAAAATCTGGGGAGCAGTGGGGTTCGCCTGCATCAATTTCCCCATCCTGCCTGGGCCCTCCTCAGGAAGCTGGAGTGGGCACTGGCTCACATTTCTGACCTCCGACCTAGAGCAAAGTGGGCCGGGGGAGACCCAACCAGGGCAATCAAATGGCATCTCCCGGGAATGTGTGTACCTTGAAGACTCCAGGCAGGCTCTGCGGGCACTTGGCGGATACGATCTAGAGCTGGCTTCAAGGGCCTGCTTGTATAGCGCCCGGGGGAGTCTGGGTAGCTGATGTTTGCTTCAGTTCTACAGCTGTAAGTTCACACCTTTAAGGAGGCTCCAGAGGGTGGTAGATACCAGACAGGTGTACTATGTACTATGTACTATGTACTATAATCGGGGTCCCTCAGTTATATGGGGATTGTTTAAGCCCTCGTTGCAGGGCGCACTGGGCTCAGTGAGGTGGCCCTGGAGACCAGCAGACCAGCCGGGTGCAGAACCCCGTTAGCCTCACACACATACATTATGAAGGGCTGAGTTTGGAGAGAGGAGACTTATCCACACCCAAGCACAACTCGAGTAGGACTTTGGGGTTTAGAACCTGGAACCTCAGCCAGGCAGGATAACACTGCTGATCTTCACCAGGTATTCTGCCTGGGTAGTCTACCTTCTCGCTCTTCTGGAAAAGTAAAACTTTATTTAGCCAAATAGTGTCTGTGTCTGCTCTTCCCATGAGACCAGGTCACTACTTGTTAATGCAGAGGTTATGCGGCACTACAGTGGGAAGTGATGAAAACCTGGAGCTGTTTTCTTATTCTTGCTGGGGTTCGTGATGGAGGCCAGCTCCACATGCAGGACGGTGGGAAAGCTGCTGGGATGTGGCCAGGCCAACACCATCTTCTCTCGGATATACAAAAGACGGGGCTGCGGTGGGAGCTCCAAGAGCTCTGTCACCTTCTGAGGCCCCACGGAGGGGCTACTCCTGTCCCCAAGTCCCAGGCAGTCGGCTCTGGGGGAGTCTGCACAGCTTCCCAAGCCTTTGACATCATGGAGAGTAAAGGGAGCTGTATTGGCTGACCTTTGAGTGTGCAGTGAAGCCATCCAGAAACCCTGCGAGAAAAATGGAGTTTTGAACTCACTGGCTTTGAAGACTCCATCTGCCACCTGCCCTGGCAAGGTCAGGGTGTGTTGGCTGCAGCCCTGAGTTGGCTGCCAGATCTCTGCAGGGCTCAGGGTTCGGTCCTAACCCGGTCCCTCAGCCCCCAGCAGTGACGGCTTCTGCCAGGTCAGCCTCCCTTTATACTAAACCCTAATTACCCCATATTCTCTCTCTTCCCTTTCTCTCATTCATTCATACACACATGCTTATGTACACACACACACACACACACGCAGAGCTGGGGCTTAATTTCTGTTTTTGCTTTAAAGCAGAACATTTAAAAGTTCGCAGAGAGTGTAAGAAGAAAGGAGAAAACACAGAACTTAAATACGTGCACCTATGTCCAGTTGCGCCTCAAATGACCCCTCCCCCCATTCTGAGGGGATGGCTCCCCGGGGTACAGGGGATGGGGGACTTCCAACCTCCCTTTTATCCTCTGTGACAAACACTGTGGGTAAGAGTCCCATGAGGACACACAGCAGTCCCTCCCAGTGTGGGCCATGCACAACAACAACCATGATGGAGAACGTCACGGAGCGTTCCTTACGTGCCCACCACGGTGCTCCCCATGGAGCCATCAGACCGTTTACTCCTCACAACCACCCTTGGGAGACAGACACTGTTATGGCCACTCTGCAGATGAGAAAACTGAGATTCAGAAAGGGAAAAACACACAACTTGTGGGTGGCAGCACAGAGGTTTGAACGTAGGTCCATCCAACTCCACGGTGAGCGTCTGCACCCACGGGCTCTGCTCCCGCCACCTCCGTCCTCCGCCATCCGCAAAGCTCGGTGACCTCTCCAATCCTTTCTTCATCTCATCCGGTCCCAGTGCCCCAATTCTGCTAGCTGCACGTTTATTTTCAAAAGGAAAGTATGGCTTCCGCTCTGGGGCTGGATGTGCAGCCCTGGGCACGTACTTCCAAGAGACAGGACACCGCGGAGCAGAGGGACCCTCGCTGTGCCGGCCATGTGGTTCTGCTACAGCAGTTACTAACCCCCCTCGTGCCGGTCGAAGCCATTCTAGCTGCTGCAACAAACGACCCCAAGTTTCGGTGGTTTAACCCCAGAAGCACGATTTCTCACTCACACAGCTGTCACACACACATTTGCAAAAAGCCAAGCGCTCAGGGTTTCGGGAGTATCTCCTAGGTTTGCAAAATCAGACAGCGCGTTCTCCTCGGCCGCGAAGGCAGCTTCTGAGGCGTGCTTCTACACTTCCCATTGGGTACCGTGCGTGCACTGCCTCTCGGGAGCCCAGTGTGCAACACACCACGTGTCCTTCCTCCCCAGCGAGGGTGTTGAGAAGGAGCTGCCTGTGCACCGAATCGGGGCTCCCGTCTCGGCCCCACACCACACCCCAAAACCTCACTCCTTCCCCGCCCCGTGCCCTGAGAAGCGGAGAGCTCTGTGACACTCCGGCACCCTCCAGGTTACAAGCAAGAATTAAAGTCAGCAGTGGCTCGCTCACAAGTGTGCAAAAAGTCTACTATAACTGCTCTGATGGCCACTCCTCCTGACAGACGCAGGCAGGATCGTGAGCCCACACACGGACTCCCTGGAGAGCTCCACCAGGAGCTGAAGAATCGAGGGGCAGCTGGGGCTGCCTCCGTCTCCCAGCTGCTTTTCAGGTGGTTCACGGGGTTTGTGGGTCTCCCTTAGGGATTAATTTTGAGTCCAGGAAAGAAAGAGTCCTAGCTTCAATGGCCCAGGGGCAGAGGTGTCCGCAGGGATCTGTAAATTAGGGGGCTCTAGGCGCTGCTCAAATACACCCAACGGCCCCGCAGCTTAGAATCAGTCCGTAAGGCCTGTGCTGCTCTTCTCCTTCCAGTTCGGTTTCCAACAAAGGGAGACGGCGCCTTCCTCCCCGGGCCCGCTGCCCCTCCACAGTGGCCCAGCACGTCTGCTTCAGCCTGACTCTCCTGACTCTCGATGGCGGCAGATCCCGCACTGCGAGGCTCTTGTCTTGGCCTCTCGGGAAGGCTTTGCAGGCAACAGAGCTGCCTGCGCTGGGAGAATGACAGGAAAGTTCTCTGCCTGGAACCCATGCTCCTTGGAGTCCCAGTTCCCAGGGGCTCCCTTCCTTCACTCACCAAGAGCAGGAGGGAGAACGCTTCACGGACAATCTCACCTCCCTCCTTTGTGCTCCCGTGGCACCTGATGTGGACGTTAAAGCTTATGACTGTGCATTTTAATGATTGGTTTGCATGCCTTCTTCTGTCTCTTTTGTGGTCTATAAGCTCTTCGGGGGAAGGTTTCTTATTTACATCTATTTTCTTTATCTAATATAGCATTTGACTCTCACGAATGTTACCTACTGAATGCAATTTCTTTTTGAGAGAATGAGTTAGTAAATAAATAGGAGAGTGAGTCCTTGGGCAAAGATGGATGGGGGAAGCATGAATGAGAAGTGATGGGGGAAGGGGGTGGTGAGTGAATAAAGGTGTAAGGCAGAATGATGGCCTATTGTATCCAAGTATTCACTCCTCCCTTCTTCCTCATGCACAGAACCCTGGTTTTCAGTTGGGCATATTTCCACCCAACAAAAGAATACATTTCCCACATGTGTCCAGGTGACTGTTCTGTGACTAATTTAAATACAGGTAAATGTGTTACATGAGACATCAAGGAAAATCCTTTAAAAGAGAATGTGTATGCTTTTGGCTTTTATCTCTCCACCTTCCTGTGACCTGGAAGATATGTGATGGTTGGAGCTTAGCAGCCATATTATTCAATGAGGTAACCTCAAAAAAACAAAAAAAACGAAAAACAAAACAAACCCATACTGGGACAGTGAAGCAGAAGACAGAAGTCTAGGTCTCTATTGATCACAGAGCCACTATAAAACTCTAGACTGGCTTCTTCTGGACCTTTTTTAGTTTTTAATTTTATTTTAAAGATTATTTATTTATTTGTTTGTCAGAGAGAGAGAGCACAAGCAGGAGGAGGGGCAGGGGGAGAGGGAGAAGCAGGCTCCCTGCTGAGCAAGAAGCCCCATGTGGGACTTGATCTCAGGACCCTGGGAACATGATGTGAGCTGCAGGCAGAGGCTTAACCAACTGAGCCACCTAGCCATCCCTGGACCTTTTTTTGTGTAAGAGAGAGATAAATTTCCATTGCGTTTGTTGTTTTTTTGGATATTTATCACACGCAGTTGAATCTGATTATATCCAGCTTGTCCAATATCACAGGTTAATGCTAGAGCGGTCCTGGAATCTGGGCCTCCTCTCTCCCAGTCTCAAGTTCTATCTGATGCTATGCGTAAGTCACCGTATGGCAGCCTGAAACTCCACACTCATCCAGATCTTGCAGATACCCAAAGCCATAACATGGAATCAGAGACTCTCGATCATTTTTGAAGATAAACAAAGTGAGTGATGAATGATCAATGTTCAAAACCTACTAGACAGGTAGGGTGCATAGACTCAACAACCTTAGATTGAACACAACTTCAACAGGCCCAGGAAAGGCAACCAGAGAAATCCATCAGTAACCACAGAGTTACGCTCACACTTTGGTGGCTCCTACATTTCAACAGCAAACCATTTATTCTTTCATGAAGTGCAACATGTGGGCGTAGGGTCTTACCTCCACCAAGGAATGCCAGTGTGCGATGGGCTTCCGAGGATACGACAACATTTCACTCCAATGGTCTCTGCCCAGCCTCTCAGCTTCGTTGCCTACTTGACACACGCCGATGATCTCATTATGACCTACACTGTGAAAATGGCCCACAATAATTTTTTCTTAAAATTTTGGTATGTAAGAGCAACACCTACTCAATTAAACTAGTAGGAATTAGGGGAAGGGTGGTTCTTTTCATTCCCTCATTTAAAACTACAGGACAAGCTTAACACCTAATAGAACTTGGGATCCAATATTGTCCTTGGGGGCACAGAGAGGAAGAGCGGAGTGTGGCCATCACACACCTTGGCTTGTCCCTGATGCAAGCTAAGGGGAACAACTTTGGTTCAAGAACTAGGTTGACCTCCAGGTCTTCAAACCTATGTAATGAAGAGGAGGCCATCTGAAAGGAGTTCCTTGCATTAATGGCTGCTCAAATTCCCGTAAGAGGCAACCAAATGTGGGTAAAGGAGATGCACCATGTCGGGTAGCTGTGGTCTGCAGCTTACAAAGGGGGCAGGGTGGAGATAGCTCCCGGTCTCCTGGCAACCCCTCTCTTCAAAGAACATGCATGCTCATGCTCTCCCCTCCTTCCAAGCCCATCTTTGCTTCTTTGACCCAACATGACTCCCTCCTATAGAAAGATACTTAAGCTTCTGTAACTTCAGGGCTAATATCTCTGAAACTTTCCCTGGGTATGTCCCTGCCTTGGGACAATTTTTCACCCTTACCAGGTTTTGGTTAGAAGTTGTCTGCATAACTAGAACAATATGCCCATCCTTTAACTCTTTGGGATCCAAACTCATGGGCTTTCTTTTTCCTTCCTGCAAAGATGAGTGATTTTTCTCCTATTTGTATGTAGGGAATAAGGGCGAGACATGGGTGGGGGAGTGTGAAGGATATTCGAGTCTATGCTCATTAAATTCAGTTGCATGCAGAAGCCCCATGAATTCTGCCATGGATTTTTCCAGGCAGATTCATGAGTTTACTGAGAATTGAACTGAAGCAGAGCTCATATAATCAGATTTGTCGATGCGGGAACTTGGCAATCGCTCTAAAAAAGCTGGCCTAGCTTTCCACGGTTGGTGGGCAGTGGCCCCTCCTGTGGGCTGACACTATTGGTGTTGTGTTTCCTGCAGAGAAGACAGGATAAGGTCTATTGCCCAACGTGGGCTGTCACACCCATAGGCTGCTGAGCCAAGCCATGTGTTCCCTGGGTTGGAAGATGTTCTGCTTGACCTAGGCATCTGCTAGAAAGAGTGTCTGGGGTACTGAAGCTGCTTTACTGACATTTCAGGGGTATGTGGGAAAATTCTTAGCTACAAATAATATTTGTAAGATTATATTCGAAGTCAGAATGATTTTTTTTTTTATAATTGTGCCCAGACCACGTGGGAGGTTTCCAATTAAAAAGAGACTCTGCATTTCAGTCTAATGACTGGTTTAACATGTCTAATTCCCTGTTGGTACTTCCTTTGCATATTAAAATGACTGTTTTTCAAATCTGTCCTTTAAATACACAATTGGCTACAATGCAAGCTATAAATATCTCTTCTGTGCTGTATTAATTAGAAAGTCGAGCATCTTATACATTTTAATGTACCCTGTCATCCATACTGATTCTAGCATTTTCAAGAGAACATTTCTGTTTGCTTTCAGACTTAAGTGGATGGAAATGATCTTTATTAAACACACTGGGAGAAGGGAAAAAAATAACAGAGTTATGTATTTAGAAATGTTGGTGGCGTGGCTAAAGGAATCACTCTGCTATTTAGAGTGGAATCTTCCCACAAAGGCCAGGCAGGATTGCGCGGGAGAAGATTAAGACCTGCAGGGCCCTGGTTTCCCAGGCTGATATTCTGAGGAGTGTGCAGGGATGGAGAGGGGAGGAGGCAGGGAGGACGGGGAGGATGGGGAAGGAGAAAGAAATGAAAACGGGGAGAGCAACGAAGCACTTGGGTCATAGGACGCTATAACATGGTTTGGAAAATGCTAACTCCTTGTCAGTCAGCTTTCCCCAGCATGCTCCCCTGCCTTGTTCCCTGTAGCCTGGGACACCAGCGGAGCATCTGATGCCCGCGCCCCCTCTGCCCTCCCTGCCCCGGGCGTGGCAGACCTGCCCGGAGGAGAGAGCTCCAGGCATCTCACCGGTCATAGTCCATGACGGCTATGGACAAGTGGATTTGGTCAATGTTCTCGGGAGGGACATCAAAGACTATGGCTTCGTTGTAAACAGGGTTCAGAGTGTTCCTCTTGGTGGATGTTTTCCTCTTCTTCAGTCGTCTGCCGTCACACATCAGTGACACTTTCACGTAGGGATCTGTACAACCAGGAGAAGCAGGGGGACTGTGAGGATAATGTGGGCTCAGGGGGCAGTTTCATCATGGTAGGGTTCCACAATGGGATGCAGAGCTCCCTTACCTCTGCCTGTGGCCTGGAGTTTGAGGATTTTAATTAATACGATGCCTGGGCAGCGACGAGCGTTAGGCTAATTAAGACATTCATTCAAGAAAAAGCACAAGACTCTGTCTCCTCCAAGTGTGTGGAATTTAAAAGGACTGTGAAAACATCTGTTATCGAAGTAGAAAATATTGCAGCTAGATTCAAGACCTGCCGGGCTTCAACAGGGAGAGATGCAAAAGTGTTTCCAAGGCAGGGGAAGTAGGCCACCGGCCCCGAACTCTGAGCCACCCCAGGGAATAATCCTAAACATCAGGTTTTTAGGAAAGGGACAGGCAGAACGCCTAGATGACAGGGAGAACTTTGGGGAGTGCAGGGGCCTCGTGCCCCAGAGCTGTCCGCAGCAGCATGGCAGGGAAAGAAAGGCCAACGGCTTGCTTGTGGTGCAACACCAGCAGAGGGGGACAGGTGACAAAGCTGGTCCCCACTTCCAGTGGGACTTTTCTGGTTCCCCCTCACTCTCCTTCTGCTCAGTGGGGGATGCCCTCTCTCCTGCATGACCTGCGCAACTACTGACTCCTCAACACTGTCCAGGAGGGACACAGAGGACCAGAGGGGGCCCCATCTTTTTTTCTCTCGGAAAAATACTGGGGGACAGTAAGCAGACTGTATTGCATCGGTGTCCTTTGATTTCTGTGATCTATAGCCAGTGGACTGGGTGTTTTATGACCACATTTTGGGAGCCCCCGTGGAGGCTGTACAGTAGGAATTGCGTAGTGGGGCATTTTTTGTTCTGGTCTAGAATTTAAGTTACATGCTCGATTCACTGGCAATACCAAACTGCATAGTTCATTGATGGGCTTTTTATGAGGATATAAGATTATTTTTCAATCTTCCATAGACCTGAGATGGTGATTGCTTATATCTGAGGAAACACCCAGTTAGGTAAACTGCATCAGCACATGTAAACTTTAGGACTAGTTCACAGTTATGGTGAAGAAGACCTAGGAGGGAACAATAATAATTATTCACATTAGGCAGCATTTAGTATGTGCCAGGTACTACTCTCACGATTTTATGTGCATTAACTTATTTAATCTTACAACAACCCCATGAGCCAGTACTAATGTTACCCTCATTTTACAGGTGGGGAATCCGAAGCGCACAGAAATTAAGGGACTTGCCCAGGGTCACACAGCCATGAGGTCTAGCACTGGGACTAAACCGAGGTAGTTTGGTTCCATGCACGTCATTACTCTACCAGAGACTTTGTAAGCCTCTAAAACCCTATGAGGAAGTCTGAACTTGAGAATGTCCCACCTGATGCTCCGGTTATGTCCATTGCCTTTAAATTCCTTGCTTTTATAATGGTAATGGTCAGCCTGCCAGCAGTTGGAAGATAGCAGAGGGAAAACATCAACTCTCCAAGATCCACGTTGTCCTGTTGAGAAAGTACAAACAGACGCTTCAGAAAGTGTCCTGAGCTGGGCATGCACAAAGCTCAGCTGCAGGGCAGCATGGGAAGGGACGAATGGCTCCTTCGCTCATCCTGTGAGTCCCTGGTGTCTCTCCCTTCACGTCAGCCCCACGGAGAAGAACAGATGTCTGGACTTCGGGAGCCCCCACCCCTAAGGAAGTACAGCCCATGCTCAGATGGCAAGGCTGTGGGGGCCACGCAGGGCCTCTACCATCCCCTATCCAGCCCTCTGCAGCTCACACCGGCCCCGCGGCTCTGAATGCGGCCCCCAGAGCCTGAACTATTTCCCACGGGAGTCCCCCATGTGGCTCTATTCATAGCGCCACCACAATCCCCCAGAACCTCCAGGACAGAGTTGCCCTAAGAGGTGCTCTGTTAGGACGGTACAGCCCCACCCCCACCACAGCCCAGACCTGCTTTGCACAAAGCCCCACGCAGCCTCCTGCGGCCTCTCAAACAGATCCCCCTACAGCCGCGCCCCGCTTCCTAGGAAGCTTCCCCGAGTTTCCCCCCAGGCCCCACATCAGTCTACAAAGTCTTCCAAATAGTCACCATCCCTATGCCTCCTCCCCTTACAGCCCTACACCTCCCCTACACCGCCCCCAGGACGGCCATAATACTTCAATACACTCCAGCAAACACCTCGTCCCAAAACACACCCATGTGCACACACACAAGACACACACAGACACAAACCTCCACCCGCCAGAGCACTGCACACAACCGGTCACACACTACGTGTGTAGACCAACACACAGAGCCACTGGATCCTGAAATACCTAGACCCTACAATCTGGCTCTACACAAGGGCCCTGCAGACCACACATGCCATCCGCAGTCCTGGACACGCGCAGACACTCACCTGGCCCCACCCCGCCTCACACTGAGCCCCATGCAGGCTCCATCCAGGGAGATGGGTGGTGACCCCCTCCCGCTCACCTTGGGGGCTCCCACTTAACTGTAGCTCTGGCCTTCTCTTGGTGTGTCCCTAAGGAGCCCCTGCTTCCCTCTGCTGGGGAAGACATCTCCTCAGGCAGTATGCAGCCATTCAAATAAGTCAGAAGACACGGTTTTCCTTCTTTTTAGCCCAAGGAGAGTGTTACCAGAAAGGAGGAGGGGAAAAAGCCAGTTCATTTAGTTTCAATTTCTGTGATACCTAACATTATCGAGCTAGGTGCCTGCGTCTAATTAATACAGTTTCATACTGACAGTGCTCTGGGGAGTCCAGGTTTTGCCCTCAACATCCACAGCCTCCCCTCCTCCTCGATTCTCCAAGGATGCTTCTATTTTTAGAAGCAAAGACTGAGCTCTGGAAGGTCACCTCGCCCAACCTCCCCGCCTTGACCGCTTCTGCAGGAGGATGAGGCGAAGGGAAGCTGTTTGGTCGCTAAGGCAGATGGATCTCTGCACCTTCCTGCGTTCGTTGCTTGCCTCGTGTAAATAAATGACCTCACTTTGCAGGCCTGGCTCTCCTGGATCCTGGAGCCCAGATCTCAAGAGACCCAGGGGGATGGGCCTTTCCGTCTGGGGTGGAGTGAGGGGGACAGACAAGAATTCTACAGGAGTGGGGATGTCACACGGGGCAGGCACTGGACCGTTTCATGCTGCTGGGCTCCCCGTTGCAGGACGGGTGTCTGCTCTCCCTGAAGAGAGAGGATCTGACCCAGCTTCCTGCTGGTGGCACAGGAGAAAGAGAAACAACAGCTGTCCCCACAAATTGTCTTTTTCCTTCCACATTCCCTGCCCTATTCCTTTGCCCTTTGACTTCTGCCTGCCTGCCTGCCTTAAGCAGAGAGGCGAAAACACCTGTTCCTCCCTCAGGGAGCTGCCACGGCACCTAGATCACCACCGACTCCTCTCCTTCTGCCCAGAAAATCTGAGTTAGACAAAGGAAAACAGGAGTGACCAGAATCATGCCTAGGAAGCTTCATCATCACCAATTTCCCCAGCATACAATTCTGGAAGGCCTGTGCTTACATAAGCTCTGTAGGGTTTGAGATGAGCACCCCAGACCCTACCCTCAAGCCCGGTGCACATAACTGAATGTGACAAGTCAGTTACCTTTGTGCTAAGTACATTTTCTTCCCAACATAAATCCCACTCACAAATACTCAAAGTACGGCTCTTTGCTCATGAGTTAAAAGAAAAAAAATCAAGCTTCAGACTTGGTGATATAATATTCAAAAGGTCAACTAGGGCTAAAGTCCCCATTTGTACTTCCAAAAACAAAACAAAACAAAACAAACAAACAAAACCCCCAGAACATTAAAGACATAAAGAGAAAATGCTTGATTTGATTTTCCAAGTGCTTTAAAAATAAAACAGTTAAAATTTTCTAAGTCATGAAAGTAAAAATGATAAAATTCAAATACAGAAAATATCCCCTTTTCATATATACATAGATATGGTGTGTATATATATATATATATATATATATATATATATATATATATATATATATATAATCTATGTCACTCCTTTCCCCAGAGTAACACTGTGAATAATCTCTATTTTTCTTTTCATCCATCCATCCATCCATCCATCCACTCACTTATTCTTTTAACACTGGCTATGGTTGGGGTGGTTGAGCACTGCTCTTCTCCAGGGGCTGGGAGCTGTTTTTGTAGTGGGGGAACATCAGACACAGTCCCTTAAAGACGGACAGGCTTGCAGGGATATGGAACAGGAGTTGATGGCACTGCAAACATTCCCTAAACCAATGGTTCTTGGTTAGGAGCAATGCTGCTCTCCTGGGGGACACCTGGCACTATCTGGAGAAATTTGTATTGTCACAACTGGGGAGGCAGGTGTTGCTGACATCTAGCAGGGAGAGTCCAGCGACGCTGCTAAACACCCTACAAAGCACAGGGCAGCCCCTCCCTGCAAAGAACTATCTGGTTCAAAATGTCAACAGCCTCAAGGCTGAGAAACTCCCCCACACAGAAGTACTTCTATTGTTCGTAACAATTTTTCCAGAGTGCTGATAAAAGTCAAATATAAAAGGGTGGTGGAGTATTTGGCTTCTCTTTCAGCTTGACAGGAATCAGATATGCAGAGTGTCACTGGTGGCTGTGTGCCCTGGGGGAGATAAGGGGAAGGAAAATATCATATAAAGAATGCTTCATTTGCTCTTGCTTTGTGTGGCCAAGTTCAGTACTGTCAGCAAAAATATATTGGGAATTTATAGCAAGCATGAGTGATTTCTCCACCTGCCAATCTGTAATATGATTTTTTTGCCTGTAGTGGTCTATGATAGCTCTAGTTTTTGTCTAATTAGTGCACTTTTGCATTCCTCTTCTTAGGTTCTTCTGGTGAGCTCCTTTCCAATTCCATGAAGTTCTAGAAGGGCTGCTGCAGGAATTCAGGCTTAGCAAAATATTCATGCCCATGTCCATTGCTGTCTATTCAGAGATGAGTATGGAACTCAAGCAGGGCCACTTAGAGTCCTTTCCAGGATTGAAAAATTGATACTGAAATGAAGAAATTATCATTTTATTGGGATTATTCACTGAGAAGATATGAAACTAGAATTATAAGGTTCTTGTACTGTATATAGCACACAGTGTACAATACTACTTTAAGTTAGGCTGTTTCTGTTAAAGATGTACACTATAAACCCAAAAGAAATGACTAAAATACTAAAAGGATGTATAGCTAATACACCTAAAAAGAAGATAAAATGGATGCTTTAAAAATATTAAATTAATCCACAACAAGACAAAGAAGAAAGGGAAAGAGAATACAATTACAAGAGACAAATCTCACAGAAATAGAAAACAATAAGATGGTAAATTTAAACCCACTATTTCCACAAATACACTAAATGTAAATGATCTAAGCAGTCAGATAAAAAGCAAAGATTGATTCAGTAAAATAGCAAGACTCAATTTTATGGTCTCTATAAGATATTACTTTGACTATAAAGATATAAGTAGATTAAAAGTAAAAGAATAAAAAAAAGATATCCCACATGGACACTAACAAAAAAAAATCTGGGGTGGTTATATTAATATCAGACAAAGTGTATGTCAGAGCAATGAATACTACCAGGACAAAGAGGATCACATCATTATGATAAAGGGGTCAATTCATCAAAAGCACATAACAATTTTAAATATTTATGCACCAGATAGCACACTCTCAAAATACATGAAGCAAAAGCTGATAGAATTGTGAGGTTAGACAAGTTATAGTCAGAGGTTTTAATACTTGAACAACACTACCAACTGACTGGGTGTAACCAGTGGCATTACAAAAGCACTCACCAAACAGCACCAGAATACACATTCTTTCCAAGGGTACCCAGAACACCAAACAAGAAAGACTATACTCTGAGCCATAAAATAAGTCTCAATTAAATTTGAGAAGATTCAAAGTGTATTTTCTGGCTGCAGTGGAAATGACTTAGAAATCAATAACAAAAAGATATCTGGAAAATCTCCAATATTTTGAACTAAATGTCACACTTCTAAATAACCCATGGATCAAAGAAGAAATCAAAAGAGGAATTAGAAAGCATTTTGAACTGAACTAAAATGAAAACATGACCTATTAAAATTTGTGAAATGCAGCTAAAGCAGCACTTAGGGGGAAATTTATAGCACCAAAATGCCTCTATTACACAAGAAGAAAAATCTCAAATCAATGACCTCAGCTTCCATTCTAAGAAATCAGAAGAAAAAAAATAAATGAAAACTAAAAAGAATAAGTAAAAACAGAGTAAGCAGAAGAAAGGAAATAATAAACATTAAAATACTGTAAATATGTATATTTCAAACAATACAGTAATCACTAAAAAAAGTAATAGGTATAACAAAGCAAGACCCAAGTATATATGCTGTCCACAGGAAACCCGCTTAAAATATCATGACAAAGATAAGTTAAAAAGATTAAAAACAATTAAGCCATGTAAACACAACTCAAAGTTGTGTTTACTGTATTAATATCAAAGGAGATTTCAAATCAAGGAATAATACCAGGAAGGAAGGGTCAAGTCATCAAGAGGACATAAACTTAAATGTATATGCATCTACCCACAAAAATTCAAAACACATTAAACAAATCTGATAGAATTAAGAGGGGAAATAGGCAAACCCACAAGTAGAGTTGGAGATTTCAACACTACCCTATCAGTAAGACTGAACGAGCAAGCAGAAAAGAAGTAAGGATATAAAAGACCTGAGCCATAATATCAACCAACTTGACCTGTCATTTACTTTACCCATTGTTACTTCATTTAATAACAACAAAATACATATTCTTCTCAATTATACACCAAACAGTCACCAAGATAAACCATGCTCTGGGTCATAAAAAAAAATTCTCATTAAATTCAGACTGAAATCATACAAAGTATGTTCCAAATAAGACTAAAATGAAACTAGAATGCAATCATAACTATCTGGAAAATCCTCAAATATTTGGGAATTAAACAATACTTTTCTAAATTACCCACAGGTCAAATCAAAAAACCCACAAGGGATATTAAAGATTAATTTGAATGGAATGAAAATGAAAATACAACATATCAAAATTTGTAGGACACAGACTAAGCAGTGCATATAGGGAAATGTACAGCATTAAATGCTTATGTTCTGGAGTGCCTGGGTGCCTCCGCTGGTCGGGCCTCTGACTCTTGGTTTCAGCGTAGGTCATGATCTCATGGGTATGAAATTGAGCCCCAGGTGAGCTCTGCGCTCAGGGGAAGTCTGCTTGAAGAGTCTCTCCCTCTGCCCCTCCCCCTGCTCTCCTTCTCTCAATTAAGTAAGTAAATCTTTAAAAAATGCTTACATTCAAACAGAGGTATCATTCAAAACAATGATCCAATCTTCAACTTAGGAACACAAAAAACTGGAGAAAATCAAACACAACATAGATAAAAGGAAGGAAATAATAAATATAAGAGTAGAAAACAATATAAATATAAATATAAAAAATGGAAACACCTAGAGAAAACCAATGAAACCAACATCCTAATAAGACTGATCAAGGGGGTTCCTGGGTGGCTCAGTCGGTTAAGCATCTTTTGGCTCAGGTCATGATCCCAGGGTTCTGGGATGGAGCCCTGCATAGGGTTCCTTGCTCAGCAGGGAGTCCGGCTTGTTCCTCTCCCTCTGCCCTACCCCCAGCTTGTGCTATCATTTTCTCTGTCTCTCTCTCAAATAAATAAATAAAATCTTCAAAAAAAAAAAAAAGACTGATCAGGAATAAAATTAGGGAATATTAATTGTCAATATAAAAAATGGAACTGGGTGCATCTACAAAGATATTATAGACATTAAAATAAAAATAAGGAAATATTATGAACATTTTTATCCCAATAAATTTGACAACTTAGATAAAATGAACAAATTACTTGAAAGCCAAAAAACCACCATACTAAACTAAAGAAAAAAATAGATAACCTGAATTGTTTTATACCCACTAAATAAATTGAAGTCATAGTTAAAAATCTTCTTACAAAGAAAAGTCGAGCCCATCTAAGTAGGAAATAATGCCAATTCTATATAAGCTCTTCCAGAAAGTAGAAGAGGTGGGAATATTTCCCAATTCATTATGCGAGGATGGCAATAACCTGATGCTAAAACTGGACAAAGATATTATGAGAAAACTACAGACTAGCATCCTCATGGACACAGGCATAATTATCCTCAATAGCATTTTAGCAAATTAAACCCAGCAATGTATTAAATAGGAGATATATCCTGAACAAGTGGGATTTATCCAGGGAATGCAAGTTTGGCTTAACATTTGAAAATATTAATCAAAGTAAATCACCATATCAACATACTATAAAGGAAAAACCGTATCGACAAACATAAAACAATCATTTGAAAAAAGTTAATACCCATTCAGGATAGATGCTCTCAGCAAACTAGGAATAGAAGTGGGCTTCCTTCTCTTAAAAAGACACCTACAAAAAACTACAGTTAATATTAAAGTTAATGATGACAGACTTTTTCCCCTAAGATTGGGGAACAAGGCTAGGACATCTGCTCTCACCACTTCTATTCGACATTGCACTAGAGGGTCCAGCCAGTGAAAGGAGGCAGAAATGAAAGATATATACCTTAATAAGGAAGAACTGAAACTGTTTTATTTGCAGATGCAATGACTGTTTATGGAGAAAATCCTTAGGAATTTATAAAAAACTATGAAAACACGTTTAGCAAGGCCAATAAGGTAATGCAAAAGCAACATTATTTCTATATACTAGAAACAAAACAATTAAAAATTGAAATTTAAAAATACATTTACATTTATTTATTTTTATTATTATTTAAAAAAATTTTTTTTAGAGAGAGAGAGAGAAAGTATGTGAGTGGGGAGGGGCAGAGGGAGGAGAGAGAGAATCTTAAGCAAACTCTGTGCTCAGCACAGAGCCTGCTATGGCGCTCAATCCCACAACCCTGAGATCATGACCTGAGCCGACATCAAGAGTCGGATGCTTAACTAAGACACCCAGGTGCCTCCAAATACATTTACATTTATACTCACAGATAAATCTGACATGTGATGTGGAAGACCTATACAATGAAAACTATCAAACACTGCTGAGAAAAATTAGATAGAACATAAATAAATGGAGAGATAGTCCACATTCACAGATCAAGAGATCCAACATTGTTAGGCTACCGATCCTTCTGTGATCTGTAAATTCAATGCAATTCCAATCAAAAGCCAAGCATACCTTTTATAGATGTTGACAAACTGATTCTAAAATGTATATGGAAATACAAAGAACCTAGAATAATCAAAATCATTTTGGGAAAGAAAGACAAAATTGAAGGACTTAACACTACCTGACTATGAGGCACAGAATAAAACCACAGTAATCAATAATCAAGGAGGTGTTGGCAAAAGGACAGACACACTAATGAACGGAACAGGATGAACGGGCCAGAGTTAGACCCTTGTTTATATGGTCAAGTGATTTCCTACAAAGGGACCACATGATTTAATGAAGAAAGGATACTCTTTTTAACAAATAATACTGGTACAGTCGGATATCTATTTGGAATAACAACAAAAGAACCATAACCTTCCTTCACATGATAGGAAAGAATTTGACGGAAATGGATCACGTAAGAACTAAAACTATGAAAATGCTAGAAGAAAGCACGGGAGAAAATCTTTGACTTTGGGTTAGATTCCTTGGTGTACACAAAAAGCACAAAGCAGAATAGAAAAAACTGATACATTGTGCTTCATTAATGTTAAAAATCTTTTGTTCTTCACACTCATTCTTAGGAAAGGCAAAGGTTAAGTAAGCCACAGGCTGAAGGATCATATTTGCATAACATACAACCAGTAAAGGACTTACATCCAGAATACATAAAGAATTCCTACAACTCAGAGAAGCAACCTAGCAAAAATATGGGCCAAAGATCTGAACAGACCGTCAAAATTACATGAAACCATAGTGACAGCGCTACACACCCACTAGAATGGCTGAAATGAAAGACTGACGGTATGAATTATCGCCCAGGATGCAGAACAATGGACTCTCGTGAGCTCTGCTGGAAATGCAAGATGTTAAAAACATTTTGGAAAAACCATTTGGCAGTTTCCCCTAAGCTACACATCCACTTGGTGAATGACCCAGAAATCCCGCATCTGGTTATTTTCCCAAGTGAAATAAAATCACGCATCCATCCAAAGACATGGATGCAACTGTTGTGAGCCCAAACTGAAAAGAAACCCAAATGGACTATCAAATGGTGAGTGGACAAAGTGTGGTATATTCCATACAACGGAATACCACTCAGCAACCAAATGGAAAACTACTAATGAAAGAGGCAACTCGAGTACATCGCAAAAGCGTCATGCTGAGTGAAAGGATCTACACCCAAAAGGCGACACTGTATGATTCCCTTTACGGGAAGTTCTGGGAAAAGCAAAATCGGTGACCCAAAGTGATCCATGGGAACCAGGGACTGGGGGCTGGGAGGAGGGGACTGACTGGAGGAGCACTGGGAAACCTCTGGGCGTAACAAAAATAGTCTATGTCACTATTGTGGTGATTACATGACTGTGTACATGTGGCAAAACTTGTACACTTAAAACTGGTTAGTTTCATTATGTATAAATTAATAATGGGCATTAAAAATTCTGAAAGGACACATTTTGCAGAGGACTCTACTTTTGTCTTCTAATTTTACTGCCTTGATTCAGAAAATACGCCTTAATGATTTCAACCATTTAAAATATTATGCTATTCTCTCCTATTCCTGTCCCATTCACTTGGGCTCAAACGTGCTCAGTGTGGATTCTCCATTTGCCAGGGCTAAATTTCTATGTGTCTATTAAATCAAGCTTGTTCGTTTTATATCTAAATTTTCTTCTTCCCAGAATTTAATTATGCTTTTCTCTTTTAAAATACGTTTTTTTGTTTTCTTTTTTGCTATTCCATTATGTTTCACAGCCAAACTAACAAACATTTAAACTGTAGTTACAATATTTCCATTTCTTTGCTCACTGCAGTTTCTTAAAACCCGCATCATCCCCCCTTTTGAGATTTTTCATTTTGCTTGAGTATGTCCTTGAAAATTTTTTTTCCAGGAAGGGTTCACAGATAGTTAAAATAATCTTTATTGTGCTCTAATTCTTAAAAGAAGTTGGCTGGGCACAGAATTTAGGTTAAAGTTATTTTCTCTTAGAATCATTTTACATTGTCGCAATGTCTCCCAAGTACTTCATGTTCCAGCTGGCGTGTTTGATGCCATTCTTTTGTAGATTTTTTATTCCTTTCAAGGAGGTTTTAAGATTGTCTCTTTGTACTTTTACTTTGTACTTTCTACCTTCTGAAATTTCCCCAAAAGATATTTAGATATCTTGTTTTCACTGATCTTGCCTGGTCCTCAGTGATCCATGTTAATGAGAATTCTTTCTTTTCTTTTAATGTCTTTTTCTCCAGTGATCAGTTGATCTATTTGTTTACTTTGGACCATGACGGTGGTTTTCCTAGGATATCCCTAACTGTCTATATTTATAAATAAAGGGTCAAAGCAAAAGTCTTCTACTGCTAATGCCCTTTGTAGTTCCTTTACTGTTATGAGGGGCCCCAAGAGGAAGTGAAGGTTATCTCATGTTTTTCATCTGATGCACTTAAGTAGAAATCCTGATGAACTGTTCTTTAACAATATCTGTATGACATTAACATCACCAAAATTATTGAACTTTGGTTTTACAGAAGGTTACACAGTTAGACAAAGAGAATCATTATCGACAGACTTTTGATTCCCCATTTTCCTTAATACTTCTGAGTGCCACCGTACTAGAGGTCCCCAAGATCACCTTCAGGTTTTTGATGATTCGCTAGAAGGACTCTTAGGACCCAGAAAGACTGTTATTACAAATGTTGGAGAGGATGTGGAGAAAGGGGAACCCTCTTACACTGTTGGTGAGAATTCAAGTTGGTACAGCCACTTTGGAAAACAGTGTGGAGGTCCCTCAAAAAGTTAAAAATAGAGCTGCCCTATGACCCAGCAATTGCACTTCTGAGTATTTACCCCAAAGATACAGATGTAGTGAAGAGAAGGGCCATATGCACCCCAATGTTCATAGTAGCAATGTCCACAATAGCTAAATCGTGGAAGGAGCCGAGATGCCCTCCAACAGATGACTGGATTAAGAAGATGTGGTCCATATATACAATGGAATATTGCTCAGCTATCAGAAAGAACGATTACCCAACATTTGCAGCAACATGGAAGGGACCGGAGGAGATTATGCTAAGTGAAATAAGTCAAGCAGAGAAAGACAATTATCATATGGTTTCACTCATTTGTGGAACATAAGGAATAGCAGGGAGATCGGTAGGAGAAGGAAGGGAAGAATGAAGGGGGGTAAACAGAAGGGGGAATGAACCATGAGAGACTCTGGACTCTGGGAAACAAACTGAGGGCTTCAGAGGGGAGAGGGTGGGGGAATGGGATAGGCTGGTGATGGGTAGTAAGGAGGGCACGTATTGCATGGAGCACTGGGTGTTATACACAAATAATGAATCATGGAACTTTACATCAAAAACGAATGATGTACTATATGGTGACTAACACGACATAATAAAAAATTAAAAAAAAAAGACAGGCTGTTATCCTCATAGTTATGGTTTATTACAGCACAAGGACTCAAAGTAAAATCAATAAAGGAAAAAGATTCATAGGGGGGAGTCTAGGAGACACCAGTTGTCCTCTCCCAGTGGAGTCACACAGACAGCACCTAATTCTCCCAGCCATGATGTGTGACAATACATATCAAGTATTGACAGCTGGGAAATTTACCTATACCTTGATGTCCAAGGTTCTTACTGTGGGTGGCAAAGAGTGTCCACATGACTGACCTTAACGAGTCAGTCTTCATTCCCTTCAACAGAGATCAAAAAGCATGGCTCAGGGGGCGCCTGGGTGGCACAGCGGTTAAGCGTCTGCCTTCGGCTCAGGGCGTGATCCCGGCGTTATGGGATCGAGCCCCACATCAGGCTCTTCTGCTAGGAGCCTGCTTCTTCCTCTCCCACTCCCCCTGCTTGTGTTCCCTCTCTCGCTGGCTGTCTCTATCTCTGTCGAATGAATAAATAAATAAAAATCTTAAAAAAAAAAAAAAAAAGCATGGCTCAGGGCCCCAGGTGAACAAAAATAGGTGTTCACCATTATTGTATTGTTAATGTAAAGTATCTGGTGTGGCCCAAGATCTGTTATAGGAAGAATTCTTACCAGGCAGGATATTCTAAGGGCTTAGAGGTTCTCTCTCGAGAACGAGTCAAGACCAGTTCTTTGTTTAAAATGTGTAGGGTTTGAGTACCTCAAGCTCACTGAGTGAACCCTTTCCTGAAGGCACACAGTGCTCTCACTTCAACTTGCCTTTTCACACATACTTGTCTGTACTGGAAAGGCGAGAGGTAGTTGTAGTCCAGTGCTTTTGTACCCAAACATAACACAGAGATAACAGCTGATGTCATGGAAGACATTCTGGAAGGAGGTTCATGAACAGCAGGGCCTGGGCAAGACCTTAGGGAAGATGAGGGCTGACTGTATTGCACTTAAGCTAGAAATCTGTAACAAAAAGACAATTAGAATGTTTCTATATGTTTGAAAACTAAGAAATACACTTCCAAATACACCATGGGTACAATTAAAAATCACAATAAAAATTAGAAGTATATTGAACTAGATGATAATGAAAATAATACATTTCAAAATAAAAACAATGCTGTAATATTACGATTTATATATTCAATCTGTGTCCCCCTTGGGACAGAAGTGTCTGAAATCCCTGTAAATTCTTAAGTGCTAAAAAGAACTAGGAGCATCTTTTGTTCTATTGAAGCAACTCTGTGCGGGCTCCTGGGTGGGGGCTGGTCACCAGAAAGACCAAGCCATGATAAGAAGCTTGGAATGTTCGCCCCGCCCCCTAGTCTCCAGAGGAGAGCGGATGGAAGGGGGTTCATACATGATTACGTCTACATGAGGAAGGATCCATAAAATTGCAATAGGCCTGGGTTCAGAGTATACACATCTGTATACTGGAAAGTGACACACTCCAACTACACAGGGACAGACACTCCTATGCCTGGGACCCTCCAGGACCCTGCCCTATGAATCTCTTCATCTGGCTGTTCATCTGTATCCTTCATCATATCTTTTAATAAACTGGTAAAAGTCAGTAAGTGTTTCCCTGAATGGTACAAGCTGTTCCAGCAAATCATCCAATCCCAACAGAGAAGAGGCCACGGGAATCCCTGACGTAGCCAACTGGACAGAAGTTGTGAGTAACCCAGGGACCCATTACTTATGATTCGCATCTAAAGCGGCAGGCGAGCTCATGAGCCTGAGACTAAGGGCCTGAGCCCTTAACCTGTGGGATCTGACGCTATCTCCACGTAGATGGCATCAGAATTGAGCTAAAGTTTAGGATACCAAGTTGGTGTCATGGAAATGTTTGGTGTGGGATGACCCTACATGTTTGGTGTCAGAAGTGTCCTGAGCGTGTTAGTGGTGTGAGAGTAAAGGAGAAACACACAGGAAAAGGACGGTAGGGTTTTTTCTACACAAATGCTTAAAAATCAGATTAAGGGAAAATTTTTAGTTTTAAATGCATAACATGGAACAAAATAAGGCTGATTATCAGTGATCAAAGCATCGACCTGAAGAACTTGGAAAAAGAACAACAAATTAAACCCAAAGTAGAAGGAAGGAAATAATAGCTATAAGAGTGAAATTAATGAACTAGAAAACAAATACGTTTAGAGAGAGTCAGAAAGCCAAACAAAGCCAAAGTTAGCTTTTAAAAAGCTAATGAAAATTGCTAACCTTTTTTCACGACAGACAAAAAAAAGGGAGGTAGGGGGAAAAAAAAGACACAAATAACCATGCCATGGTTGAAAATGCAACCCCACTACAGATCTTTACTAAAAACATTAAAAAGACAAAAAAACAATTTATAAACAACTTTACGCCGATTTTAAAAATTAGACAAAATTGATGAATTTTTCAAAACACAAAATTTGTAAAATCAATTAAGAAGAATTAAAGACTGAATTTTTATTGCTCACTAAAGAAACTGAATATGTAATTAAACACCTTTCAAGTCTCGTTGGGTTCACTGGGGAATTTTATTAAATATTTAGAGACCAAATAAAGTCAATATTGTGCAAACACTTTCAGAGAACCGAAAAAGAGAGAATACTCCCCAATTCATTTTTGAAGCCATCAAATTTGAGGTACCAAAATCCGAGAGGTCCATTACAAGAAAGGCAAAATTACAGACCAATTTCACTCATGAACTGAGATTCAAAAAAAAAATTAAACAAAATATTAGAAAATGGACTGCAGAAAAAACATGAAATGGTAACACATTATTACTAGCATATGTGTTTTATCTCAATTTACAAGGTTAATTTAAGATGTCCTTAACAGAATAAAGAGGAAAAAAATCACGTAATTATCTAAATGAATGTAGAAAAATAAGAGAAAATCAAGTATCTGTGATAAAGGTTTTCCCAAACCATATATGAAAGGGGAGTTTACTTATCTGATGGAAGGAATCTAAAAACAAGGCTATAGCAATGGTGTACTGAATGGTGAAATGTGCAAAGCTTCCCAATTGAGTTAGGAATAAGACCCATAACTGTTTTTATTCTACACTGTATTGGAGGTCCTAACTAGTGAAATAAGGCATGAAAAAGATATAAAAGGCATAAAGTGTCGACATAAAAATTAATTGTCATTATTGTTAGCTGACATGATGTGTAAAAGTATCCAACAAACCCTACAGAAGAATTATTAGAATCAATAAGCGTGTTCATCGATGACTGATGGCTTAATGTCCACGAGTTCAGGAAACCAAGATAAATTTTCTTTTTATATACCAGAGAAAAAAAAACCAAGCTAAAAAAAATAGAAAAAGAAAACCTCACTTAAAATAGCATCAAAAAAACTCCCATCAAGTACTCTGGAGTTTGTTTACCAAAAAATATCCAATATTTTTTTTTACAGGAAATAAATAAAGTATTATTGAATAAAGTTAAGGACGGTCTAAATAAATGAAGAGATACACCATGTTCATAGATTGGAAGACTCAATATTATAAAGATATTCTCCAAACTGATCTACACGTTAAATGTAATTCCAATCAGATTACAACTTAACAAATTAATCCTAAATTTTATGTGGCCATGCAAAGTGCCGTAACAGTCCAGATTCTCTTGAGGAACAAACTCGGAGACTTTACTGGATAGGAAACTAATCAGATTTCTATTGGACTAGTGTCCAGAATGGACTGGACTAGTGTAGAGTTTGTGCAAGGTAAACAAACCACCGGAGTTGTGCAGAGATCTCAGAACTGACTCGTGCGTGTGGACACTGGTCCTACGTACTGCTTATCTTCACTTGCTTTCTCCATACCACTCCATGCCCCAGGCCCTAAAAGGCTGTCCTCTACAGAAAGAAAGAAAACTTCATCTATGTGTTAAGAGACCTAACCTGTCTGACAATTTGCGATGAATTAGTGTAGGCACATGGAAACACACACCCTCATACAGCAAATAAAACCCAGATAATTCATTTGTTTATTCTTCATTCAACAAGCATTTATGGAATATAATTATTTTCCAGGTACTCTCTGGGTGCTGGGAATCCATCAGTGAATCAAGCAGGTAAAAATCATTCACCTTTACGAGGCTTCTATTTCTTGTGAAGCTAGACAAGGAGCACGATTACACCCATTCATAAATACACGTATAACACACGTATAGAATGAAATGTAGAAAAGAAAAAAGTAGAGAAGGGGGCTGAGTAGTGTTGAGGGGTTAAATAAAATAAATACCAAGCAGGAAGGCTGCAGCGTAGCGTGCCTTTTGAGTAAGGACGTGGGGAAATGAGGCAGGAAAGCAGGCAGTGCAACTTCCTGGGAAGACTCCACACAGACCACAAAGAGAGTGCGGACGCCCTGCGGTGGGAGTGCACCTGCCATGCCCGAGAAAGGAAAAAGAGATACGCAAAAGGGAAGAGAGTAAAGAAGACGAGATCAGAGAGGCTGTGAGGGACCAGATGGTACAGGTTATCAAAAGGATTCTGCCCTAGCTCTGAGTGGGAATGGAAGCCATTAAAAGGAATAAAGTAGAAAAGTAGCACCATGTGACCTGATTTTAACAGGTTCAGGCAGGCTGCTGCACGGAGAATAGTCTGAGCGGACAAAGGTAGAAGCAGAGCCATCAGTTAGGAGGTTATCATCCGTCAGTGAGAGGTAACGTGGCTTGGTCCAGAGAAAGCGGGAGAGGTGGTAAGATGGCATCAGATCTGGAAGCTAAAACAAGAGGATTTTCTAGTAGATTAAATGACAGAGATGAGTCAAAGATGATTCCAATATTTTTGGCCTGAGTTAATGGAAAAGTGGAGTTTCTATTAACCCTCATTTCTACATGTAGAGGGAGAAGGCACTGGGCTCTGGGAGAGATGAAGAACTCAGTTTTGTGTTCATTAAATGTGGGATCCAAATGGGGCTGTCACATGGCCAATTAGGTATGAGTGTGGAGGTCAGGGCAAAGAACCAGGCTAGAGATACAAATGACCAGCTCCTGCGGGAAAAAGAGAATGTAATCCACAGCATGCTACATGGCTCAGCTATCAACCACGTTTACACACTAACGGCACAGACATAATTACCTCCACAAATCTATAACTATTTTGAGAAGATGGGGAAGAGTTTGCATGTACCATGAACGTAGGAGCTATGTCCTCATCTTCCGTAATAAAATTCAATAGAAGCTAAAACTAAAAATAAAATAAAGCATTTAAAAATACATGGAGGTATATTTTAAAAGAAACAGTTAAAGTAGCTGGAAGTATTTGCTTCTGCAGAGTGGGAATTGGGATTGAAACAGAAAGATGATGACATAATTGTATTTTAAAGGCCCTGAGGCCAGACTGCAGCTGACGGGAGCTGAGTTCAAGTCCCAGTGCCTCACTTACCATTATGCAACATGAGGCAAGCTACCTAATTCCTCAGTGTCTCAGTTCTCTGTTCTCAGTCTCTTCATTTGGAGACTGGAATTAGTATCTAAAGCACAGGATTGGGGCGCCTGGGTGGCACAGCGGTTGGGCGTCTGCCTTTGGCTCAGGGCGTGATCCTGGTGTTATGGGATTGAGCCCCACATCAGGCTCTTCTGCTATGAGCCTGCTTCTTCCTCTCCCACTCCCCCTGCTTGTGTTCCCTCTCTCGCTGGCTGTCTCTATCTCTGTCGAATAAATAAACAAAATCTTTAAAAAAATAAAAATAAATAAATAAATAAAGCACAGGATTGTTAAAAAGATTAAATGTGAAAACACGTGTATGCAGTCAGTACTGAATACGAGGTAACGATTACCACCACTGTCCTTGATCACATGTTTCTCACTCTCACTGGTCTGTGTACTCTTCAGGGGAAGTCCCACTCACCCACCCCTCCTACTGGCCAGCACTTGGGAGAAGCTTGGTCAGTATTCCTTGAATTAACGGATTGACACACAAATGAAAACTTGGTGCTGCTAAGCCTCAGTAGCCTAGCTCCCTGGGGCCTTTGGGTCAAATTTCCAGTGAGCCACCATGCTAGGGGACAAGCCCCCATTTCTCCAGCACCACTGACTCCCTGAGAAAGCCTCTTACAGAGTCCCTGTGAGACAGATACAGCAGCAAGAAATTGTCATTTAGCAAGTGGAGAGAAAATCCTAGTTGCAACATTTCTCTCAAGGGCTATTAATCCCCAACTGTAATAATCACACTGACGGTCTGAACCTGCCCCACCTGTAACATGGAAGCTGCTAATGATGTGATCATCCTGTTTTCTCAGAAACTCTAACTGTATTCCTGATACTTGCCACAGACATGACAAAATTGGCAAAAACACCCTTTTCCAGTGACAGATCCTACCAATAATTAGCGATGCACTGTTAAAGTAACTGTTGATTGCACTTTATTTATAGATATTAACATGATTAATTGCACTGGCAGTGCGCCTGGAGGATGACGCTCTCCAAAGGGTGCTGGGGCGCAAGTGAGCCCCGCGGCCCTCCCAGGGTGCTGGGAGGGGTTGTGGTCAGCCCCCTCCTTTTCCTTTCCTGAATCGCTCCCTCATAGGACTCCAGGTCACATTCCGTAGGACTGGCCCGATGTTAGACAGCATTTACTTGGACTAGTGATGGGTTCAGCTAGGAATGGACAGGAGAATAACATCATGCGTGTGTAAAGCACTTCACGGCTGACTACAACATTCAGTATCACGATCTTATATGATCTTATCCAGCTCCCTGGTATAAAACGCGGCTTCTGCATGGCTGACCCCAACATTTATGTCTCCATCCCAGGCTCCTCCTGGCATTACAGACTCATACATTCAGGAGCTTTCTTTAGATGTCTAGTTCATTGTCTAATAGGCATGCCGGCCTTGACAGCTCGCAAATGGAGCTGACTTCCCTCCCCTGCCGCCAGCTTTCCCCCCGAGTCATCTTCATCTCAGTTTGATAAAAACATCCTCCAGAAGCCGAAGCCCACAATCTGGTAGTCAGCATATCTATATTCCTCCTCTGCTCTCACCCTCCCACATCTGCAAGTCATGTTAGCTCTCCCTCCCAAAATATCTAGAGTCTGTCCGATTTTCTCCTTTTCCATACACCTCCCTATTCCAGGATACTGTCACCTCTGTCACATGAACTCCTGAAGAACAGCGAAGGCAAATGGAGAGGCAAGTCCTTGATGCCGAATGGCTGCTCTATGCCCAGAGCACAGGCTTCCCCATGGCGCACAGGGGCTCAAGGTGGAAGGAAGCCTCCGCTGCTGGCTTACACATCCTCCTGCCCCCACTGCGACAGGACTCTCAGTCTGGGCTTCCCAGTCTGGTCCGCTGTGCTGGTGAATACTCAGACACAGCTTCAGGAAAGGACTGGTCCCCTAGGGGAGAGGATGCGGCAGTTCCCTACCTGCGCCCATGATCGGTGCTTTCCCCCAAAGGCTTCTAGAGTACAACCTAGCGGCTGGGGAGCTCCCATCACGCCTCCACCACACGGGAAGCAGCTGTACCCTAGAGCTGCACAGGATTCGTCACAGTAACAGCACAAGGGAAAACTTAATGATGAGAAGCATGTTAATAGCTCAATCTCAGCAACCTCTCTTCCCTCCTGTTAAAAAAAAAAAGAGGTAGCTTTTGCTTGTCTCGAGTGACACGATGGCTGAGATTTGAGTCTTTCATATTTCAGAATACTCCCCGACACAGCCAGGGAAGATGGGGTGATTTGGCAGACATTCTCTTCGGTATCTCACTGAGGGCTCACTGGGTGCTCGGCTTTTCTCAGCACTTGAGGACAAAAAAGGCAGACTAACATCACTTCCTTTTTTGATCTGGACAACCTGACCCCCAGATCAGTGCACTTGAGTGAGCACAGTAAATGTGGGCCTCAGCACGGCACCCGGTGAGGTGTCTCCCGATCCCCTTGTACATGGTTGTTGGACAACCATGCCAAAGGGTGCTGCTCAGTGATCCAACAGTCGGGGATTATCCAGTTCCATTATTGCATCAATAATTTG
Source organism: Ursus americanus (assembly GCF_024610735.1). Classification (NCBI taxonomy): domain Eukaryota; kingdom Metazoa; phylum Chordata; class Mammalia; order Carnivora; family Ursidae; genus Ursus; species Ursus americanus. The sequence goes on from NC_142142.1 coordinate 2,782,642, forward strand.
CAAGAAGACCTAGAAAGTGGCCAAGACATGAGAGGCACAATAAGAACACTGGAGCCCAGAATCAAGATTCATAAAATCCTGATGGGTAAGTGAGATGGCTAAAGCCCAACGGTATCAATTTATTAAGATGAACCATCTGAGGGACAACAAAGTCAATGATGTGACCTCTGAAGCAGGTGTGATTACGTGAAAATAACAGTCTTGATGGTTTAATCCTACCCTGAATCAAAACGTGATGTAACGACCAGAAACAGATTTGTTTGGGGCTGCATCAATAGAGGGACAGTCTAGAAAGGGGTGTACACCAGCCGCCACACACCCGAAACATTCATCCTGTTCTGGGCATCTCAGTTTCAGAGATATGCAATCACCTGGAAGACGGTGAGAAGAGCAACCACACGGGAGGGGGTCAGCATTATAGAAAGAGCAACGAGGAGCTATTAAGCTTTAAGGAAAGGACTCAAAGCTCCAGGAAAGACAAGATTCTTGTCCGCACGTATTTGAAGTTGTGTCACACAGAAGAAAGACTAAACTTATTCTTAATGGCTCCGAGGATTAGAACTCGGACCCAAAAGTGGAAGCCTTGGGAAGATTCTTCTCTATCACAATGCAAAACCACAGTCTGCTTATCTCTGAAAGTGATAAATCCCCTTCCTGTTGCCGGGTTTCTCTGCTTCAGAAAAGAATGGAATATGCAGAGGGGGTCAAACGAATGTAAAGCCTATCCCAGCCCTGATATCCTGCAATTCCCTGATCTCAGACATTCACTGATAGGCAAGAGACACTAGTTCTGCAGCAAGGCAACTGTGTTATCAGAAGTGAGGTTAAGGAGACAGGATTTGGTGGAGCTCGCAATTGTATTTGAGGGACAGACGCTGCGAGTGGGAGGTCAGAGCAGTGACGGCTGTTGACTAATAAAGCTTCATTGTGCGTCTTAGGAACATGTATAATTTGAAGGGGGACATGGGAACGAGGAGGGGAATTCCAAGCCTTGGTGCACCTAGCACAGGAATATTAAGTATTGGAGTCTTCCTGAACCTTCTTATTATTTCTCAACATGCTTCCCTAAGAGATTGAGATTTGCACATGACTTTTTTAATGCTCCTATTTTCCCAGAGAGCATGTCTAACCAAAAAATGTCCTCTGTCAAAACAAAGCAGATTTCAGAAGTTAAAGGGCCAAAGGCTTTAACATTGAATTTGAATGTAAAATGATTTATTCTGAAGACTTTTTATAGATCTATCAATTCTCAGTAGGAATAAAAACCCAGAAGTAATTGGAGATGAAAATTTGTTCTTATTAAAGCACAAACATCATTTTGGAATATCAGAGCATCCTTAGAAGCCTGGGCAACGTGTGATGGCTCTGCCACGATGGGTATCACCGGCTTCTGGGGAAAAGAAAACATTAAGACAAGCTGGAGATAATTATGAATTTACCTTGCATTCTAAACATCCTTGTCATCCAAAAAATGTCCATCGAAACTAAGAATCTGCATTGACTGGAGATGGTAGAATGAGATTCTCTGGGAAAAACGCCCTCTAAAGAGAAGCATAGCAGTGAGTGAATGAAACCAACAGGCTCAGTGGTGTGAATAATCATAAACACATTACTTTTATTCTACCACGGATGGAGACATGCGCCACAGAAAATCATCACAGGACCTGGGTGTTTTTAGCCTTTTACTGGAGATGAGCACTGGGCATCCCACTTCTCTGTCCCCATCACTATCACCGTTTAACTCTTAGGGTTTAGTGCATGTAAACTCTTATTAGAGTTTAGTACATTTAGTACATGGGTCACCAAGTCACTCTATTTGACCTCCCAAATGTGTCTTGATTGCAACACTTCCTCTCTATTCCCTTTGCATCGGTCTCCGAAAGATGACTTGGGGGTAATTCTACCTCTTCCAATCTATCCTCCATGGAAACCCAGATCCAATCACTCCACTCCTTACTTAAAACCTTCACCAAGGGGCGCCTGGGTGGCACAGCGGTTAAGCGTCTGCCTTCGGCTCAGGGCATGATCCCGGCGTTATGGGATTGAGCCCCACATCAGGCTCCTCCGCTATGAGCCTGCTTCTTCCTCTCCCACTCCCCCTGCTTGTGTTCCCTCTCTCGCTGGCTGTCTCTATCTCTGTCAAATAAATAAATAAAATCTTTAAAAAAAAAAAAAAAAACCTTCACCAAGTCCCAGATGCTCTGAGCCTATCTTGTAAATGATGACCTTTCCTGTTATTTCCCCTAACATGTCCAATTCCCCCATCAGTCTGAACTATTCTTAACTCCCTGCACACACCTTGCCCTTTCATGCCTTTGTGTGCTGCGGCTTCTTCCTGAATGACGGCTCCCTTCTCTGCTGGTGAAATGTTCTTTTGTATCTTTGAAGACCCAGCTTGCAAGTAATCCCTACTGTGCAAACCTCAGGTCCCTCCAAGCCTGTGCTCTCTGCTCGGGAAGCCCTTTGTCCATATTTCTATTATCGCATGAAATTAGAGATATTTGTGTTAGACTGTGAGATCCTGAAAGTAGGAGCTATATCTTCTTCCTGTTGGCACTTTTATCAGGGGCCCCGGAATTTGACAGAAGAGAACCCTAAGCCAGAGGGGTTAAATAACTGGCCCAAGGTTGCACAGCTAGTGAGGGCTGGAGCCGTGCCCCAACCAGAGAGCCTGACTGTAGAGCCTGCAGTGTTCCCACGTGGAGACCCTTGCCTAGCCCAAGAGGCTCTTAGGGGTTGGTAAAGAGAAGGTGGCCAAATTCTCCTTTCCTGTGTAGTGGAGAGAGACTTGAGGAAGTGTGCGGGACCTGAACTGGGAAATACAAGTCTCCAGAGTCTTCCCTTTACCACACAAGGTTTCTACCCTCAGGGCTGACCTCCACCGTTTATCAGCGCGGGCTCATTTCTGCCTTTGTAGCTAGTAGGGCAGAGAAAAAAGGAATGAAAGAGACGGGACCTTGACTGAAACCTGTTCGAGAACTAGGGCAAATGGGGCTTCAGCAAAAGAGGATCTGCCTTTCCTTCATGCACAAGCATCTGACCAGACCACTTCCCTCCATATCCACTAAATGTTCCCAATACTCTCTAGGGAAATAAGAGATTTGGTTACAATAAAGGGATATGTAGATGTAATTAACATTTCAGATGTACTTCCAATACAGACAATAATCATCTCTTTCTTAAAAATTAGATGAACTACTATATGTAAAACATGTAGCACGATGTCTGAAGTACACGTTAACTCATGACCTGTGTCGCCCCCACACCTCCCAGAGCAATGCATGGCACAGAGCGGGTCCAGAACTATCAAGCGCAATGCATCCTGAATGAGCATCAGCTGTCTCTACAGGAAGGGGAAGAGAAGAAAGGAGAGAGAGAGAAGAGACCTTGACTGAAGGGTTTTTTCTATCAGGGAAAGCACAGAGCAAAAACTCCTCTCCAACAGCTCGACCCACATTTGAAAACACTCTTACATCCTGAGCTACGAGCTGGATAAAGGAGACACACAGATGCTACAAGAATTTCCTAGGCTATGAAAAGAATAATACAGGATATAAAACACATAAAATATCTTTCCAAAATGGTACGACTCTAGAAGCTATACAAGGTTATCGGTTACCATCAGAGAGGTGGACGAAGCTGCCCATGGTCACAAAATTCACCTGAGTCAAGGATAGGTCTGAAGATACTTTCTATCTCCCTGGGCTCTCTGCCACCCTAAGTTTCCATTCAAAGGTGGTGACTTTCAGAAGGTGTCAAAATATCCTATTAGAATTTTAGAACAAACCTCCCACCCCAACTCCCAGGACTTAGCAGAGTCTGCAGTTTTCTCCCCCCAGTGCTCCAGTGGAGACTCACAGGCATTTCTAGCAAGAGTAAGTCAACTGCTACAGGCAGTCTACTTCTTGGTAATGGCCCAAGGCCATTCCATGTGTTTTTGGGTGACAAACCTGGGTGCCGAGGTTGCCCTGATCACCTGAGGAATTCCTTGACTCCCTAGAATCATGACAGCCTATGTTATGTAGGAATTCTATCTTCTCTCTGCAAAGGCGTAGTTCATTAACGCAGGACAATAAAGGCAGCTTTGGGGGAGGCAGGGGAGACCTGGACATGCTTTAAAAAGAGAGAGAAAGAGTCTTCACTTTAAATTTACTCATTCATCTATTCAACAAGCGTTTTTTGAACACCTACCATGTACCAGGCACTATACGAAGTGCTAGGAATACAAAGGGGGGAAAAGGGTAAGAATCTTTGCTATGACGGAGTGGCCACTACAGCTGATATTCTAGAACTCAGACAACAAACAAATTACAAAGTAAACAATATTGTACATTAAATGGTAAAAAATGTTACCAAAAATTATAGGCAGATAGGAGGTGGTGGAAGGAACTCAATTTTAAATAGGACGGTCAGGGAAGACCTCAGAGATGATGACACTGAGAAGAAGACCTAAAGGAAGCAAGGAAGCAAGCCATCTGCATATGTCGGAGACATGGTTCAGGAAGAGAAAATGTCCCGGACACAGCCGCGTCTGGACAGTAGAAGGAGCCTCCAGTGTAACATGAGTGGAGAAAATATTTGGGAAAGGATTGAAGATGAAGTCAGAGATGATGGGGGACAAGGGCCAAACCCTGGAGGACTTTGGCTCTCATTCTGATGAAACTAGTAGTCATCAGAGGATTTGTGACAAAAAAGTGACAAGAATCAGCCAAAAATTCAAAGGGATCATTCTAGCATTTGTGTAGAGAACATCATGAAGCAGGGAGGCAAAATAGGATCGTGATAACCAATTAGGAGACCACGGCAATAAGCCTGCAACTCATGCTGTTCAAGCTTCCATTGTTTTTAGCTAATTTCCTACGATTATCTTGGATTTTATATGGTATCCTTAGTCATTAAGAAGTCGCTTACTTGGTTATGGAATTCACCACAGCTTTCACTGTGCACACGTTTCTGCTACTTACCTAGTCAGATGCCATAGGGTATGACAGGACACTCCTTTTGGTAAGGAAGATTCATGACAGGGGCCTAAATGATTATTTTCCCTAAATGATCAACTCTGGGATATCGAAACATAACTCTCTAGGACAATCTAGCAAAATGTAAAAAGAACCTTGAAAACGTTCATCAGAAAATCTTTCCCAACACCCAACACTTTGCCCATACCTAATATAGGCATCTCCCTCTACGCTCTCCAACAGAAAAGATGTGAAGGCTTCCCTAGCCTCAGGTGCTCCTAGACATCTGGCAGGACAGAGTCCACCTATTAGGCTGAATTATGTGAAAGCTCCACTTCTGTAGATAAAAAAATGATGGACTATTAGTAATTTCATATAGTTCAATCTACTTCATGGTTCAGAGTCAGTATGAGCTGAGTTTGCTGCTTCCCTAAATGCACTCATAAATGCCCTCTTAGTACAGGAGAACTCATTCCAAAATTAAATGCCAGCCTGTACAAACGACACTGACAAAGCCTCTATGTGTAGCAATCAGACCAAGAGCAGGTCAACGGGGGGCTTGGGAACATCTGGAGCTCAGCACTGGCCAGTAACAATATGGGAAGAGGAGGTGTAAGCTAAGGGAAATCACTCCAGGGTAAAATGGGTAGGGGGATAGGAATGAAAATATGACATACATAAGTGATTTATTTAAAATATATTCCAAAGGAGAAAATAGTAACAACTCTTATATTAAGTCTGGTATAACCCTGAAACTAATATCTGACAAAGATGCACAAAAGACAAAGCACCTCTACCAAAACAGTAATAAACAAGCAAACAAAACTACCTATAGGCTAATTCTTGTATGGATATAGGTGAAAAATCCTACATATTAACAAATAAAATCCTTGGGTATTAATAATACACCTTGATCACGTAGGGTATATTCCAAGATGCATGGATGTCTCAAAATTAGTGAACACATTAATGGATTAAAGAGGAAACATCTCAACAGAAACGGTATTAGATAAAATTCAACATCCATTCCTAACAGAACAATAATGTAACACAAAGAGTATTATCATTGAATTCAAGATCAGAACAAGAATTCCAATTATCGCTCCTGTCATTCAACAGTTTGGGAAGTTCTAGCCAATGCTATAAAGTAAGAAAAACACGTAAAAGGTAAAATTATTACAAAAAAGGAGCAAATACAACTCTTCAGAGGAGATACGATTGCTTTGCTGGAAATCAGCAACAACCACATGAGTAACTACCGAAACTAATGAAACTAGTAATGACATGTATGTAAAAATCATAAATCAAAAGACAACCCAACAAAAAATGGGCAAAAAGCTAAAACATAAGCTTTATAGAAGATACACAGAAAGCTAGAAAAGGTGCTTGATATCATTAGTCCTAGAGGAAAACCACAAGGAGACACCATCACTAAATTGGCTAAAATAAAAAGACAACATCAAATATCAGCAGGGACATGAAGCAACTAGAATTCACACACACTGCTGGTGTGAATGCAAAATCGTGCAACGTACTAAGAAACTATATGAGTTTCTTATAAACATATATCTACCTTACGATCAAAGAATTTTACTCCTAGGTATTTACGCAAGAGAAATGAAACATATGTCTACCCACAGACTTACACAAGAATATTCGTAACAGCTGTGTTCATATTAGCCAAAACAAAAGCAAACAAAGAAAAAAGAAACCCCAACTAGAAACCACCCAAATGTCCAAAAGCAGAAGAATGAATAAACAGATTCTGGTGTGTTCATACACTGTACTATTACTCAGTTAAAAAAAAAAAAAAAAAAAGGAACGAACTACTGATAGGCTCCGCAACATGGTTAAATATCAAAAGCTATGTTAAGCAAAAGAATTCCCTCCTACACAAATTATTAAGTAAAAGAACAGGAAATTGTGGTGATAGAAGTCAGAAACTGGCTGCTGTTAGGGTAGAGTGGAGGGACTGACTAGAATAGGACATGATGGAACTTTCTGGAACAATGGAAATGTTCTACACCTTGTTGAGGACGGTGGTTACGTGGGTGAACACAAATGCTAAAACTCATCACACTGAGCACTTCAGATCTGTGCATTTTATCAAATGTAAATTATATCTCAATTTAAAAAGTCTTTTCTATATATACCAGTGAAACAGATTTTGAAAATGAAAAATTGCCCATTCTCAATGGCAGCAAAAATTTGAAGTACACAGGAAAAATCTTAAAAAGAAATGTAAGGAATCCAGATAAAGAAATTTTACAAAATGTTATTAAATGACTTTTTAAAAATTCCAAAGTAAATGGAGATATTCTATGTTCCCAGATGGGAATATTTAAATTTGTAACTATGCTCATTCATACCAAAATTGTACATAAACATAAGTAAATCCCATAGCAATGTCGCAATTCATTTTTTAAACATCTTTCCGAAATCATATAAAGGATTACTTGCAAGATTACATCCATGAAATAACCAATCTTTTCACCATTGATAAGAATGAGACACTTATTTGTCTTACTAGATAGTAAAACGTCTTATTAACAGACTGTAATTCTAATACCAGTATACTGCTACCAAAAAAGAGAAGTGGGAAAAAAAGACCCACGAAGTACAAAAATAGACCACTACATAGGCAGTCCCCTACTTGGGTGCGTAATTATCTCATTAAAACATTGTGGGCACAAATGCACAAAACCCGAGAAACACACTTGGATATTTTTGATAAAGGGGTTTCTATTCTCTAAGAACTAAAAATTTTGTGAAAACCTTAGTCACCCATTACTTGAGGAGCACAGTTTTTAACAACATGTTCCCAGCATTCTCTTTCATTCACAATAGATCCCGGAATCAATAGGCTAAGTGTAAGAAAACATGTCTTTGAGGATAACAGTGAACTGCTTTCAAATTCTAATTATTTCCGTATTTATCCCAATTTTATTACATTTTGAGGGTTATAGTTTATGCTTAATAACAGCACTTTTCAATGTCCCATCTTCTGTGTGTGCGTGTGTGTAGGTTTTTGCTTTTCTTTTAATTGCTCTGCTAAAAATAATTTACATCCCATAAAATTCACCTGTTTTTACTGTAAAGCCCAATGAATTTTAGTACATTTATAGAATTCTATAAACATCACCACCATCTAATTTGGGGCATTTCCATCATTCTAAAAAAGAAACCTCACACCTATTTTGTCACTCCCCATCACCTCCCTAGTCCTAGACAACCGCTAATCTGCTTTGAATCTCTACACATTTGCCTTTTCTGGACATTCCATACTAACAGAATTTTGTATTAATGGAATCATACAATATATGTTCTATTGTGTCTGGCTTCAAAATAAGGGCAAGATGAGATACAATTTTTAAACAATTATATAAAGACCACTAATCAAATGAAGATGAAAATACTGCTGAAACTGATCTGTTTTAGCCATGCCACTTAAAATAGTTTTCAAGAGCTTTATCACCTGATGTATTAAATGTCAAATTTGGGTTACAAAAGGTGGTTTAGTGATGTCGATATGTAAGGATCAAAGGTGCAGACTGTACAAAAGTTAAAAATATGAGTATCTGTTATATGACAATATTGGCAGTTTAGGAAATGTTGGCTTAATCAGATGGGGTTGAAATAACCAATTATTTGGGACAAATTATTTAAGATCACTAGCTTATATGTACATCGCATACATTCCAAGTGGATTCAAGTTTTAAAGTATAGAGTGCAGTTTAGATTACGGCCTCTGGAGTGAGACTATCGGGGCTTGATTCCAGGCTCTGCCACTCACTACGTAACCTTGTACAAGTCACTTCACCTCTTTGTATCTCAGTTTCTTCATTTGTAAGATAAGTTATAATAAGAGCATATGCCTTAGAGGGTTTTTGTGATGCATAAAGAAGGTAGCATGTGCAAAGCTCTTGGAACAGGGGCTGGCAAATGGTTAAGTGCTCAGTAAGTATTTGTCTTGGATGCCTCTGGTTGTGGGTATCAGTGATTTTTGTAATCTCAGGAATGAGGGCGGAAATGGGAAGGCCTTTCGAAGCATGTCTCCAAAGGTGGAATTTTCAGTACAAGAACATCATTTACGTGAATTCATAAACGTTTACTTAGGTCACAAAGCAAACAAGACTGACACCTTTATTTTCAAAGAGATCTTAAAAATTACCAAGAAAAAACTAATGTAAACCCCAATACAAAAAGAAATAAAAGAAACAGACAAGTCACAAAAGGAAAAAAAAAAAAACCAACCAAATGGTCAATTAATGTATAGAATGATGTCCATCTTCATGAATATTATAACACAAATTGTATCAAAATCACCATGCTGTACTCTGCCTGTTAGATTAGAAAGTAACACAATCATGATAACAAAAAACCTGTGAGATCTATACAAACTAAAATAATAACTATAATAACCAGAAAAAGCAAAAACTAAAAACAGGTGAGAAATCCCCTGAAAATGTCGGTAAAGAGAAAGCAAAGAGAATCAGAAGCCAATTTAAACTGGTGAGAATACTGAGCAAGAAAAGTATAATTAGCTCATTCATTCATTTACTTAAAAAAAAAAAAGTTGTCACCCACGAGATGTCAAGCATGGCAAGGGACACTAGAATTTGGGGTTTGCAAAGGTAAACTGAGTCCCCAGACCCTGAGGAGTTCCCATCCGTTTGCTCAGACGTGCAAATAAAATACAACCGGCAATAAAACATAATGCAAACATTAGCAGAACATGGTATACTATAAAGTCTTAAAATATTTTTAGGCTTGCAAAGACACAAAATGAGAAATGCGAATTTTTTTTTCATTTTTGGCTGAGGGGAAAAAAAAAAATAAAAAGAACATGCTTTTCCCCATAACATGGAAGGAGAATAAAAGCTGTACTTTTTGGACTGGGATGTCTGTTTTCCCGACAAGTCATCTGTTCCCATTCTCCCACCCCCATCTGGATGGTTTCTAAGTTGTTTCTTCAGTTTTTCTTGTCTCCACAACCCTGTCGACAAAAACTGCGTAAACTCCATTATCACAGCTCTCCGTGTGACTGGAAATGAAAAGGTTACTGCAGGGTTTCACTATCCAAGCAGGTGAGAGGGGATGAGGGTAGGCCTGGGAGGAGGGAGGCTGGGGGCCTCAACAGCTCACTCAGATACCCCAGGACACAAAGCAAGGGCCCCTAGCAATCCAGAAAACCCGTTCCAGGAGGAAAGTCTTCGCTGTCCAGATAGAAGGTTCAGTTTAGGACAAATCTTTTTTCTTCCCTTTCTCCCGCTAGCATTTGCTCCCTCATCCATCTGTCACAGCTGCAGAGTTCCCCAGCCATGAAGGAATCTGACCCCAAGTTCTATTTTAGTCCTTGTGATGCCTTACATTTAACAGAAATAAACGTATCCACGGAAGACGACAAATCCTGCTCACGCAGGTTAGAGTTTTCAACTGGGTCACGAAGGATCTTAAATATCCAGGTGACCTGTAAACAGGCCAGTGAAGGACAGCAGAGAATTCCAACAACCCACGGAAACTGGAAGGGGGTCAGTCTGTCTTTGCCCCACTCTCTAGTGTTTCAAATTAAAGTGTCAGCTGAAAGGCAAACAGATCAGGGGTTCAGTCCCAGCTCTGCCATCCACTTTGGGCAAAGTATGGAACATTTGTTTCCACATCTCTAGAGTGAAGGTTACAGCACTTTGTTTGTTTAAGTAGGCTCCACAACTGCCATGGAGCTGAACGTGGGACTTGAACTCAGAACCCTGAGATCAAGACCTAATAAGCTGAGATCAAGAGTCAGATGCTTAACCGACTGAGTCACCCAAGCGCCCCCTAACTGGGTTTCTGTGATTATTAGAAATAATACATGTCCCCGACACTGGAAATTTAAAAGAATGTAAGCTATTACTTACCAATCAGGCTTCCTACTCTTTCTCCAACCTCTGAACTTTTATTTTTATTTTATCAGCAAATGACTTTGTTTCTTACTTCATGGAGAAAACAGAAGTCATTGGACAGGAAGTCCCCCCAGCTTGCTCCCTCAACATCCTAACAAAGACCTCGAATCTTTATCCTCCTTCCTCCGCTGTAAGACGGGTTCCTCATCTGATCAGGCGGACTGACATTCCACCCCTTTTAGAAACTTAATGAAGAAATGAAGTATCTCCGCTCTTCTCATTTTTCACCCTTTTCTTCTCTAATGCATCCTATGTATCACCAGTAAACATACTCTCTAAATTTTTAAATAAATCCCTTTTTAAAAAAGATTTTATTTATGTATTTGAGAGAGAGAGAGAGTGTGCACACACACGAATTCAGGGAGGGGCAGAGGGAGAAGGAGAAGCAGTCTCTCCTGAGTGGAGAGCCCGACACGGGGCTTGAACCCAGGCTGGGATCATGACCTGAGCTGAAGGCAGATGCTCAACTGACTGAGCCACCGAGGCGCCCTAAGCAAATCTCTTCCTTGAAGACATGGCCCTCTTCCCAGCTACTGCCTGCCACTTTCTTGTTTGGCCCAACTTCTCCGAAGGGCCGTTTAGACAAAATAGCTCCGATTCCTTACCTGCCACTTGCTCCTCAACCCACCTCTACCTGGCTTACGCAGTCAGGGCTTCCTCCAAACTGCTCTCCCAAGTCTACCAACACAGTGGACATTTCTCCGTCTTCATCTTGACCTCTCAGAGGCATTTGTCACAGGTGATCCACGTGCTTTTGTGACGCACTCACTTGCCCTGGATTTGACATTAGATTCTCCTGCTTTTCTTCCTTCTTTCCGACTCTACCTTTTCAGTTTCCTTTGGGAAGCTTCTACTCCACTGGATCTTTACATGCAGAATGCCCCCAAGGTTTGGTACTAGGCGCTGCTTCCTCTTCCGTCTAGACCGTCTGAGATGATCCCTTCGCACTGCCTTCAATATGCTCAGGCCAGCCTACCTTTCAGTTTTAAACCCATACATCTAAGGGCCTATCCAACATCTCCACTCGGATGGCCCACAGACGCCTCCCATTCACCAGGTACAAAACTGAATTCATGACCTACCACTCTAAACCTGTTTCTAGAATTCTCCATTCCAATAAATGCATCACCATTCACCTAGATGCTAATGTGAAAAAACTTAGGATCATCATTTTCCTTTAATGACTACTGGTGTTAAAAGTACTCAATTCATGCCATGTGGGTGAGTTGGGAAAATTTCGGTTAGTTGTTTTCTTACTAATTTCTCTATCTAGTTCAGTGAAATCACTCAGAAATAGTAGCAAGAGTGGATTCCACGGGGCCAATTAGGAGACTATGCAGAGAAATGATAACAGATTGGGCCAAGGTAGTAGCAATGGAGATTCAAGCTAAATGTAGAAACTGAGATTTACAGAAACTGGTGATTGATGGAATGTTCGAGGAAAACAAGAGAAGGGTATAAGGGAGATGTTTCGAGTTCCTAATATAAGTAACTGGTGCAAAAAAGGAACAGTGGACAACAAAAATAGCGGTCACTTCAATAAACAACAAGAAAAAAGAGGAGGCAAAAAAAAAAAAAATACCGACCATGTTAACCAGAAAGTGAAAAAATAGTTAAGACAGTGAAATAAATCCATACACATGTAAGTAACAGCAATATACTCATGTGGATTAAATTTTTAAGTGAAACTTAGTTCTATGCTATTTAGGAGACATCCCTAAAGTGTAACAACATATTAATGTTGAAAGCGAAGAAATGAAAAATGTATGCAAGGTAAATACTAACCAGAAGTTCATATGATATTGGCCAAAGGATCTTTAAGGTGAAAAACACTATTAGGGATAAAGCAAGTATGGCATACTCAGATGATTTTCTACCAAATATTCAATCTTTCCATTTCCGGACTAATGGAACCCCAATTTTGTTTGAGGCAGCAATGGGCCCGGTAAAAAACACTCAATTTTCTGGACTCTTGCAGCAAGGGATGATTGTGACCATTTCTCGCTAAGAACACATAGCTGGAAATCTGCTGGATGGTACTTCTGAGAAGGGTAGGCTATTATTTTCCTGATATAAAAGAATGGTCTTAGCTGACACCTGTCTTTCAACTTTCTATCATCTTCTTACACGTAATGCTGAGCTGACACTGTAGGTAGCGCAGGCATTCGGTGACTACGAATTTGAAAGTAGGAAGTTAGAAGGATCTGGGTCCTTGAAAACTTCCTTAAAGAGGGTGACCAGCCCTGAGTGCTCTATTATCAGATATCTTACTTCTTCAGAAAAACGATATTCTGTCACTAAGCCCCTCTAGCTCGTTTTCCATACTGTGCAGCTGGTCTCGTTTCCAGCAGACATGATGACACAAGGAACAATTCATCAGGAAGATACAATGATCCTGAACCAGCATATAGGTCAGAAAGAGATGCCAAATTCACAACCATGGCAGGACATTATGACATAGCATTTTCAGTAATAACCCAAGCAAATAAATTATGTGAGTACAAATTATTTGAAAACACAATTAATAAGCTTGATCTAAGGGGTATGTATGGAAGCCTGAATCCAGTAACAGGAGAAGACATTCTGTTTTATACATAAGCATATGTGATCAATTACACTGTTCTTTCTATTTTGAACAAACTGTTATCTGTAAATTGATCTGTTAGATCAATTAAAAATACGAAAAATGAAAGTTTTTATTTTACCTTCACTTAATTCTTCCCTGACGTTCTTCCTTTGTTTACATAGATCCAAGTTTCTGACCTCTGTTATTTTCCGTCTCTCTAAAGAATTTGTTTTAACCTTTTTTTCTGCAAGGCAGGTCTACTGGCAACAAATCCCCCTCAGTTGTTTTTTGGTCTGAGGAAGTCTTCACTGCTCCCTCACATGCGAAGGACAATTTTGCAGGGTACGGAACTGCTGGTTGGTGGTTCTTGTCTCTCAACACCTTGGTACTTCTTACCTTTGTCTCTCTATAGGTCGGGTGTTTTTTTCTTTCTGGCTTTCAGGATCTTTTCCTTCCTCTTTGGTTTTCTGCAGTCTGAAAGGGATACGCCTCAGTGTGGTTTTTCAGAATTTATCCTGTGTGGCGTTCTCAGAGCATCCTGGATCTGTGGTACGGTGTCTTACATTAATTTTGGGGAAATTTTCAGTTATTATTGTTTCAAAGATTTCTTCAATTTCCTTCTTTCTTCTGGTAATCTCATTACATGTATGTTACACCCTCTGTAGTTGTCCCAAAGTCTTTGAATATTCTGTTCTTTCTTTCCCCAATATTTGTTCTCTTTGCCTTTCGGTTTTGAAGGCTCCTATTCAGATATCCTCAAGCACAGAGAGTCTTTCCTCAGCTGCGCCCAGTCCACTCATAAGTCCATCAAAGGCATTCTTTATCCCTGTTACAGTGTTTCTTATCTCTAGCATTTATTTTTGCTTATTTCTTTGCATTTCCTTATTTCTGCTTACTGACCATCTGTTCTGGCATGCTCTGTATTTTATTCATTGGAGCCCTTAGCATATTAACCATAGTTGTTTTAGATTCCTAGGCTGACAATTCCAACGTCTCTGCCATGTCTGGTTCTGACGCTTGCTCTGTCTCCTCAAATTGTGTCTTTCTGCCTTTTGGTGTATGCCTTGTAATTTTTTATGGATAGCTGGACACGATGTACTGGATAAAAAGAACTGCCGTAAACAGGCCTTCAGTCACGTGGTACTGACTCGTGGGGGGAGAGGAAGCATTCTATAGTCCTATGAGTAGGGCTCAGCCTTTTAATGAGCCTGTGCCTCTGGACTGTGAATCTCACAAGTGTTTTTAATTCTTTCTTTTTCCTCCCATCTTTAAGTGGGAGAGGATGCCTAGAGCTGACTGGAGTTGGAGAATATTCTTCCCCCAGTCAGTTAAGCTCTGATAATATGCCAGAAGGTTAGGCTCTGGTTAAACATTCTCCCAAGCGCAAGTCTTGTTAAGTCGAACAGAGTACCCTCATTTGGCACAGTGCCAAATGGTTCTTTTTCCCTTCTGCCTTCCAGAAGCAGGAAGGGATTTTTCCCTGATGTTTACTATGGAAACCTGGTTGAGCTGGAGGTAAATTTCACAAAATTGTGACATTCCATTATGATTGGGTCCCCCTGGAGTTTTAAATTCTCAGAGTTGTCTACACAGGGCCTCTAGCAATTCATCAGGTTTTTCTACCCTGGCACTAGTTCCAGCAGTGGTTTCCACAAGTGAGTCCTTACTTCAGAAATTGTTACGTTCAGTAGTTGCCTGTTGGTCTCTCTAGTCATGGGGGTTTGCCCTGTGTCCTTATCTCTCTTTTAGATTCTAAAAAAGAACTGGTGATGTTTTTTAGTCGGTTCAGCTTTTTACTTGTTGTTAGGATGGAGAGGCAATTTCCGTGTTCCTCCCATAAAGAACCAGAAGTTGAAAATACATTCTTTTTAAGGAACCATGCAACAGTTATAAGAGCTGACCACACAGAAAGCTGCAAAGCAAGCCTCAGTAAACCCAAAACACTGATATTCTTCAAATCATGTTCTCTGAGCAAAATGCAGTAAGATTATAAATCAACAATAAAATGCCAAACAAACCCACAAACCTGGAAATTCAAAAATCATACTTCTAAATAATTCACCAGTCAAAACAGGTATTATAATGGGAATGAGAAGCTACTTAGAACTGAATGACCAAAAACCACATCAAAAAGTTAGAGAAAGTGTAACAGACTAACACCAAAAACAAACACAAGACCAAAAAAAAGGGGGGGGAATCAAAAAATAAAGTCAAAAGGATTAACAATACAAAACTGGTTCTTTGAAAGCTCTCAGAAATCAGTTAAATCTTTGACAAAGTTGGCCAAGAAAACAGAGATAAAGAACAAATAAACAATGTTAGAAAGGAAAAAGAAGCCATAACTATGCCTATGTTAGAAATTTTTAGAAATCTTAGAGAATATTATGACCAACTTTATGCCCAGAAATTTGAAAATTTAATGAAACAGAAAATATCTAGAAAAGTGTAGGTACCAGTCTTTGAATCAAGAATGGATAACTAAAAAAATTATAACCATTAAATCAGTTATTTAAAATCCGCCTCAAAAAGCGCTGTATGACAGATAATTTGACAGGTAAGTCCTACCAAATCTTCAAGGAATCAATATTCTTTATCTCAGACAAATTTTTCTAGAAAATAGATTTAAAGAAGAAACTTTGTCCCATTTATTTCGTGAAGCTAGTATAACCTTGATACCATAACCAGCTATGGACAGTCCAAGAGAGGAAAATAATAGGCCAACTGCCTTTATGGACATAGCTGCAAAAACACTAAAGAAATTACAAGAGAGCAAAATAAGGCAATTTTTGAGAGGAAAAACCATCATGACAAAGTTGGGTTTATCACCAGCATTCAAGAATGATAATCCTATAGACAATGTAATCCTATAACCCACCACATACAAGGATGGAAATGACACATGGAAAACAGTATTATCATCTGAATAGACTCAGAAGAAACACTAAAATATGACAGTCATTCATGAAAAAGATACTAGTAAGCAAAGTGATCTTTAATCTCATAAAAGGTGCCTATCAAACACTCACTGAGACCATCACACTTCCTGCTGAAATGCCAGAAGTCTCCCTCTAAGAAGAATCCCTGCCCTCACTGTTTCTGTACAATACCACACAGGAGGCCCTAACAGTGCCCACACAAGAAACAATGAGCAGGAGGAATGAAGAGAAACAAAGTTGTATTGTGTTAAAATTAAAACCTAAAGAGAATTGGCAAACTAATTTTTTTTAAAGATGTTATTTATTTGACAGAGCAAGAGAGCACAAGCAGAGGGAACAGCAGAGGGAGAGGGAGAAGCAGGCTCCCCGCCAAGCAGGGACCCTGACGCGGGGCTCGATCCCAGGACCCTGGGATCATGACCCGAGCCGAAGGCAGACGCTTATCCATCTGAGCCACCCAGACGCCCCGGCAAACTAATTTAACAATAACCAAATACAAAAGTTTGCTGCATGTAAGATCAACATTCAAAAAATCAACACCATTTTTATTCACCAGCTAAAACAACTGAAATTTGTAAGACAGCTTTCACAGTGGCATAAAGAACTATACTGTACTGAGAAATAAATCTGTAACCGTTATAAAGAAAATTTTAAGAACGTTATTACTGAATGACCAAAAAAAAAAAAAAAGCCCTATATAAAACAGTACTAACCTTACTGCCATTCTTTAACCCCTTGCACACCATTTTTTCTTCTTCATGGTACTTCTCACCTCCTAACACATGCATTTTTTGTTTACTGTCTGTTTCCTCTACTAGCATATTAAGTCCTCACAGTTAGGACGCTTTCTGCTTTGATTCTCTGCTGCTAAGTCTGGCTCGATAAATACTTTTTCAATGATTCAGTGAACAATGAATGCAATGGAGAAATAAAGTGTCTAAGGGTAGAAAAAAAATCAATATTATAAGTATGTCAATTCTAGTCAAGTTAATATATCAACTCAATATGATTTAAATAAAAATGTCTACACTGCTTTTCATGAAGCCGAATAAGCTGACCCTAAAATTCTTAAGGAATAATGAAAGGCTAAAAATAGCCTATCCACGTAAGAGGGAGGACAGGAAAATTGAGAACAGAGTTGAGTAGGAGGAGACCCACACTGCTGGATTCAACAGTTACTAAAATGCTATGGAAATCAATGAAATATAAACTGATGGAAAAGGGAAGCGTGCCCAGAGGAAAACCAAGTATGCCTGAGAACCTGTCCTATGTCAAAAGTAGACTGAAAGGGTGGCCTATTCATAAACGGTGCTGAGACAGTGGCCGTTACGGCGGACTGACTATAAAAATGGCTCCAGTGCTCCACCCCTCTCTGCACATACTTTTGGCCAAGTCAGGTTTCAGTTCCTTCCATAAGGAGGTGGTCTCTTTCCCCGCCCCTTGAATCCGGGCCAGCAATAAAATGATCCCAAAGTACCCGTGTGTCAGTTCCAAACCTAGGTCTCCAAAGGCTCTGTGTGCTTCTACTTTCTCTCCTACTCCTGAGCCTCTCCCAGGAGAACAAGCTTGGGGAACACGTGGAGCAGAGCTAAGTACTGTTGTCCCAACAGAAGCCCCAGATGTGTGACAGTGCCCAGCCAACATCAGCAGAGCTGCCCAGCCAGCCTCCAGCAGACAACACAGCCATGAGCAAGGCCCATTAGGCCCTACTCTGATCCCAACAGTCAAGCTTGGGAGCAAAATAACTATGTCACTGAGTTTTGCAGTTATTTGCTATGCAACATTGCTGTGGCATTAGATAATGGATATAGATATCTTCAGGGACAAAGACAGACTTCTTTTAGAGAACACTCTCACTGCTCACATAAAAAAAATTCCACATAGACCAAAGAATAAACTGTAAGACAGAAAACTTAAAAGTTTTAGAAGACAGTCTAAAAGGTTCTTTTTATGAAGTTGGGGAAAGGAAAGATCTCTTAGAGCATTCTAAAACTGCAGACCATAGGAATAAAGAGGTAATTCTGACCATATTAAAAGTAAAGGCTTCTGTATGGCAAAGATAAAACACACAGTTAGAAGTTAAGTGTTAGAATGAGAGAAGGTATTTACAACATGCATAGCTGAAAAATGATTTATAACTAGAAAGTAAAAAAAAAAATCCTAACAATTAATGAACAAAAGTAATCCTAAAAGAAAAATGGCCAAATTATATGACTAGGGAATCAGCAAAAAATCCTAATGGCAATACATATAATGTCATAAATATATAGGGAAACGTAACTTAAAAGAATGAGCTACAACTGTCAAAATTAAGCAATCAACCAAATTTTGGGGAACACATACAGATACTGAAAACTTTACATTTCTGGTGGGAGTATAAATTGGGATAATGACCTGGGAAAGTGATTTTTAAATACCTAATAAAAACTGAATTATGTGTCTACTCCAACCCTTACCAGTTTCATTTCTAGTAATGCCCCAAAGGGACATATAGAAGGATGTTCATTATAGATTTTTTTTTTTTTAGCAGAAAGTGGAATCAATGCAACTATCCATCAGGCGTGAGATGGATAAGCAAACTAATTTATTCACAAAATGGAATTCTAAATAACAATTAAAGTAAATCATCTATATGTCCAAGTATCAGTGTGAAATAAACCTTGAGAAAATAATATTAGAAGGAAAAAAAGCAAGTTACAAAGGGACATACAAATTGTAATGCTACTTATGAAAAATTTCAACATGTGACAATATCATATTTTGTTTACTGACCTAATCACATAGCAAAATACTAAAAATATACATGGAAAGGATACACACCAACTTCAGTGGTTAGGTCAGGTGGTTGGGAGGGCTTTGACTATGTCTGTACTATTTTATAACTATAAAAATATTAGAATCGAATATGCCAAGATATTAACACATGAACATCTGTTTTTTGCATTTTTCTATATGTTAAAATATCAAGAATAAAAGACAAATAAAAAAGACAATGGAGGGATGCCTGGGTGGCTCAACTGGTTAAGCATCTGCCTTCGGCTCAGGTCATGATCTTGGGGTCCTGCGATCGAGCCCCACGTCAGGCACCCTGCTCAACGGGAAATCTGCTTCTCCCTCTCTCTCTGTGCTTGTTCTCTCTCTCCCTCTCCCTCTCTCTCTCACACACACATAAATAAATAAAATCTTAAAAGAGAGAGAGACAAGAGAAGGAATTAACATACTGGCCATCTATTCTCTCCCCACCCTAGTCGATCTGACAACTCACTCAACTCCTGCTCCCAGGGCAGAATATCTTTAAAATTGTGGATATTTTCCCAAAACGGATGTGGCTGATGACAGACAAGCAAATGTTTTTCTTGGGTTATGTCTTGATTTTGTTAGCTCCTGCCAAGGTACCCTTAAAAAAGTAGGAGGAGTAAGTTGGGGGTCTCTAGTTACCCATTTATCTGAAAACTATTATATCAGGGGTTTACTTCTCATTGCCTCTTTATCTTTAGGACACTCTTATCCAATTATAGTTGGTTCATTTGCATTACTCGCTTGGGAGACAAAATTTAGTAATACCAATAATTTTTTAAAAATTTTATTATCAGGTCTTAAAGACCAATGTAAGAATAATATTACTTTTTTCTTATGATGCTGGTATTCGTATCCTGTATTTCCAAACAAGCAGACATTGGCTCCCTTTCGTACTCTCACAACATTAAGACAATACCAATATAATCCTTGACAATTTCCCTAGACACCTTCCAGTCTCTTCTTCACATAACAGCCTGAGGGCTATTTTTAAAATGCAAATAATTTCATGTCACTCTCCTCCTAAAAATCCTTCAGTAGGTTTCTACTTGTTGTTTAAGGGGGGGGAAATCCCAAACACTTCACATGGCTTGTCCTTTCATCATGAAATGCTCTTTCCAGAACTTCTCCTTCATCTTCTTTGGGTTAGCTTCGATTCACACTTTGCCCTCAGCATAAACACTACCTCCTTGGTTGGGGAAACCCTCCCTCAGGCTTCGGACCAAGTTCTGCCCTCTTGTTACTGGCTCTTGGAGTATCGGATGGTTTTTCTTGTGCCACTTCTCACACTTGCAATTAAATAGCAATCTGTGTAATTACGTATTGAATATCTACCTCCCTTCCCTCCCGGTAGAAACCCCATGAAGGGAGAGACCCTCAGACAGAGCAACGCAGTGCCTGGCACACAGTAACCATTCAACAGGTTACTGTGGGATGCACGAATTAGCTTGTTTTAATATTACAACTTGAAAAAAGTGAAGATAATGATTCTCCAAATAACAGAACCCACAAGTGGAGTTTTAAATATTGATGATCATAATTACTTCACATTGCATCTACTGTAAAATGTTGACAGTTGTCTACAAAGGACTCATTTTAGATGGTTCAGAAAGTGCTCTCAAGTCATAGGTTTAAGTAACTAGATGACAAGGGGAAAACAGCATTAGTGGAGTCCAGGGGGGTAATGTGCAACAGGGCATCCTCCTCTTCCCTCCTTGTGGGGGGCTACATTATAAGAGTCAAGCCATGCTGGGAAGGAGAGAGTGCAAGAGCAGAAGAGAGCAAGCCCCCAAAGCAGGTCAGGTTCGGCTATGGCCCGGATGCCCACCGCTCCTATTTTAGACCACAGAAACGCAAAAGTGGCCATTTCTCCCAAGGGAGAATCTAGATGCTGATTGTCAGAGTTGCAAAGGTACAAAATTAAATTTCAAGAACTGGAAAGATGACTCAAGTTTGAAGATGCACACAGCAGACTCATCCAACAGTTCAGTCTTCTTTCTGCGCCAGAACTACATTCGGATCCAGACAACTGGCCTCATGAAACTGCTTCTTCCATCCTTCGACCAAGCTCGTTACTGCTTGTGACCTGAACTTCAGTGACCAATCTCAGCTCCTGGATAAGCTCAACACATTGTCAGTTTTCTCCACCTAGACCTGAGACAGTTGATGAGCATAAGAGAAACCACCATTCCACTGGAAGGATTTAAGTTTGATTTCCAAACGAAATCCAAGGAAACGGCTTGGGTGCAACCAATCGAGTTCAGTAAGATACATTTCACGAGCTCCTACTTGTACAGGGCCCTGGGCCAGGCAGACACAAGGCAATAAGGAAAGGAATGGGCCCCCCAGGCAGCTCCTAGGATAACAGGGGAGAGAAGACACAGCACGAGGAATGCAAACAGCACCACTGTGGACCAGTTATGAGAACTGTGGCACTCCAGTTCCAGCTCCAAGTGACGGAACAAGTTCCACTGAATCTTGATAAGGCTCCTCTCCGCTGTCTCGGTATCATTTGACCAGATGATCTCTCAAGTCAACCCCATCCATCTCACTGTGCCCTCCCGGTTCTCTAACCCTGTATGTACACGTAAGAGATGGTCCAAGGCATCTTGGACCCACGCATCAGGCAGCAACGGTGGTAGAAGTACATGAAAGAAGGTGAGGTAATCTGCCTCAGATGGATGCTCTATTCCTTCTGGCTGAGGCAGGCGGAGAGTTTAAGGGAAAGGTGGGACGGGCTGGGGCCGAAAGGAATAACGGGAAGAGATGGGAGAGGAGCAGCAGGCAACTAACACAGCGCTTCCCTCATATTTTGTGTTGTGGCGAACAAAGAAAGCTCTATCTGTAGCACACCCCAGAGGAAACCAGCCGGGTGGGGCGGTGAGGCTGGAGGGGGCGGGAGCCCACCTGGCCTCCCAGCAGCTGAGAAGAAATCAGTATGGCAGCACACCTGTACGCCGTCCGGCACCCCTGTGTCCCACACGTGCCCGCTGGGCAGGGGTCTGATGGTAGGAAGGAGCAAACTTCCTCTTTCAGGTTTTGAGTAGGGTCAGGTGTGGAAGTGTGTAAGCGGAGGGGCGGGGAGGAAACCTCTGGAAATGTATTTTTGTCTTGGTGTGGACCTTGGAAAAAAGTCAGTGTTCGCTGAACTGTCTACTCTAGCACAGGCACCAGTCCAAACACTAACTCATCTGTTCTTCACAACAACTCCGTAGGCAGATACAAGTATTAATATCTTTTCCAACTGCGCAAACGAAGCCATAGGGAGAAACGGTGAGCACAGCATTTCCAGAGGAGCAGCCGGAGAGAGTGTTCCCGAGCGGCCGTGTTAGCGCCGAGTAAGACAAGGGACGGTTTTCCACAGCCCTACACGCCGAAGGCCACCACCACAGCCTCTGAAAACAAAGTGTAAAGTATTACTGTGGGCCCAGCGCACGGGCAGCGTCTTGCCAAGAAGCAGCACAGCGTCAGACTAAAAAGAGGGAACACAGGTGAGAACACCATTCCGCGGAGAGCACGAGGAAGCAGGAATCGGAATTATTCACTCAAAATCTTTCCAGAACTGAGGAAGGGGTCATGTGTCTGATCAGAGGAAGAGAGTCCACACCTGAGAACCTGGGATCCTTCGGTACGTTTCCTGACTCAGGTTCGCAGGGTGAGTGGGGGCAGGTGACGAGGCTGGGAAGAAACAAGTCGGTCCTGCCAGGGTTTGGACCATCAGATTCGCCATGGCCTGGGGCCATACATGTTTGCGAACTGGCCGCCTTCTCAGAATGGCCTGCAGATAGGTTCTGTAGTTTATCGTAAGAGCAGTGGGGAGCCAATGAAGCGTTTGAAGCGAGAGAGTGACATGCTTTTTACGTGGATTATGATGGCTGCGGAATAGGTAATGAGCTAGAAAGGAGATAAGGGGGTGACTTAGACTAATATAAAGATGGAAGCGAGCAGCCTCTCTCGATCCCAATCAGAAACATTATTTGAAAGGTAGATAATTATTTACAATTATTAACGATTAACCGTGCATGATCTATACTGAGATATTTAATAATGACGGTATAAAGCCATAACTAACAAGATAGTTAAAAACAAAATTTCAAATATACAAAATTTCACCTTTGTCTTATTAAAATTTTTGTGTATGTTTTAACACATTTATGAAAATTAGTAAAATAGTACATGACTATAATTGATAAATAAGAAAATATACATATATTGGCAGTGAAGACTCAATTCTTTTTTTTTTTTTTTTTTAACTAATAGAAGTGCACTGTTACCAGTCTGGGTCCAGACAGGAGAGAGAAGACCATCCAGTAATTTGGACAGGGGAAGTTTACTATGAAGAATTATTAACTGTACCAAAGGACTGGAGTAATGAGGGAGTGGCTAGCAAGGAGGAAGGAGAACCTTAAAGAACACAGGAGTAGCGGATAGAAGGAGCAGCCATTTCCCCAGCGCTGAGATAGAGCACTCAGGGATGAGATCCTTCCTTCCCTCCAGGAAGAGCCGCAGACATTGTCGGAGAGGGCACAGCCGTCCCTCCCCGTCGCCGCGCTGCTGCACCCGCAGAACTTACTGGAAGTCCACCCTCTGGCGCTTGCCGGGAATCTGCCATCGAGGCGCCAGGAAGAGCTGTTCACGGGAAGGGGTCTCAGCAGAGGCGCTCGGCTGCAAAACCAACCGAGGGGGTGCCCGGGGAAGCCGCCGGCCCGAGTGCCGGAGAGGCCCCCTGTGCTGGGGAGCCCAGCGCTGAAGCAGATGCTCTCACTGCCAGAACGGGGCACTAAGGCAGCTACTCCTGCGGCAGGAGCCGGGCGCTGGAGAAGCCTGGCCTCCCGGCGGGAGCCTGAGAACCCCGGAACCGGGAAGACAATCCCTTCCTCCGGCACTGTCTGTCCAGCGCCCTCTACTGACAGAGTTTAGCATTGCCAGGTGGTAAAGGTAAAATATTTAAAGGTTCCCATTTACTTTTCCAGAGCAGGCAATGAAGGATGAATTTGGAGTAAGAGGAAATAAATTTATAACTGACACATGCAGTATTAAAGAGTTTGGGGCATTATCCTCAACGTAGGTATCTTTGCTGACTTATTACTTCCATGAAGAAAATTCTAACAAGTTATATATAATAAACATACACCAAAAAAGAGAAACCAGAAAGATAATAGAAACAGGAATTCTAAGATTTTGTTCTTGCACCTCAACATACTCCACCCAGTCAAACCTGCAGGGACCACAGCCAAACTACTTATTCTGTGGTACCTCTCTCAGCTCACAGTGATCTCTGCAAACGTGCCATCCCTGTACAAATCCCGCTCCCTACGGCACCTTCAGTGTCGCACAGGTGCACCTCGCCACCCCCGAAACTGCAGGGGCACATGTCACGCTATTCTATACTATTCCCCACAGCGCTGGATGAAAATTACACTTGTCACAGGCTTGCTAATGGTGGAGTCGCTATTCTTTTTCCTTTGCAAAACTACCTTACTGAGGTACACTGACGTACAAAAACCTACACAGTTGAATGTATACAACTTGATAAGTTTGAAGATAAGTATACACCCACGAAACTATCACCCCAATCTATGCCACAACCCATCCCTCATCACCAACTGTTCTTAAATAACATCAATATCTACCGTACACCATTTTCCTTTGTCATTCAGATAATGATGAGCCAGAGGCAGTATGTGTTTCCAAAATTTAAACTATGATGTCTGGGTCTTGTTTTTTAACTCACTTCCTCCAAGGATACAAGGCAAGAGCACATTTAATACAATGCAACTGTTGTCAGTTTGAATGTTTGTCGTACAACTTTCTGATGAGTTTAAGGAACTACTCTCTCAATCCCAGGGCAGACATTCAGGGCAGCTATGCAGACCCAGTTGCCTTGAGGGAGCGACCCTTACCTCTTCTCCATTTCTGAGTGCTTACACAACAGTCGTATAGAAACTCCTGTGACTCTAAGATTGTATGTGTTTGTGCTTCTTTAAGAAGGAAAAAGCCCACTTCCTTTGAGATCATTTATGTCGGAAGTCTAGAGATTGCTCCACTGGGGAAAAATCTCACAGCATGTCTCACACACACACACATTTCCCAAACACTCAGAGACAGCCTGTCGAGTCAGTTGGGATTTGGCCGAAGAGCCACATAACTGCTCACCATCTAGGCCCTCCTCAGGCTGATGGTGGACCTAGGCCTGCAAACAAAAGCAAGGTCTGGTGGTCCCTCTGCTCCCCTCACTCCATCCTGTCCCTACTACTTCTGCGGTACTCCCTACTGCTTCCTGGAAAACAGAGTCACAAGCCAATCACCCCAGCTCACCCATACAGCAGGCTCTGGCATACAGTGTGTTTGTCATTATTTTTTACTTCCTTTCTGCTCACTCTCAGGCCTGTCACATTCCTGGCGATGCTTGTAACGTAGACAGAATCCTCCCAGCCCGAGGTATTCAAATATCAGCCAATCTTTCAACTAAGCCCACTGTTTGTCTGAGGATACTTTGCTTAACAGAGTGGCCAATTGTTGACAAAACAGAGCTTAGCCTCATCTCAAATTTCCACTTCCATCTTCACAATCGATGAGCATTCTGGAAAGTGCATCATTAATCCCATTACATCATCTTACTGAAGACGCTGGTATGGTGTTTACAAAAGGAAATGCTTTCTTTCCCCATAAAATCAATGATGACAGGCTAAGGGTCTGGGCAGGGAACAAGCGGTCTGGAGCTCCCGTCCAACACACAGCCGCCACACAGGGAGCCCAGAACTCAGGAGCTACTCTCAAAAGTAGGCCAGTATCACCACTGCATCGTGCATTAGGGGACTGCCATCAGACAGGCTGCCCAAAGCCGCAGGGCCCTCTTGCACCAGCTACAGGAGCTTGACCCTGGCTAGCCGCATCACTGGCCAATTAGCCCTGATGGCAGAGTTTTGAAAATGTAGCCACTGCCCCAAATGACACACAGGTAATACTTTACTTGTATTAAAGGTCTTAGGAACTGTTGAACTATTAGTTTCTTCCCCCAACAAAGTTCATGATATTCAACCATTAAAAAATAGGAAATACATACCACTTTATTTGTCAAGGTGCAAAAAAAAAAAAAAATCACTAAAAATTATTTTTAAAACCCTGGCTATTCATGCAGGAGCAGGACTTTTTAAGGTGGCCATTTTGATCTGTTTTTTTTTTTTTTTTTAAGACAAGAGCATCGTATCCTAAAGATCACTGGTTTTATTACCAAGTGGGTGCTTACCTCACCCCTCACCACACTTCCATGTGATCATCACTCACAAACAGGATGAGGGTTAGAGAGAGGGTCAGAGCTGGAAATCCTCTAAAAACAGTTGCTTTATACATTTTTAGACAAGTTTATAAAAGCTGGAAGTTTACCTGTTTCTTTTTAGGCAGTGTCAAAACGCACATATTTTTTTTTTATAATTTTTTTTAAAGTAGGTTCCATGCCCCACGTCGGGCTTGAACTCATGACCCTGAGATCTAGAGTCGCATGCTCTACCTACTGAGTCAGCCAGGTGCTCCGTATCGTGTTTATTTTCCAC
Organism: Ursus americanus; assembly: GCF_024610735.1. Lineage (NCBI taxonomy): Eukaryota > Metazoa > Chordata > Mammalia > Carnivora > Ursidae > Ursus > Ursus americanus. The sequence continues at coordinate 2,809,393 of NC_142142.1, forward strand.
CTCTTGCCCCACCTTCATTTCTTTTGGAAAAATCATTCTCTCAGGTTGAAAGTTTGTGGTGGGGGCGCCTGGGTAGTGCAGTGGTTAAGCGTCTGCCTTCGGCTCAGGGCGTGATCCCGGCATTCTGGGATCAAGCCCCACATCAGGCTCCTCCGCTGGGAGCCTGCTTCTTCCTCTCCCACTCCCCCTGCTGTGTTCCCTCTCTCGCTGGCTGTCTCTCTCTCAAATAAATAAATAAATAAAATCTTAAAAAAGAAAAAAAGAAAAAAAGTTTGTGGTGGCAGGAATAGCAAGGCCAGTCATAAAAGGAGCTGGGGGGTGGGCACTGAGGGAAGGGGGGATGGAATGAGAGACGACACAGGGAGGCCTTCACAATGAGTCTTGAGATAAGGAAGATGACAGAAAGTCAACACAGGCCACAGGACTGCATTTTGGGAAGCCTGTGTCTCTGAGCGGACATTTGAGCCTGCAAAACAGACCAGTGCGTGTGGGCAGCTCAGGCAGGAGCAACGGGCTACCCTTCAAAGTGGTATTATTCACATACTTCTTCAGTGTTTATTAGAAGAGAAGTTGCCTGTACTGGTGGATAGAGAAAGAAGTTTGTCCATCCGCGGACAGTCAGTCTGAAGCCTGCAGGTGGCTGGACTGACATCATCAGAAGACAGGACAGTGAGCATTCACTGCCCTCGGGGCTCTTCGGGAATGCCAGGGCTCTCCCTCTGTGGCCAACGGTAGTTCTCGTTCCAACTACGTGTAATATGCTCCTGGAGAGAAATTCTGATTAATAGTTTCCTCCACCACAGTGTTTTAGCATCCTTTATTGATTACTTCTCTGGAAATCTGTCTGGCCGGCCGGCCCTTATTCAAACTCTGACGTATCATCTATTCATCAAAAACGACACTGGGGGACAAGGTGCTGTGGATGGGTCCCACCAGCACGAGTGACTCACGGGGTGGCGGGGATCTATGACGAAAACACCAGGAACACCAGCGGCTCTCCTAAGTGTGCCGGACACAAAAAAGGATACAGATGCATTTTTATTACAGAGTTGAGCAGGCATGGTTCAGAGTCTATTTTTATACTGGGACAGATATTTGGAAGCGTGGTATAATGGAAACAATGTAGGTTTTGGAACACAGGTTTTAAATAGGCTTACATTCAAATTGTGTTTTGCCCCTTATTACCTGTGTGACCCTAGGCAAGGAATGAACTCCTTTATGCCCAATCTCCTCTTCTGTAAAATGGGTATAACACCTATTTCACTGTATGAAAATTCCGTGGGAACCATAAAAGCCCCGAACCTGGGGTCTGGCAGCTAGGAGGTGTGCATTACTCGAGTCCCCTTCTCCTGCCCCCCACCCCCCCCCCATGGAAATTGCTGGGGAATCCAGCCCCAAGCAGGCCCTGCAACTGCTGTGCAGCTGTCCCTTGACCATGCCAATGATTTCTAGGAAAGAAAAAACTTTTCTAATCAAGACTTTGACTCCCCCTCCCCCCAGTGGGTATACTCAGCACCCAGGAGAGACTTCATGGATGGGGTGGTGAAACAAGTGAGAATTTCAAGAGAATGAAATCAAAGGAGTGAATTTTGTGAGGAAGAGTATCCATGGGTGATGAGCCAGGTCCCAGGAGCTGAGGAAAGGCCAGCTCACACTTCCTGGAGCCCCTTCCACACTGGAGGGGCCACCGCTGCGAGACTGTCTCTACTGTCTCAGCGCCCAGCTGGGGCTCTCCTCTGCTAGCTACAGGTCTCTTTCACATGCTGGTAGAAGGCTGTTGGTGTTCTATATTTATTTAATAGTGGAAAAAAATACATATTACACAAAACCTATAATTTTAACCATTTGTAAGTGTACAATTCAGTAGTGTGAAGTACACGCACAATGTGCCGTCATCACCTCCCATTTCCAGAACTTCTGTGTCATCCCAGACACCTGTATCCATTAACCAATAACTCCCCCTCTCCCCCCTCCCATCCCCTGACAACCCCCACCGAGGAGAGTAAATGGTGGTGATGACAGGCAGGAACCTGCTGGAAATTTCCTATTCCGAATCCACTTGTGAATATTCCGAATCCCTTTGCAAGCCACTCCTCAAAAGCTGTGGTGAGTCCCAACGTGGGGCCCCTCTGCCCAAAAGGCCTGCCACACCCCTCCTGCCCCACCACCAGCTGAGGCTTGTACCTTCCTCAGTTTGCGGAGCTCAGCTCCCTCCCCTTCTCCAGGATCAAACTGATGTCAGCTACATTTTGGTAATTGCTAGAATTGAGAAACACACAGACCACAGCCAGGACCAGACCTGATCTAATGCCCATGGCTGGGTATGAAATCTAAAGAGACAGTAAAAGAAAAACCCATTTTGAAAAAGGACTAGCTCAATTCCTAAAAACCACTCAAACACAATCTGAAAATACAGAAGGATTCTCTTCTTTAAAAAAAAAAAAAAAAAAGGTCTGGTGGCTCTGATACCTGGATGGGATTACATGCTAAAAATAGCTCAAGGTATTAAGAATGCTGAGAGAGTACACAGTTCACGAAGCAGAGGGCAGTAAAACCTGGCATTAAATGCTAACAAGAGAGGAGTTCTTCCAAAATGATCAGGATCTGTGAGTCACTGGAACCCTCCTCCATTAAATGCAAAAGCAATTTTCTTTAATAGCAGCACAATTATGGACCTTACTGTCCAACCCAGTGTGTTAACAAAATACTATATGCCTAGGAAAGGACCCAAAACTGACCTGAAATGAAGAAAATGAACTATGGGTTAGATTCTCTAATGCCTCCCTGTTTTGGGTGAAGCCATGCTGATGGCCAGGTGACATTTGCAGGGCCATCTGGTGACATTTCTTTTTGGGAACAGATTAACAGATTCTGGGGCGGGTGGTGCAGAGGCCAACACGAGATTCTCAGGTGGCTTGCTGGAGCTTGTGTAGGTCTTTGGGAGGAGGGGAACTCAATTTTTTTCTAGGAGAGTGTGGTCACGCTACAGTTATTAAGCATTGCATGATCTTACGGGAGGACTCCTTCTATGCAGAGAGTATTCCTTTTCATTCTGAAAACATCTATTAATAGGAAACCCAGGTATTAAGAAAAGTCCCTCATTAGGAAATATGCCTGCTTCCTTCTTCTCACTCTTTCGAGATGAGAGAGGAATAAATGCAGCTAGAGAGGAGTTTCTTCTTGGAATGGCCTCCCACTCTGATACCACAGACGATGGTCTTCTTCTTCAGTTTCTATGGGCATCCCAGTGCCTAGCATTCAGCCTAACTAGCAAGGCTTGTTGAAAGAACAAATGCTTCACTGGGCCTTAGACCCTTCTTTCCCTCATGCTCTGCTCTCACTGAGTTGTGGATCTCAGGCTCAATATGGCAAGACTCCAAAATTTCCTGTTGGGCCTCCATCCCTTCAACGAGCTGCTGTCCACATTGCTGTGAAAGAACAGTGAGACCTTTCCCTCCAGGCCTACGTGGAAGCAGCGCATGGCTGCAAACTTCCTTACTCCCTGGCACCAGCAGCAGCACAGGGATGCTGGCCCTGAGATCCCGGCAGCTGCATACGACCCTTCCCCAGGGCCCGGCCCTGCATTACCCTACTCTGATGGGAGTCCTTGCATAAGAACTGTTTGAAAGTAGCATCGGCTAATGGTGCCAGCTCCCCTTTCAGACACACTAAGACCCCTCGGCCTCCAAAGAGAGGGGAAGGAGCCAGAAAAGCTTCCTCTTGGAGGCTGCACACTGGATTTGGGTTTGCCCAGGGCTGTCTGGCTGCCAGGGAAACCCTGACCTCAGGACACGTGGACAAAGGGAACAAAGGCCTGTTCAGTTGTTCAGGGACAGAGGCCCCACCCACCCGCAGAGGGTGCCCTCTGAGACACACAACTGTGCATTCTGCTGCTTTCCAGAAACACATGAAAGTAAAGAAGCCGGCCCAATCACGTCACAGCCACACCAAAGTGGCCAACGAAGAGCCGTGGACAGGGATCTCATAGGAAAGACACATCCAAACTTCCACAGTGGCTGTCTCTGGACAGAGCGATCGTGACTGACTCTGTACTCAGGACGACCTATCCTTCTGCTTTTCCTCACGTTTTCTGGTTTAAGCATATTACCCAATAGGAGAAAAGCCAACACATTAATTTTGAAGAGTAAAATATGTTCTAAAATTTAAAACAGACCAAACTTAAAGTGAGACTGAGTTTAAGAAACTGTATTTTGTACTTACCATAAAAGAACTGTCAGACCAGCACCCACCAGAACGCCTGGGGGGAGGGGCTGCTTCTACCCCCTCGGCACACAGCTCTGTCCCACCCTTCTCCGAGAAGACGGAGCCCAGCAGCTCTGGTCCTCTGTCCACTCTCACCTGTCACGGGGCTCCTGGCCACGGGGTGCCCTCTGCGGCTCGCCTTCGCTCTCCTGCACCCTGAAGCTCTTCCTCTTTACCTGCTCTTACCGTCAGCATTTCAAGGGTCCCTTCCGTCTTGACAAAATCGCCTTAATTCCACTCTCTCTTCTTTGCAGACAAATGAGTCACAGAGCTATTTAAACATAATGCCTCCCTGTTCCCTCTCACTTGCGTTTTCGTGGGCTCCATGCTGGCTTCATTCCTTACTGCTAACTTCCCATACTAGAATCATGGATATTTCTTGTCACAGGCGCCTCCGACGGGTTCTTTTCAGTCCTTTCTCAATGGACATCGGTGCAGCTTTTGACCCACCCGACCCACTCCCAGTTCCTTAAAACAGTCGTGTAGTGACTTCTGCGACACAATCAACCAGTTTTTCTTTTCCCTCTTCGGCTGTCCCAGGGCAGGTTACCCTAAGTCTCAGGAATTGGTCCCACACTCTTCCTGCATCACTCTAGATTCTCCTAGTAACTTCCTCCACCTCTAGGATTCAGAGAGCATACACTGCATATGTTGACAAGTCATAAATTCTTACTTCCAACTCGGACCCTGCTTCTGAACCACAGCCTAGGGTATCCAACTGATTTCTATGTTTTGTACTTCATGTGTCACTGGAGGCACAAACTGCATATGCTAAGAACGTCATGCATGAGCTTATCAACACGGAACATATAAGTATCTATTCTCCGTCTAATGCTTCCTAGCTCCATAAGTACCAACACCTTCTTTGGGGGTTGCTTCCTCTGGAAAACAGGAAATCATTTTAACTATAGCCATTCTTCAAGTCTCAGAGAAGATGATGGAGAGACAGGAAATGAATTTACCCTCACATCTTAAACAACTAAAAACCTGGACAAAGTGTATGAAACAATGATTTCCAAAACACTGAACACCAGGCAGTGAGGATCAGTGATATTTGAGTGCCAGGAAACAAAGGACACACATCCTACAATGAGCCCAGCTCACCACCCGGACACAGCGTAGAGGTGAAAACCCCGGGCAGAGCCCAGAGGACTCCCAGCACTGAGGAAAGGCTCTTGGGAGTCTGGAAAGACCAAACCAACTAGAGTACTGGGAGGAGAAAGACGGACAGAGAGAGCTCCAGAGATGTATACTACAAACATTGCTGAAATAAATTAAAGAAGATGGACTGAATGGAGAGACATATACTCTTTGTAATTGGCAAAATTCAGTATTTTTAAGATGTCTATTCTTTCCAAATTGAATTTATAATCAATGAAACTCTAATCAAAATCTCAACAGCGTTTTGTACATACGTGTGTGTGTGTTAAGAGTTAAGCTAACTATAAAATTCAGATGGAAATGCAAAAAAACCTAGAATAATCAAAACCACTTTGAAAAAGTAGGACGAAATCGAGCGCTTACATTACCTGATCTCAGGACTTATAAATCTACAATAATCAAGACACTGTGGTATTGGAGAAGATAAACAACGGAAAAGAACAGAGTCCAGAAACAGACCCACATATTTGATCAACTGATTTTCTTCAAAAGTGAAAAAGGCAGTTATACAGATGAAGTACACCCTTGGCAACAACGGTGTTGGAACAATTGAATACCATATCGAGGGGGAAAAAAGAATTCCAATCCATACCTCACACTAAATATAAAAATCAACTCAAAATGTATCATAGCACAAACGTAAGAGCTAGAGGTATAAAATTTCTCAAAGAAAACAGAAAAAATTCAGACTGCAGAAATCTGAATTAGGCAAAGATTTCTTTGACACGTAAGTGCACACTTCATGAAAGATTAAATGGATAAAATGGACTTGTGCAAAACTAAGAACTTTTGCCTTTTAAAAGACAATATAAAGAGAACGAAAACACAAGCTGTAGCTTGAAAGAAAACGTTTGCACTTCTTGTATTTGATAAAAGACTGGCACCCACCATATGTAAGAGCCCTCACAAGTCAATAGTGAGAAAGCAAATGACCCAATTAAAAAATGGACAAAAGATGTATTAAACAGACATTCCACCAATGAGATAAGCTGATGGTAGATAAGCATAGGAAAAGATGTTCATCATCATAAGTCATTAGGGAAATACAAATTAAACCCCAGTGACATTCCATTTTACACCTGTTAGGATGTAGAATATTAAAGACCAGCCCTACCAAGTGCTGGTGTAACGCCGAGCAAAAAGACCCTTCACACGCTGTCAGTGGGGTGTGAACGGTACCACCATTTTGGTAAGCAGTTTGGCAGTTTCTTAAAAGGTAAATAAATAACTACCACATATATGATCCAGCCATTCTACGCTGAGGTAATTACGCAAGAATAATGAAAGCATTTGCCCACACAAAACACACGAATGCTGACAGCAGCTTTATGTGTAATAGTCTCAGACTGAAAATAACCCCAATAATCCAATAAGAATAATCCAAACCAGCAATGGAGAAATTGTGGTATATCCATGTCATGGAAGAGTGCTCAGCAATAAAAGGACTGAACCGTTAACACGTACAACACGGATGAATCTCAAAATAGTTATTTTGATTGAAAGAAGCCAAACAAAACAGAGAACCTACTGTATGGTTTTTCTGTATATAAAATTCTAGAAAAAAATCCCAACTATCCTATAGTGACAGAGTCCAGCTCAACAGTCGCCTGGGGACTGGAGGATGGGGAGCAGGGAGGGGACACAGGAAGGGATTACCAAGGGCTAGAAGACAAGTTTTGGAGGTGACAAATACGTTCATCATTTTGTGGCAGTGGTTTCACAAAATGTATACGTGTCAAATACTGACAAATCGTATGCCTTAAACACGTGCGGTTCATCGTATGCCAATTATTCTTCAACAAAACTCTTTTTCAAAAAATTCTAGAGTCTGCAACTTTTTTCCTCGTCCACTACCACCAGCCTAGCGGGAGAAATCATCGTCTCCCTCCTGGCCTTCTACAGCAGCCTGACCCTTTCCTCACTGTGTCCTCTTGTCCATTCTCTGTGCTGCAGCCAGTGAGGTTTTAAGAACATAAACCTATTTGTGTTGCTTCACTGCTCAAAATCCTTCGAAAATTACTCATAAAGACCGAAAGACATGCTGTCATGCCTGCCTGAATTCTAGTCTCTTTTCCATTGTTTCCCCTCTTTTTAACCAATCTGCACTTTCTGCTCCTGGAACTTGACAAAATTGTTTCTGTCTCAGGGCCTTTGCACAAGCCAGCCCTTTTGCCTGCGACTTTGCCCTTTTCCAGGTGAACACCTAACCTTCCTTTAGTCACAGTTTCAATGGTATCTCTTCCAAGCATCCTTCTTTGATGCACTGATGGGTTAGGTCTTGAAAGTAACACCCACTTATGTCCCCTTTGCGGCACCAAGCACACATGTAAGTAATCAATTGTCTCCATAATTTTGGGTTTACTTTCCCTTCTTCCCATATTCCATCTCCTAAGATCATAAGCTCCAAGAGAGTACTTGACGCTTAGTACATTGTCTTGCACATAGTAGGTAGTCAAAAACATTTGTTGAATAAACGATACAGACCAAGAACTCACTCCCTGAGTTCCAAATTAGATTTTTCTCAACCCACACGTGCAAAATCCATCCTTCTGTATCTGACAGCCAAGTATACTTTTTCTATAATTACTTAAGTCTCAAATTGGTAAGAATTAGGAAATGTAATGAAACAGTAGCTTAAGTATTAAATACTTTAAAACCAAAATATTAGAAAGGTTCGCAACATTTGACACAGCTGAACTGACAGATCAGCTGAGGTTTTGAAAGTCAGTCACGTTCATCTTAATGATACATTTACTCTGAAAGTTACACACCAAGATGGGTACAAAGTTAGTTAACGAGACACTTAACAAAGAATAAAGGAAATAGGAGGGAGATGAGGTAAGAGAGGCAGGACCTTGCAGGAAATGAAGTCACAGCCTCCTGCCGAAAGCTGACCACTGACCCTGCACTGCCACGTTTTTTTAGCGAGGCAGTGGCCTAAATTCTCAGTGTGGCTGAGAGTGTGCGGCTGGAAAGATAAAGACTGCAAACATGGCCATTTTCCAAAACAGCTTCCTAAGAAACAGCCTACCTTCCCCTCCCGTTCACTCCCCCACTATGTTTATAGACTCCCCTTAATTAGAGCATTTCAGCATGGAAGCATAATCCAATCTGAAAGAAAATTTCCCTTGAGAGCCATCTGTCAGAATTAGACTACACTTAGCTACTGGACAGTAAGGCTGTATTGTAAATACCACAGACTGCTTTGATTCTCCAAAGGCTCAAAACTCATTTCAAAGCAAGCAAATGCCAATCCGTGGGATAAGGCGTTCTGTCAGGCGCCGGCTTGCTATTTTGGACACTAACGCTTCCTTCCGCAGGTAGGACAGCATTAAAAGCAGTCCCAGGGGAACATTCTACCTGACTAGTCTCACCTTTCTTCAGGGAAGAAACTGCCGCCCCTTGACAACTCCATTAACTTTTCCTTTAGTTGTTTCAGGTTGGCAGATTTCCATTGAGCTGGGTAGTCCCCGCGTGTTCAGCCGTGGAGCTGTCGGATTGTGTAAAGGGGGGACCAGGGAGAGCCCGCCTCAGCTCCCTGCAAAGCCAGCCTCTCTCTCAGGAGTGCCCAGCTCACCAGGCAGACACCTGCCTTTGGTACCCTCGCCCAGGCAGCAAGCGGACTCTTGGCTGCAAAAAGGCATGCGGGATGGGGGTGGTGGGGAGAAGAGGGTCCCTCCTCTCCTTCATCATTTCCCTCCATCTCAGAGGTCACGGAGTCAGGGTCTCCCCTGTGTCCCCAGAACCCCTCTCCCTCAGTGCTGTTTGATCACACTGCAGGAGACCCCGCTGTGTCTTGCCCAGGTCCCCCTTACCACGCTGGTGCGCCCATTGCTTCGCTGCTGTGACTGCTGTGCCAACAGCTCACGACTGCATGCTTCTTGGGAGAATTCCCCTCAGCTGAAGGCGGCCACCTTAAAAATGACTGGCAAGTTACACCCTCTCCCCAGAAATGGCCTGCAGCCAATGACTAGTTCAGGGTTTAAAGGCAGCCCACTGCCCTCTCTCGTGGGGGGAGAGCTCTGCGGTGCCTTTCACGCTCCACAGCTGCCCACGGGATCAGGCTCAAGACGGGCTTCGGCCAGAGCTTCGCCTTTGCCTATCCCGCACCCCTACTCCCTACAGACTTCCCGTGAGAGCAGTGCCTTATAAATCACCTGCACGAGAACCCCTCCCGGCCTCCGCTTCTAGGGAATCCCTACCTAAGATACACACACTATATGTTCGTTTATTCATTTTTTCACTCAAAAGCATTTATCGTCTATTTCTTGGGTTAAGTAACAAAGATATGGTCATAGGCTTTGTCCTCAACGCAACTAGTTTCGTGGGGTGGGCCAGGATAAACAGGTACTTACGATCGAATGGGATCAACGCTGTGAAGAGGTGCCTACAGGATACTTTGCGAACACACAAGGGACACCTAATCTGTTCTGGGTGGATACAGGGAGGGCTTACTTAATGAGGTGATGGTGGAGCGTAGGACTTCTCAGACAAGTAACATTTAGTCGAACAGAGAAGAGGAGCAGAAAAAAAGGTCATTGCAGACAGAGAACAGTGTGTATACAGAGCACATACGTGAGTGAGCAATTAGAGAGAATGTGCTGGAATAGCAGAAGGGAACTGGATGTCCTGAACTTACGGCAGTCATTGCTATTGGACCCTGGTCTTCTCGTTTGCTGGGCTGTGATATTGCTTCTAAGACCTTCCCACGGCCCACTAGTCAGCTACCACCAGTCGGTTAATGTTGGTCCTCCATGTGAAAACTCCTTGCCATTCCTTGTGCACGTACATTTTTATATTTCACCTTCCATTACACATCTCCAAACCTACAAGCTTCCCTGCTTCGGCTCCCACACTCACTAACCCCCGTGACAAAGAAAAGATGCCCCTGTGCTTATCTAAAGTCAACCCCTGTCCCTGTATTTTGGATTCTGTCTCCTACCTTCTCAGGGAACTTGTTCTATTGATTGTCCTACTCTCTCTGTATCTTCAAACTCTACCTCTTCTGACTTTTCATTAGATTTCCCCCCTCTCATTTAATTATTTATTTTCATCCTCATAGGGGATTTTTACATTTTGATTAATTTGTTTTTAATTTAAATACAGTAAAATTCACTGTTTTGTTAGACAGTTGGATAATTTTGGACAAATGCCCAGTGCTTCTGCCCACCACCACAATTATAGTAGACGGTTCCATCAGTCCTCCAAAATTCCCTCCTGTTGCCCTTTTGGAGTCACGCCACCTCCTGGCCCCAACTCCTGGCAACCATTGATTTGTTCTCGGTCCCTGCAGTTTGGCCTTTTTCATAATGTCATATAAATGGGATCATACAGCACGGAGCTTTTTGAGTCTGTCGTCTCTCACTCAGCACAAGGCATCCGAGATCCATCCGTGTTACTGAGTGTGCATAGTCATTACGCACACATTGTTCCCTTCGTTACTGAACAGTACTTTATGGTACGGATGTAACGTTTTATCCACTTACCCACTGAAGGACATTTAAGTTGTTTCCAATTTTTTTTTAATTATGAAAAAGCTGCTATAAACATTCACATGCAAATCCATACAGATTTTTTTAATAAGTGTTTTTATTTCTCCTATAAATGTTCTCTTTTCCAAACTCCATCTAAAATAATGAAAATATGGGTAGATTTTACAGAGAAAAATATCAGTACCCTGCTATCTGTCTTGAGCTGTGGTATTGCCTCCATGTGCGTACACAGGAATCCCAACAGAGCCAGCCTGCTTTCTCAGCGTTCCGCCCTGTCCTCCTCGTTGTGCGCCCCCGTGGGTCTAGATGGGCTACGACAGCTCACACTCAGGTTCAATGAAAGGTTCCTGAGCATCTCCTTCTATGCCACGGGGCAGACACTGGAGACCGGCTAACTTGACATTAATTTCCAACCCCCTCATCTGGCCACGTTCCAGCATAGAGGATGAAAAATTGAAAAATATGTTTTCTGTACCATTCTTAAATGTGACTATGGTTTTTTTTTAAAGATCTTATTTATTTATTTGACAGAGAGAGACAGCCAGCCAGCAAGAGAGGGAACACAAGCAGCGGGAGTGTGAGAAGAAGCAGGCTCCCAGCGGAGGAGCCTGATGTGGGGCTCGATCCCAGAACGCCGGGATCACTCCCTGAGCCGAAGGCAGACGCCTAACGACTGAACCACCCAGGTGCCCCCTGAATATGGTTTTTTGACACAGCTTTGGCCAATAAGAAATAAGTCACGTCGGTGTGACTTTTAAGAAAGCTTTCTCTTCCTGATGGAAAGTTTGAGAGGAAGCAAGTACTGCCCTTTCTTCCTGACACTTTCCTTTTGTCTCGAATGCAGAAGTGATGTCTAGAATCATGCTATTTTATAGTTGTTTGAGAGTATTATATAAGTAGATTGATAAGCATAAAGAAATTTTTAACACATATTGAATGTGTGAAAGAGGATTATACAAATGACCAAAGCATTGGAAATCAAAGCTGCTAGGAATGAAAATTGCATTAATAACTGGGAAACTCAATGGAATCACTCCATAGCTAACTAGAAATTGCTAAAGAAAGATTTAGTGATGGGGCGCCTGGGTGGCTCAGCCATTCAGCATCTGCCTTCGGCTCAGGTCATGATCCCAGGGTCCTGGGATCAAGCCCCGCATCAGGCTCTCTGCTCAGCAGGAAGCCTGCTTCTCCTTCTCACACTCCTCTTGCTTGTGTTCCCTCTCTTGCTGTCTCTCTCCATCAAATAAATAAATAAAATCTTAAATTAAAAAAAAGAGAGATTTACTGAATTGAAAGACAGATCTTTAAAAATTACCCAGGATGCATCAGCAATACAAAAAGGAGTAATAAACAAAGAAACAAATATAAAAGACAGAGTGAGTAGGTCTAAAAATATCTATTTCCAGGAGGAAAAGACAGAAGGTGTCAGGGAGGGGCGCCTGGGTGGCTCAATAGTTAAGCGTCTGTCTTCGGCTCAGGTCATGATCCCAGGGTCCTGGGATCAAGCCCCGCATCAGGCTCCCTGCTCAGTGGGAAGCCTGCTTCTCCCTCTCCCACTCCCCCTGCTGATGTTCCCTCTCTCAATGTGTCTCTTTCTGTCAAATAAATAAATAAAATTAAAAAAAAAAGTATCAGGGAGAAACAATATTTGAAGAGATTGTGGCTGGGGATTTTCAGAATTGATGAGACACTCATCCCCAGACTCGGGATACCCTGTGAATCCTAAGCAAGATAAAAAAAAAAAATTTTTTTAAAATCCACAACATTCATATTATCATCAAATTGCAGACCAGAGAAGAGAAAAGTATATTACAATTATTAGATTGCAGCTGATTTCTCAGAACCAAGAATTTGGAGGCAAGGAGATAACAGATTCATTGCTGAGAAAAAAATTATCCACAAAAGACATGTCTACTCATGTTTTTTCAGTTATAAATATGAAAGAGTGATACTGTCAAACAAATGAGAACTGAGAGAGTTAACACTGGCAGACCTCTACTGAAACAATACCTCAAGGATGTACTAAATATGAAAAATAATCTTTCGGGAAAGCCTGAAGGAATGGCAAACAAAAGTGGTGAATATGTGATAAACGTAAACAATCACTGACTATATGAAACATTCATTATACTGTCTAGCGGAGGCGGTAAAAAAGCCAGGAGAGACAGAAGTAAAACATTGGAAAATAATAACATATTACCTGGAATGGGGGTGACTGGAGAGGAGGGTTCCAAGACAAAAGTTTAGTTTTGATTTACTTCTTTGTTTATTAAATTAACCATGCACGTTACAATTTTTAGGAAATACTAAACAAATAGAAATAGGATGGCTTATAAGGTAGTGAAATGGAGAAAATGAAATGGGGAGAAAACTTAATTCAAAAGAAAACAAAATAGGAAAAAATATCAGGTCTAAAATAAGCACAATATAAAAGGGTAGAAGTAACCCCAAAATGTTAATGTTCACAATGACATAAATAGATTAATCTCACTTGTTAAAAGTCAATGATTTTCAGAATATATCTTTTTAAAAATCCAGCTTTACCTTGCTTACAGTACTTATACTTAAATATAAGGATATAGGAAATTTGCAAGTAAAATAAGAGAAAAAAAATATGTAAGACAAAACTAACTGAACGGAAGATTTTATACTTCTATAAATACCAGAAAAGATACATTTGAAGGCAAAAAAAAATCTTTAGGTAACAAGAGACACCAAATAATGATAAAAGGCTTAAAAGGCCAGAAAGATATAACAAGTGCCAATATTATAAATAAATAAATAAACAACAAACGTGTGTGTGTGTGTGAAGCAGACTGATAGAACTACAAAAAGAAACTGAAAATCTACTATCATAGTAGGAGATTTCTAAGCATGTTTTATCAGTAACTGGTATGCTAGACAGAAAAAAAAAATATCAGTCAAGATATGGATGTGAGTAATGCATAATCTTTTAAGCACATACAGTATATTTGTAAAACTTAAGTAAAAGAGAACATAAAGCAAATCTCAACACATCAAATAATATGCAAAATGTAGTCTGTATTATCTGATCACATTCTAATTAAGTTAGGGCAGTAACACTCAAAAACTACTAAATGTGAAATATTAAAAACGTGCTTTGATGTAAAATATATAAATCAAAGAAAAAACCATACTTAATACTAGAAAAACTTAGATCTGAATGATAATGACAATACTACATATCGAAATTTGTGGACCTACAGTTCAAGCAGTACTCTGAAGGAAATGTATAGCCTTACAGGCATATCTACAGTTTCAGTTCTATGAGATACACCAGTTCTAGAGCTCTGGTATATGGTACTACACCTGTAGCTAACTACACCTGTAGCTAATATTGTACTGCACTTTTAACACCTGCCAGGAGGGTACATCTTATGCTAATATTCTTACTACACAAAAATACTATTACCACTACTCATAATAATAAGAATAGGGAAGGTGGGAGGAAACTGTGGCAGGAGATAGATAAGCCAATGGCCTTGGTGGTGGTAATGATTTCATGAATGTACACTTACCCTGAACCCATCGAGTTGCATACATTAAATATGTTCAGTTTTTCGCATGTCAATCATGCCTCAATAAAATGGACTTAAGAAGACTGAAGGTTACTGACCTAAAGATATAAGTATATGACCTAAAGAAATAAGAAATAACTGAATAAACCTAAAGAATTAAAAAAAAATCATCACAGTCAAAAGAAAAAAGAGAAAACAAAAATTAAATATAATCAATAAAACTAAACGTTCATTCTTTGAAAAGACTAATAAAAATCAAACCTCCGGGGCGCCTGGGTGGCTCAGTCGTTAGGCGGCTGCCTTCAGCTCAGGTCATGATCCCAGGCTCCCTGCTCATTGGGAAGCCTGCTTCTCCCTCTCCCACTCCCCCTGCTTGTGTTTCCTCTCTCACTGCTTCTCTCTCTGTCAAATAAATAAATAAAATCTTTAAAAAAAGAAAAAAATTACAAACCTCCAATGATACTGATCAAAGAAAAAGAGAACAGGAGCAAAAAATTAATATTAGAAATGAGAAAAAGGACCTAACCACTGATGAGGAAGAAAATAAAAAGATAAGATTATCAATAACTTCAAGTCAATGCATTTAAAACACAGAAAAATCTAAATCCCAAAATCTGATTTCTAAAGAAATAGACAACTCGTGTAGTACAGTAACAAAGGAATGGAATCAACTTTCCCCAAAGTAAACACCAGACCCAGAAGGTTGAATGGGCCAATTCTACGGAATACTGAAAGAAAAGATTATTTCAATCGTACACAGAATCCTCAAGAGAATAGGAAGAGACAGTGCTCCATCAACTTAATTTGATCATGAAACCAGATGAACAAAAAACAAGAAAATAAAATCAGAGGCCGATCTCACTCATGAATTTAGTTGCAAAAATCTTTAACAAAATATTAACCAAATAACTGAACACACACAGATTTATGTATATCTATGTATACGAAAAACGGTACATCATGAGCAAGTTGAACTTATCACAGAAATGTAAGTTTTTACCCAAACTAGAAGATACGGAAATATACTTTATCACATTAAAAGATGAAAGGAGCAAAACATATGATCACCTAGATAAATTCATAAAAATCATCTGATAAAATTCAATATCCATTCAGGTTTTCAGTCTACAGCCAATGTCCTACTTAGTATGAAAATGCAAAGCATTCCTTTTTTTAAAGAACTGTACTTATTTGTTTTGGGGGGTGGAGGGCAGAGGGAAAGGGATCGAGGGATAGAGGATCTTGAGTAGGTTCCACACTGAGGAAGCTTGAACAGGGCTCGATCCCATGACCCTGAGCCGAAATCAAGAGTTGGATGCTTAACTGACTGAGCCACCCAGTCATCCCTTAAAGCATTCCCTTTAAGATAAAGAACAAGGCAGCAACTACTCCATGGGCCTTTGTCCTGGCAGTCTTGGCAAATGCAATAAAGCAAGCAAAAGGGATGGTGTCGGGAGAAAAGTCAAAAGGAAAAGAAAAAACAAAACTGTCCTTATAAATTCATGGAATGATTGTCAGTGTACAGAACTCAAATGAGTCTGTGGTCAACTTATTAGAGAGTGGACCAACACCATGTGTTGGAGACAGCATAGACTAAGACGGGCTCATGCACCGCTGCTGGGATTGTTCACTGGTCAAACCTCTTTCAGATATAATGTTCTTTGATCTAGAAACCACATTCCTAGGTACAGACCCTAACAGAAATTCTTGCATATATTTACCAGGAGACATGTACACAAGGCATACATATAGCAGCATTTCGTAAAATAGAAAAAAACTTAAATTAATTCAAATATCCATTGACAAGAGACTAGATAAATAAGTATGGTACACCACACAACGGAATGCTAAAACCTCTGCCCAAAATAAAAAAAACAAAAAAGGGCTACAGTATATACATGAACATAAATGATTCAAAACAAAATATTGAAAATAGCAGTTTGCAGAAGAATACACACAATATAATTTCTCCACATAAATTTCAAAAATAGGCAAAACTGAACAACCTATTCTTATGTGGTAAAGTGATTTTAAAACCAAGGGAATTATACATATCAAATTTGGTTTATTGGGGCATCTGGGTGGCTCGGCTGGTTAAGCGTCCAACTCTTTTTTTGTTTTTTAATAATTTTTTATTATGTCACCATACAGTATATCCTTAGTTTTTGCTGTAATGTTCCATGACTCATTATTTGCGTATATCTTGATTTTGGCTCAGGTCATGATCTCTAGGTTGTGGGATCGAGCCCCACATCAGCAAGGAGTCTGCTTGAGATTCTCTCTTTCCCTCTCCCTCTGATTCTTCTGTCCACCTGCTGCTCTCTCTCTAAAAAAAATAAATTAAATTAAATTAAATACAGTTTATCAATTATCTCTGGGGAAATGTGGGGGACAGAGAAGGGCAGAGAGAGTGTTTCAAAGAGATAGACAATGTTCTCTTTCTTGAGCTAAATTCTGGATTGATGGATGTAGATTTTGTTATTACTGTTAAATCATATGTATACATTATATATACTCTTGAATGTGTCATATATTTCATGTAAAAAGCAAATGCTTTCTCCTCTGCAAGGATAAAAGCTATCCAAGTCTCTATCAGAGACCTGCAGCTTTAGTAACTGCTTCCTCCAGACGTTCTGCTCTATAGTTCCGCCACTTCTCACTACCTCTGAATGATCTTGACGTCAAGGGGATGGCATGTCTGAAGGATCATGAATGAGAAAAATGATAGGGTGGGATTCAATGGATTTTCATGAAGATTCAGCTCATGAGACCCGAGGGATGTGGACTCCACCCACATCCACATTATGGAAGGAACCTGGCTTCCTTGTCATCAGCTGGAAACCAGGGCTTTCTATGTGGTTTTTCAAATTGTGTTCCCTTATGATCAGTTGTCCAACCAGCCTTAGTATTTTCAGCACTAATGCAGCAGAGTATTGGAGCCAGCTTTACCACCTGGCACCAGCTTGCAAGAGCCAAAGTGAGCAGGTTTGCCAATTCCACCTTCCGTGATGTCACACTGGTAGCTTGAAATCAGCCCTACTAGAAGTATTTACACCATAGAAATAGACAAATGCTACAGATCAGGTCCCCTTTTTGTCCCTCCACCCCCACCAGCCAGATGTTACACATAGACCACTGAATCAGACATAGCCATACAATCACAAGATAGTAACTCAGGACTAATGGTGCAATGGAATGAAAAAGAACTAAATTAATAAACTTCTTCAGTAACAAAGACTGCCTGCCCCATTTGTATTCAACTGACTTCCCTGAATACTTATATTTCCTCCTGAGTGGTTCCAGGTATCCACCTCTATCAGGTCTAAAAATGGCCTCAGGGACTTGGAAGACAGGACAGGAAAATTCCTAAATCAGCCACTGAAAAACATGGGACTTTTCAATGACTCACAAAGTCAAATTTTGATGGAAATGTAAAGTTCTAAATTCCTAACATTAAAAGAGAGTCTATGCTATTGTAAACTGTACTCTTCCCTTTTCTGAACTGGGATCCATATTGGCATGGAGGGAACCTCATGACTTCTGCTGTCACCATGTGAAAACCACAGCATCTCCCCCAAATTAGAGTCTAGCTAAGATGATCACAGGTTTCCGAAAAGGTCTCTCAATCAGCTTCTAAGAGTGCCATTGAAAGAGACAGTCCTGAATGCTCAATACCTATTTGCCAGGGAGCCAGTGATGAGTGGGGTGTACAAAAATGTCAAGATTCAGGCATATAACCAACATTCACCCAGACCACTAAATTCATGCTCTCCCAACTCTGACCTTCCCCCACATGCTGCCTTCTCTTTTGTTGACTGATACATGTCCCACAGAGATGCACCACACTGTTATGGATTGATATGGCTTTGGTTGAGAGGTTTAATTAAACTACTGGTTTTACACTCAATAATTGCCATTTTGTTCCTTTCACAGGAAGGTGTGAGGATTAGTTTTTATTTGACTGCTAACATTTATAAAACCCATAATCTCCTTGGAGAAATAAAGAACAAAATTTTTTAAAAATGAAAAGATTAGTTTATGGGTTTCAGCACTGCATAACACTCCCCAACCAAGTCAGTCCCTAGAGCCTCACCAAATTAGCCCCTCCTAAGGAGCTGCATTTTATTCAGTAAGTGCATATTAATTATTTCACTTCCAGGCACCATTCTAGAGGCTGGGCACATAGTAGTGAATATGCCAGATATAGTCTGTGCGCTTACAGAACAGTCTAATGGGGAAGAACTAAAATTGAAGAAATACGTACAAGAAGGTATGATGAGGAATGACAAAAGTACAGAAGGTCATGGGAACAAATACTGGAAAAAACCTACCCTCCTCGTCCAGGTCTCAGATACATATTCTCTGAGAAAGTGGCATTTAAGCTGGGATCTAAGACCTTAGTAGGAGTTAGCTAGGTAAAGAGAAGTAAACCAGCATATATAATAGTTTTGAGACAACTCTCCATGAACTGACTGAACTGGGTGTTGAAAACCTTAGTCCTAATTCCTATTCGGCCGTTATTCAGCTGTGTGACCTTGGGTGAATCTGAACTCTTCAGGCCCTCCACCTCAGTATTAGGTGCCGAATGAGGATTTCAGATTACAGAACCTCTAAGGCTCTTCCTGGCTTTTCAATCACAAGGCAAACATACGATACACAGATTACTACTCAGTTAGTACAAATAAAACTGCTTTTTTGAACAAACTTTGAGCAATATAATATAGCACATGGTATTTCCAGCAATAGGGGAGATGCTCACAGAAACTTCTCCAGGTAAAAATACTGGATTACAAAATCGTTTTTAATGTATCGCAGAGCTGATGGGACAAAAATGGAATATGTTTTTCATGGCCAGAAACATTAAGAAAGTATGAGTCCATGGAAGTAAGTAAGCTCTAGAGCTGGGGCTTGAATGGAGATAAATGTGAATATCCGGTGGCTTAGTGCCTGGTTTCTAGAGGACTGTGGGAGAATCGCTCAGAAAGCTGAAGTCCTAAGGATTAAGGTCATACCCATAAAGGATAAGCAAAAAAGAATTTCTCCCCTGCATAAGTAGATGTTGGACTTGCTCTGGGTAAAGCAAGGAAAAAGTGTTCCCTGCCCGTTTCTAACCATTAATACAAGCTTGTGCTTACACATTTAGAGCCTATATTCACCCTACCTCTCTGCTGCCCTCAAACCCTCAAGCTCAGAATTTAGTTTAGAATGGTTCCATGTTGGTTAGCTCACAAATCGCCTTTCTGAAGGAATGAACTTTAAACCCACAGCTTGAAATTTTCCACTGACAAGTTCCAAGCCAGATGAGCTCACAACCACAAATCACTAAATACAAGGGGCAGTAAGGCATGGTGAGTTAGAGTCAGTAAATACCAGAAAAAAAAAATCAGAGCTACAAAGTTGGAGTTAGGAGCAACAGAATATAAAAATGACTGTGTACAGAACGATAAAATAAAAAGGGTATTGAAAGTATGCTGAAACAAAAAAAGAGACTATCAAAGATATTAGGCAAGGTAAATGGGTGAGAATTTTCCAGAACTGATAAAAAGAAACAAGCTCATATTCAGGAATCCCAATAAATCTCCGTGAGGATAAATAAAAAGAAATCATCACTTAGCAATGTCATAGTTATACTACAGAACACCAAAAAGGAAAGCAAGATATTGAAAGCAAAAAGAAAGAAAAGAAAAATTACACACAAGGGAATAAATATTCTACGAAATGTCAACTTCTCAAAAACCACTGGAAGTCAGAGGGCTATGGAATGATGGCTTTGTAATGCTCCCCACTTTTTATACTCAGAAAAACATTCTAAGAACAATAGCACAATAATGACACATTCGGAACTGCAGCTTTCAGCTGAAGGTCATTGCCAGCCCACAGATACCCTAAGGAAGGTATCTAGGGGAATAAACATGCCAACCCCACTTTCCTCCCTTGTTCACTTCCTAAACCTAAACAGAAACCAGAGACTAAAAGAGCTCTTTTTAGCTCAAAGAAAAATAAACAAACCCCCCCAGGAGCCTCCAGGAGCACCTAGGAGGAGTAAAATGAAAGTATCCAGAATAATCTCCCAACAAATTTTATAACTCAAGAACTACCTTGATTCCAACCCAGATAAGGACCATATGAGAAAGTAAATGACATATATCCCTCATCAGCACAGATTAGAAGAAAAAAATCTAAACAACATATTAGCAATGTATAAAACAGGTTAATATATCAAAGCCAGTTTGAATCATACGAGGAATATAAGATTGTTTCAAGATTAGAAAACTGATAATACAATTGAGTAAAATAGCAAATTAAAGTGGAGAAAAACTTCATAGGGTCATAGCAAATTAAAAAGCAGAGAAAGGGGCGCCTGGGTGGCACAGCAGTTAAGCGTCTGCCTTCGGCTCAGGGCGTGATCCTGGTGTTATGGGATCGAGCCCCACATCGGGCTCCTCCGCTGGGAGCCTGCTTCTTCCTCTCCCACTCCCCCTGCCTGTGTTCCCTCTCTCGCTGGCTGTCTCTCTCTCTGTCAAATAAATAAATAAAATCTTTAAAAAATAAAAAATAAAATAAAATAAAATAAAAAGCAGAGAAAAACCTGGGGCGCCTGGATGGCTCAGTCAGTTGAGCATCCAACTCTTAATTTTGGCTCAGATCATGACCTCAGGGTCCTGGGGTCGAGCCCCACATTGGGTTCTACACTCAGTGTGAAGTCTGTTTGTCCCTTTCCCTCTGCTTTTCTCCCCCCACTCTGCCTGCTCAAGCTCTCTACCTCTAAAGTAAATAAATAAAATCTTTAAAAAAATAAAGCAGAGAAAAATCTCACAGGATCATAGCATTTGACAAACAAACGTTTATAATAAAAAGCCTTAGTCAACTAGGAATGGAGGGATACATTCTTCTTTTTTTTTTGAAGGATATATTCTTAATATGATAAAGACATCCACAAAATACAGCAATGTCATACTCCATGAAAATGTTAAAGACATTTCACTTAAAAGTAAGAACAAGTCAAGGATGACTACTACCGTAATTATTATTTGGTATTATACTGGAAATCCTAGTCTGTGAACTAAATTAAAAAATAAATAGGGGCGCCTGGGTGGCACAGCGGTTAAGCGTCTGCCTTCAGCTCAGGGCGTGATCCCAGCGTTATGGGATCGAGCCCCACATCAGGCTCCTCCACTATGAGCCTGCTTCTTCCTCTCCCACTCCCCCTGCTTGTGTTCCCTCTCTCGCTGGCTGTCTCTATCCTGTCGAATAAATAAATAAAATCTTTATAAATAAATAAATAAATAAATAAATAAATAAATAAATAAAGGCATACAGATTAGAAAAAAACAAAACTATCACAAGTCACATGTCTGATTATCTACAAATTCAGAAGATTCTGCAATCAAATTATGAGAATAAGAATTTCGCAAGATTGCCAAGTTGAAGATAAATATGCAAAGTTTAAACTGCATTACTATACAGCAGCAAAAATTAGGAAAGGCAATTTTAGAAAAAAAGCTACAGATGACCCTTGAACAATGTGAAGGTCAGGGGTGCTGACTCCCCACAACTTAACTGTTAATAGCCTACTGTTGGCTAGAAGCCTTACTGAGAACATAGTCGATTAACACACATTTTATATGTCATATGTTTTATATACTCTATGCTCACAATAAAGTAAGCTAGATAAAAGAAATGTTATTAAGAAAATCACAAGGAAGAGAAAATACATTTACAGCCTTGTACTGTATTTATGGAAAGAAATGCACGTGTAAGTAGACCCACACAGTTCAAACCTGTGTTGTCCAAGGGTCAGCTGTATCTGATACAACGAAAATTATAGCGACTACCAGTATATGTAATAAGAGACGTGCAGGATCCTCATGAAGAAAACCACAGCCTGAATGAAAGAATTTTAGTCTTTAATGAACAGATTCAATATCACAAAACATGCAAAATTTCCCTCAATTAATCTACAGACTTCATACAAGTCCAAACAAATACCAGAAAGAATTATTAATTTGACAACGTGATTCAAAAATTTATGTGAAAGTGGGGATGTACTGTATGGTGACTAATATAACAAAATAAAAATTATTAAAAAAAAAAATTTCACCCATCAAAAAAAAAAAAAAAGGAACAACAACAACAAAAAATAAAATAAATAAAATTTATGTGAAAGGTCAGCCAAGACTGAATTGAAGCAAAAGCTGGACGGATGACTGTTCTTTCAGATATTAAACCTTATCATAGAATGACAGTAATTTGCAAATTGTGCTATAGGTAGAATATAGTCAAAAAGAACAAAATAAAGAAAAAAGATTCCAGAAACAGACTTTTCATATACATAAATCTATATAGGACAGAGTATGCACTGCAGATTACTGAAAAAATATGTCAGAAAACTAGTTAATCATATGGAAAAACATGGATGTATCAGGGACTGAATGTTTGTGTCACCCTCCCCCCACAAATTCATATATTGAAGCCCTAACCCTCAACATGATGGTATTTGGAGGTGGGTCCTTTGGGAGGCAATTAAGTTTAGGTGGGGTCATGACCGTGGGGACTCCATGATGGGATTAGTGTCATTATAAGAGAAAGGGGCACCTGGCTGGCTCAGTCGGTGGAGCGTGCAACTCTTGATCTCAGGGTTGTGAATTTGAGCCCCATGTTGGGGGTAGAGATTGCTTAAAAATAAAATCTTAAAAAAAAAAAAAAGAAGAGAAAGAGACCAGAGCTCACTCTCTCTCTCCTCCATGTGAGGACACGTTGAGAAGGTCGCTGTCTGCAAGGCAGGAAGAAAGCTCTCACAAGGAACTGGACTTTCCAGCGTCTGGAACTGTGAGAAATAAATTCCTGTTGTTTCAGCCACCCAGTGTATGACACGGCACTACGGCAGCCTGGGCTAATACAGGAGGCCTGGACTACACCGTACAAACAGTTTCATTCTGGGTGGATTAAAATCATCATTAGGAATAGAAAATATAGGAGAATATGACATAGGGTAAGGAAGGATTTCTTAAAAAGACATAAAAGAGCTAACTTATGAGGGAAAATATTGTTGTTTCACTACATTAAACATAAGAACCTCTACTGATCAAAAGACATCATCAAGTGAGTACCAAGACAGCCATAAATCAAGAGATGATGTTTGTTAATACGCGTTGTCAACAAAGGATTTGCACCCAGTCTATACAAAGCACATATATGAATCAATAAGGAAAAGAAAACGAGGAAAAAGTGCCGAACAAGCATTGTGCAAGAAAGGAAATGTGGATGACCAATAAACATATCCGAAGACGGTCAACCTAGGCAACCAAGGAAATACGAATTACTTACCGTGTCATAGGCATGCACATGCACACATATTAAACAGGGTGGCAACCGTAAGAGCTGGTGAGAACGTGGAGCACGAGGAACTGTCGTACCTCATCCGTTGGAGGACCAGTGTGAGCAGTCACTGTGGAAAGGAAGTCCATGTGGCCTAGAAAAGTTGAACACGTGTGCACCTTACCTCTATCAGGGATACACCCTGGAGGAATTATTGCATATGTGAACTAGGAGATGTGCGCAAAAATGTTCTCTGGAGTATTATTCAGAATCATCAAAAACAAATTACCATCCAAATATCATCAATACAAGAAAGCTACTTTGCCAACTATAATGCTATGGAAGATTATACAGCAATGAAAAACACACGAACCACACCTCTACTGATCTCTCTTGTTAAATGTCCTAATCAAAGTGGGCTGAAAAAAAGAAGTCAAAGAAGAGCTATGAAAAGCAGAAACACACAAAATCAAACAATATATTGTCTTGTAAGTATGTCACAATATAAATAAAATTCAGGATAGTGTTTTCCACTGGCAGGAGTGGATTGGGAGGGAATGGGAGGAGGGAAGTCAACCCAAGGGTCAGTAAAAGTACTGGTTCTATTCTGTTCCTCAGGTGAACATTGGGTCACTGGGTTCATGCCTGTCCATTTAATTACTTGTTCATTAATCTGTACATGTACATTATATACACTGAGTTATATACATGCTATATTATAAAGATTTAATTATTTACTTGAGAGAGAGACAGAGAGAGAGAGAGTGCGTGCACAACCAGGAGTGGCAGAGGGAGAGGGAGAGAGAATCCCAAGCAAACTCTGCGCTGAGCACAGAACCTGAGGCGGGGCTCGATCTCACTACTCTGAGCCCACGACCCGTGCAGAAACCGAGAGTCAGCTGCTTAACCCGCTGTGCCACCCAGGCGCTCCCTACGTGCTATATTACAAAACCAGAAACTTGGCAAACCTCAGACCTTCACGCTCAGTCTCTGTACAATGTCACAATCAAAACAGCCTCAAGTAATAATTTTGAAAATGGAATTTTAAAACTACATGGCCGTACACCTGAAACTAATGTAACATTGTGTGTCAACTATACTTCAATAAAAAACAACGATATGGCAGATTATGAAATAATCTGTAATTCCATTCTCAAAACCTGCCCTCTCCTGCTGGTGATCTAAAAGCCTAGATCAATGCTCAGAATAGTTGTTATTTGCCTGAGGAAAGAGCTGAGAGTTTTGAAGGCTTTAGCCACATCAGTTTTCCTCCTTCATGAATAATTTTACAGTCTCCTCAACTCAGTGGAAATCCAGGATTCTCCAACAATAGACACGGAACTCTTACTCTCGGGGGAGTACTAAGATGGCAGTGATCTCAGGGCCAGGAGGTCTCTGCAGGCTGCCATTCGATACTCTCATCCCATGGGAAACTGTTCTAGATGTTTCCACCAGGGACCAGCCTTATCTCTTCAAGAATGAAGAGATCTGTTCCTTCTCCAGTCTCCCAAATCATCTTAGTTTCATCAGCTGCTGTTCCCTGCACCTTCTCCAGCTCTTTCTTTCCTTTCCTCATTATGATAAGGCCAGCCAAACCCCATGCTACACTTTGCTTATCTGAGTAGCAGGACCCCCTTGGCACCGGTATCTCATGGCACATGAAGAGGTGTCTCTTGGAACAGCCATAGTGCGGGTAAGTCCCCAGTTCACAAAGGCGGCCTAGAGTGAGAAAGTAGGAGTGTGGGGTTTTGGTCATTGGGCAGAGATTCTGTGTGTTCTCTTGCTGAACAGAATGAGAGCTTTTCCCTTACTAGACTCCAAACTCAAGCTGGATCATCATTTGAGCAGAGGAAGGATTATGGTGCTTGGCGCCTTTGGATGCCAGGGAAAGGAATGAAAATGGTGCTGGCCTCAGAAGGGCTCATATTCTAGAAGACGTGTGAGCAGAGCTGCCTGAGGGAATGCGGACGGACGAAAGAAACAAGTGGCTTTAAAATATCAGAGTCACCTAAGAGAGTCTGCTTTCCTTCTCTTCCAGGAGTGCCAATACACATCTGCAGGACGGTGAAAAGGACAGACACGGAGTAATAATAGCACCACTGCAATCTCACTTAAAACGTAAACACGGGTATGTGGTGTCATTACATAGCACTTCTGCCCTCTCTCCCGAGCTCTAAATTGGATGTGACCTTCCACAGATTAGGTTTGCCAATATCTGCAGATCTTTTCAGACTGAGCTCCTAGTCACTTTGATTCTTTGCTTAAAAATGTGGTGCCAACTCTTTGCAACCATTCTCACTTCTGGGATGAAAGAGGAAGATCCGATCATGGGAAAAGCAACGGGGCTGACCTGGGAGCATGGTCAAGGACTTAATGCTCTCGGAAAGTCTGGCAACGGTCTCGTAGTTGCAGATTACAGTTAATAGGATGCCAGGATCCATTTAGCACAAATAACCTAAGAAAGCTCTACAGAAAATGTGGTAAGGAGGGCAGATAATATCTCCTGCCAATTAGGGAAGAGCTAGGAATTAGAAAGCAGAAAAGAGAGAATGTTATGCTTTAATACTCTTTTCATGAATAATTCCGGGAACTTTGAAAATGAATATTGTTAAAGACCTGTTTCTGGGAAGGTACAAGAAGGTTCTAAAACAATAGCTACCCGGACACTGACGTGAATTTTATACTTCGTCCCCGCAATAAAATAAGGTATAAGTAATCTGTTTGCGTGTGGACCAAGAAGCCGCCCCCAGAATGGAGAAAGGCTGGACTTACGTTGGTGACATACTCGATATCCTTCCAAAGGATGCACTCCCTGGGGAAATCAGCCAAGTCTAAGAAGTGATCCACCACCACTTGGCCGATGAGGTCATGGCGAGAGAACCTGTCAAAGTCATACACAGAGAAGTGAAGCTTCCGGGCCGCAAGGTCGTTGTAGGGAACGGGAAACAAAAACACCTCATCAAACACAGGGTTCAGGGTCTTTCTGTGAACTTTAGTCTGGTGCTTGGTTTTCCGATCGGGAAGCAAATAGATCTTGACATAAGGATCTGAAGTCCCGGAAAAGTCCTTGGCAGGCAAATTGACAGCTTTGTGAATCTTCACTATGAGCTGCTCTAAGTCACAGTCATATTTTAAAATGAAATTCAGTTTCCCACAGGCTTTGCTGTTACCCCTTGTCCCATCATCAGTATCCAGTGACCTCTGCTTATATAGCTCTGGTTTAATTCGACCAATTCCAGTCAACTGTTCCTGTTTTTGAAGCTGCTGGATATTGAAGTCCGGGTTGGACAGGTTGAGTTGTCTTCGGATTGAATTATGCCTTGAGCGAAGAGAAGAGAGAACAAAGTTACCACCTCATTAGCCACGGGGCTTTCAGAAACTTGTGCCGGCGATGTAGGTAGCCTGTGAGGCACTGTTAAAAGCTTAGATCTGTGGGCTTTTTTTTTTTTTTTTTTTTTGGCCTAAATTCAAAATGCTCATCACTGTGAGTAAGCTGCTCCCCAAGGCTTGAAGCTCAAAACTGAGGCTTGGTATCAGGAAATGAACCTACGAACACGAAACCTTGGGGCTTTGAAGGTTTAATGCACTTTCCAAACTAATATGCCATTAAAGAAGCTTATTCGGCTGGCAGAATGTAAAGGTTTGTACAAACTGCTTTAAAAATAAAATTGTTCACCTTTACATATGACGTCATCCTGAAATTGAAACAGTTAGCTACGTGTTGTCTTAGGGAGAATGCGTTCGCCTCTAAATCACACAGAATTTCCTGTCACTGGCTTATAACTTTATTAGTAAGTAAGTTCTTGCTGGTTCAAATCAAAGCATTTCACCACAAGAACACAGTTTTTGCTCTCGTGAGAATGTGTGTGACAGGATGTGTCTGCCTGCAGTGGACTGTGCTGGCTCTGACAGGTGCAAATGGCGGCCCCATGACAGCGTTTCTGTCACACCACGTGGGTGATTACTGATCAGGAGGAAGGGTTTTATTTCTGTCATAAACACTAGAGTATCAACATTAAAGGTAAGCCGCTATGAATGTATACAGGGATCCAGAGACGGTTGAACACTGACATTTGCTAATTAAATATTTGCTGACAGAATCGACTCTTCACCCTATAAGCTTATTGGTTTGGGTTAGTGATTTCCCTGGAATTCTCTTTGAAACCTGCCTTATCTGTGTGAGTCCTCATAAATTGAGAGAAGTAGTCATTATGTGCAAGGCTGTTTTTAATGTTATTTGTGTCTGTTTTCAGCCCAGAGTTCAGAGTCATTGTGTTGTATTTTCTGTTATCTCTCAATAACCCTAATTAAAGTAGCCTTTCTCCACCAAGAGGTGAAAGGGAAGAGCCAGGCTGTCTCTGAGGGACTGACAAATAGTTGGAGAGGCAGAGTAAACATTTGAATTTGTCTTCTTTTCCTTTCTTGAGGCTGCTTTATGAAACAAAGATGTAAACTGGGATTAACAGACCCCCAAACATGTTTGAAATTATTCTCCCTTGTGATATAGACGCTGTTATGCTGAACACTCCTCTTCATCCTCAAATATGCTCCTGGCCACTCATCAGCCACCTGGTACAACAGGAACATCAGCACAGAGCTGCCCGGCGCAGCTGTCAGAGCCAACACAGCCCACCGCGAGCGGGTACACCCTGGGCACATACATTCCCATACGTGCAAAAACCCTGTGGTCTCAAGGTCTCTGTTGTCAGATTTTAATTTCTTACAAAGAAATCCAGCATCCTAAATCTTCTCTGCATCGTATGATTTCTCAGGGGCAGGAGGAGAGGGGGGGATGCTGTTAAACACCTAAAACCGGCTCCCTGTGCTAATACAGCTTGGCCATTCCCTTGTCCAGACACTGCCCCTCTGCAGTGCTGGAACACAGCTCCGGTCTCACTCTACTGGGATCTCTGGGCAGAAGGGACTGGCAGGGAGCAGCAAGCCCTATGCAGAGGCCATAGGAGCTGGTAGCTGTTCTGGCCTCTGCTGCTGATTTTTCTCTCCACACTGTATTCAAACTAGGGCCACACTTGGGTCTGGTGTCAGTTCCCACCTACAACAGGCCATTTCAGAACTGTCTAGGGATGCTGTTTAAATACTGAAAGTGCTTCCCCAAGGCCCACAAGATGCACTTTCTTTGGACCAATGTCTGATAGAACACCCGTCCTAGGTCAATGCCAGACCCAGACACTGCCCCTCGGCTACCACTTTTCTCCCAACGTGGTTGCTGAGCAGACTCTCTGTGCGTAACAACTTACCTTTGGGTTTTCTGAGTACTGGCTTTAGACTCATCACAGCAACATTTTGTCTTAACCCTATCTGTAGGACCAGGCCATGTAAATTTAAATTTAAATTTAAAACACATGAATGAATCTGCCTGCTTAGCAATGGAACATATTCCGTTTTACTTGTACATTTTCTTAGACAGGAAATCTGAACAGAAATAAGTCCTATGTGCTCTGCTCCTAACCACAATGGATTGCCAGGGGGCTGAGGTGGTGGCCTGGGGAGGGCATCAGGAAGAGATCTTACTTCAAAGACCAAAACAAGATCCCAACTGCACAGGATGCCTCCATTCAAAATTCCAATAGAGCTGACGATTCCTTTTAAAAATCAAGCACAGATATGAGCACTATTATCCCCCCAAACGTTTTCCATCACTAGTTTCATTCCCAACACTTCTGCCTCCATTCAGAATCACACATACTATTAGGAAAACAGTGGAATCCCTCTCTAAGGCAGTGGCTTAAGGCAGACAGCAGACTGTAACAGGCCATGATAGTTCTCGCTCCCTGGGGCTCTCTTTCAATCACTTTCAATTTCCTTTCTGGAGAGAGTCAGGGATTACTGGAGTTGGGGGAGGTGGCAAGCAGACTAGAGAAGCCCAGAGCAGTCAGGGAACCAGGGTAATTCACGACCTCCCTGCGTAACCTCTGCAGCTTTCTAGGCTGAGACGTGAGCAAGAAGGGCTGCCCCCCAGATGAGAAGACAAAAGAGAGGAAATGGAAAATCGATAGCCCATCGCTCTCATAGGCCGCTCACATGGAGGCGGGAAGGGAACGCAAGTCTGAAGAAGCAAGAGAGAGGAAAGATATGCAGCAGAATGTTTTGAACTGGCTCCTGCCACCCCAGGTAAGATGGTTCTAAAATGGTCAATGGAGGTGGCCCCTGACTATTGTAAACTAGAGGCCCCCAGGGCAAGGGTCTGGAACTTTAGTGTCACGGAGTGAGTGTGACAAGGAGGGATCTGTGTCTGAAGCAGGCAGTCCTCTGAGCAGGTCTGGGGAGTCCTGTATTTTGGTGTTCTCGGGACTTAATGTGCACGGTGAAAGGAAAGAGAAGGAATGGTTTCCAAAGACCGGGGGCGAAAAGGAAAGCCGAGAGACAGGGTCCTCTGTAAATAAGTCACACGCTGACGCTGTCTTAGAGAAGCCAGACACTGGGGTTGAGACCCTCAGCTTCACCCACCTCCCATCCTCCCTTAGTGTAGGTGGAGGACATTTTCCGGTTGTGGAAGAGAACTGAAAGACTGGATGTGGCTGGCCCAGATCTGAATTGGAAGATTGGTGGTTGAGCCTGGAGAAGGCCTAATTTCAAAGATGATTAACAAAATCTGCTTTACAGATTTCCCCCAACAAACTCAAAAACACTTTAATGCCTGAAGGAATCGGAGCCTCACTGAGTTGCAGCCTCGGGTCAGCAGAGTCAGGAGCCCACATGCAAAAAGCTTTTCCTCCCCTCCTTTCCTCAAATTTGAATTAACCAGTTCCGGGGTCCCACTTTGAATCCCCAAACAAAGTCCTGGTCCCTGAACCATGACCCAAAAGCCAAATACCTCCACTGGATTTTAAGAAAGAGGACAGTACCAGAATTCATCAAATCTGAATGTGCAAAAGCAAGGGGTCAGGTAGGGTAGAAGAAACAGAGAGGCAAAGCCCAGTCACTGCCTGCAAGGAGTTGGCTAGCCAGGGGTGGGTGATTAAATAGTCAAACACTACACAGCAGGTCAGAAAAGAATAAGAACTGACCAGACGTTAAGGAGCCACACAGGCAGAGAGAGAGGCCCCTGGCTTGGGAAACAGTCATGGAGGAAATGGTACTCTCACCACACCTGGCTACTTAACTTGGCCTCATATTATCAACCTCCAAGCTGGTGCTATAGACCTCAGTAGGGAAATTAAGTTTTCATCTTGGCTCCCAGCTCTCCAGCAAGATAGGATCTTCAACTCTTCTGCCCCCACAGCTTTCTCCTCACATACGCCTATATCTTCCATCCAGGCTCTGTAAGAGAGCCAACGCTCACATTCCCACCATCCCTTCCACCTCTGGGTCTCCCATGCAATTACAGGCAAGTGTACGCTCTTCTACCCACCATCACCCCAGTGTCCCCATCTCAGAGGTGAAACTTGGCCTATCCCTTCCCTGGTTCTGGGGCACCAGTGTTGACAGAGCTTCGGGGTTCAAGGAGAGGAAAGAGAGAAGCAAACTGTGATTTCAGAACCACGTGGGTTTCTTTACTAGGTTCAAGTCAAGACGGCGAAATCTGGAAACAATGGGGATAGGATCGTTTCCCTTCTTGGAAACTCCCCAGGTGATAGAGAGAAGAGAGTTGGGTTGTCCTAAAACACAGGCAGACACAGAAGAGGAAGTCTCAGACAAGGGCAGATGCAGTGAACTGAGTACAGGCAGAAGGAAATGGGGATCTTTCTCAGCACAGGATTCAGAGGCTTCCAGAATGAATGAGCTAAGAAAGACATAAGCACCACACCTTGGCCAGTGGAGGTGTGTGGTCAAGTGCAGTCAGAAACTCTGATGCATGACCTGCTTCCTCCCACACCTCCCACCCAAGTTAAACAAGTTTGAAATCTTGGTGTCACTTCCAATATTTTATTCCCTTTTTCTAAGAGAAGCCTTTGTCCACCAACACCTTCTGAAAAGTAGCTCACAACTCATGCCTCTTTCCACTCCCATTGCTTTCATCTGAGCTCAGGCCTCATCATTACAGGCCTGAATCAGCCCCTATAGCCAGTCTTCACCCTGTCCCAAGCATCTGAGACACTCCTGCCCTAGTAATCTAGAGAACAATTTGAGCACTTCATGTGTATAACTGGTGCTCTTCTTGTCTATTTCCCCAGCGAGGGTGTGGACCGTTTGAGGTCAGGGCTGTATTTTTTTTTTTTTACCTCTTTATTACCAGCACACAATATGGAACTTTGCACGCAGCAGATGCTTACTACAACTGTCTAGAGAAAATACATAAATGCCAAGGACGTAACGGTTTCCAATAATTCAATCCCAGTAGAGAAAATGCACATTTATATCCAGGTTCAGAATCTCATAGGAGTTGAGAGAGTCTAGCAACTTCCATTTTTGAAGCCGTCAGTTTATTAAAACCTGAAGAAATATCTAAGAGGTAATTCAAAAAATTGT
Source organism: Ursus americanus (assembly GCF_024610735.1). NCBI lineage: Eukaryota > Metazoa > Chordata > Mammalia > Carnivora > Ursidae > Ursus > Ursus americanus. The sequence continues at coordinate 2,841,596 of NC_142142.1, forward strand.
GTTTAAATGTTTACATCTAACCAATGTTTTCAACACACACACACACACACACACACACACACACACACACAGAGCTTAACAGAATCGTGCTACTCCTAGAGTAATTACAATATGTAATCCCAGCATACCACATACTGAAATTGTGGCCAGCAACGGGACCCGAATCTAAAATGCAATTATTGTCCTCTTCTTTTAACTCTGTCAGAATATTTCTGTGACTCTAGGGATTGCTTAGTTCAGAAATAAGGCCAAAAGTTTACGTGTAAGGCTCTAAATGAAGGTAAGACCTGGGACAAAGGCCTTCCACCAGCCTCGTCCCATACAGGCCCTTCCTCAGTTTTCACCTCTGGCCTTTCGCCATTCCCATCAGCAGAACACGAGACAAGTGGCTGGACGCTGAGGAAGGTATTCTGTCAGTCATTCATGCAAAAAGTCTGCTCTGTGCCAGCGGCGGCATAGGGGTTAGATATATAGGGAGCAACAAAGCAGATGTGGTCTCCGAACTCATAGATTAGAGAGGGGTACAGGCGACGAGCAAACAAATAATCACTGAGTTAGAAGAGTTCAATCCTGGGATGAAATGCAAGCAAGGCAGCGTGTGAGAGAATGACGAGTGGGAAGGGGTGGGGGAAAGAGCACGCACTTCCCTCAGGGTGGTCGGGGAGGCCTTTCTGAGGAGGTGATGCTTTCGGTGGGACATTAAAGCCGCAAAGGAGCTGGAGAGGAAAAGGAAAAGCATTCCAGGCAGAGGGAACTGCATGCGTGAAGTCCTCAAGGCAGGAAAAGGCAGGGGTACTGAAGGCACTGAGAGAAAGTCTAGTGTAGCTGGAACATGACGAGCTTTCCCAGGTGAAGCTTCCTAGTGAGTCCATATCCTCCGGAGTAGTGCTGAGCGCTGCTGAGGCAGGGAGACGACAGAGGAGACGGTGGCAATAACATGCAGGCCCTAACGGGCCTGATGCAAAGATGGCAGTGTGGTAACTGAAATTTTTATAAAACCAAAGTGTTACCTAGGTCCCACCTTGGGATGTGAGTCAGGAAATGCACTAGATGGCTTGTCAAGGTTCCTTCTATTTTGATGACCCAGGGATTTTTTAAAATTTGGAATAGAGATCTTTAAAATGTTCTGGTATTGAAGCATTCTGGGGAAAAAAAAAGATCCATATTCCCAGGATATGTCATAAAAGGGATTTCATCGAAATTGAAAAGAATGAACAGGAACTTTGGAGGGTTCTAACAGTAACGGAGCCAAGTAGAAACAGAATGTTAACATGCTTGATCTTGGGAAAACAACAGAAATTCACCCTGACCAGAAAGACTCTGAGGAGCTAAAACAAGGCCCAGTTAGGGCGTTGCACAGACATTGGTGCGAGCTGCACATGGTCAAGCTCAAGAGGCCAGGAGAGGGTGAGCTTCCCAGGTCAATGGTGTGACAGAAGCTACACTGACGGACACAAGGACAGCCAGGATGCCCTTAACAGGCAGTCTGAGCCTTATGCGCTCTGGGTCAAGGAGTGCCCTGGGATCCTCGGGACAAGTCACAACGGCTGCAGGAGGGAAGCAGCAAGAAAGAAAGAGACAGCAGTGAGCAAGTAAGGAGCATCATGAGGGGAAAAAAAAAGGAAGAAGAATGAACTGGCAGGGCAGACTGGTGGGAACCACCTCAGTGCAGAGTACCCGGCCCCTCCCCACATTCAGTATCAAAATGTTACCTCAAAAAGAATGTTAAAAATGTTTTGGAACATGAAGGAAATTTCATTCATTTCTCCCCGTTTGTCAGTAAAAAAGGTTTTGTGTTTGTTCGCAACATAACACAACGCTAAAGAATTAGAAGACCATACACACCACTCGTTACCGTGAGACCACGAATCACAGATATGTATTTCCAGACATAACCCATAACACTAGGTCAGGAGTAATTTAGGTAAGAATGCTTTAAATGCATAACAATGCAAATTATCAGTATTAGGTCAAATGCAGCAGAAAGAGTTTAGTTTTCTTATGGTCAGATATTACTAACCTTGATTTGGCCGTAAGAGAAGATAATTACATGACCCCAAAACTAAAATAAATCTAAATGTAAAGTTCATCTTATAGGGATAATTCCTTTGCTTTCCTCTTTTTGTCTTTTTCTCCTTCTACCCAATTTCCACAAATCAGTGGTGAAGATACCAGTTTTTATTTTTTTATTTTTTTACCATAGTCTTTATTTTTAAATGAAATATATTTCTTGATATGGAGAGTACTTGAACATGTTTCTAAAATAAATATTGTGATAATTATAGTGCTGTGACTGCTATCAAGTTATTGGAATTATGGAAGAGTCCTCAGATCCGTATCTAATAAAAGCACAGCACTATCACCTTGTATCCGATGGGACGCGGATCAGAAAAATTAACAGGCAGAGTAAAACCAAATAGGAGACAATGTTAATGGATACTCCACCTGAATGACTCTGGTTATCAAAATAGTGAAGGAATTCTTTTCCGAGTCTGTGCCACGGCTTGAACGCCATGACAGCATCAAACAGAGTTCCAGTTATATTTAAGTCTACACCTAAAGAGAAATCCTAGTGATAAAATCTGAGGAGTTCTTCTAAATCAAATGGCAAACAACCATCCATTTCCCCACAGAGGAATATTTTGGGTTTAGCTCTTTGATTCAGAATTGGAAATGATGCTAAAATAGGTTTGTGGAAAAATTAAATTATAAACTGTCATATTCCATCCCACTTAATGTGAATGTGCAGAGTCTCTAGGATAAACTCGATTAACATAAAAAAGGGTAAAATCTTATTTCTGTTTCTAGAGAACAAATAAAAAAGATTTTTTAAAAATGCCCCCAAACTATGCTCATACTTCCCGCATGACAGCACACGCGATTCCTCTGGCTATGGCTCGAGCAGATATTCTCATTTTAAAAAAAGCTGCTTCTGGTATCTCTCTTCCTGAAATCTCCTATTAAAAGTGGATCTTTATATGTGGTGATTCAGAATTGGCTGTTTCACCTCAAAGCCATGTCTGCACCACATCTGAGTCTCGGGAGAGGCCAGTCGCAGTGAGAATGATCAGGACAAAAGCAATACTGGAACCAAAGTGGCAGCTCAGGCTTTGGAGCACGTACGAGGCGCAGCCTGTGCGAAGAGCATGGTGTACGTGTTTCTGCTTCAATCTTAAAACCACCCATATGTTGTTATTCTCACTAGTCCTCTTTCACGGAAGAGGAAGTGGAAACATGGAGGTTAAACAATGTATCCGGTGTCACACACGTAAGTAAAGCCAGTTCACCTGACCCCAGAGCCCTTGCTTTTTATCACTGCGCTACATGATTTCTCTGCTGCTTACAGCCCAGAGCATCCGGCCCACTGAAAGAAAGCATCCCTAGCCCTGGGTACTCTAGGCCTTGCAAAGGCTGAAGATGGACAAAGACCTCCAGCCACTTTGCGGACGACAAGGACAGCCTGTGTGTGACAGCTAGGTGAGGTCAGAAGCACGGAGCATAAATCCGATAGCACCAGGAGGGCAGCAGGAAGAGGGGTTAAGAGCTCAGGCTCCGGTGTTGGTTGCATCAGGGTTCAAACCCCGAGTGTGTACCAACACATGACTTTTTACTTAAACTCTTTGACTTAAGTTTCTCCTTCTGTGAAATGAAAACGATAACTTTTGCATCTCACACAAAGTTGTGCACTATAGTAAAATAATGCACAGGAAGTTCTTAGAACATGACCTGGTAAGTCTTGGCCATGTAACTATCATTACTATGTACTAAGTGGAGACTACGCAGAGAGCTCAGGAGAGGTAAGGAACCTCACTGGAGCCGGGAAGCACCCCGTTTTCCCATTTTCACATCCCTGCCACTGAATAGACGTGTGAAAGGTTACAGGCTCCAGGGCTCATCCGTGCTACTGCAGGCAAGAGAGGGAAGTGAGGTGGTCCCTGCCTTGCATTCGGAAAGGAAAGGGGCGTTACTGACCGGGCCGACGAGGTTGGCTCTGTGACTTGGCGCTGCACACGGACGCCATGGGCACAGTTCTCCTGACCCCCGGCCTGGGTCGAGAGGGGAATGTCCGGGGAGGTGCGGCTGATCTTCATGGAGGAGTCAGGGCAGGGGGTGGGAGGGTCTAGGAAGCCCTCACTGTTCTCCTGCTCGTTGGTTTCTGTGTCCGTGTAGTTAAGAGGTTCCCGATTGTTGTCTTTGCTACCAGACAGCAGGCCTCGTTCTCGCCACGGAACCCAGCAGAGTTTCCAAGACACGAAGAGAGACACGCCAAAAAGCGCGAGGCCACAGGCAGTGACCACGAGGGTCAGCAGGCTCACCGAGATATCTGCAAAGAAGCAAAGAGCAAAGGTCAGTGTGATTGCTCTGCCCGTGCCGATCCATTGCACAGTGTGGGCAGAATGACCCTTTCATCCCTTCACCCCTCAGGAGCTGGCCGCAGGGTCACCTGATTCTGGCGCAGGGACAGGGAGACCCAGACACAGCACAGAGGAAGTAACGTGCAGGCAATATTTCAAAACAGTGAGTAGTCTGCTCCAGCAAGAGACAGAGCACATTCAGGGAGACCAGGAACGCCGTCCAGGTCAACGGAGACCCCAGGGCCATACAAACCCTGAGGCCCTGTGAGCAGCGCAGTTCCAGCGGTCATCTCAGAGAGCTGTGTAACAGAATCTGGGAACTGTTCAAGTAACAACTTTCTAAAACAAGAGAAACTAGAGCGCTTGCTTTCTCTTCCTAATCTTGGTTTTTAAGGGTCTGAGCAAAATCCTCTGAAGCCTTAGGAACGCCCCCCCGCCAGTAAGTGGCCAGGTGCCCGGGACCCAGCGCTGACCATCAGTTTGGGTTTCTCCATAGCAGACCCTGAGACAAGTATTCAATGGCAGGTGGTTTGTTTGGAAGGTGATGAAAACACAGGGGAGTAGAGAAGTGGTCCGGGGAAGGCAGCCCGCGGAGGGGGCTTTACCAAGCCAGTTACCACAAATGGAGGGGACGTGCCTGGGCAAGCGTCACACCTCAGTCACCCCACACAAGGGGCAAGGAGCTGGGCTCTTTATAACGTCAAGTCACTTCAGTCATGGACTGGAGGGCAGCTCTCGGGGGGCATTTCCCATAGGCAGCACGAGCAGCAAAGTAAGCTCTGGTGGCCAAAAAATCCCACATTCAAATAAACGCAGGGGCTGGCCTGTCAAGGTCAGCAGGCCTGCGCTGAAGTGGTGACAGTGAGTAGATATGGCAAGGCGACCACAGCATCTGTTACCTGGACAGTGTGGCCTTAGCTAGGCTCCATGGCAGTGCGGTGACTGTGCCCCTAACTCCCAGAGCAAAGTCCAACCTCCTGCAGGCTTCCGCCCCATGCTACAGTAGAGCCAGGGAGGCTGAGGCATCAACAGGAACCCATTCCTGGTGCTGTGGTGGCTGTAAACCCCTTTCTTTCAAGGACCCTCCCACCTGCCCTTACTGTGCTCCATTACACTCAGGAGCTCCAAGGATTCTCCCAGGTTTTGCCTTTACTGTCCATCATCAATATTTGCACTGCTTCTGCCAAAGTCTTCTGAAATGTCCCTTACGTGCCAGGTACTGTGCTAGGTTTTGGAGACAGTACAAGGGGGAACATGACAGGCACATCCCATACCTTCTTCCTAGACTCATATTCTTGTGAAGGAGATAATTAGGAATAAGTTAATTTTCACAATATCGATTACCCACAGCATGGCAACAATCCATGACATGAGACAGCTGGTACTTCCGCTGAGGCGTGCATGTCAGCCCTACTGCGAGTCACTCACCTACTGAGCCGAGCTGACCACCCACAGTCCGCGTGCTTTTCAACATGACTCTGAAGGTACCTGATCATTCTTATGAAATGATAAAGCAGCTTCTTCATGAAAGATTGCTCCTGAGAGAATGCCAGCTGCCAGGGCTGGTGACGGATCTAATGTATCTCCTCTCTGCCTCTCCATCAATCTTTGTCCTTTTGGTGAAATAGTATTCTATCTCTGCTCGACAACACTGGAGTTTCACATGGGTACGTGAGCTCAAGTCTGCCACCTTTCTCTCCTTGAGTCCCACTGCAAGGGGGTTAGCAAACTATCCAACAATTGAAAACAAGGATGGGTTCCATCAGTCCATCCATGAACCAGTAACTGAGGAATTTCTGGAATTGTTTTAAAGGAAAAGCCAATTAGTATTGAATATGGAATAGAAGCAAAGGAAGGGACACTAAGGAAACAATAAAAATTAAAACTCCCAAGTGCAGAGCAGCAAGGGCAGGGATGGGGACAGGAAGGAGAGTCAGTGAGGCCAAAGTAAAGGGCCCCAGAACTCACACCTCATGGAGCCCCAACATGAGGTAGGAAGAGGGCATGGTCCGGCCCCAGGCTCCACTGGGTTCTGACGGCTCACACAGGAGAGTGGCAAATTACAGTGTAAACTTCTAGGACAGGTGGTAGAGCTGGGGACACAGAAAGGAGGAGACCCTGTCCCAGTTAATCAGGCTGCCACAGCAAACACCAATTCCCACCTTGTCCAATAAAATCTAAGAACAAAACTGGCTCCACACCCCAGTGAAATCCCTTAGCACATTCTGTGATCCAAAAGGAGGCAAAACTCCTCGCCTGCGTCCTGTAAATCACTTGGGCGCTGTCCTGACACAGACACTGCTACAAGACACCAGCAAAGGCTGGGGTTGGGGCACACTGGAAAGCAGTATGGTTTAATAATGCAATGTGCTAAATATATTGTTACTCACCTAATACTCGCTCTCCCTCACCACAGCGCCCCCTGTGCCAAGGAAGGAGAATCACTCCCAATCCCTAGATGTTAGTTTGCACATGGGACTTGCTCTAGTCAATAAAATAAGAGTAGATATGGCCCGTGCCACTTCTGACCAGAGGGACTCTTGGCTCCCACCTTCTGCCATGAGAAGAAATCTTAAATAAAGCTCAGTCTTCCAACTTAGGTGCTATAAGGGGAAGACTTGTGGCACAGGCCCAAAGTCCAGAATGAGGAACCAACGTAAACCCGACCCCAGACTGGGGCAGAGCTGCAGCTGACCCACCAATCCATGAGCAAAAATAGTTCATGTTTTAAGTCACTAACATTCTGAAGGTGTTTATTACCATGGCCAAAAAGCTGATGAATACACATGACCATAAAATTTATTGTCCAAAGCTGGGACACCTTTAAGAAAGAGAAGAGGTGGGGCACCTGGGTGACTCAGTCAGTTAAGCGTCCGACTTTTGATTTCGGCTCAGGTCATGATCTCAGGGTCGTGGCATCGAGCCCTGCATTGGGCTCATTCTCCCTCTGCCCCTTTCCCACTCCCCGTGCTTGCATGCACGCTCTCTCTCTCTAAATAAATAAATCTTAAAAAAAAAAAAAAAGAGAGAGAGAGGGAGAGAGAGAAGGGGTGATACTAATAATCACTTCGGGGGGGGGGACGCCTGGGTGGCTCAGTTGTTAAGCGTCTGCCTTCGGCTCAGGGCGTGATCCCAGCATTGTGGGATCGAGCCCCACATCAGGCTCCCTGCTCCACTGGGAGCCTGCTTCTTCCTCTCCCACTCCCCCTGCTTGTGTTCCCTCTCTTGCTGGCTGTCTCTCTGTCAAATAAATAAATAACATCTTTAAAAAAAAAAAAATCACTTGGGACAAGAGAGTTCACCCAGTACCCAGGGTAAACCAGAGCATATGGTCACTCTGGAATCATCACCTTGGTACAACATAACCTCTCAGAGTTAACGTGGCATAGACAACATGTTAAATAAAAGAAATTAAAGCCTAGGCCCACTTTTGCTAGTAACCACAGGGCCCTGATCCAACTCAAGAATGACCCCAGCTTGTTAGCTGACTCCCAGCTCACACACCCAAAAACACAGCTTGCTCTTAAGTCCAGTCATGGGGGAGCCCATGGAGCTCTTGCTCTCATGGAGCAAGAATGTCTATCTCAGCCATGAATGCCAAACAACTAAAAGAATGCCTGGCACATAGTGGGCATTCAGTAAATGTCTGATGGCACCCACCTAGGAGCCCTGTAGCCACCTGCTACATTTACCATGAATTATGGCTGTGACCTGCAAACTCGGGGAGGTACTACTCACGTTCATAATCATATTGGTATTACAGAGAATTGCCGGCAAATAGCAAAAATGATTTTTCCTTATTCACACAAAGGTGCCATGTGGGTTAACAACGGTTCAGGGAATACCTTCCAGCAGAAACCAATAGTGACCTACACAGACACACCAACCACTAAGCACAATCATCTGTGCTTCTATTTTGCAAACAACTCAGGGTATCCTCTGGACACTTTTCTCTCTTTTTTCAGAACAAAGTGTTAGAAAACTGCTGTGAAGTAACCATGGCCATAGATACTACCCACCTCAGACTCATGACCTTAGGAAAGGGAGACAGAGAATCAGCTCAGAATCACATAATAGTTTTGCTTAGAAGAGAAGTTATTTCTTAAGTCAGGTGGCAGGTACATGGCCATTTGTTTTATGATTGATCCTGAAACCATATGTATTCACTATATATATTCTTTGGCATTTATGGCATATTTCATAACAAAAACTAAAAAAATAGTAACATCAAAAAAATAATTATTCTAAAGATAAATTTTCTAAAAAATGGGAAAGTATAATTAGTTCTTTGACCAAGAGCCAAGAGAATAACCAGATGGTGATTCAGGGATGAAAGGAGGCAAATGGCAACCCAGTTCTGATCCAGATCCCTGGAGGTGCTGCTCCTTGGGGGTTACTGTGCATGAAAACTCTCCCCAGACCTGACATAGAGTACGTTCTTCCAGGGAAGATGTGGCATAGAAGACCTTACCAGTAGGACTGACCATCAGAACTCTCTTCTCCCTGCTACTAGATGTAGCCATTGGACATGAAGTACTGTAGCAAGATCCCTCAACACCAGATCCAAGACACCATGACATCCCTACACCGAACAGATACCGCAGCTATACACCTACGATCCTAAGGGATCCATGCAAGCCTAAAGACTTGTTTTGTAATGGCAAATATTATTGTCCAATGAATGAAAGGCTTGGGCGTCCATACACTAGATATGGACAGATGAACAGTAGTGGTTCCCCTAAACTGCGATGGGCCACGAAGAACACATGAACCGACAACCAAAGAAAAGTCATGGGACAAATGAGCAGCCCAAAAGAAGTTAACCAAGCTGAGCCATCAGAATAAATTGGCCCTTGACATTAAACAAATTAATGCAAGAAGCAAATGAATTCCTATACTCGGTGAGACATATAAAATAGTGACTAAAGCTAAGAAGTATGGCTCCAGTAGTGATCAGAGTCAGACAGGCGCGAGATCCCACCTGTTCTAAGAAAAGAAGACTGTAGCCCTAGAATTCTACAGCTAGCCACATTATCACAAGAGAGGGGGAAAAAAGGCATGTTCAAGCAGTTGATGACTCAGAAAATATACCATTCTCCTTCTTAAGGATAAAACCTTCTCCTGCAAAAAACCTAAGGAAATTCTCCAAACAAACAAATAAAAGTTTATGTCAGAATACAGGACCTAAGAAAGGAAGGAAATACTATGTAAGATATATACATACATATCGTGTATCACAGGAATTAGTGATAAGCAAAGAATATAGCACAAAGTGCATTAAATCTAAATAATTGCTGGTTAATAGGTTATAAAGTTCAATGTAACTGCTCGGGGGAAAAAACTTAAAAGAGCAAAAACTTAAAAAAAAAAACTTAAAAGAGCAAAAGAATGATGCTATACACACTTAAATTCCAACAATTCCAACAAAACTTGGGAGGCAGAAGAAGTAAAAACAAATTGAATATCCTATACTGTTAGCATGCAGAGGTTATCAATACCTCAACTTGATATTGATAAAGTACAGGTGCAAATATGTACATAAAATACTTAAGGGGATTTTGATTCAAAATGGTACACCTGATATGCATTAATATCCTCTCCTTCTTGAGACTTCCATTAAGTGACGGGACGTAAGTAAAAATATGACAGTCACAAGGAGTGCAGCACAAGATAATCGACTGACTAACTTTCCTGGAAGACTGTATGTGAACAGAGAAGCAGCCGAGGATGCAGAGGACAATACACCTAAGGGGGTAGACAACCTGACCTATGAACTCAGCCCCAGGACACAGACATTTCCAGTATGGCGGCTGGAAGACTGAGATATGGAGCTAAAAAATATGGGCATGGGTTGAAAATCTTTACCAAAATATGGTCCAATCTGTCTAGGGAGAAACCAAGGCAACTAGAGTGAGAATTAGTGCCCAAGAGCAAAATCCTCCAAATTCTTGCAAAACATAACCCCTTAATTCCCCTTAAAGTAAATTTTGCCTGTTAAAATATCATGCTAGCTTTTCCACTGCCTCATTATTAAATATGACTAAGCTGCACAGAATCACCAGCCATGTAAGGAAATCTTACAGCATCCAGATCAATGTATAAAAGCCAACAAGAGGTTCCCAGAGAATACAGATAAATCAGTGAGGAAATGAATTTTTCATTCACAGGATGTTTCCAGAAGGTTTTTGATCCATAAGACCAGAGTAGACTACTAGGTAAATGAACGAAGAATAAGACAGTATTTTTTTTTTAAGATTTTATTTATTTGCCAGACAGAGAGAGTGAGAATACAAGCAAGGGGAGTGGCAGGCAGAAGGAGAAGCAGGCTCCCTGCGGAGCAAGGAGCCCAATGCGGGACTCGATCCCAGGGCCCTGGGATCAGGACCTGAGCTGAAGTCAGACGCTTAACCAACTGAGCCACCCAGGCGTCCCATTGGATAGTGTTCTTAGAAGTAAAATAACATGATTGCTGAAACAAATTAAAAATTTAATAGAGGGAGGGGGTGGGGGATGGGGTAAGCGGGTGATGGGTATTAAGGAGGGCACGTGATGTGATGAGCCCTGGGTGCTATACACAACTAATGAATCATTGAACACTACATCAAAAACGAATGATGTACTGTATGCTGGCTAACTGAACATAATAAAAAAAAATTTCGCAGAGAGTTTCTGATTCAGTACGTCTCCCTAACAAGTTCCTAGGTGCTGCTGCTGCTACTGGTCTGAGATACACTCTGAGAACTACCTGGCTGTTGTTGAACGTCAGTGAAGTAACCAACTAATATGTATAAAGTGCAGAAAGGAATGAAGAGAAGACACACTTCCTCCTGTCCTCAAGAAGCTTAGCTTCTGGCTAGAGAACTGCAAACTCCAAATTCAGGAACCATAAACAACCAAGTGGAGACAATACCCATGGACATTCTAAAAGGAGCTGCTAAGTAGACTACTGACCACTAGTCGGACACTCCGCAGAAAATTTAGAGATGTATATTAGGGAGCTGTTGCCCCTGGGACCACCGTGGCCCAACTAGCGATGGGAGCTGGTCAAGAAATATTTTTTTTTTTTTTTCCTGGAGGGACAATTTTTTATTTTTGTCTCCGGGAGGGACAATTCTTACATTCCAGGCTTCTGGGAAGATTGCAGAGGAACAAGAAACAGTTGCTTGCCTGTGTGCCAATTCAAAAGCTAAGCCTTGCATTTGTTTTCCTGTTTTATCCCTCTGTCCCTCGTACTCTCTCTCTAGGATCACATTCCCAGTAAGCTATCTTCACACAATCCTTTTTCTCAGTGTAATACTGTGATTTATAATTAAAAATATATATTGGAAAAAAATGTAATAGAGGGTAAAGTCAAGGAACATCTACCTGAAGTGGACCAAAGACACAGAAAGTTAAGTGAAAGATACGAGATATAGAGTATCCATTCAGAAGGTCTAATATCTACATTTTTCCAGAAAGTGAAGACCGAGAAAATGAAGGTAAAAACCATCAATGGAAAAAATCATTCATTCCCTAGAACTGAAGGACAAATTATAGGAGACCACTGAGCACCTACAATAAAATAACCCTACCATAGACACATTATCATGAAATTTCGAGAAAAAAAAATATTAGGGAAAAATCACGAAAGCTTGAGAGACAAAAATAATATGAACACAAAGAAATTAGAACCACACTGGTACTGGACTTCTCAGAAAAAAAACACTAGATAATGGAATAACGCCTACAAACTTCTGAGGAAAACCTGTGCTCAAGTTAGAATTCTCTACCCAATCATACTATCAATACAGTACGAGGGCCAAAAACCAGCAAGATTACTTTCCGTGGACCTATCATGGGAAGGTACTTGAGGATAAATGTAGGAGACGAAAACAGGAGAGAAGAGACAGAGAGTACGGGCAAGTGACACTCCACTCGGACGACCAGTGACGTCCCTGTGTGAGAGGTGAGCGCCACACCTAGAGAAGGGCCAGTCCGGCCTGGAGCAGGAGGACCGGGCTCAAGGGAGGAGGTCTCCTCAGATAAAGAGAACTTGAAAATAAATAAACGACATTATGGAGAGTTTAGCTTCTAATGACATCATTATTTGTCTTTGAATAGTGAGAGAGAGAGAGAGAGAGAGAGAGAGAGAGAGAGAAGTTAGGAATTCCAGGAGGGAAACTGTTTGGGAAAAGGAAAAATAATCACAGTACACCTTTTGGTTCTGTACTAAATAAAATTACATATTCATCATAACATGAACACCATTTATTGATTTTCAACCCTTAGAATCAAGCAATAAACAAAGCACGGAAGACATAAGTACAACGGTAGAACAGGATGCAAATTCAGCTCTGACCATTTAAAATTAATAGAAAAGATGTCAGAAATTAAGAGGTAGAAAGAGGCAAGAAGCTAACAGCAAGACTGAAGGTTGCCTTCCAAAATGAGGGAAACAAGGTGTACTGTCTACAATTGATAGACACCTGTGCAAAGTGATATTTTCACGCTAATAGTATTTATTTTTACATTAAAAACCATGCAGAGATACAGCAAGCCATTTCTGTGAGGATGAAATTAGAAGGGACTTTCACTTCCATATTAACTTTTTACAAAGAACAAGTGTTCCTGAGAAGGAAAAAACAGATTTTTCAAGCTACTAGAGTATGGAAAGCATATACGGCTTAGTACATTCTGGTGAACTTGGGTCTGTAATCCCAAGCATTTCTGAAACAGTCCTTATTTCATTCTGCTCCTTGGTCTATAAGGAACAAATGAATGAAAATCTTGATAATCATTGTAATAATGATCTTCTGAGTCCTTAGCAGTTTTCCTTCCAAGTCAAACCTACAAAAGATACCCATCCTTGTCCACTCACCTTTGTTCACACTGTTGATTCACGAAAAAAAAAATCAAGAGACTGACACAGGCTATCAGCTTTTCACTTCGCTAATACGGACGTTAAAATGTAAGTCATTAATTTCACGGTCACGTCATACAAGAAAGAGCATTTTAACACCAAAAACAAATGGCCTTCCCTTAAAATATTGTATTGAACTTTATGAATAAAACCATTCCACTGTCCTTATTTTTTGCCAGTTTGCTTCAGACCCGTGAGAGCCTCGTAAAGGCTACACTGGGCACCAGAGATTCGGAACCCCTGTCCTAGTCTCTCATATGTCAGCCTGGCCCCATCTCTACTTCTTACGGCAACAAACAGAGCTCAGGGCAAAACAGGGAAAGGGATGGCCGTTTGTGATACCCACCCCAGCCTTCCTAGCCCAAGCTCTCCTCTTCCAACTGCCCACCCAACCTCTTGTCATCCCAGAGGACTGGAATTTTCAAAGAGAGTATGTTGGAACCTAAAGATTCAGTGTCTGTGTCTAGTCCTCTCCTGGCCAGAGCAAACGGACAACGAGGACAGAGGAGCCAGTCACTGCTCGGGATGAACGGAAGCTGGGGATCGCAACTGAAAAGGGAAGCAAAAAAGATCAGAACCAGAAAAACGGTGCTGAGCACTGGGCCTGAGATGGAGTGGGACATAAAAAAGAAGAGGAAACTCGTGGTCAGAAGCTCAGATGACAGGATCTGGCTTAAAGACTGGTGCAAAATGGAGTAAGGCAAGTGGCTCGAGGTCACTGACACGCTCATCCATATATGACGTACCTTTTAATAAAAGGATTAGAGGCAGCTTTAAAAAATATATACAGCCCTGGGGGCCTGGGTGGCTCAGTCCGTGGAGGCTCAGGTCACGATCAGGGTTGTGAGATCCAGCCCCGCGTGGGCGCCGCACGCAGTGGGGCATCTGCTAGAGATCCTCCCTCTCCCTCTGCCTCTGCCCCTCCCCCTGCTCATGTGTGCACACGTGCGCGCTCTCTCTCTCTCTCTCTAAAATAAATAAATAAATCTTTAAAAAACATATACATATACATCCGAATAAGATAAAATAGACTAGGTGAGGAAATCAGGAGAGAAGAAAAATAAAAGTAGAATGAAGCTGAGGTCAGGGGTAAGGTACATAGCCAAAAAACACGCATCAAGTTTTGTAAAGTCGCCAGAAGTGGCTACAGACTTGGCTCCCAACATCCCACTCGTCAGAAAGAAGAATGAAACATAACTAATTATGTGATTTGGCATCCAAAACACTCTACGATTAAGAAACAAGGAAAGAGACAAGGAAAATTTAAACTTGAAATGTAATGACATTAGAGATTACTGTTAACTACTTTCCAGAAACAATAATTATATTGTGGTTGTTGTGTAGATGCATATGAAAACATCCAAATGATACCTGGAATTTGTTTCAAATTATAGATGAAACGAGACTGACCACGGGTTAATAGTTGTTGAAACTGAGTAATGAGTACGTGGAGTTTATTATGTTATTCTCTCTACTTCTGACAATTTCTTCATGAAAAATAAAAAACAAAACGTGGTTTGGTCACAAAAAATGTTGATCCCTGACTCCAATCTTAGACTTTCTTATTTAATAGGTCTCGGGTGAAGACTTTGAATGTCCGTCTTTAACAAGCATCTCAGATCTCAGATTAACCTAACGCAGACGGTATGCAGGTAGCACTGAGTACACCTGATCTGTACGCATACAGACCACATCCATACACGCGCACATACGCACACTTAGGTGGCTCAGAACACAAGACGCCTTCCTAATCCTAAAACAAGTGTGTCTTGAGGGCCTAATAAAGATAACACTGGGAAATTCAGTTAGTCAGGCCATAGAGAACTTGAGGCTATCACCCCGTGCCTTGCAGGGAAAGCAGTAATGTGATTAGATGGAGGAAACAGGCGAGACCAGACAGCGCTGGGGACGAGCTGTCAGGTGTTTCAGGGATGGAACCAGCATGGAAACCCTGTATTACACAACACCTCAGAGATCACCTGCAACAGCCCACGTGAGCATCCCCTTGTCAACAACCCCTTCCGTGCGACCATGAGGCCTTCCTTGGAATATTTACTGTCTTTCTAACCTTAATACAATGAACATGTATCACTCGACAATTTAAAAAGATAATAATAATAGTAATATTGTTGTGTTTAAAAATGACAGCATTCTGGAGTTACCCAGCGAAGGCGAATTTAGCCCCTTACACACCTCGATAGCCCAGAGGGCATCTTCTGGATGGTGACCCTCAGGCATCTTGGATAAGGAGCATATAATAGAGTTTAGGCTACAATTACATGTTTTGGTGTTTAGATGACTGCACTTAAGTTGTATGGGAAATGCAATCTTGCAGACCTTCTCTTTAATTATAGTCCGGGCACCATAGCACAGTATTAGGATCACGTGCTCTAGAATCACACGGTCAAGGTCTGCAGCCCGACAACCACGATGTAACCTTAGAGTTCCCCTTACCTTGTTTCTCTTTGTAACATTGGGATAATAGTAGTATTTACCTCTTGGGGCTGTAGCGAGTGCTTAGAAAGGTCCCGGCACTCAATAAATTATCGGTTTTTGTTCTTTCAGGATTCAGCCACTCCATATCCAGACTTATTCTTACGCCAAAAAGTAGTCGGCTTGGTTAACAGTGAGACTTCCTGTACCTTGATAAAATGGGCTAGCAACAAGCAAACATCAGGTGCCTAATAGGTGCTTACTGAACTGAATTACCCAGGACAAGAAAAGGAGCCCCTATTGAGCACCTGCTATTTGCAAAGGACTAAACAAGCGTACAAAATAAATAAAAGGAATCTTTGCCCTCAGGGAACCACAAGTCAAGAGAATCTCAACAATGCTATTCACGATTCACAGAGTGCTGCTGAAGCCCAGAACCGGGGGATACATAGCCCAATATGGGTTTTGGAAAAGACTTACTATGAAAGAGGAGTGAGCCAAGTCCTACTTACAACCACTTCTCTTATACAAAGACCGAACTCAGGTCACTTGGCCATGTGGCCAAAAGACTTCACCAGAAGAAAGGCCAGGCCTCTGTCTATGGTCACCATGTTGCACAGGGCACAAGTGCTCAGCTATACATGGAGGCCTCGGGAAAGAACTGGCATGTTCCCAGGGCTCCAGGACCAGCTTTGCCACCATTTATAATTTGTGACCTTGGGTAAGTCACTGCCTTTCTCTGGTCTTCCTCATCTGTCATAAAGGTCCTGGGCATGGCTCTTACGTTCTGTGGTTCTTGTGAAAATGCCAAACGACCTTGAGTTCACAGAAATGTCTGTATCCAGAGCTAAAGCCATTATAAAAATCCCCGTTAGTGACCACAAGCCAACGGGTGCTATCCAACTGGAGGCTACAGTTTGGGGCCGTTCCTTCTTTACATTCTTGCAGCAGACAGGAGGTTCTCTCAGCACTAGCTCACGGTGCAAACGGCAAGGATTAAGGAGCATTAACTCGGGCCTGCAGGGGCCATACCCTTATTAAGGTGCTGAGCCAGATAAACAGAGCACTTTGCTGCCTTAACCCTAAGAAGCCTGTGGACTAGTAAAATGAATTAGAACATGAAAATTGGCAGTAATTGCATTTTCCTTGATTGACATAAAAGGTGGGGCATATTTAGTAGGACTGTGTCTCTGGCCCTCAGATCCTTTCCTCAGAAGCCTGCCCAAATGATTCTGTCTGCGGTAACTCAACAGCTGGCCTAAAATTAGCTTTGAGAGAACACTTTCTGTTGCACCTTCTATTTGCAAAGTGCAGCCTCATCAGTGTGACCAGCTCCTCTTCACACTGGCATCACCCCCTCTGCCTCAGCCACACGGGGCAGGGGCTGCTCAGAGGACACTGTGGCTGCAGCCGCGAACACCCACAGCGGGGTTTTGCCTCTTGGACCCCTGCCCTTCCAATCCTGTGGTACCTGAGCCTCAGCTTTTTGCACAATAGGAAGGCTCGGGAATCGTCATCAGGTTTCCTACTGGCTTCCCAGTCTCTTTTTACTCTCCACAGAAATTATTTAATTGGAAACAAAATCTACTTAAGAAAATATTTTACCACCCACTGTCGCTTCATCGGAAGTGCCTGCAAATCTACAATGTTCTCCATAGCATAGGATTCTGGCCTGTGCAGAGTAACTGGAAATACTCAGATGTACTAAGATTCCTGCAAAATAATAGAAAATCTGATTTTTTAGACAATGGGGACTTTTTGCCTGAAAAGAACACCAAGAAACAGAACTCAAGAACATGTGGGGACTGGGCAAAAGCCAAAGAGGTCGGCAACCTTCCTTGGTTTGTGTCTGTGCAAAATGGGAGCCCCGGCCCGCCCAGAGCAGGAGAATAGGAGTCAGCAACTGGAGACATGATGTCCACTTCTTTCACCTCCTGTGAGACTTTGGGCTGCCTGCAACCTCTCCTGAGCCATTTTTGTTTTTTACTTCTAAAAGGGGTGAGGGGAGAAATTCCTCCTTGCCTGGCTCTTGTCAAAGTTCGGTGTCAAGTTGCATCTGCCTGCCATATGCTTTCACAGTGTTGTTTGAGATTCTTCTTCAGCCTGGCATTGCTGCACTGACCCAATACTTCGCACCTCCCACAGGACCCCTTTCCAAACTTCCTCAGTCCCAGTCCTTTCCTAGACCAGATCTGGTCTTGCTTTGATCTGATTCCATTTAAATCTCTACTCAACCCTGTGGAACAACATTAAGAGGTTGCTGACGACCACGTTTGTGAACCAGCAGTTAGAAAAATCTCATAAAGCAACGTGGAATATTAGGGTGAGAATGCTTCTTCTCATTCCTGGCTCCCGTGAGGAGTGACTTTTCCCTAAATGCTCCTGGTCACTGTCCTACCTCTTCCTTCTCCACTCAGAGGTGAAGTGGGTTGCTGGATCAAAAAGCATCTTCCATTTACCACCCCAAGTCCATCTCCCTCCCTCTCTACCTCACTTTTGGGATGTGGAGTCTGACCCATATGGACTATATCCGAGGGTGGGAAGAGAATGAAGTGACAGTATTCATCCCCTCAGCTTTCTTCCGGCTTGACTACCATGTCGCACATGTCCCTCTAACTGAAAGCCACAGCCCCTTTTCTGGATTCTTTCAGGCCATGGGTGGCCATGGCTCTCTACCATCTCAAGCGCTAGAGTACTGTACTCTCCCTTGCTGGTTTCCCTGCATCCTGACCATGCCTTTGTAGAAAGTTCCTTATTAAGCTCTCTTCGAATGTGACCATGGTGCCTGTTTCCACTGGGACCCAGCCTGATATGCTGTAGAGGGAGTTGTTTTCTATGCTAGGCCCTTCCTCTCGTCACCTGAGTAACCTCAGGGAGCCTGAACTCACATTTGAGCCTGAGTTTCCTAATATATAAAATGAGATGCAATGAGATGGAAGGGCCCTTCCAGCTCTCACATTCTTGAAGTGAGAGGGATTTTATGTCTAAAGTCTCTTCTACAACTTAGCATGATGTCTGGCACACAGGAGGCACTCAGTGTTTGATGAATGATAAAATTCGAAGCTGTGTATCATTTCCATTTTTATATCCACTAAAAAATGTGCTTCAGGAAAAGAAACTGCCAAAGAAGTCGTGTGTTTCAGTATATATAGAGTGAGCGCTAAGATAACCTTTTCATCGTGATGGAAAATGGTACCGTACTTCATGCTTCTCTGAACAGGAGGCAGTGCGGTGCAATGGAAAGAGCCTGGGCTCTGCAGAAAAGTGTCATTTCTTAACTTCACATGCCTTGTACTGAGCTGCCTTGATGAAGATATGACATAATTGGGGGTACAGTGAGTTAGAGAAATTACAGAGTGTGTTAGAGAAATTACATTTTCAGAAGGCACCTTACAGCCGGATAATGTCTGCAGATCGGCTTGCTTTTAGGGCTACACTAACCCTAGAAGCACCTCTCCGAAGAAACAGTTCCAAGCCACAAGCTGCTTAAAGTCAGAACAGAGAGTGAACTCCGGGCTCCAACTCTTTCCTATTTTTTTTTCTTCTGTCTGGCTTGAACCCCAGTCCATGGCTAAAAACACAGGCTCTCGTCCAACATCTAACCTTTTACTAGTTTGGACTTCTGTACCTGAAACCCTAAGGTACCCCCCAGGTCATAGATCTGCCTGTGCAAACACAATCAGACTTAAATGATTGGCAACTGGTTATAAGCATGGGCTCTCACGTCTTTGTATGTAACTGGTGATTTCCTACAAATCATATGTTTTAAGTCAATTTCGTTTCAGTAAATATTTCATGCTGCTGATTGAAGATGGTTTCTCTTAAATCATTAATTTTCATTAGTAGTTATGCATAGAACTTGGCATCCAGGGGCGCCTGGGTGGCACAGCGGTTAAGCGTCTGCCTTCGGCTCAGGGCGTGATCCCGGCGTTATGGGATCGAGCCCCACATCAGGCTCCTCCGCTATGAGCCTGCTTCTTTCTCTCCCACTCCCCCTGCTTGTGTTCCCTCTCTCGCTGGCTGTCTCTATCTCTGTCGAATAAATAAATAAAATCTTTAAAAAAAAAAAAAAAGAACTTGGCATCCATTCAACATCAGAATGATTAGTAATACTGGTATATAACCAAAAAATGTAGTAATTGTTCTAAAAAGCATTGGCTATAAAGAAAAAAAAATACTTTAGATTTCAATGCGAATCATTCTTAACTCTAACTGGAAGATACAAAGAACACCAATGCTTCTCAAAACTGATTTAAGTCCTCAGGCCTGCCTCTCCTTGAGTCACAGAAATTCTGCCTAACAGGCAATGGACAGAACTATAGCTATAAGCTGACACAGACGTCTTCTCCTAAGACATTTCTGCAGTCCTCACTTCTCTTTATATTGGGCTTTCTCTTTCTTGTAACGTGGTAAATTCTGCATAACGGGAAATGTACCACTTTAACCATGTTTACGCACACCCTTCAGTGGCATGAAGCACAGTCACACTGTGGTGCGGCCATCACCACCGTCCGTCTCCAGAACTTTCTGTTATCCCACACTGAAATTCGGTACTCGTTACACAACCACCTCCCATTCACTTCTCCACCCCTCCCCCCAGGCCACGCCCCCGCAGCCACAGTTCTCCAGCTAGCTCTGTGATAAACCACACAGTTTGCTTCATTTTAATGCAAGTTGGTCACTGCACAGGCTCTGCACCTCCCAGAAGCACAGAGGGAACTAAAGACAATGCCGGCTTCTGCTAACAGCCACACCACCCCCAGATGACGTTCCTCCTGCACTCCTGGCCGCCCTAAAGCTAAGGAAAGGAAAAACAGGTAACTTACAGAGATCACAATCCCGGAAGACCGGAGTCTCCCTCAGTTTACAAACGTTTGGCAATCTGCAAGAACAAAGCATTTCTACCAATAACCTAGCTTTCAGACGGGAATGTAGATGCAATTAAATGACCTTTAATCTGCAGCCCATTGACAGATACTTGAAGCAGGCAGAGTGTAATGCTCCTCCGGGAAGTTCCCAGCTGTCTTCATGTCAGTGCCTTGCTAGAGGGAAAAACAACCTTAACTTGACAATGGCAAGGCCCGAGGTATCCTGTGAGTCTTTTTTAACATATGAAAATCCTTTTGAAACCTCCTTTTTCCTTACCTCCCCCAATCCCATAGTATATAATCAGCCACCCTCACAACCCTGGTGCAGAAGCTCTTTCTGCCCTTTCTGCCTCGGGGTGCTGTCCACCATTTTGCACCAAAAAAAAAAGAAGAAGACAATGCCAGCCAGAGAGCACAGGAGGCAGCTACCCAAATGCTGAGTAAAAGGGAGAGCCGGGGGGGGGGGGGGGGCATCCCAAATGATGCTACAGAGACTCGAGTGGGAAAAGGGGCCACAAATAAGTGTTCCACTAACATTCTCCAGGTTCTCGGACCCTGGATGGAATGGGCTCTCCTGCGGCTGCATAGAACTTTCCCCACTTTTCTGGCATTCACCAGCATCCTGTATCACTAGCGGCCCAAGCAGCATCGTCATGAGACACTCTATACAAACGGGGCTTGAGATAGGAAAAGTGTTTTCCTAAAGACCAAAAATGTGAGTGCTGGAGACAAGAGCAGCAAGTAGAGGGGGCGGGGTTCTCACACATAAAGGGGCGGGAGACATTGAGGCTAGATCACTAGTGGGAGATCAGGCGGGAGCCCTAAGGACACTGCAGAGATGAGCAGGCAGCCGAGGCCAGGAAAACAGGGGCAGCACTGGAAGAGAGAAACAGCAAAAGCATCAAAGTACGCTTTAGAGGGATGACACAAGCGGTAGGTTCAGCTGGAAGATGGCAGGGCCGATGGAAGTGGCTCATTTTCAGTGGGATATTATTATTCACCACAGTCCCCATGGGAGACTCACAGGAAAATGCAAGAAGTGGGAGGACCGGAGTCCTTCCCATCCCTTAGTAAGGAAAGGATGGTGGTCCAGCAGGCCTAGGTATAGAATGCTCAAGTTGCCTCACGTAGGCCCATGAGATAAATTTAAGTGAATAATCAATTAAACGGAAATAAGAATTATTGAAATAATTAGAAAGGATGAGACACTATTATAAAAGTACAAGATTTACTAGGCAAGGAGCAGGTTGCAGGGTTAGATTTCTAACAAATACATCTAACTCCACAGCTTTACTAAATACCAGTAGTAGCCAGGCACAGTCTCTCTCAGATCCTTCTGCCAAAATACTCTTAATGGAGTATCGCCCGCCCCACAGTTTGGGGTTCCTCCCAGGGTTTCCCAGAGTCCTAGCACTCACTTACTTATGCCCACTGTTATGACTCTGGAGTCTGTGTCAGAAGAGCCTTCGACAATCTTGCAAAATCAAGTCTAGGAAGCGTCTTTGCCATTTGTCATGAAGTCATGATGTTTCTTTCCACTGTGAACATATGGACCGCTATATACCACTTGGAAAATGTGGTGCATCCGAGCCTAAACAATTCCACTTCCATAAATAACTTATAAAATATATAAGGAAATGGAATGAAAGCATAAAGTGTTCGGTTGTCTTTATAATTTGCAGGCTATTTTGGAAAATTCTAGATGTTTGCTGCTTTATAATTTGTTAGAAACTAGAAGGGGGCCCCTATCTCAGGTCCCAAAATGAGAAAGAAAAAGTTGCAATTAGATATCATTACTATTAATCAAGTTAGGTTTAAAATAAGGATGAAGCCTATCTCAGGGTAAAGAAGGTTATAGTAAGGAGCCTGACTCTCTTCTAAGATAGGGAGGGACTCAATTTTTGCTCAGATCTTTGAACAAGTAAGGACAGAAACCACAACCACCACCAAACTGAGACGCCAATGTGGGTAATTACACCCAATCATACTTAATGTTATCTGGAGAAGAATTAAGTGAACTTTGCCAAAAAGCCCTTCTGACTAATGTTGGTCACAGAGTTCTGAACCTTACACTCATGACCTTATAAATAGAACCATTAATTTAACATGGGCATTGAAAGGAAGAAGCCTGCTGATCTTCAGTCTCAAAATTCCCCTAAAATAGGGTCTTGGGGTAGCTTGTGCTATAGACTGTGTACCCCTTATTCATATATTAAATCCTAACACCCAGTGTGTTAGGACGTGGGCCTTTGGGAGGTGTTTAGGTCATGAGGATGGAGCCCTCACGAATGGGGTTAGTTCCCTTATAAAAGAGACCCTAGAGAGCTTTCTTGCCCTTTCCACCAGGTAAGGACACAGTGAAAAAAGATGGCCATCTATGAACTAGGAAGTAGGCCCTCAGGAGACACTGAATCTGCCTATACCTTAATATTGGACTTCCCAGACATCAGAATCGCGAGGAATAGATTTCCATTATTTATAAGTCACCCACACTATGGTAGTTTGTTATAGGAACCCAAACAGACTAAGAGAGCTTGGCCCCGTAAGGACGTGGGAATATAACCCAATGGCCTGAGTAAACTCATACCGAGTTGTCTTTCTGTTTCTCGATGCTCAAACTCCATGATTGGGCGGGGGGGGGGGGGGGGAGAAATTACAGTGAAAGGGTCAAGTAAGGGGAGAAAAGTATGGAGAAGTGAGAGGAGGAAACAAAAGACTCCCCACACTAGATTATTCTGATGTAAATTTTTGCCTTCCAAAACAGTAAGAGTATAGAGCAGAAAGGGAAAAGATGCAGGGAAGCCAGGAAACAAAGAGGATTAATCCAGGAAGCCCATACCTCCAAAGAGAAAATGGTGAGGAAGAAATTCTCATAAAAATAACATTTCCCAGAGTGAAAGAAAGACAATGGCTTTGGATCAAATATCCCAGAAAATGCTGAGCAAGATGAATGAAAAAAGGCATATATTCAGACACATTGCTATGAAATTTCAAAACCCCAAGGCTAGAGAGAACATCATAAAGAGATCTAGAAGGAGGCACCTTTAGACTTTTAAGCAATTCTGTAATGCAAGAAGACCATGAAACAGTACCTTTAAATATCCAAGAGAAAATTATTCTCATTATAGAATGTATGCTTAGCCAAATCATCCATAAAAATGAGGGCAATATAAAAGCATTTTTAGAATGCAAGGACTCGATATCTGTATCTTACGTCCATCTTCTGAAAAATTTACTTGAGCACATACTCTAACTAAATGGGAAAAAAAGGAATTCAAAAAAGAGAAAGTAGGGAAACTAATAAACAGTGTGCTTAACCTTCAAGTGCCAGTGATACGGGGTCCCAGGCCATCGCCTTTGTCTAGGTTAGAGAGAATACTTCTAGATGAGAGCAGGAACTCCTGCAAAGAATACCATCAGGAAGAAAGGAGGTTCCCAATACCACGTATATGATCAAGAGACTGGTTATTTTTAATAATAAAGTGAAGAAACATGCTTCCTTTTATTTACATAATATCTTAAGTATTTGGTGATAGAAAATACTATAAAGTAGTCTGAGAAACACAAAATGCCATAAAAGGAAGTAACAAATATCAAATATCAAGCCAATTAAAATATGACAAAATTGTGAACAAGTGATGGAACATAACCAAACACTTTGGATACAAGGAATCGAATCCTTCAAGTGGCACAAGATTAACAACATAAAACTGTGTTTCCCTTTCCAAGGTCCAATCCCACTTTATGGCACAGCAGTTACTAAGTTTCACAAAATCACAAAATTACAATAGCAATTAACAATAGCTCCACCGTTGAGTGCCTAACAAGGGCCAATGTGTGATTAGCATCACCCATGTGCTAATTCACCGATCCCTACGGAAACCCTACGATTTACCACAGTTTAACGGGTGAGGAAACCTACATACAGAAAGGTAGCTTGCTGAAGGCTACTCATCACTGTCCTCAGTCGCCGTACTTACTCTAACATCACAAGCTAATAACACTGAGCTCATGTGGCTGGTGCCAGTTTACTGAAAAAGTCAGTTAAGGGGAAAAACCATCCCCCTTATACCTCAAATACTTTATCTTACTGTAAATATTTTATTTTAACTTAAACTATTAATTCACCAATTCTCTGATAAAGGGTAAAGTTCTTTTCTTTGAATATGGGTCCTTGGATTATAGTTTTGTGTTGTCTTTCTTACATCACAAATACCCACAATATGGTTTGTGTTCAACTCGAATTTGTTTAAAGTAGAATAAGAAGTTAGAGATACCTGTGAGGCAATCTGAGAGGAGATCCCAGATTTTTACCATTGTTTTCAGTCTTTCACAGTCGCTCCTCCACTCTTACTTCAGCAGCACTTAAAACCACGACTCACCTTTAGTGAGCCTTAGGAGGCATTCGATTCAGTTTTCACAGAAACAATTCTCTTTTAGTATTCATATCTCGCCAGCATATGTAATATTTAATTAAATTACATGATTGAATTAATAAATACAACCAGAATAAACAAGTTCTGGAACAAAAACAACAGCTTCCTGGGAAGCATTCGGCTTAACTTATGGAAGCAGAAATAAACAGGAATAGTAGCGAAAAGCCTGCTGTCTCTGAGCCCTCAGCCTTTCATGGATTTTACTGAAATGCTTTCTAGGAGAAATGGAAAGCCCTGATAATTCCAGCCAACCAGACAACTGGAAGTTAGTTAAGCAAGCCTCAAATGTACCATAAAACACAGTTTGCTGATATGTAATATTTAGGAGTAACATATGGTCAAACCATGCATGACTTCATGATTATAATACAGAATGTAAGAATTTCACCATCACAGCATTAATAACAGCATGCTAGCCAACCAAATTCATCTTCATCTTACAAAGCAGAGGACCCGTAAATAATGTCTAAGGTTGATACAATAGGTAATGGAAATTCAAATATTGTTTAGAGTTTAACACGTAACCAATAAAAGGATCCGAAACATAATAACAAATAAAAATTGGGAATGGGATAATTCCTCACCCTGTTTACATATATTGTAAAGTTGATAACTAAAAAACTGAAGCACGAGTATATTATTTACATTGTGAAGGAAATTGCTAGAAACCTAAAACTTGTACAGCCAATGAAAATGGTCGCCTCTGAGAGTGGACCCACGAGTAAGAAATAAAGCTTTTCTTTCTCTTTTTTTTTCAGTATTGTGTGATTTCTTGAAACATTTTAAAATATATATATATATTTATATATCACTTAGACAATTATAATTAAAAACTGCAAATAAAATGTGGGGAAGTTAAAGGTAATACAAATAAAGAAAACATGTTTTCAATGAGGAAGCCGAAACATTCCCAATTCTGGTGAAAGAGGATCATTAAGGACCCAAGAGGGGCTCTGTCTCAAATGAAACAGATGCCAAAAAAACACACAGAAGCACCTGGGAAGATTTCTGCTCTCCGAAACTTCCCACCGAGCTGCCTCCAGGTAACACTGGGCGGGGGACCCAGATGGCTGCCCAGGAGTCCCTGGGTCAGCGCCTGCGCCCAGTGCCCGGGGAGGTGCGCACTGGAGGAGCTGTAATTAGGCACCGCCTGTCAGCACGCGCGTGAAGCCCAGGGTGCCTCGCCTGCCATCTGTCTACCTGCCTGCCTCTGTGAACTCACACCTCGAAATATACCCGGCCAAAGGGTATTTTATAGAAGCCCTCGGTCATGGTTCCACTTTTTGCCCTGAACCAGAACCACGGAATCATCTGCGCGCCCACGAAGAGAGCGGCTATGAAACATGGATTTGGCTTGAAGAGAAAAAAATAGATGGTGTCAATACTGTAAAATGGGTTCAGGGTCTCCCTCGAACAAAATATTGTTTTATGTTTTTTATGATATAAAAAATGGTTTTTGTTCATTTTATAAATGTAAAATTTTATTAACAATCTTAGGAGAGAAGCTTCCTTAACCCAATTAAGAATCAGGGGGTGCCCTAAGAATTTTAATTTGAAGTATTTGAGAGCCTGTAGAAGATTTCTTATGACTGAAATAGCAGCCAAGTTGCTGGATTATACAGCCACTGTCCACAGCAGGAAAGAACAATTAGCAACTTAAAGCAATTTTGCGTTGGTATTTGTTAGGCGAAAGTCTGTTTAAGTAGGTCTCAGTGCCATAATTACAAGGGTCAGTACAGAAAATATTGATAGAGCCTCGGTCCCTACAGTGGGAAATTCAAATGCACTTCAGGAAATGCTCCTGGGGAGAAGGATGAAATTACTGAGCAATGTGCTTGTAAGCATAACGGTGAGAAAACAGGAAGAAAGGATATGATTGTGCACTGGAGGCATATTACTTACTCCCTGGCTATCCAAAAATTCTATCAAAGACACCACACAGCACAGCACTGTCCGTCTTAATAAGAATAGGGGTAAAAGCACAGCTCAAATCCTAATTATCTTTGGATATTGAGGCAGATAGTCTCAAACTTCCAGCTCCAAAAACTTACAACTTGCAAACGAATTTCTATTTCTGGCTTTGGGCAAATGACTCCAAAATGTACTCTAATGCCCACAGCCAGTCTGCCATCAGATTTTAATAACAAACTGACTGCCCGTTTATAGGACAGATGGAGAAGCAAATGGAAAAAGAAAGAAATAATAGTATCATAACATACTTGTATTCAGAAGGTCTTCCTGACTGGAGAGTATCAAAATATCAAAAACAGTTTTGCTGGAATCAGTAGGATGCAAAACAAGAGAGGTACCCTTACATGTCAGAATATCTACTGATGCAAAACGCGAAGCTGGCAAAGAACAGGAGTCATAAATAGTTTCCGAGACATGACAGGGGAAACCTGTTCTATTGGATCTGAACTCATCTGTTTAGGAATTCCTCTTCTCTCTGATGCCCAGGGCAGCACACATTTGTCAGGCGTGTTACTGCTATGCTCTGGCTTAGAAGAGCTGCATTTTATGCAAATACAAAAAGGTACCTGAATATCTTATCTGTACTCCTGCATAGAAGCAGGAACATAACCAAGTAACGGATCTGCGGGTTCGGAAAATTTGCCCCTATTCAGGAGTGGGCTAGAGCCAGCTCACAGAGCTCAGAAGGGCCAATCGTTACATTTTCAGGGATTTTGAGAGCTGGTTATTAAACACAGCCATTATTTTAAAATTAAATGATATAAACTTACAATTGTATAAATTATATTGAAAACAAAAGTAATAGATATTCAAAAGTTGTCATTTCCTACTCGTTTACTCCATTTATTACCTGTGTTCCCAAGGTTATTTACATACATTGCATCCATATGGTGGAAATACTATATAATGATGTGCTACTGCTCATGCCTTCCCAACTCCAAGTTCAGTGATGTCATACCGGTAGGTGAGATGGGCCATGGTAGAAGCATTTACACCATGGAGATTTCAAACATGACAAATCAGGGCTTGATTTATTATTGTGTTGATGGACTAGTCTTAAGAGAGTGAGGGAGAGCATGTCGATTATAAAGATTAAAAGTGTGTCATGTCTGTAGCCATTACACTGTGAACAGCACAACAGATTAAAGATACGTTCTTCCAGTGTTCAACCTATTACCTGATTCAGCAAAGAGGCTGCTCCCGTTACTGAGGAATGAGTCATGTTAGGACACGTGTCACTGTCGTTCACTTTCATCTTACTTGCTAACAAACGAAACTATCAACCACCATGCATGTTGGACCCACACTCATCTGTCGATTGAAACCAAAGGTTGCTATGGATACAGATGTTTGACAAAAAGCATGGAAAGCATTCTGGAAGAATCGATTGTAATGCAGTCAATAAAGTATAATGTGTATTATGAATTGTGTGCTGCACATCCTTTATATTTATTTATATTAAACTTTATATTATGTATATTAAACTTTATATTATTCATATTTATATTATAATTTATATTAAACTTACGCATGTATACTTATGCACGTATTTTTGAATCTGTGCATCAATGGTTGTTACACATAGAGCAGAACCCCAATTCAGGCATCATGGAGACTGACTTTCTTAAGGAATTGTACAGACCTAAGTTTCTTCAAGTGTGCCCCCTCTGCTCCTTACATAAGGTCTTTACCTGATACAGAATTCTTATTTTAAGAGCTCAAAAGATTTGCCTCATCAGCCCTACTTTTGCAGCATAAATGGGCTATCACCAGATGGCAACAGAGTTGGGTCTGACCCTGGGCAATTAGATGTAGAGGAAGATCGGAAATTTCTGGGTCATAACCATATACAGAAAAGGAATCTGCTTATAAAAAACTTTAAAAATGCCTCTACTACTCTAACTGGTAACTTTGACAGCAGATGAGCTTATCTTTAAAGCAATAGTTCTGAAATGTATGTGCACTCGATAATTGCCAGGGAAGCTTGTTAAAAGTACAGATTCCTGGGCTGTGCCTCCAGAGATCCTGAGGGTGGGTGAGGCCCAGGAATCAACATTTATTTTTTTTTAAAGATTTTATTTATTTATTCGACAGAGATAGAGACAGCCAGCGAGAGAGGGAACACAAGCAGGGGGAGTGGGAGAGGAAGAAGCAGGCTCATAGCGGAGGAGCCTGATGTGGGGCTCGATCCCATAACGCCGGGATCACGCCCTGAGCCGAAGGCAGACGCTTAACCGCTGTGCCACCCAGGCGCCCCAGGAATCAACATTTAAATGAGCATCCCCAAGCATCTCTGAAGGCAGGTGGCTCCGGGCTCCCCGTTTGAGAAATGCGGTGTTGGGGGGCACTCTGAACACAGTAGCTTATCGAAGCTGCCCACGCCTTTCTCAAGCAGACTCTAACTGGCTCCATCAAGCTGGCCACCAGGCAGTATTGTCCTGCCTCTCCGGCTTTTCTCCTCAGCTGACAAGAGCCTCACCTTACACACCCTTTCCCCAACTCAGTTTCTTTGCTCTCAGTGAAAAAACAACTTGTGTCGCGTATCGTAAGCAGCCTCATGAAAAATCTTGCTGAAGTCAGGAGTGATTCTATCAAGAAAGGATGCATGGGAAGAGGACTACGACTTGGTTTTACTAAAGCCAATTCTGGGGCACCTTTTCTTTCCTAGGTGCTCACAAGCCATCTGCTAAATTGGCTTCGGACTTTGCCAGAGATGGACAGCACGCTCACAAGCCTTGCATTTCTAGATTCCACATATCCTGCACTGTGCGGACCGGGCCATCTGCCCAGCTCTATCTGCTGGCATGGTCTCTGCTTCTATTGGAAGTCTCCTGGCACCCGTTATTACTCTCTCTCCCCAGGCAGGGCGAGGCCTTCCTTCTTGGTTTGAACATAAATTAAAATAATACACTTCAGATTATTCCTTGGGTGTTTCCAAAATACCGATTCATTCTTGCCACCAGCATTCCTGGAAACATCTTTGTGGCATATGCCTCCTTAAAATTCCTGGATTATATTTGCCTGGCCCCTTCCTTTGGGTGCCATAACCCTTTAAATTTGTGCTCACTGGCTCTAGTTTCTAAGATGGTGGGGTCTTCTCCTTCTCCTCTACTTTTAAAAGTTAGAATGTGACAATCTAGGAGATCTATGTTTTTCAGTCCTCCTGAGCTATCTGGACTCTGACTACTGAAATGATACCTAGTTCTGTTCATTTAAAATTTTTTCTAAGTTACGGAATACAAGTCCAGCTACATTCAGCCACATCATGCCAAATGTAGTATCGAGGGAAATCTGATCCAGAACCACCCTCTATAAACCAGATGCCAGTGTTGTTGCTCGTGCAGTGGGAGTGGACCCTTAGGTCCAAGAGTAGCCAAGACAGTGCTGCAGAATCTCAGGGCTCACTAAAACAGAGTTTTAAAACCACCTTGCAGATTTAAGTGCTTACCTCCATTTCGGACTGACTTTCCTCTGCCATGTCATGTGCAGCTTTCATAGCTTTGAACAAGTTTACAGTATCATTGGCACAGTGCCTTTCTTGGTGAATCTCTACATGCCACTGAGACAGAACTGTTCAACTCAAAAAATTCTGGGCATGAATTCCAACAAGTTGATGATAAAATTCTGCAACAGAAACATTCATTTTCACATTGAAAACTCAAATCCAGTATGTACTCTGGGGGAAGGAGTAGTAACTTTCAGCTAAGCATCCTCTAAATACTTCAGAAATTGTCCACTAAGCCGTAATGTCCATGTGCCTGACACAATTACTTCACGGCAAAAAAAAGGTCCTTTTATTCTTGTTTCAGGAAACCCTTCAGATTCATATGACACAGAAACCAATGGATGTAATCTTCCAGTGGCCCTTTCTTCTTTTTGGTTATTGTTGATTGGGGGTCTTAATAGGACAACATAAGATATGGCATTTTCTGACAAGCAAGTATAGGGAGAATGTTCTGTAGCACAAAGCACACCAGGAACCCCCATCTTGCAGATTACACTAATATCTTTCAGGTTTTGAAAATGCAATTCTGTGCCATAACTTGATGACAATGACTGGACTTCAGCCGGAAAACACCCATCTTGACAGGTTATTCATTCTTTCCTTCATCTATTCAAGTATTTGTCAAGTACTTATGCTTCAGCCACTGGATTAGAGGAGGGCAATAGAAAGATGAATAACACACAGTCCTTTCCATCAAAGCATTCTCAAGCAAATGAAAGAGGCAGATTCATGGACAGATCATGTTTTAAAGGAAGGTATAGTGATAGGGAGAAGAGCACAGAGAATCCTCATGAAAGAGACCCAAAGCTGAGTGCTAACAGAAGGATACAAAGACTCCGTGAGAAGGGAGGGGGAGAGTCATTCCAGGCTAAGAGGACAGTTTAAGTAAAGGGTCAAGAAACTGCGTGGCACACTCTACCATTCATGAAGAGCAAGGGACGGCACATTGTGTGACTGGAGGAGTCTCTCATACGTCATGGTAAGGAGCCTGGACTTGATACTAATGGAGAAATGGAGTTGGAAGACAGGTTTGAGAAACTAGCTGGAATCGGTGACTGCTGGATAAAGGAAGGCAGGGATGTGGTAATAGTGACAGAAATTTCTGGAATGACATCCAGGTGTCCGATTTGAGTGATGAGGGATGGGTGTGGTGTCACCCATCAAGATAAAAGATTATGGAAATCAGTCTGGGGGGTGGGGGGATCATTTATTCATTCACTCAGTATTCGGGTACCTACTATGCTCCAGAAATTGGTCCAGGTCCTACAAATGTAACAGTGAACCAGATAGATAAAGGGAGCTTACATTCTAATAGGGGGAGGCCAACACTAAACAAGTAAAAGTAATTCTATCATATCAGTTCAGATATATGTGCTCTGAAGGAAAAAAAAAAAAAAGTCCGGGAAGAAATTGGTAGATGTGGGGCCTTTCTGAGAAGATGCTCACTGAGCAGAGAGACTCAATGAAGACAGGAGTAAGCCCCGAGGGACCAGAAGGAAGCATATTCCAGGCAGAAGAGCTTCAGCATAAAGGTCAAAATGATGACTCCGGTTTTGGACATGTCGAATCTGAGGTGACTTTCATCTATCCAGATGGAGACATCCACAGCGGTAAAATATACAGGGCTGACGCTCAGCAGTCTGTGCTAGAAGTAGATTGGGAACTATTAGCATATTAGAGAGGCTGCTGAACCTTGAGAGTAGAGGGGAGGATTTGGGAAAAATGCAGAAAGTAAGAAAAGCAGTGGCCAAGCTAGGTAATTAAGAAACACGAACAGTTAAAGGACAAAGAGAAGAAGAAGAAAAAAAAAAAAAAAACCATGGAGGAGGAAGAGAACGGGTTCAGTGTTGCAAAATGCAAGAACAGAGGACGCAGTGAACACCGTGTCTAAAGGAGTGCGGTAACCGCAGTGTGGCCGCTGGGATTAGCAATTAGCAGGTCCTTGATGACTGTAGTGAGAGCGGCCTCAGAGGAGTGGGGGGTGTGGAAACTGGATGACAGGGGTTTGAAGACGACGAGAAGGAAATCCAGCAAGGATAAAGCATCTTATGAGAGTGTGGCTGTGGAGAGAGAAAGAGGTCATATGGGGAGGGGACAGGTGGCAGAGAGAATATCTACACTGGGAAAGTCCAGAATCTGTCAAGTCTGGAGAAATCAGCCAGGGCAGTGCTGGCAGGCCAGGGGCATGCCCTAAGCTGGAGCAGAGGCCATGCATGCTTTGCCAACTGGCTTTGTGCAGCCCTGCCTCCCAAGAACTGATTCCAGCCCATGCCCTGGACTTCACAGGGCCAGGATAGAGCTGTTAGATCACCTAGTTTTCCTCACTCTTTGTGGACTGCAAGAATCTTTAGGAAGTCCCCCCAAATCTGTATGAGGGATTGGGTGTAATGGGAGACACTGTAAGCAAAACGTAACAAATGATATTTGTCAGTAGAAGGGCCTGGCCATGAGGAGGGGGTTGGGAAGCCTGGGTTTCCTGAGAAGGTGGCCTTATGTGTGGTGCTGCCTCCTATAAGGGAAAACTCCTCATGCCTCCATTTATAGCATAAGGCATCAGCCCCAGCGTCCAAGGTCAGGTCCAGTTCCATGTATCAGGTGGGATGTGGGGGGTGCAGAAGGGAAAACTTGAGTACTGATGGAAATGAGAACCCACCTGTAGGGGAAAAAAACAACTAGACAGAGTAACATCATAAAAATATGAACTTACAGAGATATGACTAAAGATTATACAATCAGGACTGGTGTAATTTACAGAAACATGCATGTGGTCAACAAATTCTGAGGTATCAGAGGCAAAAGAGAAGCACTAGAAGCAAAAGAGAGGTCAGGCTCTGACAAATCAAAGCCAGATCTAACGCAGCTCAGCAGGAATAAACTTACCATAAGACTTCATCTCAAAGGACACAGAAGCCAGAAATAAAAATAGACTCTAAACATTTTTAGATAAATTCAGCAATAACATAACCACAGTTGTTTCTTAAATGAAATCAGCTGATTTAGAAACACCTCTCATCTTGGAGGTTGAGTCTAGGCAGGCTAAGGCTCTACTTATCACCCCCACCCACACTCTCATTCATACACTTCCCTTGGGGCCACCATCAGTCCATGTTTCTGGCCATGGGACTCACTTAGAATGGCACTTCTGCTTCCTGGAAAGAAGCCAACCTCCAAGTTCCTGAGAGCAACTCCTATGATACCAGGGGCTGTACACTCTCTATTTTATTCTAATTGCCTTCACAGGAAGTGCATACTGGATTCTCTCTTCTACCACAACTATGTTCTCACACTTTGATCCTGCTTGGATGCATATAATTGAGCCATCATTACCCAGCTACGCATACCAAAACATAAAGACAGGCAGAAGGACCAGGATCATGCAAAAAGACACAAGAAAACTGTTGGCAGTAACAAATGTGATTGCTACCATAATTTCAAAATAAGAATTGAAGTCATACTTACTGCATACCGCAAACACGCACTTCTAAAATTCAAGTCAGTCTCTCTCATTCCCTCACCCTGCTCTCCTTGTGCATTCTGTATGACCTTGCTGCCTAATTCGGAAACCTCAGACTTCCTTTACACCTCCCTCCCACTGTGCTGCCTGCCCTACAGATTCTACCGTAAGACAGATCACCATTACCTCTAGGATAAAATCCCAATTCTTAACATGGCCCACAAGACCCCTACTTACCTTTCTGACTTTATCTCTCGTCATATAAACATTCCCCACTCTAGCTCCCAATTCAACTCCGCCAACCCTAAACTCACTAGGCCCCCTAAGGTCACTCCCTACTTCAAGTATTCAAGCCTTTGCACATGTTGTTTTCTTTCCTAAAAACTCTTCGGCTGAATGCTTTGCTTGGCCTCACACTTCCATAACACATCAGAGCTTATTTACTTCTTATCTGGAGATGCTGTTTTTGACACCACTCCTGGCAAGTCTGAGTTAGGTGCTCCTCCCATGTGCTTCCATAACACACCACACTTTCCCTTATTGCACTAAATTGTAATGGCCTGTTTACTTGTCTATATCCTCCACTAGAAGGTCATCTCCTTGAGGCCAAGGACAAGGCCTTTCTTAATCACAGTAACTCCAGCACCAAGGACAGCATCCAGTACAAAGTAGTTTGGTGTTAAACAGGGTGAATGATGAGCCAGACTACATTACATCCTCATTTACGAAAAGCAGCAGAAAAGAGCCAACAACAAGGGTGGAGGATAAAATGAAGCAAGGGGGAATAAGATGAAGAAAAAGGAGAGAAAACATTCATGGAGTAGGGTACCAGAAGATGAGTGGAAAATAAAAAGAGAGATTAATGGAACAGCAAGTAAGAGAAGGCAAAAATAAAGGACGGTGTCAAAGTCACTCGTCCAGATTTTCATGAAGCTCAGACAAGTCTTTCCGGAGGGGAGTAATAAGGGAACTAACATTGATTGAGCTCTGAAGGCCAAGTCCTGTCCCAAATCCATGATCTCATTTATATCTTACGGTTCCCCTATCAACATTACTATCTTCCTTTTGCAGATAAGAAAACTGAGGCACCAAGAAGTTAGGTAACTATCCTCAAGTTACACAATATAAAGTGGTGAAGCAGTCTTGGAATTCACTTTACATGCACTGCCCGGGAAGTATTTAACTGTAGAACAAAGGCAGATCTGATGGTTAAAAAAAAAAAAAAATTCTAAGCAGCAAATCTTATAAATGAAACTGATTTAACTTGTGATAGCTCAGCTCCTACTTTTCTTCCTTCCTTTCTTACATAGCTCTTCTGAGAGCAAGCAGACTGTCCTAAAGTCAGCATTTGCCAAAATCTGATATGGAACTGACCTCAGGGCCATCCATTCCTACTCAGCCTCCTCTAGGGAAATGTGTGGCCGGCGCAGGGACCCAGGTCCCATCTCTACAGTGAGGTTGCACTAGCCCCCCCTTTGCTACAGGCTCCAAATGGGGGACAATGGCAGTGCTATTACAACAACCAGCGATCCTGGCCCATGCTACACAGCCCGGCACTGCGTTTCCGTGTTCTAGCAATGCCCCCAAAATGTACATTTCTGGAAACGCGCAGCTTGCAGCAGATACAGGCCTCAGCTAAGGCACCCACTGGGACCAAAGGAAAATGCTTCCTAAATTGACATTAAAAATGCGTTTGGAGCTAAAATATATAATGTATGAGTTTATATTGGAAAAAAAAAAAAAAAAACCTGTTCTCTACCTTTTTCCAAACTTCTGTAACAATCAAATAGCTTTGTCATGACAGCATTCCCAGATACAAGGGAAGGAAGGCTACTTACTCCTGTAGTGGAACAAAAGCTCCCACAGTGGCTATTATGCCTCAGGTTCCTTCATTTTAAACTGTCCCTCTCCAGGTAGAAGCAGAATCCTTACCACCAGCAGAGCCCTTGCAGGCTTCCCTCATCTTCCCCACTTTTCGAATTTACGAGGCTTTGAAGATTTTTATCAAATATTCTCCACATACACACACACATATATATATATACACAAACATATTTCTTGTGCATCTAAATATCAAAGCCAATACTTTCTCATGGAAGCAGATTTTCACAGGAAATTAATTTTAACTGATTCAATTCATCATCTAACAGTGGTTACCAAGGATACCAAATAGCCGCAATCAGTTGGCTCCAACTTGCTTGTTAATCAGAAGATATTAACAGAAAGCTGTGAAGAATTATTGTTGTCTAAGTAATCTGGCCAGAAACAGTACCCCCTCCCAATGTCCCTCAGTCCTGAACTCAGTTAAAAACATTCCACTCTATAATAATCATTAAAAACATGCAAGGTTTTTTCTAGGATTTGAAATTCAGTGATTAGTATTTAGAAAAATGACCACTAATGGTTTCACTTTAATTCACTTCTTGATGAAGCATCAAACTGAAAACGGCTGCTGATTTGATCTTATCCATCTGAAAGCAGATGATTCTCACCATAGCGGTTAATTGAGCATTCAGGTAACCCAGCTGCATCTGTCCTAAATCGAACAGCCCAGCAATGTATATGTATTAATAGACGGTAGCATCAAACAGGTGAGCCTAGTATGTGCCCCTGAGGGGCAGAGAATTCAAATAAAAACACACAAAACAACAGAATGTTTCTTCTTGCTAAAAGGTCAACATGGTGTTTTTTTTTTAAAGTACACATAAGATTAAGTTTTGTCTAGTCTATAATGTACATTTAAAGAAGAACCCCAAAAATGGATACTTTCCTTCCAAAAAGTACAGGCAATCAAGTTTCTAATTAGTATATTTGTTTACATTTTAAGAATATTAATTACATGCCGTTCATTGCAATTATTCCGTCTCATTTTGTAGTCTGCCGTCATTTTGTTTACAACGCCTTTTGCAGAAGAAAACACTGTTGCTATTGTGTTTGCCAAAATCTGCCAAGCTTGTCTTTTATGGTTGTTGGCTTTGGGGTCACACTAAGGAAGTCTTCACCTACTTAAAATAATGCCCGAAACTGGTAGTTGCCACCCAATACCTATTTTTCCCTTTTCCCCAAAACAGTGAAACTTAAATTGCATTTGGAATTTGGCTTGACACCAAAAGATTACATTTCCCAGCTTTGGTATGGCCATGTGACTAAATTCTCAGCAAGATATGAGAGCACAAGTGTTGGCAAGGACTTCCAAAAAAGGTTACTGAAGGAGAGCAGACTTGGGCTGGAGTAGGACTCTTTTTGTCTCTCCCAAGAATGTAAATGAGAATGCTGGAATTCCAGCAGCCATATTAGCCCAAGAGGTAACTTTGAGTTAGAAGCTGTGCATGGGGCAACTGGGTGGTGCAGTTGGCTGGGCATCTAATTCTTGGTTTCGTCTTAGGTTGTGATCTCAGGGTCGTGGGATCAAGCCCTGAGATGGGTTACCTGCTCAGCACAGAGTC
The DNA here is from genome assembly GCF_024610735.1 of Ursus americanus. Classification (NCBI taxonomy): domain Eukaryota; kingdom Metazoa; phylum Chordata; class Mammalia; order Carnivora; family Ursidae; genus Ursus; species Ursus americanus. Next base: position 2,878,963 of record NC_142142.1, read on the forward strand.
TGCTTGGGATTCTCTCTCTCCCTCTCCCTCTCCCTCTGCCTCCCTCTCTGCTCATGCTCTTTGTCTCTAAAATACATGTCTTTTTTAAAAAATGAACCTTCTGTACTTAAGCCACTGTTATTAATGTTTTCTTGTCACACGTACAGAATCCTGATTATAAATTATCTTCTAGTTTACTTCAGAATTTTAATGATTTTACTTTTTGTAAAATTTAAAACACAAGATAAACTTGCTTAATAAAGCAGAAATACAGTGCTTTTCCCAACACTATTTACTGAATAATCCATTTCCTGCCCCCACTGATTCAAAATGCCATGTTTACCGAATACTGTAATGCCATGTTACTCTATTTCTGTTCTGTTAGGTTTGTTTGTTTTTGCATAGTCTTTATTTTCTCTGAGAAGTAGAATTTGAGAGTATAGAGAGAGCCTCAGAGGAGGTAGAGAAGGGCAAGGAAGCGGGCTGATGACAAGTAAGAACTACCAAGCAGCACTGAGGACCCAGATGCAATGAGAGTCTCCACACTGCAGCATAAGGCTTAACAGGGTGGACTCTGCATCCTGCATGGCTGCATTCAAATTCTAGCTCCATGACTTCCTGGCTGTGTGGAGGCAGACAAATCGCTTCCTGGACACTTTGGCTACCTCCTCTGTAAACTGGAGACAGCACTAGAACCTACCTCAAGGTGGCTGTGTTAAATGAGCTATTATATAAAAAGCCTAGAATGATATCTAGCATCAGGTTCTATTACGTCGCGTGGGTATTGTTATTAATAGTTGTATTGTTAACATTGTCATTGTCACCACCATCATTCTTAATATTAAGATGGCGGCTTTTTTGTTTCCTAAGGTTTTATCAAGAATAATGTTGAATTTTATCAGACGCTTTTTTGGCATCATCTGACATGGTTGTGTTTATTTGTTTCTCCAAAAACTTATGTATTGTGAATAAGATACCATTTCACAGACACTTGAATGGCTATAATAAAAAAGATAATGACAAATGTTGCTGAGGATATGGAGAAATGGGAACTTGCACGCGCTACTGATGCAAATGCAAAATAGTGCGGCCATTTTGGAAGACGGTGTGGCAGCTCCTCAAAACGTTCAATACCGAGTTATCACATGACCCAGCAATTTCACTTCTGGGTCTGCACCCAAGAGAAATGAAAACATACCTCCATGCAAAAACTGGCACCTAAATGTTCTTAGTAGCAATTATTCATAATAGCCCCAAACTGGAAACAACCCAAACGCCCATGAACAGGTGAATGGATAAATAAAATGTGGAATAGCCATATAAGAAAATATTAATCAGTAATAAAAAAGAAAGAGCTAATGACACATGATACAACGTGGCTGGACCTCAAAAACCACATGCAAAGTGAAAGAATCCAGTCACAAAAGAGATTTCCTATTGTAGGGCTCCACGTATATGAAATGTCCAGAAAAGGCACATCTAGAGGGACAGAAAGTACAGTCGAGGCCTTCTGGAACCAGGTAGCAGTGAATGGACACGAGGGATCTTACTGGGGTAATGAAAATGTTCTAGACTTATAGCGATGATTGCACAACTTCATAAATTTACTAAATAATCACCAAATTGTATACTTAAAAGTGGCTGAATTATATAACATGTAAAATATGCCTCGATAAAGTTATTTTTTTTAATGAGGGAATGGATGGGAGACTAATTGAAAAAAATGGGAGAAGTTTATGCTACTTATTCTGTGTAAACATGATCAAAACTTAAAACAAATAATTATATATGACTATATATACACAACAAAACCTACTCATGCAGTGATAGGTTTCCTAGTGCTTTACCGTTAGAGCCACCCAGGCGCCCCTATAGTATATCATGCTTTTATTACAAAGCTGTATTTATTCTACTATTATTTAACATAGAACTTGGGCATTTATGTGCTTAACTGATTTTTTATGTGAATAAAGATCTTTCTTCCTATTGTCTTTGACAGATTTGATATCAGCCTCATAAAGTGAATTGGAATGCTTTCTGTATATTTTCTATGCTTGAAATAGTTTTAAAAGTATGTGAATTCCCAAATCTTTCCAGAGGACAACTTAACAGTTTTTTTTTTTTAATCAAATATTTAAAGTGCATAAGCCTAGATCTAGCAACCCTACTTCTAGTAAAAAGAAATAACAGTGACTTTCTGGACAGTGAAAGTGGTAGTGACCTTTAATTCTTGTGCTCAAGTAAAATATTGTTTTGCAATGAGAATTTAAAACAAATCTGCAATGACTCTTATGACTCCAACAGAAGAGAGGATGATGCATTACTTGATATTTTGATAGACTTGACCTATACAAATATCTAGACCTATGGCTTTTCATGGGGAATAGTTCTTTGACCACCTTTCAGTTTCTTCTAAATATTTCTATACCTGCTCTGAGATGTTTCTAACTTCCACATCATTGGCATATATGGCATTTTCTTTTAATCTCTTCTATATCTGCTATTAAATCCTTCTTCTCATCCCTTTTGGTTTATACTTCTGTTTTCATATTTTTTCTTGGTCAGAATAGCAAAATATTTAGTTATGTATATTTCAAAAAACATACCTTGGTTTTGTTTATTAATACCCTTTTTATTTGTGTTTTTATTTTTCACTTTCTAATTCATTAGTATGTTCTTCTGGTTTTTACTAATGCTTTGCTCCTACACGTTTTTGGTTTATTCTTCCATTTCTTTTTTTTTTTTTTTTTTTTAAAGATTTTATTTATTTATTCGACAGAGATAGAGACAGCCAGCGAGAGAGGGAACACAAGCAGGGGGAGTGGGAGAGGAAGAAGCAGGCTCATAGCGGAAGAGCCTGATGTGGGGCTCGATCCCAGAACGCCGGGATCACGCCCTGAGCCGAAGGCAGACGCTTAACCGCTGTGCCACCCAGGCGCCCCTATTCTTCCATTTCTAAGTCCGTAAATTTAATGCTTGGTATAGTCATTTTCTAGCCCTCTATTTACTACAACCAATGAAAGTTATGAATTGTCATCTAAATATAGCTTTGGCCGCACTCCACAGTTTTAACATATGTGCTTTCATCTCCATAGTATTTTCAATGTCTATAATTTTAGTTTCCATATCTGATTTTTTAATTAAAGAGATCTCTGAAAGAGTTCAATTTTCAGGTGTTTTAGGGTTCTGGTGGTGGTGTTACTTGCTATCCACTTATTGATATCTTTATTGCATTATGGTCTGTAAATAAAATTTAATCTTTTGGAATTAATGTTCCTTTTTTATGGTACTGACCCATTTTTTAAAAAAATGTTCCATGAACATTCTCTCTCTCGGTTAACTAGAAAATTCCATTGATACTGCATATAAATAAAACTTATAGCAACATTATTTCTATCCACTTCTTTCATCTACTGATGTGTCATTACTGGTGACGTATGATAGTCTCCCACTATAATTCTCATGTTTCTAACTTCTGAAGTTAGAACAAACTTAGTTCAAGACATTTGAATATTACTTCATGCATTAAAAGTTAATGACTGGTAAGTCTTCATTGTTTATGGCACTATTTACCAAACTAAAATTAGTCTTATTTGATGACCTTTATGTCACATGCAGTGTGCTTATTATAGGAATGTTAGTTTCATTAGCATGAGCCTTAGAAAAAGAGCAAATAGGGGCACCTGGGTAGCGCAGTTGTTAGGCGTCTCCCTTCGGCTCAGGGTGTGATCCCGGCATTCCGGGATCGAGCCCCACATCGGGCTCCTCTGCTATGAGCCTGCTTCTTCCTCTCCCACTCCCCCTGCTTGTGTTCCCTCTCTCGCTGGCTGTCTATCTCTGTCAAATAAATAAATAAATCTTTAAAAAAAAAAAAAAAGAGCAAATAAAGAGGATATAAAATCCAGAGGGGCACCTGGGTAGCTTAACTGGTTAAGCGTCCGACTCTTGACTTCGGCTCAGGCCATGATCGGAGGGTTGTGAGATGGAGCCCCACATCTGGCTCCATGCCCAGCGTGGAGTCTGCTTGAGATTCTCTCCCTTTCCCTCTACCCCTCCCCAACTCCTGCTCCTGTGCTCTCTCTCTCTCAAAATAAATAAAATCTTTTCTTAAAAAATCCATAGATATTTTGCACTTGCTATTTTAATATTTCCAGTGAAGCCATTTCCTGAACATTTAAAAATCAGGTAGTGTACACCCAACTCTGATCCTCCTCTGACATGTGCCCATGTTCTAAGCTGCATTATTAAGGCCACTACTTAACATCCACTTCTGTCCATTCCCTGGATCAAATCTGATGACTCTCCTTAGTGCTGTGACTGCAAGCCCTAACACATCATCTTTTACCATGAAGACATATACTATAGGGCCCTTGTTTTATGAATTTGTCCAATTCACCTTTCCATTTCCCACATCCTGAGGCACTGGGAAGACAGCTGTGATTGAGTCATCGACGTGCAAGACAATATAAAAATGAAAAGATCAAAAAAACCAATGTAATGGGAAAGACTTGTGATTTTAATCTTTACCGGCCTACTGAGTGGATCCTCTCAAGCTGAACCTGTGGGGATTAGATTCCCCCCAGAGAAGCCTGCAGTAATCCACACATAAATGGCCTCTAAAGGAGTGTGCAGTTGGAATCAATGGATGCTTCTCCCAGCAGCATGTGGAAGGAAAAAAGGAACACATTGGGGGATTTTCTAGTTCTCTTTGTAGACTCTCTCTGAAATAGATTCCATAACATGAGTTTTAGCTACCTCAAAATTAAAGTAATACACACAAAGTACTTTAAAAGTCCCAGAAGAAGGATGACCTATAAATTCAGTATATTACAGAGGCATTAAATCTAAAGTAGCAGTTGTGGTGGAACAGATTAAAGAACAGCAAACAACGGTCTTCTCATTCCTTCGGCAATAACCGGAGAGTCTTTCGAGCTAGCTCAGCTATGCTATCAACTGACGCTCGTGTTATTTGAAAAAAAAAAAAAAATCACAATTGAATATACGTTTGATCTGAGATTTTCAGTGTAGAGTGTTAAAAGTGGTTCAAATGTGGCCCCTCATTGATGCCTCTTTCTTTGTTTCCTGGGTTTTCCGGATCGGAAATGAACCTATCGGTAAGAACAAGTGATAGACGACAGGAATCAAGCAACCATGCTCCTCTCTAAGCTCACAGCCAGTTAGAGTTTTTACAGAGCTTATTTACAGAATGGCTATCCTAAATTAAAAAGAAATGATAATCATATTACATGTCTAGCAATAAAGAAGACCATGATTTTAGTTAGCGCCAGGACGCTACAGTTACATTCTACAGCTAAATTTTCTACAGAATGTATTATTAGTTGTGCCAACAGCAGCTGTACTAATAATTTGAGATAACTCCCACTGTGGTTTAAAAAAAAAAGAAGGAGGAGGATCAATGATAGATAGTAAAAGCATTTTCCTGCTTGGATTTCCTTGCCTAATATATTATAAGTTTTATACAGATGGCTGATGCATTTATTTTGACAGTGGGGCTGTAAAAAATAATTTCAATCCATAAAGGCCATAAATGCATGTCATTTGCAACCCCAGATGCACACCAGGCTCATGTGTTAGGGGCACTTTAGGAATCACCCCTAAAGACTCTGATTTAGTCAGTCGGGGAACAGCACAGTTATGTCTTCAAAAGTTCCCGCAATTGACTCTGATGCATAGCCAGAACTGAGAATCACTTCCCCAAACCCTTCAAGTTGGAAGGAGCCTTAGCATTCATCCATTTCTCATGCTCCCTGATTTCTAGTAACTTCTTCCCTATGGTCCGCCAGTCAACTATCCTGGATGTCTATATTAGATCTCTTATACATCCTCAAACTGAATGCATTTAAAATTAATCTTATTTTTTTTCCCATAAAACATGCTCAAGAGGTACCTGGGTGGCTCAGTCAGTTAAGCATCTGCCTTTGGCTCAAGTCATGATCTCAGGGTCCTGGGATCAAGCTCTGCATCCGTCTCTCTGCTTGGCGGGGAGTCTGCTTCTTCCTCTCACTCTCTCTCTGTATTCTCCCCCCTCCAAATGAATAAAATCTTTAAAAATACATTTTTAAAAAACCATATTCAACATCTTGTCATAAACCTAATAAATCACACGACCATCCTCCCAGGCACTTATGCCAAAAATCGCAGAATTGGGATCCTTCTACTTTGTATCAGTATACTGATTATTTTTACCCCTTAAATATGTTCTATATCAATCCCCTCTTCTCCAACTCCATTACCTTAGAACATTCCTTCAACACTTCCGCCTAGATCAATACTAATAGTCTACCACTTCTGGAGTTTTCTCTAAAATCCTCAAGTTCTGAATCTCATACTGCCCAACTGCACCCCTACACCGCAACTGCCCATCCTTGTCACAGATACCTACATTCCTCAGGCCACCTCCGCACTCCCGTATCCCTGGCTTGTTGTCACTCGCTCCAACACTACTTTGTCTTAACTTGTGGTTAATTCAGTACTTCAAAACCAGTCTTTCTGCTCTCGTCCCTGTCTCCTTCAGTAACTTGTCCTTCACCCTACCTGAGGGCCTCACTCCGCAATCACAACCCAGACCTGGTTATACCAACAACTGCAGCCTCTCCTCTTCACTGTGTTCCCAATATCATCCCACACCAGAGGACCCACAACCCTCTAATCCTACCAACTCTTCATTACCTCCACATTTTCCCCTCTTTATTCAGATGAGATTTCAGAGTCGATCATCCCAGTCCCTCCATTCTATACACCCTCAACTCTTTTGCTTCTCTCATTGTCATACATCAGCACGTCCCTTCTTAAACACAACTCCTGTCTCTTCATGCCTGCACAAACACAGGCGTATGTGATGGGAAAAACATTCACGCCCGTGGTGGTGGGTATCATGATTCATGATCATTAACTTCAAGTGGGCCCTTAACGTTGCCCGGCAATTACACTGCCCTTCTCCGATCCACTCACTCTCCCGTCTTCTGGCCTGTCATTTACACCTCTCCTGTTTTCACCTTCTACCCTCTCATCACTCTCAGCTGTTAACCTTGTTGCTTCCTTTTTCACTAATAATGGAACAGCAATCTTAAGGCAAACTTCTATACGATCTCCAAACCATACCTGCCCACACAGGCTCATATCCGCTGCCCTGACTCCTTGACAACGAATGAACTGTTGAAAAACCCACCTACTCAAGTACATCACTCAGGCAATTCAATCCCCTACATCATTTTTTTCTCTTTGCTTAAATTGAAGTATAATTAACATACACTGTTTTATTAGTTTTAGGTGTACAATATGATTCAACAATTCTATACGTTCTTCAGTGCTCATCACAGTTAAGGGTCCTCTTGATCCTCGTCACCTACTTTACCCACCCATCTCCACTCTGATAACCATCAGTTTGCTCTCTATAGTTAAGACTTTCTTTTTCTTTTTTGTTTGTTCATTTGTTTTGTTTCTGAAATTCCACACATGAGTGAAATCACATGGCATTTGTCTTTCCCGGACTTATTTCACTTAGGATCATACCCTCTAGATCCATCCACAATGTTGTAAATGTCAGACCTCATTCTTTCTCATGGTTGAGTAATATTTCAGTGTGTGTGTGTGTGTGTGTGTGTGTGTGTGTGTGTGTGTATCATGTCTTCTTTATCCATTCATCTATGGATGGACACGTGGGTTGCTTCCCTATCTTGGCTGTTGTAAATAATGCCACAATAAATATAGGCATGCATACATCTTTTTGAACTAAGTGGGGTTTTTTTTCTTTGGGTAAATACCCAGTATTGGAATTTACTGGATCATATGTAATTCTGTCTTAAATTTTTTTGAGGAACCTCCATACTGTTTTCCAGAGCGGCTGCACCAGCTTGCATTCCCACCAACAGCATACGAGGGTTCCTTTTTCTCTACATCCTCACCAACACTTGCTTCTTACCTTGCCGATTTTGGCCATTCTGACGGGTATAAGGTGGTATCTCATTGTGGTTTTGATTTGCATTGCCCTGATGATTAGTAATGTTAAATACCTTTTCATGTGTCTGCTGGCCATCTGTGTTTTTTTGGAAAAATGTCTGTTCAGGTCCTCTGCCCATTTTAATCAGATCACAGATTTTTTCAGTTTTGTTTTTGTTTTTTGGTGTTGAGTTGCATAAGTTCTTCATCTACTTTGGGTATATCAAAATATCAATCGATACCAATATCAAATATATCAACTGCAAATTTCTTCTCCTATTTAGTAAGTTGCCTTTTTGTTTTGTTGATGGGAGTTTCCTTCACTGTGCAAAAGCTTTTTATTTTGCTAGAGTCCCATTAGTTTATTTTTGCTTTTGTTTCCCTTGCCTGAGGAGACATCCTCTGCATGATTTTTAACTTCTCTCTAGCATCCAATTATGAATTATGCAATTACGAATATGTAACTATTTTCTCCTCTCTTTAAAAACCATCGTTTGACTTATTTTCTCCTCCCTTTTCTTTCACAATAAAACTCAAAAATGTAGTATATGTTCTCTTCAACTTTCCTCATTTTTCCCTGAAGAGACTATAGTCAGACTATCACTGACGCCACTTGTCCACAACCTCTTCAGAATCCCTCAGTTCAAGGTCACCAGTGAAGCTCCATGGTGCCGAATGCAATGACCAGTCCTGGGTTCTCATCTTACTTGACCTTTCAACTACATTTCACAAGGAGGATCGCTCCCTCCTTCCAAGAATTGTTTCTGCACTTCCAGGCCACCATACTCCTGATTTTTCTTCCACTGAACTTGCTGATCCGTTTCAGTCTCTTTTGTTGGTTCCTTCTCATCTTCCTAACCTCTAACGAGTTGTCTGACTTCTTCCTCTTTTAATCGTCATTCATTCCTTGGTAAGCGCACCTAGTTTCTTAGCTTTAAATATCATCTCTATGCTGATAGCTCCTAAGCGTATATCTACAGGCTACACCTCCTTCTTGAGAGCCTGGGAAGGATAACCCAATACCCTTTCAAGAATACTACTCCAATGATTGTCCCCCTTTGTCCTATATCATGTATTTGTGTTCTTCACTAGATCTTTCCCATCACATTAGCGATGCTGCTCTCTTGCAATTTAAAACAAAAACAAAAAAAAAACCCTTGATCTCACTTCCCTCACCAACTACTTACTCATTTCTTGGCTATCTGCAGAAAAACTTGAAATAGTCTATACTCGCTGACCCACTTTCGCCAGTCAATTCCTCTTACAACCACTCCAATCAGGCTACTGTCCCCACCTCTTCATCAAAACTGCTTGTCAACATCACTTCCAATGACCCCTACATACTAATGGCAGTGGTCAGCGCTCACTGCTTATTCTACTTGACCTAAGGGTAGTATTGACACAACTTTTATGCCCTCCTCTCTGATACACCTTTTTCTTGGCTTTTCATTTTGGCTTTCAGATCAACACTCTTGGATTTTCTGGCCCATCTTTATTAGTTTTCTTTTGCTGATTCCTCAACTTCTCTCCATTCTCTTAGTGTTGGAGAGCTCTAAAATTCAGTGCTGGTCTTCTGCTCTCCTGTCTTCCTAGATCACTTCGGCCAGACTCGTTTTAAGTATCATCTCTGTGCCTACAATGCTCCCATTTACATCTGCAGTCTAGCCATCTTTCCTAGCTCCGGGCTCATATATCCAATTTCCTAATCTGTAGCCCCAACTGACTCACTAATGTGCATTTCCAACTTAATACATCCACAACTGAGCCCTTAGTCATTGCACTCAGCCTTACTTCTCCTATACCTCTAATCCCTTGCTCAGGCCAGTTTTGGGGGTCAATCTAATTCCTTTCTCTTTCATACCCTACATCCACCCACTGGTAAATCCTGTCAGCTCTACCTTCAAGCTACCTGGAGTCTGACCACTTCTTTCTTCACTGCCCTCACTCTGGTCCAAGCCATCATTATCTCTCATATAAATGATTACAACAGTCACATAACTGTTCTCCCTGACCCCGCCATTACTCTTCTACAGTCTGGTCAGAATGATCCTTTCTATTCTTGAGGCAAATATTATCACTGTGCTGCTTAAAACTTTGCAATGACTTCCCATCTTACTCTGCGTAAAAATCATATTCATTACAGTGGCTTATAGGGCCCTATGATCACCCTTCCATTGCCTTTCCAATCTTGCCTACTATGTCTCTCTTCCTCGTCCCCGGCTAATACCTGGCAGGTGCCTGTCTCAGGACCCTTAAACCTGCTGCTCCCCTGCCTGGAATTCTCTTCCCCTGGCATGTACATGCCTTGTTCCCATCATCTCCTGACCTTTACTCATCAATTTTCAGTGATGCCATTTTGGTCCCCACACCTCTTCTCTTTCCATGTTTTATTTTTCTCCTTAGCACTTATTACCATCTAACATACTATGTAATTAGTTTATTTATGTATTATCATCTTCCTTTCAGCAACATGTAAGTTCCACAAGGGCAAGCTTTTCATTTTGTTTGGTTCCTACTATATATATAATCTAGGTATCCAGATACGTACCCTCTATAGAACAGAGCCTTGCACATAGGAGATGCTCAATAATCATTTGGTGAGTAAGTAATGGCGTCTCCGATCATGATCGCTCCAATCAACCTTCATCCTGTCTCCAGAGTGAGATAATTAGAAGATAAATCTGTTCACCTTAATTTTCAACTTAAAACCCTTCAATGGGTCTGCAGTGTTATAGCTTATGCAAACTGAAATGTCTTCAGTAGCCAGGCATATCCCATCAATGTGATGAGGAGAGTTCATTCACGTGCGGCAGGGGAAGGGAGGATAAGAAAGGTGGAGAGTGTATAACCCACCTAAGGACATGCAATCCAAGTATTTTAACAGATTGTCCCCACTACTTGGCAGCCCCTGTATGCAGAATAAAGAACCATCTCCACAGCCTGGCTTGGTAGGCACGAGGCAGGCCTGCCATGCTTACCCCTCCTGGGCCCTGTAACATCAGAGAAAACAGACTGTGCATATCCACAAACTGAGTCTTTGCAATGCAGCTGAACATGTTGCTTTTTCATTATTAAATAAACAGGCAAGGAAGCAAGATGTCACTGTTGGCATAGTCTGAAATTATATCTGGAGCCCAGATGTTTGAACCAGAGAACTGAACTTGCTAAAGGCAGTTACGTGAGGTAATTATACCCGAGTTCCAGGGTGACGTGACTGGGTATCTGAAATAGGTGATCTGCCATTCAGTGATCCTAATCTGTCAGGATCCTACCCTGCACAGGAAGAGTGGCATCACCACCAATTTGAGCTTATTTCCCATGAGGGACCAGAAAGACTTGAGATGTGCTCTCATAGAACTTCCCTCATCCTGAAATCTCCCGCGGTACTTTGCTGAGAATGGGTCCGCTGGACTCATCACAGTAAACTGTACTTCCCTCAAGATTTCTACGTCGGAGTGCTCTAGCCCAGGTCTTCCACGGACTTTGACAATGGCGTACGACACTTCCACGATCTGACCAGTGTTCGCTAGAGCAGACTCATCCCTCAACGGTCCCAACACATACTTCACTCACTGTTGCTACCAAAGATTCACCCTCTTCTGTCGTAAGACCTTTATAAATTCCCAGAATGTCCTTCCAACCCACACATCCCAGGGAAAGTGCTCAGCCCAAGAGTCAGCTTCTCTAGGAATCCTCCGCAGATCCACTCAAGCCAGCTAATTACGTCTCTCCTCTTTTCCTGCACTGTGTCCCATATATATCTCCCTTCCTGTCTTCATTTTATTAATTGCAATTACTGTTTTATCGCAATTCCATAGGGGCAGTAACCATGTTTAATGGATCTTTGAATTACTGATGCCTAACCTAGTACCTCGCAATTATGAGGCACTCCAATGTCTTCTTAATTTAACTTAATTATAATTAGATATAATATAAGAGTGATCTGGTCAGTGTGGCTAGAGTAAGGCTTCATAAGTGCTGGGAGGGAAAGAGGTGTTGGAAAGAGGGAAAGAGAACATGGAAAAAAAGAGGTCCAAGTTATATTACAAAAGTTTTTTTCACATTTCACATAAATAAAGGCAGTACTTTGCATTGGAAAGAATGTTACAATGTGTCAATTTTTTCTTTGCCATTATGGGCAGAATGTGAAAAACTCTAAATTCTCAACATTGTTCAATTAAAGCTTGACTCCTCCCCCCCAAAAAAGAGTATTACAATGAATCCCTATTTGTTGACGCATCCTTAAAATTTTAAAAGGCAGTCTAGTATAATGATTGAATGTTGTCAGACAATGAGAGCTCATTCACTGCACAGTGAACTACTCCTTCTGTGAGCTAATCTGACAGAATGATTATATTCTAGCTAATGCAAATTAGTAATAAAAACATCAAGATTCCCAAAAAATAAACTGCCACATGATAGAGAGTAAACACAGAAAATTCACATAAGTAGGTTTAAAGTATTAAAATTATTCAATCCCACCACCACCAATAAAAAAATACAAATTGAAAAAAACAACCAGGTAGTCACTTAAAACCTGTTAAATTATCAAGTTTTTGTTCACATTACTACCACCTAATGCTAATGGATTTACTGTTGATTCGTAGCAGGGATAGTTGGCATAATCTTGTGAAAATTAATAATGGGAAACCTTACTAAAATGGAGTCAGGAGGCTTGGGAAGGGGGGCTCCCCACCCACCACCACCCTACCACTCTTAACTGACTGCAGACCCAATAGGAAGAGATGGATTTGACCTTGCACATGGATGCTACTTGACTATCCCAGCCAGGGAAGACACGCTTTCCTATCCCCCCACCCACTCAATGGCTCAGCCAGTGAGAAGCCACCACACTTGGAAACCAGTTTACTCCAATGGACTTTTAGTTTACAACAGCCTTCCCAACTGACACCTACCCTCCTTAAAAGTGTACCTTTGTTTTCCAGATGTCCTACTACAGCTTGTTTGTCCCAGATGGCAATTCTCTTTTATTCCTGAATAAACCCATCTTTTGCTGGTAAAATAACTGGAAGCTTCTATTTTTAAGGTTGACAATCTACAGGAAAGCAATTTGAACCCGTTGTTGATAATTTATCATTAAGAAATTTTCCACCTCTTCCTCTTCAAGGAGGTGGGCGATCCGGTTGGTGGCCGTGGTCTTGCAGCAGATGCAGAGATGAAGATCTTTGTGAAGACCCTGAGGGCAAGACCATCATCCTGGAGACTGAGCCCAGTGACACCACTGAGGATGTCAAAGCCAAAATCCAAGACCAGGAGGGCATCCCACCTGACCAGCATCATCTGATTCTTACGGGCAGACAGCTGGAGGATGGCTGAACTCTCAGACTACAATATCCAGAAAGAGTCCACCCTGCACTTGGTGCTTGGCCTGGAGGATGGCGTCATGGAGCCTTCCCTCCACCAGCTGGCCCAGAAATACAACTGCCACAGGACGATCTGCCTTAAGATCACCTAAGATCACCTGCCACCTAAGACACCCCTGCACTGTCACCTGCCACAAGAAGTGCGGGCACACCTACTACCTGCACCCCAAGAAGAAGGTCAAAGACCCCTTCACTGGCTCTTCTTTTGCTGGCAGGGCAGCCTCCTGCCAAAGCCCCAAGGCCCTGGGGCCTCAATACAGTTTCCTATTCATTGACTAGAGAAAGAAGGAAGGAAGGAAGGAAGGAAGGAAGGAAGGAAGGAAGGAAGGAAGGGAGAGGGATTAGAGGAAGGGAAGGAAGGATGGGAGGAAAAGGGAAAGGGGAAGGGAAGGGAAGAAATTTTCTCAAAAGGGAGTAGGATACTATAGATACATCACAGTATTTTTAGGTAATGAAAAACTAGAAGCTAGAAATGCCCAAAAAGCATGGTTAAGTGAAAAAGATTTACCTACTCTTCGGAATATAGATATATAGTCATCCTAAAAATTGCACAATGACTGTTCATCATGGAAAAAATACAACAATAGTAATAATGGTTAGTATTTATTGAGCACTTACTATGAGCCAGGTACTATGGTTAAGTATTAATTTATGTTTTCTTCTTTTTTTTAAAGTATGATACACACCCAGCATGGATCCCAGTGCGGGGCTTGAACTCATGACCCTGAGATCAAGAACTGGGCTGAGATAAAGAGTCAGATGCTTAAGCGACTGGGCCACGCGGGCACCCCTATGGTAATTATCTCACAAGCACTGTGAGATAGATTCTATGACAGGGTTTCTAGATTTAGCACATAAAAATATAAAGTGCACAGTTCAATTTGAATTTCAGATAAATAATAGGCATTTAGTATACATCCATCCCATGCGATATTGCTCATCTGAAATTCAAATCGAAGGGGGGGCATCCTATATTTTATCTGAATACTGGCAATCCATTTTATTGATAAGGAACCTAAGACATGGAGATCGCCTAGGGACATACAGCTAACGAGCAGTGATAAAGTGCTAAGCATGCGAAAAGAGCCCAATGGAAACTTTTGTCTCTGAGTGATTATAAATGGGTAAAACATATGCATGCCCACAGAGGACGGGATCAGGGCTAAGAGGAACTGGGGACAGGTGACACCACTGCCACAAAAATCTCTGGAGCACGTGGTCCGGGCGCTGTGCTACAACAGCCTCGCACTCCCATTTTACAGGAGAATAAACTGAGGGGTTCGATCTCGTGCTCAAAGTCATAAAGCTAGTAAGAGCAGGGTCAGATTCTGACTCTAAAGCTCCTGCTTTATTCCACTTTGTCATCTTGATTTCCCGGGTGAGTGTTTTTCCCCTTCAGGTGCAGTCCCATCAATGTTGATATAAAAGTCTTTGTGCGATAAAATACCCGCACAAGGACACACGAGTATTTCAAGGAGAGCTGCGGCACCCAGTCATTAAGGGTTTGCTTTGGTTTAAAGCCGTTCCTAGAACTAACCCAATAAAACTCTTAGAAGAAAAAGTCATGATGCACATTATGGCTTAAACTGTGATTTCATTTAGAAAGTAGAAAGGCATACTCCACACTCATCCTTGTAAAAGTGAGATCGTTCTCCCACGCAGGCCGCTCGCTAAGCTCCTCCCCCTTCTCTACACCTCCGCAGGTGAACTCGTTAGTTCCTTCAAGTTACTCAGTCAAGAAGGGGTTCTGAATTTCTGCAGGCCAATCACATAGGAGAGCAGCGTACACACAGAAGCAGAAATGCCAGGATGATTTCACGGTGCAGGCAGTGCCTATGCTCTATCCATAACGGCATTTTAGGAGATTTCCGTCAGGTGTCAGCTTAATACTTCCTTGAGAGGTTAGCCCACATCAAAAAGTTTGTGCTTCTGACTGTTTAGTCTGGAAGAGGCAGCTGGCCACAGGGCTTTTGTTTTTCCCTCTTGATAATTACCTCATGACTAAACCACTCACTGGTCCATGCAGGAGAATCCCACAGAGATGAAAACACACTTGTTTAAATAAAATATTTATGAAGAAGCCCTAAAATGTCACTGAAGTAAATGCAAATTATCTTCACATATTGTGCATCCAATATGCCACTCGTTCCTTGGAAGGCTATTTCCTGATTGCAATTAACATTAATTTTTAAAAATTAATCCCATTGTGCATAATCATCCCAATGTCTATTCATAAAAAGCTAGTGTTTTAAGGTTAACTCTCTTTTGACTATCTTTGAAAGTTTTAATAAGACTAATATTTAGTCTTGAGGATTATTTTGAAGATTTTTCCTTAGAAACTACATTTAATTATTATCTTACATGTACATCTTCTAATAAATGATTTCATTCTAATTCAATGCAAGGTGACCATTAGTGAAGGTTCCACATTCTGGCCTTTTAATGAAATACTATTTGGACACAATTTTCTCAATTTGCTCTTCTTCCCCCCCACCCCACCCCGGCCCCCGGTCGGGTGAACATAATGGATTCTTATTACATTTTTACAGAATCCTCTAAATAAAAATTCGGGGTAATATTATCAAAAGAAAGTTAAGAATCCGTCGATGTGTGTGGTAGCTGTTACAAGGCCCCTGACTTTCCATACCATCTTTCCTAATTTTTCGGGAAAGAGATATGAGCTGAGCTTCTCTGAGAAGACTAGCTGGTTTCATCTTCTGCTTGATGGTCTGGACGGTTGTCCTCCACTTGGCTACACTTCAGAATCCACAGAGGCACTTAAACAACATACTGATACCAGGCCCCACCCCAGAGATTCAGATTTAATTTGTTGAGAATAAAACTCAGTCATTGCTAGCTTTTTGTTGGTTTCATTTTTGTTCGTCAGAGCTCCCTAAATGTTTTTAACGTGCAGCCAAGGTTGAAAACCACTTGTTTAGAAAAAGCTTTTCCTAAGAGGGTTAATGTCCACTTGAAAAGAGGAGTCATTAATGATGAGCCATAAGGCTCTGCTTCACACCTGCACCAGCAAATAAAGACAAATCTCTTGGAAATACAAAGCTGCAAGGTCAGTGTAAACCCAGTATCCTGAACAAAAAGAATGCATAACCTACAAACCAAGCTGGGTCCTCACACCTGCACAGCATTTAACCCACGGTTAGAGATTAAATCCTTTACAGAACAGAACAGACAAAGTAGGTCTAATGGGGGCTCTTATGAAAAGTACTGAGGAAATTTCCATTGACAATAACTCTCAGATTCTCAGTACGTGGGATGTGTTTACCTAAGAAGCTACTTTGACTTAGATTCAACCCTTTCTCAATGGAACCCGTGGCCTTGCTGCTAGTTTAGCTCTGAGCTTCCGTTTTTGCTCACACAGACAAATCTCTCTCAGCCACACTTCCCAAACTTGAACATGCCTGCAAATCCCTGTGGATCCTGTGAAAACACAGGTTCACATGCAGTAGGTCTGGGTGGGGCCTGAGAGTCTGCATTTCTAATAAGCTCCCCGATGCAGCTGATGCTGGTGGAGACGAACGCTTGGAGAGCAAGGGCTTGGAAGACATCATGAGGATTAAATGAACTGACCTACATACAACGCTTGGCACACACGCGGCTGGCAGCCAGCAGAAGGAAACACTTAACAAGGACAATAACAAAACTTGGTGAAAACCTAGAGATCACATGATCCAACCCTCCCTTCTTTTCCAGATGTGGAAACAGCAAGTTAAGAAAAGTTAAAATCTCTACCTCCTTACAGCCAAAGGAAAAAACCATTGTTTTTAACTGCAAAAATGTGCAACCAAGGTCCATGAGTGGCAGTTACACAGAGCTCCTCATTCCACACCAGGAAAAGTCTTTTAACAACAAATGCTGTCCTACAACCATCTGGCCCTCTTGAGGAGAGAGTGTGAAGTCTCCACTCACAAAATGTGAGCACGGACCAGTTGGTGATGTGAAAGGACACATTCACGTTTCAGGTGACTGCTGGACCAACTAAGAGACATCACACACTTACTATGCACAAAAATATTTTTTTTAATTAAAACAGAAACCTCATTTCCTTCCTCACTCCAACTCTGCCCCTCCTGAGGTCTTCCCCTCCGCAGTAAATGGAATTACTTGGGTCAAAAACCCTTGGAGTCGTCTTCTCTCTACTTCTCTCACCCCGCACATCCATTCCATCAACAAATCCCAGCACTGTTACCTTCAAATGTGTCCACAGCCCAGTTACTTCTCACCACCCCCACCGCACCCCCACCGGCCAAGCCGCTCTCCACCTGCCTGGATCACTACCACAGCCTCCTGACGAGTTTCTCTGTCTTGGTCCTTGATCTTCCACAGCAGTTTCTGAGCAAGCAGGTGGAGTGCTGCCCCTTCTCAACCCCTTCCTGCTCGTTGGGAGTAAAATCCAAAGTCCTTCTACTGGTTGACAAGGCCCTATGTGATCTCTCCCCTCCAGCCCTCAACCACATTTCTAGTCATTCTCAAACTTTCACTCTCCAGCCACCCTTAAACTCACTGTTCCTTGAATCACATCAAGAACGCCCCTATCTCAGGACCGCTGTCCTTGCTCTTCCCTCTGTGGTGAACGCCATGCTCTGGGATTTCCAAGTGTATGCCCCACGTTACCAATATATGAAACAACATAAAGATATTTAACAGATTCTCATTGTTCTCTATGGAAAAAGGTGCCCACACTCAGCTTAAAGATCAGCACTTTACTTTCCATAGCTGGTACAGAGGAGAAGCTGGGTGAGGCATGCCAGTTCCACTCGTGACTCAGCTTCACTTTTCAAAATTGCTCTTTCATCAGATCCTCTCTTAACACCAAGTCAGGGAAGACCAGGTGCTGTTCTCCCACCTCAGAGCAGCCCAACTGCCTGGAAGAGAAGAGCCCTTCTGGAGGGCCCACTGGTCTGTGACTCGGGTGTAGTCCGCCTCTGAAAAAGTGAACAAACATCCCAGATGCAGCGTCCTTCTGCTGCCCATGGGGAATTATGTCCCTTTTCTTCTTTTAAAACCAAAGTTCTGCAGTTGAGCTTGAGAAAACTTAACCACCGCTGAGTAGCCATGGATGGACCACGGACAGAGAGCACCGGGACATGGCGTTCGGGTGAGTTCCTCTGCAGAAAAGGAAGTCATCCACTTCCGGAGAGGACCGTGTCAGGGACCCACGCCCCAGGGCCACCGTGTATGCTTATTCTGGTCACACGAGACAACAAGCAAGCGCACCATGCACCGTGCTGTGCAACGCAGCTACTCCAGCTGCTCAGCTTTTAGGGCTCGAAATGAGAGCCACTCTCAGTTCGGACAATCAAACAGCCTCCGAGGGATGGAGATAAATGCATCTAATGTAGGAATCAATGCGGCCAAGGAGAGGAAGGAGGGAAGTGAGGAGAGATTCTGCCCTGAGCTGAAGGGCCCTGAGAGAGAGGATGCACTTTGGCTGAGCGCTTCAGCCTCAGCCCCTCACCCGGCACTCTCAGAGCCCCCCTCCTGCCTCACGAGCAGGCTACTTCCAACCCAAACCAAAGATCCAGAGTGGCACGGGTTACCTAAAAACCACCGTGCCCTAGTGCTTTCAGGACCTCAACCGTGACGGTGCTTTCAGGAACTCAAAGAACAGCAAAAGGCATACTCTTAACCGTGGCTGTTTCTCAGCCAAGGAATTAGAAATGTTTCTTCCAAGTTTTTTCTCTGTGACTCTTCCTCAAGGGCCGCCAGGGGCAAGGGTTGAAGAAAGCCCCAGAACATGGAATCCAGCCCATGTATTAAAAGAAGCAGAGGCATAAAATCAGTCAAAAAGATGTGTTGTGTTAAACAGGAGACTGGGCAAGAGGCCTCATCCATCTTCTCTTATAAAGCCAAAGGCAACTATTTACTTACGTGGGATAACAATGGAAACTTGTGGAGCAGACACCGGCAAGAAGTGGGATGTTTCAACCCTAGCCCTTGCTTTGGGTGAAGCATACTAAATAATTTTCCTGTTTCTGCAGCTTTAGGAGAAAACTTTGCCCACTTAGGACATCATCCGGGACTCCCAGGTCATGAAACAAGGAACTCTGATTCCTGTCTGTGGTCTCTCCAGCACATCACAGCCCGCAATGAGCCACACAAAAGCTGGCCATTGAACCTCTGGGGAGATCATCTGGGATCAACATTTTTTTACTTAATTCTGCACTTTGAAGTAACACATTAGGGATCATCCGATAAACTTAATTAATGTAACCACAGGCAACGGGGAATAATAATCTCTTTCAACAGAGAAATAGATTTCAAATAGGGAAAATCTGATATAAACTTTCAGCAGATGATTTCTCTTCACCCCACAGACCCATTAATATGCTATCAAGGAAATGCTATTTAAGTCAGGCTCCATGTATATCTCTTTATAAATCAAATAATTCCCTAACTTATCCTTTGTGTAAGTAGACTTCTATATAACATATATATAATATATAATGGATTGGCTTAAAATAGGCAAATTTGTACTGGATAATTTACACAGCAATCGCTCATTTCCAATATTTATACACAGGAACATCAGGGGCAAAGGCCATTTTCTCACCCCATCTTTAACACAATACTTTTTTTTTTTATATTTAGGTTCAGAGAATATTCGAGAAAATGATTTCTCCAGGTAGGAAGACTCTCAAGTAAACATATGGAGGCAATGTGTCTTCCAGTAACCAGAAGTGGATGGGATGTGGGAGACCCAGGGCCCTTAGGGAAAGCAAATGACTCCACTAAAACTCCTTCTTCCAACCTTAATTGGTCAAATGCCAAAATAAACGAACTTTCCAAAGTTAGGAGCTGTGCAACTTTCACCAGGGATAACTGCAGGTGCCCCAGCCGTGACCAGCGAGCCCACCCAGCCGGGTGTGCCCGGCGGCGGCAGCTGATAGAGTCGGGCGCCCAGGCCCAGGCCGCCTCCACGCCAAACGACCCGCCGGGAACCGGTTCAGGCCCGGCTGCCCAGGACCCGGAGCTCCGCGCTGCCGGCCCAGCGCCAGATTCCGCCCCGCCCTTCCCACCCCAGACCAAGGAAGGGAAATGGGCGCTCCGAAGCGAAGGTGAGGAGCGCCCAGCGGGATTCAGCCGCAGCCGGGGCCGTCCCCAACTCCCAACTTCCCAGAGTTTCCTCCGGCCTCGTCCCCCTTCCCACCGCTGGTGAAGCGGCCGCGGCCTCCCCTCGCCCGGAGCGCAGAGCCCGGCAAGTGGAGCGCGGAGCCCGGAGCTCGGGAGCCGCCCCCCCGGAGCCCTGGAGACCCGAGCGCAGGTGGCGGGCGTGGTCCCTCCAACCCTGCCCCAGCACCCCCGGACTCGGCCTCGGCGCAGCAGTCTCCGCCGGGGTCCCCGCCCGGGTCCAGCATCAGGCCACGGCGCGCCGCTACCTGATCCCCTCCTCTAGCTCGGCGGCCACCCCCTCCTCGCCCCAGCGGGCGTCGCTCTTCTGCCTCAGGCCCCGGTGCGGCCCCAACTCCCAGCCCAGGGCCCTCCGGTCGCGCCCGGCGGCGGCGGCGGCGGCGGCGGCACTCACCTGGGTCGCGGAGCCGGGGTCTGGCGCGGTCCCGCAGGTGGTAGATGAAATCCTGGCAGCTGTCGTGCTCCAGGGCCCCACGGGCACAGAGCTCGGCCAGCAGCTGCAGCGCCTGGTGACAGAGCGCGTCCCTGGCCCCGGGCATCGCCCCCCCGCATCCTCGGACCGCGCCGGGCAGGCGGGCGCGGGAGACAACCCTCCGCCTGCCAGCTCAGAGCCGCCGCCTCCGGGCCGTCCGCGCTCGCCGTCAGGGAGCCGCCGAGGAACGGCACGAGCCCCAGCCCCGGCTGGCCCGGCCTCCCACCGGTTGCATGCAGCTCTTCGGCAGCCGGTCGGTCGGGCTTTCTCTCTCTCCCGCCCGGCCGCTCCGTCCCTCCCCCGGCACCGACGGGAGGCGGCGCCGCACAGCCCCGCGCGTCTCTCTCCCGGCGCCCCGCCCGCCACTCGCGGCCGCCGGGGGGCGGGGCCGGGTCAGGGGCGCGCGCCGCGGGCTGGAATCCCGGTGGGGCCGGCTCCCGCGCTGGCTGCGGACGAGGGGGCGCTCGCCGGCTCCTGGAGGAGCGCGGGACTCGGCTCCCGACCGGGCGCTCAGAGCGGCTGCGCCCAGGCTTGGAGAGTGGGAGCGAGGCGCGCTCCGGCCATTCTCGCCAGCCCACCCCTCCGTCCGCACGCAAACCAACACCCTCTCCCACCGTCCCTCGCCGCGTGCATTCAAAGCGGGGGGTGCGTGGCGCGAAAGGTGCAATTCGGACCACACCCGCCCGATCTGGAGAACCGAGTCCTGGCTTCGAACTTGAAAAAGCGCCGTCTGGGCAAAAACCATGGGCCTAAGGGTGCTAGATCCCCTAATGCAGTTTCGGGGCCAAGATCTGCCAACAAAGGAGGGATTTCCCACGTACAGGACCTTTTAGACCACCGTGGTGTTTTGGAGACGGTGGAGGCTTGCACGTTAAAACTAAGGTCAAATAACATGGCTTCTGAGAAAGATGACGGGACATAGATCCTGGCTGGTTTTCTAAGCAACTGATTAGAAATCCAGGGATTGCCAGCGTGTCTCCCATATCCACCAAGTTAGAGTACCACAGAATCTAAGCTTTTCGGAAGGAAACTCTCTCTGGGCACCTCTCATTGCACCCACCTCTTCAGCATCTCAGGCAATAGGCCCAGAAATAACTTTGAAGGACCGAACTTGCGGGGCGGTTGAGAGCAGGGGAGGGGTGCCTGGCACTACGCCACAGCCTTTTAGATATATAATCTCATTTAATTCCCTTGATGGCCCAGCAAGGTCTATATAACTGTTATCCTTATTTTACCAATGAAAAACCTGAGACTCAGAAAGGCATCACCTGCCCAAGTTCATACTCGGGGAGGCAGGGTAAGGTATTATTATCATAGTAATAATAATAATAATTATTATTAGCTTTAAGTAAAACCAGTGTCCAGGTCCTACTCTAAACAATTACAGCTGACTCTCCACAGCTGGCACTCAGCCATAGGTTGTGCTGTTGCTAGGGACACCTCATAGCAAACCCTACTGTGCAGTAGGGTATTTCAGGATGCCACAGAGTGTTCACCCAACAGACAAGCTTTGAAATCCTGCTGCGAATGGTGCCGGGGCCTCAAGGATCTTATATTAGAACAGCAGAGAAAATGCAGAGTTACAAAGATAACTGCAGACAGTGAAAAGAGAAGTCGACTCTGTGCTAGGAAAACGAGGAAGGAGATGAAGCCAGCTGAAAGGGAGCCCGTGAAGGAGGTAGAGCGGAAGCTAGTCCTTGAAAGGAGGGAAAAGAAGCTGTGACGGCGGAGGGGGAAGCAGAGGGAGTGGCGTGCGAGGGCTAGTGCAGTAATGGTGGGGCGGAGGGCGTGTGTTCAAGCAGAAATAGACCCCTGATACGACTACCTCAGAGCGGAACTGAAAGCACAAGTCCAGTTAAGAAATTACTTTGAGGGGCACCTGGGTGGCACAGCGGTTAAGCGTCTGCCTTCGGCTCAGGGCGTGATCCCGGCGTTATGGCATCGAGCCCCACATCAGGCTCCTCTGCTATGAGCCTGCTTCTTCCTCTCCCACTCCCCCTGCTTGTGTTCCTCTCTCGCTGGCTGTCTCTATCTCTATCGAATAAATAAATAAAAACTTAAAAAAAAAAAAAAAGAAATTACTTTGAAAAGCCAGGTAAGATAGGATGAGGGCCTAGATCAAGCCGAAGGCACTTAGCTGATTGCCAAGAACATCTAAATTTGAAAAACATTTCAAGGATTGATTGACAAGATTGCACCCAATGGAATGAGATAGAATGAAAGACACAGAAGTTTCACAAACTGACCTGGGTCATGGGTGGTGAGTAATGAAGAAACGCGTAGAACTGGAAGCCTAGAGTGTAGGAGAGAGGGGAGATTGGAAATCATCCACAGAAAGGCAGAAATTGAGCCGCCATATTGGATGGATTCCTCCAGGCAAGGAGAGCTGGCGAAATGGGAGAGAGCTTTGTCATTTAAAATGTGGTTCTGTAAGGAGGAGATTGAAAAGGAGCAGTGACGGAGAAAACATTGGACAGAGGGGAGCCATGGGGGCCAAAGGAGGAAGAACGTTTGATGGAGGAGTGATATCCTGCATCAACTGTGAACAGAACCTACAGAGACAAAAACCCTTGGATGTGGCTAGCAGTAAGACGGTCGTGATCTAGGTGGAAGCGTTACTCTGGAACCAACCTTGTGGAAATTAATTTAAAATGTTTGTGCCTAGGGTTTCTCTTCAGATAATGCTAATACGTGCATTAGTGACTTGCTACAAAGAGTACGTAAAGTACTAGGAATAGTGCGGCCACGCACCACGGGCTCCATCAATCCATGTTTTTTGTTGTTGCTGTTGTGTGTCCCCTACAATGTACTAGACGCTACACACACTTTCTTAATTTATTAGGACAACATTCCGAGGTTGTAGGTGTTACTATTTCCTATTTTACAGGTGAAGAGTGTAACATCAGCGGGCTAAATAATCTTCCCAAGGACAAACGAATAGATTAGTTCAGAGACAGCCACAACTATCCCTCTCATTCCACATGTCCTTTTTCAATGTGACTTTACCACTCCTTCAATCAAGAAAGGGAGTCTACTTCTGCTCTCCCTTGAATCAGACAGGCCCTGTGACTCACCTTAACCAAAAGAATACGTGAAAGTGCTATTCTGGTGTCAGAACAGTGGCTGGCAGGATGTGGAGAGAAGGGAACCCTTGTGCACCACTGGGGGGAATATACTTTGGTGCAGCCACTATGGAAACCAAAATGGAGATTCCTCAAAAAAATTAACATTGAAGGGGCACCCAGGTGACTCAGTCGGTTAAGTGTTCAGCTCTTACTTTCAGCTCAGGTTGTGATCTCATGGGTCAGGAGATCCGCACTCAGAGGGGAGTCTGCTTGAATACTCTCTCCCTCTGCCCCTGTCCCCACTCTCTCTCTCTCCCCCTCTCTCTCTCTTTCTAAAATCAATAAATAAATCTTGGGGCGCCTGGGTGGTGCAGTTGGTTCAGCATACGACTCTTGATTTCGGCTCAGGTCTGATCTCGGGATTGTTGAGACTGAGCCCTGCCTCTGGCTCTGCACTCAACATGGAGTCTGCTTGAGCTTCTCTCTCCCCCTGCCCCTCCTGCTCATGCTCTCTCTTTCTCTAAAATAAATAAATAGATAAATAAATAAATAAATAAATAAATAAATAAATAAATAAATAAATCTTTAAAATAAATAAATAATACAATGTTTTTAAAAAATTAAAGTTGAACAACCATATGACCCAGCATCCCGCAATTCCACTTCTGGGTAGATATGCAAAGGAAATGCATATCTTGAAAAGCCACCTGCAACCCCATGGTCATTGCAGCATTATTCACAATAGCCAAGACATGGAAACAACCTAAATGTCCACCGATGGACAAATGGATAAAGAAAATGTGATACACACACACACACACACACACACACAGAGGAATATCATTCAGCTTTAAAGAAGAAAGAAATCCTGCCATTTCTAACAATATGGATAAGCCTGGAAGGAATTATGCTAAGTGAAATAAGCCAGACTGAGAAAGACAAATACTACATGGTGTCCTTTGCCTGTGGAATCTAAAAAAACCAAAACCAAACTAACAAAGAAAATATACTGATCTCATAGAAACAGAGTAGAAAGATGGGCTGGGGTTGGAGAAATGGGGAGCCATACATCAAAGGGTACAAACTCAGTTATAAGGCTCTAACGTACAGGATGGCGGTTATAGTTAATGTTATGGTATCATGTACTTGAAATCTGATGCAAGTGGATCTTAAATCTCTGACCACAAAAGAGATGTTTTTAAAAGAGGTAAAAATTTAAAAGGTGATGGACGTGTTAATTAACTCGATCTTGGTAATCATTTCACAATGTATATGCACACCGTCATCAAGGTGTACATTTTAAAGATATACAACTTGATTTGTCAGTTATTCCTCAATAAAGCTGGGGGGACAATTTTTTTTTAAATCCTGTAAGTCTTTCATGCTGCTCTTAGACCATACCCTTACTCCTGCATCCAAGACCCAGATTCTGTTCCTGGGAACTCCTAGTGGCAGAACTTCCTGCTCGTTGGCATTTTGTTGGATTCTGTTCCTTGTCAGATCGTTGCCTCCAACAAAGGAAACTGCGATTCAACTGGCACTTGTTTTTAGTGAGCCCTTGCTGTTTCCCAGTGATTGCCACTCCTGTGAAAGCCTCCCAGACCTCCTGCTTAGTTAATCCTGATAGGAATTCATCCCCACACTTGCTTTAGAGCCTGCACTGTATTCACCTGGACCAGGAGACAGAACTGAGCTCATGTTCCGTGACAAGCACTCTCTCATCTTGGGCATCAATCTCCTTTTAAATCCGTGAGTCCTGTTTGGAGTGAATTTTTCCAGAGAGATGAAATTAAAGCAGATTTTGGAGTGGGTGGCCCGACTTTGCCCATGCGTCCGTTATCATTACACCAAATAGCAGGCGGTTCCGGGACGTTCAAAATCTGTACTCTTCCTTCCTGGGCTGTGTGGTTCCGTCCCAGTTTTATGATTGCCGGTTACGAAGTTGTAACTCCTATTTCTATGACTTTAAAGAAAGTAGAGATGTATTAGCTTTAGTATTTAAAAGATACACCATAAAAGGAGTCTATGAAAAGGAACAGAAGGCAATGTTCCGGGTCAGAGGGCCTGGCACTCCTCTGCTGTCTCTTTTTAGTAGACACTCGTGGTTCTACGTTTGTTTGTCTTTTCTGAATGAGGACAGGGGAGGGAGCAGAGGTCGGCTTTCTGCTGACTGACAAAAACCTACACCTAAGTACCTTCTGCCACCAAGTAATTTTTTTGTAACACTTTTTGCATCCCTGGAGCTGCCTTTCAAAGTGGCTGACGTCCCTCACCCTGGACAGGTCTGGGAAACTGCTGGAGTCACTTCTGGATGCTGGAAAGAGAGAAGAGGATGATGAAATCCAAAACTGGCTAGACTGTGTCACAGTGGTCGTGAACTATCCAGCTAGTAAAGAGGTGTCAGAAGAAAAGACTCCAAATAGCCAATACCTTTCCTTGTCTTCCACATCAAACTTCCTTTCATCTTCGGTGTTAAAAATAGGTTGACCTGCACTCAACTGCCTGCTTATTGAGAAAAGGGGTCAGTGCGCATATTTATGGGCAAGAATGTAAGCATTAAGCACGTAAGGAAGAGTTTCAACAATCCCTTTCTTGATCTTTGGTTAGCAATAAATGGCTTGGACAAAAATCTCTAGTTATACAAAGAGAGAAAGCGAGAGAAGGAAGGGGGAGGGAGGGAGAGAGAGAATCCATTTCATTGTCTCTCTAGCCTTATTCAGAAGACTGTAAGATTGTATACTTTTCTCAGCCCTCACTCTATCCAAAGTACCAAGGTTCAGGTTGTCTGCTGAAAAGTTCAGTATTTAATCACATTTAATCAACCGATCAATTAATCATATGCCTACTGAGTGCTCACTAAATGCAAGGGGTTTTGGAGAGAACTTCTGGGTTGAATTTTAAATTTCCATCCTCACACTTTCTTCTTGTATGTCTTATTTGTTATTTAAAACTTCATCCTCAGTACCGCTTATACTTTGAGTTACCCTATGGCAAATTTTCCTGTCTTCCTTTCCCTCCTCTAACCTACCTGCTCCTCATTCTCTTCTCTCTCATTTTGTTTCCATAAATCTATCCTGCAAGGCTTTTGTCAGGAAGCAAAGTAGAATTTGGAATCCCAGAGGTCTATTTCAAAACTTTATTATAATTATTACATTATTTTTTACTCTAGTTTTTTGAGTTTGTGCTATGTGCCAGACACTCTAAAAAATATTCTAAGAATTGCACATAAAATCTCTATAATGACCATAGGAGCAGGGTCTTGTTATTAACTACCCCTGCTTTTCAACTCAGGAGACATAAGCACAGAATCTAAGCAGCCAGCCCACGGTCACAAAGCCAGTCGACGGTCATGATGGGCTGTGTGACTCTGAGCCCTGCCTTGAACGCTGTCCTCTTCTGCAGGTGGGTTCACTGGGTCCAGGTGAACGAACAGAGCCCACGTCCTGAGGCTGAATGAACCCAAAAGCCAGAAGAGCAGAACTGGTATTGTGCCTCCACCAACTCTGGTAGATGCGATCAGATCTACACCTTGATTTTGTTTTCTGCAAGTGAGGATGGGCAGGATCTGACCAATGGATATTTATGTCCTGCGGCGTCTTTCCAGGCTGGCTTAAGTGTTCATTTATCGCTGACATTATTGAATAATCGCTCCATGCCATATACCATATGCTCTGCTTCACAGGCTTGGCTTAATGGAATCACAACCATTTGAAATAGTTGTTATCATCCTGACTTTGGAGATGGTAACACTAGAACTCTGAGGGCTAAGTCACTTGGGCCTAAGGTCACATGGTTAGCAAAGGATGAAATGAAGATTCAAACCCATGTTGGGGAGACTCCAAAGACCAAAATGTAACTATCATACAATATGGCTCCCCATGAATTTCTTACCAGAACTGCCTGGCCGGAGTGTTCAAGTTTTATATGTATTCTTGGAGATTCTTATATCCCCTTGGACGACTGCAGGAAAACCAAATCCACTCTGTGAAATGAATTACACGTAGCTTACTAAAGAACTGATTAAAGCCCAGGTGGCTATAGGATAAACTACAAGCAAAACACTCTGAGCTCCTATTATGCTGCGAACCCACTCCCACCTGACTAAGAAATCTGCGATCCCACTGCAGTGTGGATGCGCTCCACTGGGTTTCTCCCGGTGTGCGTTCTCTTTGGTACTTTTCTTCTGCACTTCCGCCTTTCATGTCGGCATTAGAATCACCCTTTTCAACCACAGAGACCTCACCTTTTCTATCTGTAACTTATCAAAGTTCAGACTTCGCATAAAGAGTTTCCACTAACCATTGGGCTCAGGTCATGGTCTCAGGGTTAGTGAGATCGAGCCCCACGTCGGGCTCCATGCTCAGCCTGGAGTCGGCTTGAGATTCTCTCTCTCTCCGTCTGCCCCTCCCCAACTCTCTCACTCAAATAAATAAAAAAAATCTTTAAGAGTTTCCACTAACCAGACCTAAGTTTTCCTGCTGTTCAATGACTACAAAATAATCACTGTCCTCTACGACACAAATACTTTCTCCCTCCTCATACATGGGCACTACTTGACCGTTTCTCTATCACCTCATTTCTCTCATTTTCATATAGGTCTCTAAATATGTGCTCTGTGTGTGTGTGTGTGTGTGTGTGTGTGTGTGTGTGTGAAATAATCTCTGCTTTCTTGCTAGAAAAAGAGGAACTCTTTTCAGGGCTTGGCCAGTAGAGGAAGTAAGAGACTCTGGTGCAAACCAAGCACCTTCCCTAGATACATATGAATGTAGCAAATAAGCTATTTTTTTCCCTTTTGAACCATGTTATTCCCTATGGAAGAGTATGTGTTTCTGAAAAAGGTTAGAATTCTTCAGGCTCGTCAGGGCACAACAGGGAGCCAGGGTGAGGACTTATTTCACATTTCTCGAAGGGTCTTTTGAGATCAGACATCTTCTGTGAGAGTGCAATGTATTGAAAGAAAGGGAAACCCATCAAGTTCAGATAATGAAGGTTTTGCGCAAAATCTGACCTTTAATGAACTGTAGACAGCTGCCCGACTTTGAGGGTTTAATTAGAAGAAGAGGTGGACCTTTTAAACTATAACTTTAACTCTCATTGATTAAAATAAAAGCAAATGCCTTAATTTTCTTTTAGATCTAAAAAAAGGGGTCATTATATATTGGGTGTCCTATTTGAAATAGTTCTATTTTAAGCAACATAATGTTATTTGTGAACTACTTTAAGGATACTGACTCAATAAAATGGCAAGAGGTAGTCTTATTCATTTTTTAAAATGCTTAGGATATTAAAAGATATATTCAAAGCTTGTTTTGTGAGTTGGTTTTTGGTTTTTTTTTATGTTAGCCTTTTACTGTGTCATTTTGGAGAAAAATATCTTGCATTTATTATTCAAGAAAGAAAAAGTAGACAAGCTTTTTTAAGTGTTTTTCTCTCCCCCAATTACGTTCCTATTTTCCTTTGATTTCCAGTAGTTTTTAGGCTCAATTGGGGGTGAAACTCACTTAAAGTGAAGTGAATCTGTTCTATGAAACTTCAAACACTGATGCAAGTTAAAATGCAAAAGATGTTGCCTTTGAACACAGGCCTCCGGGGATAGAGTCGGGGAGGGGGAGAGGAATTAGGGCTGGATAGGCCTAATACCTGGGTATTCTCAAAACATGGCAGCTGGGAACCCCAAAGTGAGTCATCTAGGAGAGAGACAGAGCCCAAGGTATAGGCACAGCTTTCATAACCTCATTTTTGAAGTGATATACAATCACTTCTGTCATATTCTATTAGTTACACAAACTAAACCCTGGCACTGAGTGTGGGGGACCATACAAAGGTGTGAATCACAGGATGTGGGATCACTGGAGGCCATCTTGGAGGCCGGTTACCGCAGCAGGAAATTCTCCAAACACAGTAAGAGTGTGTAGAAGGAGCTTGATGATCAGAGAACATGAAAAATGTTCATAAGTGCAGTGCTTTCCAATCTTTTTCACATTGTGGCAGACATGGAAAATGATGCTATTTTTTCAGTAAGCTCAGGTAAATGGATGAGTCTGTCTGTACACAGACCAACCCTGCGGCTTTGGCCGGGTCCATCCTCTCCTGGTTACGCTACAGACTGAAGGAATCAGTATCTTTTACACCTATAACCTGTTTATGTGCTAAAACATTCTTCTCCCGTCTTCCAGTCTTGCCTGCTACAATCCTTCCTCCTCAGAGGGGTTATAGTGATCTTTTAATTCATTTTAATTCATGAGTTAAATCACATCGATTCATTACTTAAACCTCAAATGGCTTCCAATTGCAGTGGAAATTCAAAATCCAAACTCCTTTTGATCTGCAGTGTCTAGCAGAACTGAGCAGAATTGCCTCTACCTGCCCGACAGGTAGTCTCCCCCCTGCTCGGTCTGTGTCCGTCACATTGTTCTCCGTCTGTCCCCACATACAATCAGTTGGTTCTTAGTTCAGGGATGTTTCACTTACTCTTTCCTCTCTCTTAGACATATGTCCTCAGCTGCCTCCTTCCTTTTCTCAACATTTTAGCTTAAACATCACCTTCTTAGAGAGGCCTTCCGTGTTGATCCTGTTTAAATGCCTTATTTCACACTAATCTATTTCCTTCTTATCACGTATCACTATCAAAAACTATCTTGCTAATTCTACCAAATCACAAATACTTACTGAACACCTATTATGCACCAGAAACTGTTCTAGGTGCCAAGTATCTCTTTGCTTGTTTTTTGCCTACTTCCATCCCTCATTACTCATGAGGTAGGACTTGTCTGTCATCCCTGAGAATCCAGCATCCGAGACAGGGCCTGACTCTTACAAAATATCCAGTGCATATCTGTTAAATGAGAAAAGGCAAATGATGCCAGGCAGCACGCAGGTCCAGATGGTCCAGGGTCCGCATGACGGCACGGGTCAACGGCTCGGAGCACACAAGACTCGGTGTCATATGTCAAAGGGTCACACAGATCATGAAATCCTAAGTCCAGGTGAGCAGTCTGGATCTGGGTCTATGCAGGACAGGGAGTAAGACTGTGGAGAACCAGAAGCAAGATGGGAGGAACTGGTTCTTGGAAACAAAATGAGGCTTCCCTCCATGGCCATCTCTTTCACTGTCAGTCTTTGGCACCCCCAAATTCATGCCCCGGGAGAACCTCAAGAGTGTGACCTTACTTGGATACAAGGTCTTTGCAGGTGTGATCAGTTAGGGATCTAGAGATGAAATCACCCTGTATTTGGGTGGGGGGGGTGGACTCCTTCTAAGAAGAGGAGAGGACACAGAGAAGATGACAGAGACAGAGATGGAGCAAGGCAGCAACAGGCCAGGGAATGTCAAGGAATTGCCAGGAGTCACCAGAAGCTAGGAAAGGGCAAGGGAAGATTCTCCCTAGAGCCTCCAGGGGGAGCACGGCCCTGCCAGCACTTTGATTTTGGACTTCCTGCTTCCAAAATCGTGAGAGAATAAATTTCTGTTGTTTTAAGTCACCAAGGTTATGGCAATTGGTTGCAGAAGCCCTGGGAAAATAATACAACAGCTGTGCTGTTACTTTTTTTTCCAGGCATAAAGTATGTGTTCAATAATTCAGCCAGGCAAATTTGTAGCCAACAACTTGCCCAGTGTTTGGAGTGATGATTTAAAAAAATCTTGCTAAAATAAATGTTTGATGATTGGGTGACCTGGTATCATTTCAAAAAACCCCTAGGAGAAATATATCAAAACCTTTCAACAATTCTGTCTGTGAATATGAAGAGTCAAAAGCACCCTGAGGCTCCTGACCTTTCCCTGCTGGCTGAAATAAAAATGCATTATCTTTGTCCGTATAATTACACAAGACCTGAGGTCAAAATGGATAAGAAAACAGAAGGTCTTGGAAACATGTCTGTAATTTTTATGCCAAGTTTGAAGGATCTTACCTTGACTCTGTATCCAAGATTTAGTTCTTTATACCTGTGCTGCTTTCTTGCGTAACCAATGGAGGCTTGAGCCAACAGCAGAACTATCTGGACTATGTCAGATCACTTTAGGCTGATGAATTGAGCACCTTCTGGATAATTATGACTGTGTCAGTCACCGTGAGCTTTGAAAAAGTATAAGATCAGGTCCTACGTGTGGGACCTCCCAATTTTGGAGAAGGGAGTGGTACCTAGTTAAAACACAGAACCACACTAAAGTTGTTTATATATAGAGAGAGACAGTATTACAAAACAATGCAGAGGGATGGAGAAAATAATTCTATCAAGAAGCATTTGTCTATTATCTGGTTGTGTGGCCCAAAGTAAATGACGTTCTGGGTATCAGTATCCCATTGCCAAAACGAACATGTTTGACAAGACCAGGTCCTTGTAGGCACTGACAGTATAAGCTTGACCTTGTATTATCTGTTTCATGTTTCACGTGTGTTGGTTTCATTGCCACTGTTGGACTACGATGGGGTAGGAATCGTGTCTCAGTCATCCCTCTGTCCCAGTGCCCAGGGCACCGCTTGGCCCACAGTAGGCACCCATTAAATACAGGCTAACTGGCTGAGGACTGAAATTCATCTTTCTCTCCTGTTCTAAGATCTCAGAACCAGGTAGAATTTCTTACCCTGATTTGACAGATCTCAAACAACTGAATTTATTTTTTAAAAAGATTTCATGTATTTATTTGTCAGAGAGAGGGGAGCAGCAGGCAGAGGGAGAAGCAGGCTCCTCACTGAGCAGGGAGCCCTACGTGGGGCTTGATCCCAGGACCCTGGGATCATGACCTAAGCCGAAGGCAGACGCTTGACCAAATGAACCACCCAGGCGCCCCCAAACTACTGAATTTAAAGACAAAAAAAATAAATGCCCGCAGGGAGCCACTGCTGGCCTAGCACCTGACCCTCATGAATCCTGACAAAGGGCTTGAATCAGTTTTACTTTGATAGTTGTGTCAAAAAGCTCCCTCCTCTGAGCTGATGTAATCTCCTCACCCTCCATGATCTTCTCTGACACAACACCTGGACAGTGACCACCACGTATGTGCCTGTATTTGTGAATGTGTCCTGAAGATGTGAGTGTTCACAGCTGACTAGAGAGAGAGAGAGTGTGTGTGTGTGTGCACACGTGTGTATACATGCATACACATATACACACAGCTTTAGAGTAAATGTGAAATTTAG
Source organism: Ursus americanus (assembly GCF_024610735.1). Taxonomy (NCBI): domain Eukaryota; kingdom Metazoa; phylum Chordata; class Mammalia; order Carnivora; family Ursidae; genus Ursus; species Ursus americanus. The sequence goes on from NC_142142.1 coordinate 2,912,111, forward strand.
TAGCACGTGCGTGCAAGATGTGTGAGAGAGACTCGGAGAGTGCACTGTGCGTGCGGATTAGTTCAGGGAGAGGAAGGGATTCTTTATGCCCTGCAGAAGTCCCTTGCCCCACCTCAAACCAGAAGCCTTCCTCCAAGGTAGCTGAGTTCAGCCCAAAGAACAAGCTCTGTGGAGGTGGCGGCTCATGCCTCTCGTCAGTCTTTGGGCCTCCATTCCCTATTCTTTGGCGGTAGGAGTTGCTTCACTGTGAAGCTTTATTTAAGATGACCGTGGAAAAGCGGCCACTCTCAGGGGTGTGGTTTGGGGTTTTTTTTAGAGTATTAAAAAATAGTAAGCAAGCAAGCAAGCTTGGCTTTCTCTACTGAATTGATAATGTTCTGTCTGTTAGAAGAACTGTTGTCTGGAAAGTTCTTTTTTCTGCAGACATTTGTTTTCAGTTTATGACCTGCTCTGCTCCCAGAGGGGCAAGAGCATAAATCATCTGGTTTTCAAAAGAAAGAACCATAAAACAAAAAACAAAGTCCCAAAAGGCTGACTTTTCCACCCAGTTTAAACCATTCTTGTCTGAGTGAATACGCATGAGTTAAGGCCCAACAGGGCTAACATGTAAACAGGTCCAAGTCCGAGCCTCCAGAGACTAACCCATGAGTGTTAATATTAATCTGGGATTTTCAGGGAACACAAAACAGCCTTCTGTCACACCACTTACACTGTTTCTGGGTCAGGATGACTCCTGAAGCAAAAGGAACTCTGTACTGGGCAAGCTTAAAGTTTCTCTTCTTGTCCCCCAACCCCTCTCCCCACCCCCATCATTCGCTGTTCTATTACAGATCTAATGGCCAACAGAGAGCAGACCCATTTGTGGAGCTGTTGCTGTTCCAAGCACTTTCCAAGCATTGACTCACTGAATCCTCAGAATAATGCTATCAGATGGGTGCTATTCTGATCTCCATCTTATAAGTAAGGAACCTGAAGCCTGGACAGATTCAGTCACTTGCCCAAGGTGACACAGCCAGTAAGTAGGAAAGCCGGAGCCCGAATCCAACCAGTCTGTCTGGAAACCGCTGTATTAACTGCAACCCCACACTATCTGACTGACCAGGCCCTGTTACAGCCAGCTTCTAGACATGCACTTGCAATGTTAATATGAAATAAGAGCACAATTTAAAATAGAACAGAACTTTGGCAACTATGTATTTAGATATTGGTTGATTTTTAGGCTGATAACCAGGCAAATATAAGGATGGGAAACGCTGGGAATGTGTTGTAACAACCCATGGCTAAAATTAAAAAAAAAAATACTGATGAGAGTGAGGAGGCTTTCTCTGCCTCTACTCTTGCGTACTGTCAACCTGATATCTCTGGATACGGTGCTCCCCTGTCTGTCTATATGATGCCCTTGGCTCTGTTGAATCCTGGGAACTGAATTCCCTAAAAGCATCTAGAAAGAGATGGACTAATGAGGACACTGTGGTGTGTGCCAGGAGTGGGCAGAGGTCCAAGGAGAGTGGTTCTTCTGTAGCCGTTGGTAGGTGAATTCCCTGGACCTCTTGGGTTCTCCTCACTCAAGGCCCTCTCTACACTCTGGCAATTGGCTTTACTTGGGATCTACCAGACTTCTGCACAGTATTCCTACGTAGCTTTCTGTATCTTCAGGGTATGTCCCTGGGATAGAAGCGAAGACCAGTCAGGGCTGTCTTGCTGGGCTCCCCCTGAGCCTTTGAGTTGTCTGTACTAAGACAGATTTACATGCATATCTCAAAAATCGAGCAGAATCACGGAAACGGAAGCTTCGGTGTCATAGCCTGTGGCAGCTGCTTTATACAATGACGCATCCTCGAACACGTCATTGTATTTCCTACACTCTGGCTCTAGCGGACATTTAATTCCATTCAAAATTCCAAATCAGAGTCCTCTCCCAAATTTATCAACTATCGGACATACACTTGATTATTTCTCTCACTGAATTATCTGTTATTGAATAACAAATTACCCTAAAACTTAGGAGCTGAAAGCAAGAAATGTTCATTTTCTAAGTCTCTGTAGGTCAGGAATCCAGGTGCAACTTAGCTGGCTCAAGGTTTCTTATGAGGTTGTAGTCAAGCTGCAGGTCATGGCCATGGTCTCAGCTGATGATCTGATGGGGGAGAATCCCTTTCCAAGCTCACACATGAGGTTGTTTGCATGCGTCATTTCCTTCCAGGCTGTTGAACTGAGGGCCTAAGTTTCTTATTAACTAGTGGCTAGAAACCTCCTTCAATTCTTTAACATGTGGGCCTCTCCATTGGGCAGCTCACAATATGGCAGCTGGCTTTCCTCAGAGTGAGTGAGTAAGAAAGAATGCCTAAGATGAGGTTTGTCGTCTTTTTGTAACCTAATCTCAGAAGTGACGTCCCATCACCTTTGCTGTATTTTATTTGCTAGAAGTGAATCACTACATCTAACCCATAATCAAGGGAAGGGATTTCCACAAAGGTACAAACACTGAGAAGTGGGGATCACTGGGGTCCATCTTGGAGGCTACCCACCACACCCCTTAGAGCAGGGTCATTCCAACTGGGAACTATTTAATTCAAGCATTTGCAATCCAGTACTTCCTAAATTCTCCATCTTTCAATCTTATCCTATTGTCCAAAAAATATGGTTCATGCAGCCATCGTAATACTGTACAATGTGCAGCTGCCTCTGGCAGTAGTATTGTCCCTCGGATTCCCACGGAGGTCCTGCATTCTGATGTTGTGTTCCATCCTGAAGCCCACTGCCTCCTCACGGCCTGCTCCTGAAAGATTTTCTTTGCTTCTGGGTCTGCATAGACTCTCTTCCTCTTCCTTCATACCCACAAAGTACCACAAACATTAGATTATTTTAGAGAACAGATTTCTACTGAAGGCTTAGAGATATTAGAAGGTAATTATAGTCAGTGAAGGAAATACCCTCAAATTTGATAGCAGACGTCACTGTTCCTAGAAATAGATTAGCCATTCTCCATTCTTAAAAATTTCTCACTGGCTGGAACGCTCTGCACTGACTTAACCTCCTAGCGTGTTGCTGGGGCTACACCCCCTCCAGCTCTGTCGTACGTCTCATGCTTCTTCGTAATCTTCTAGAGACCCAAAATTTCTTCTTCATTTGTTTACTCTGGGACCTTTGTGCTAGGTTGGGACCATCCTAATCCATCTCTGAGATTTTAGTAATGTAGAGTTTTGAACAAGAAGGGGTTAAACATTTATCTGTCTTTTGCGGCAGCTTCATGGCTCCTATGTAAAATTTTCCACTTTCTACTCCAAAGACCAGATATGTCTACATACTTAGGGACACTCAGAAAAGGCAGCCTTGGCAAATACACCAAAGTCCCTATTGTCTCTTTTCCCTAGGGCGGCAAGTGCTTAGTCCTCTAATATTTACAAAATCAAGGAGGGGCATTCTAGCAGTAGGTCAAGAAAATCTGTTTCAAGAGGAATCTCTGTGTCTGTCTACACAAAGAAGAATTTGGCAGCTTTTATTACTAAAATATTTTTAGTATATAATATTTGCTCTTCCAGGCACCTTGTTACAAGAACATGATCTTATTTTAGAAAGAAGAAACTCTATATTCATAGAAATATATAGAAGCAAACTTAGAGGAAAACACAACCAACTGTTAGGCTAGTTATAGCTGAGGAGTGAGGTTAATTTGGAGGAGTTCTATGAGAGGGGAATAGAAGGACAAAGTAGTGAGAGGGATTTTCACTTTATGTAGTACATACGTCTGTATATTCTTAAAGACTCCAATGTATTATTTTTGTCATTGTATTTAAAATTCAAGAATAAAGCATCCTGACATTAAACAAAAAGGAAAGGTTGTAAATGAAGACAATAAGGCCAGCTTCATAATAGCTTTCAGCAATGCTGAGTTTCAGGAAATAATGGAACAGTACATTACAATTTTGAAGGGAAAAAAGTGTACGAGAAGGATTTTTGACTTCAGCTACTTTTCCATTCCTGATGGCAACGGGAAGAAATCCTCAGGTAGTCAAAAGTTCAGCAAGTATACCTTGCTTATATTCATATGGGAAAAAAATTGTGCCATAATATATGTACTTCTATGTCTTATTCCAGCTAAACAGGTAAAGACTCAAAATAAAAAATCAAAGAATGTGTAATTTGTAGTATAAAATGATTGAAGAAGAAGAAAGATCAATAAAAGAGAGAATGCATTAATCTATTCAGGAAATATTAATTTAAATATCATTAAATACCAATTGTGTGTCAGGAACACTTCTAAGATTTTAAATGCATCATCAACAAATAAAACAAAGACCTCTGCTCTTCCAGAGCTTTCATTCTAATTACATAATAGACTAGATGGTCCCAATATTTGAAAAAAAAAAAAAAAGGGAGAGATGCCTGGCAAAAGGCATCTAGAGTATGGGGAAGGGGGTAGCCAGATTATAATTTCCACAATGCCGTTTTAGAGGTAGATGTAAAAATCTGCAATAAGCCAATGAAAATAATCTAGTACTATATTAGAAGGATAATATGCCCAAAATAGTATGCGGAATTTATTCTTAGAATACAAGCTTATGTAGGGGCACAAGGGTGGCTCAGTCAGTTAAGCCTCTGCCTTCAGCTCAGATTGTGATCTCGGGGTCCTGGGATCCACCCCCACATAGAGCCATGCATTGGGCTCCCTGCTCAGGGGGAAGTCTGCTTCTCCCTCTACCCTCCCCACTGCTTGTGTGCACTTGCTCTCTCTCTCTCTCTCAGATAAGGAAAATCTTAAAAAAGAAAAAAAGAATACAAGCGCATTTATAACTAGCAAATTTATTAACATTGCCCATCAGTAATAGGTCAAAGGAGAAAAGCAACATGATACTCCCACACATACCCTAATATCATGCCATAAAATTTTGTATATATTCCTGAGAAAAGCCTTGGAAAATAAGCAAGGGAGAAAATTTCCTTAACATTATAATGAATATAAAAATCTAGACGCAACATTTTGAATGCGGAAACAACAGAAACATTTCCTTTAAAATTCAGCAACAACAAAAAATCCTAATGTCAATACTATTTAACAATACTTTGTAAATTTGCAAAACAATGAAAGAGCTAAAGGGAAAAACAGTATCACTATTAAAGTAAGGGAAAAGGTATTTTACAAATCACTGCTTTGTTGATCTGGAAGACTCAAGAAATTTTAACAAAAATTATTCGAACTAGGGACACCTGGGTGGCTCAGTCGGTTAAGTGTCTGCCTTCTGCTCGGGTCATGATCCCAGGGTCTTGGGATGGAGCCCTGCATCGGGCTCCCTGCTCAGCGGGGAGCCTACTTCTCCCTCTCCCACTGCCACTCCCCCTGCTTGTGTTCTCTTTCTCTCTCTCTGACAAATAAATAAATAAAATCTTTTAAAAAAATTAGGAGTTAGGAAGATGTTCAGATGCAAACATACATATAAAATATTAGCAGGTGCTTCTTTTCACCAGCAATAATCTAGTCTAAATTATGATGGCGAAACTATTTTATTCTACGCCATCAAAAATAATTAAGCACATTTTTAAAAAGATTTTATTTATTTATTTGACAGAGATAGAGACAGCCAGCGAGAGAGGGAACACAAGCAGGGGGAGAGGGAGAGGAAGAAGGAGGCTTCCCGCTGAGCGGGGAGCCTGATGCGGGGCTCAATATCCGGACTCTGGGATCACACCCTGAGCCAAAGGCAGATGCTTAACGACTGAGCCACCCAGGCACCCCAAAAATAATTAAGCACATTTGCAAATAAACACTAATAAGAAATCTGTGAAGGGGCATCTGTGTGGCTCAGTCAGTTAAGTGTCTGACTCTTGATCTCAGCTCAGGTCTTGATCTCAGGGTTGTGTGTTCAAGCCCTGCATTGGGAGAAGGAAGGAAGGAAGGAAGGAAGGAAGGAAGGAAGGAAGGAAGGAAGGAAGGAAGGAAGGAAAAATAATTTAGAAAACCATGTGTCATCTATATGAAGAAAATTAGAAAACAGAGATATAAATGGAGAAATATACCTTGTTCCCAAATGGGAATACTAAATATTATAAAGGTGGTTATTTAATTCTTCTGAAATAATTGAAAGGTTTAATGTGATTCTAATAAAAATCTTCTAAAAGAGTTCTTCTGATTTTTACTTGACAAAGAGATAAAATAGCTTATTTTTAAAGTATACAGTTTGGAATAGTAAAAAGTTTCAAAAGATGAAATAAAACAAGATAGAAAGACTAATGATGAGAGATTTGTCTTATGAGATAATAAAGCCTACAATAAACTTTCAGTTACCAAGATGCTGTGTCTCTAGGGCAAGAATTGACAGTTTGATCAGTGGAGCAATATAAAGATTCTAGAAACCAACACTCTTCTATGTAGAATTTAAAATATAGTTACATGCCCATCGTAAATCAGTATGCAAAGGGAGGAATATTCAGCAAATGATGCTGGAACAATTGGTTAGGTATTTAGCAAAAGATAAAGCTAGAATCTAGAAATGACTTAGTATTGTGCTTAAAATTAAGACAAAATAAAACTAAACAAAAGTTGACCAAACTAAACTAGAATAAACTATAAATAAGTATTTTATAGACTCTAGGATGGAGAAATGTTTTCCAAGAATAAAAGAAGAAATCACAAAGCGGAAAAACAGTAGGCTTAATTACTTAAGAACCTAAAACATGTTTCTTATAAATTACTATAAAATAAAGTTAAAAGAAATTTGACAACTTGGAAAATTATTTATAGACAAAGTCTTAGTCTTAAAATATTTTTTAAAATTACTCTCAATCAAGTGGAAAGGAAAGACCAAAAGCAACAAAGACAAGAAAGGAACAGAGAAAATCTTGGAAAAGACAAAACAAGCAACAAAATGGCACTCAATATATATCTACCAATAACTACTCTGAATGTAAATAGGCTAAGTGCTCCAATCAAAAGAGGGTGTCAGAATGGTTAAAACAACAACAACACAAGACCCACCTGTATGTTGCCTACATACTCATTTTAAACCTAAAGCTACCTGCACACTGAAAGTGAAGGGGTGGAGAAGCATTTACCTGCAAATGGGCATCAAAAGAAAGCTGGAACAGCAATATTTATAACAGACAAACTAGACTTTAAACCAAAGACTGTAACGAGAGATGAAGAAGGGCAAAATATCATAATAAAGGGGACCATCCAACCAGATCCAACAATTGTAAATATTTATGCAACCAACATGGGAGCACCCAAATATATGAAACACTTAATAACAAGCATAAAGGAACTCATTGATAATAATACAATAATAGCAGGGGACTCTAACATCCCACTTACATCAATGGGTAGGTCTTCTAAACAGAAAATCAACAAGGAAACAATGGCTTTGAATGACACACTCGAACCTGATGGATTTAACAGATATATTCAGAACATTCCATCTTAAAATAGCAGAATACCCACACTTTTCAAAGGCACATGGGACATTCCATTCTCCAAAGCAGATCACATACTAGGTCACAAAACTGGCCTCAACAAGTACAAAAATGTTGAGATCATACGATGCATCTTTCCTGACCACAACACTAAAACTCAAAGTCAACCACAAGAAAAAATTGGAAAGACCATAAATACATAGAGGTTAAAAAACATGCTACTAAACAATGAATGGGTCAATGAGGAAATCAAAGAAGAAATTTGAAAATACATGCAAACAAATAAAAATGAAAACACAATGGTCCAAAACCTTTGGGATGCAGCAAAAGTGGTCCTAAGAGGGAACTACATAGCAATTCAGGCCCACCATAAGAAGCAAGAAAAATCTCAAATAAACAATCTAACCTTACACCTAAAGGGGCTGGAAAAAGAACACCAAACAAAGCTCAAAGCCAGCAGAAGGACAATAATTAAGATTAGACCAGAAATAAATGATATAGAAATTAAAATGGATATAGAATAAATGATATAGAAACTAAAAAACAAAACAAAACAAAAAAACAGATCAATGAAACCAGGAGCTGCTTCTTCGAAAAAGTTAATAAAATTGATAAATCCTAGTCAAACCTATCAAAAAGAAAAGAAAAATAACTCAAATAAATAAAATCACAAATGAGAGAGCAGATATAACAACCAACACCACAAAAATACAAACAATTATAACAGAATATTATGAAAAACTATATGCCAACAAATTGAGCACCTTGGAAGAAATAGAATAATTCCTAGAAACACAAACTACCAAAACTGAAACAGGAAGTAGAAAACTTGAACAGACTGATAACCAGCAAAGAAATTGAATCACTCATCAAAAATCTCCCAAAAAACAAAAGTCCAGGGCTAGATGGCTTCACAGGCGAATACTACCAAATATTTAAAGAAGAGTTAATACCTATTCTTCTCAAACTATTCCAAAAAATAGAAAAGGAAGGAAAAGTTCCAAATTCATTCTTTGAGGCCAGCATTACCCTGATACCAAAACCAGATAAATATTCCACTGAAAAAGAGAACTATAGGCCACTATCCCTGATGAACATGGATGCAAAAATTCTCAATCAAATACTAGCAAACCGATTCCAAAAGTTTGCATCACAATTCCAGACTTCAAGTTACATTACAAAGCTGTAGTGATCAAGACAGTATGGTGCTGGCACTAAAGCAGACATGCAGATCAATAGGACAGAATAGAAAACCCAGAAATGGACCAACAACTATATGGTCAACTAACCTTCAACAAAGCAGAAAAGAATATTAAATGGAAAAAAGACAGTCTCCGGGCACCTGGGTGGCTCAGTTGTTAAGCGTCTGCCTTTGGCTCAGGGCGTGATCCCAGAGTCCTGGGATTGAGCCCCACATCAGGCTCCTCCGCTGGGAGCCTGCTTCTTCCTCTCCCACTCCCCCTGCCTGTGTTCCCTCTCTCGCTGGCTGTCTCTCTCTCTGTCAAATAAATAAATAAAATCTTAAAAAAAAAAAGTCTCTTCAACAAATGCTGTTGGGAAAACTGGACAGCTGCATGCACAAGAATGAAACTGGGCCACTTTCTTACACCATACACCAAAATTAATTCAAAATGGATGTAAGACCTGAACGCGAGACAGGAAACCATCAAAATCCTAGAGGAGAAACAGGCAGTAACCTCTTTGACGTGGGCCATAGCAACTTCTTAGATAATGACTCCTGAGGCAAGAGAAACAAAAGCAAAAATGAACTACTGGGACTTCATCAAAATAAAAAGCTTTTGCACAACAAAGGAAACAATTAACAAAACTAAAAGGCAGGGGCGCCTGGGTGGCTCAGCCGGTTAAACATCTCCCTTTGGCTCAGGCCAAGATTTACAGATTCAGGCATCCAGCCCCATGTCAGGCTCCCTGTTCAGAGGGGAGTCTGCTTCTCCCTCTCCCTCTGACCCTCCCCACCGCCTGTGCTCTCTCTCTGGTGTGTGAACTCTCTCTCTCACAAGTAAATAAATACAATCTTAAAAAAAAAAGACAAAAAACCTAAAAGTCAACATATGGAATGGGGAAGATATTTGCAAATGACATATCTGATAAAGGGTTAGTATCCAAAATATATAAAGAACTTATAAAACTGAACACCCAAAAAACAAACAATCCAATTTAAAAATGGGCAGAAGACATAATACACATTTTTTCCAAAGAAGACATCCAGATGGTCCACAGACACATGAAAAGATTCTCAACATCAATCATCATCAGGGAAATACAAATCAAAGCTACAATGACAAATCACCTAACACCTGTCGTAATGTAAATGTAAATGTCAGAATATAAAATTAACAACTCAAAAAACAACAGGTGTTGGTGAGGATGTGGAGAAAAGGGAACCCTCTTGCACTGTTGGTGGGAATGCAAACTGGTGCAGTCACTCTGGAAAACAGTATGGAGGTGCCTCAGAAAGTTAAAAATAGAGGGGCGCCTGGGTGGCTCAGTCGTTAAGCGTCTGCCTTCGGCTCAGGGCGTGTGATCCAGGAGTCCTGGGATCGAGCCCCACATCAGGCTCCTCCGCTGGGAGCCTGCTTCTTCCTCTCCCACTCCCCCTGCCTGTGTTCCCTCTCTCGTGGGCTGTCTCTCTCTCTGTCAAATAAATAAATAAAATCTTAAAAAAAAAAAAAAGTTAAAAATAGAGCTACCCTACAATCCAGCCATTGCACTACTAGATATTTACTCAAAGAATACAAAAATACTAATTAGAAGGGATACTTGCCCCCCAGTGTTTATAGCAGCATTATCTACAATAGCTAAATAGAAAGAGCCCAAATGTCCATCAAATGATGAATGGATAAAGAAGATGTGGTGTGTGTGTGTTTGTGTGTGTGTATATATATATATATATTCCTCAGCCATCAATGTTACTCAGCCATCAAAAAGAATGAAATCTTGCCATTTACAACAACGTGGATGGAGCTAGAGTATTATGCTAAGGGAAGTAAGTCAGTCAGAGAAAGACAAATACTATACGATTTCACTCATATGTGGAATGTAAGAAACAAAATAGAGGAACATGTTGGTGGAAGGAGGGGGCAAAGCAGGAGACAGACCCTTAACTGTAGAGCAAACTGATGGTGACCAGAGGGGAGGTGGGGGGGGGTGAAACAGGTGATGGGGATTAAGGAGTGCACTTGTGATGAGCACAAGATGATGTACAGAAGTGTGGAATCGCTGTACTGTACACCTGCAGCTAATATTACACTGTGTGCTAACTAAATGGGATTTAAATAAAAATTTAAAAAATAAGTAAATAAAAGAAAATTACTGCCAACTCAAGAAGAAACACTGCTACCTCAAGAGATACTAGTGAATAAAAGACATGGACAGATAATTCACCAAAGAGGTGAAAGCAGCAAAAAATGTCCAAAAAAATTGATCTTTTAGTTATGAAAAAAATGTTGGTTAAAATAACAATGAAACAATGTTTTCCTGATTCCAAATTTGAAAGAACTTTTAAAAAGCTATAATGCTCAGTGTTAGTGAGGGTTACACTAGCATTAAAATCCTGCCTGGACAATAATTTTGAAGAAGTATACCAAAGTAGTTATATATTAACATCCTTTGACTTAAGCAACCTTATTACTTGGCATTCATGTTATTATTATTATTATTATTTTTAAGATTACCAAGGTGTTTTTTTTTTTAAGATTTTATTTATTTATTTGACAGAGAGAAAGAACACACAAGCAGGGGTGGGCAGCAGACAGAGGGAGTAGCAGACACCCCACTGAGCAGGGAGCCTGACATGGGGCTGGATTCCAGGACCCTGAGATCATGACCTGAGCCGAAGGCAGCCGCTTAACTGACTGAGCCACCCAGGTGCCCCTGGAGTTCATGCTTTTGAGACAGGTGTTATTTAAAAGGCTTAATTATCTAACAATAGAAAAGAATTGTTAAATGTTGAAAGACTAATAATATTGCAGCCATTATAAATCATATCCTTCAAGAAATCAGTAACATTCAAAAACATTCACAAGGCAAATAAAAAACTAGAAAGCCAAGTTGTTCATGTACCATGGCCATAAGTCTGTGCACACGCACATACAAAGAGCAACACGTGTGGAGGAACATGTCGGCTTCAGAGCTCGGCAGGAAGTGGGACGCGCGAGGGGCAGATGCAGTCGTGAAGCAGGTACTGGTTTTGGATCACGACTTGTTTTCTCCTTTAGCTTCTTTTTTTTTTTCCATAGGTGACTCAATTTTTTTTTTAATTTTAATTTTTTTATTATATTATGTTAGTCACCATACAGTACATCCCTGGTTTCTGATGTAAAGTTCCATGATTCATTAGTTGCGTATAACACCCAGTGCACCATGCAATACGTGCCCTCCTTACTACCCATCACCGGTCTATCTCCTTTAGCTTCTTTCAAAGAAGAATGTGGCCAATAGTCTTTGGTTCTGGCTTGGGATTGGGAATGACCTACTCCAATTGTCAGCATGATTTCCAGGCTCCATTTTCTTCTACATGGAAAGTATGTCAAGGAGCAGGCGCAGTGACTTCCACCTGAGAACGTCCCAGTGCGAGGAAAAGAGAAACGATGTTTATTCTTTAGGAATACTGCCTGCCCTGGAGTAAGCTGACATTCTTCCGTAACAATGTTATCTGTAATACTTGAAACTCCAGCACACTGTTTGTGTATCTGAAACGAAGTCTGTTTCCTATTTTGTATTTTCTCTCTGGAAATTGCAAGGAGGTGGTCTTAAGAGCAATAAATTAAGAGTAGGCACCCAAAACAAAAACAAAGACAAATACATATGCAGACCTAAAAATGCTACAGGAAAATACCCAAAACCTAATTTCACCTTTATGGGTGGATTATGAATGTGTTTTCTTTTATTCTCTTTCTTTTTTGGAAATTTTGAAAACACTGCGAATATTATATTTTTACAATAATTAAGGAATTTGGAGGAGAAGGAATAAGGAGATACCCCTAAACCTAAGAAACATTCATTCATTCATACACCGATTTAACCAATATTTACTTACCAAGGGTCCACTGGTGACAGTCAGTGTCAGGTCCTCAGTGTCCACGCAAAGGGTGAACAAAACAGGCAAGATTCCTTCCCCCAGTGACCTTACAGTCCCTGTGCATCTCAAGGTTTGTATTTCTGGTTTTCAGCCTCTCCTTTCCTAGTATTATCTCACTCAGTATAAATAGGTTGCATTTTCTCATACTCAGCAAAAAAAGGGGGGGGGGGAATTAGCTTGCTTTACTGCAAAGAAAAGCTAGCAACCAATTCTCTTAAGTTGCTATCCTTTTGCTCTAATAGGCTGCCGTCCCCGAAGCTAACTCTCTTCCTGAAGGAAGACTGTCAGCAATAGCACCTTCCTTTCTCTCTGATGTGTTACCAGCCCAGGAGCTCAGTTTAGCAGAGTTCTGTGCTGAGGCCCAAACGGAATGCATTGTTTCTTTTAAATAAACAGTAAGATGGGCTTCAGGAAGACCTACAGTGAGCTACATTTCCCCCAAGATTTTGTTGATATTCCCACAATACAGTGTGCGTGGGTGTGTGTGTGTGCGTGTGCGTGCGTGTGCGTGTGTGTGCGCGTGCGTGTATGGTGCACTAATGCGCAGGTACTGTACACACATAATATACGTGCACTAGACTGCTCAAGTGAAACTGAGCAATGAAGTCGAAATATATTTCATAAATGATTCCAAAATTAACCTTCGGTAAAGCTACGGCCCTTCAACTTACCAACCGGATGGACCAGAATTTTAAAGCATTATTTTTCCTTCAGTTGGGAACACCTTCTGTCAGGCGGTCATTGGTCACTTAGAGAATCCCTTCCAAGTGGCAGTAATGGTCCTAGCCACTGGGGAGATGGAGCTGAAGGAGGCAGTCTTTGGTGAGCAGAGGCGCAGAAAACACTACTGTACTGGGAGCTAAGGGCCACGTTCCCGGTATTTTCAAGAAGCTTTCGGAGCCAAAGGAGAGATCATCTCATAGATTCTCCTGAACACGTGCTGTGTGTGTTAAATTTGCACACGTGTAGAAGCTCAAATGGCACACAAAATGGGGGCAGGAAAAGAGGCACGTGAAAACCGAGGAACCAACAAGAATACTAGAAGGTGTGAACCATGGGGCGCCTGGGTGGCACAGCGGTTAAAGCGTCTGCCTTCGGCTCAGGGCGTGATCCCGGCGTTACCGGATCGAGCCCCACGTCAGGCTCCTCCACTATGAGCCTGCTTCTTCCTCTCCCACTCCCCCTGCTTGTGTTCCCTCTCTCGCTGGCTGTCTCTATCTCTGTCGAATAAAATAAATAAAATCTTAAAAAAAAAAAAAAAAAAAGAAGGTGTGAACCAGGATAATGTATCGACCTGCTAATGGTTGCTTTGTTTCTGCTGCCGTAAAGTAATGGAAAAGGATGTGAGCTCTTTGTGTTTTTCTCATGTTTTCTCTCCTCCCCATTCTGACAAGCTATGGAACGCTACTCTAAATCCCTTTCCTAGCTATTAATTCAATCTTCCCGCAAGCACCCTGAGAGAGGAACTACCATTCTCTCCAGTTTACAGATAAGAAAACTGAAGCACAGAACAGATATATAACTTACTGCTTAGTGACAAACCAGAATTCAAACAGAGATTGGGTCAAAGCCTATACTCTACAAACACTACCCACACAAAAGATTCATATGCAGGATATAAAAAAGATCTCCTGCAATTCAAGAAGAAAAACCACGGCAAAATAGTCACGGTAATAAAATTCATAGAAGAAATCTGATTGGCAATAAACATGCAAAAAGATATTCAGCTTTATTTAGTTTTTGCAAAATAAAAGCCAGTAAAGCAACAACACCGTGCCGTTTTTCTGTCATCAAATAGGCATATATTAAAAAGTCCTACAGTGTCAATTATTTGCAAAGATTGGGGGGAAATGGAATTGTCATACATTATTGGTAAGAATATGAATTGGCATAACAACTTTAGAGAGCAATTGGTAGCAGCTATACAAACTTTATGACCCAGCAGTCCACTCTGGATGTACAAACTAGAAAAAATTCTCCCATGTGTGCAGCACAAAACACGTAATGACAGCAATTAATCTATTGTTTTTAATCTATTAAATCTGACAGCCTAAACGTCTATCACAAAGGGAACAGACAAGGAGCGCCTAGGTGGCTCTGTCGGTTGAGCGTCCGACTCTTGATTTCAGCTTAGGTCATGGTCTGGGGGTTGTGGGGTGGAGCCCTGCACGGGGCTCCGCACTCCACAGGGAGTCTGCTAGGGATTCTCTCCCCCTTCCTCTGCCCCTCCCCCTGTGTGCAAGTGTGAGTGCATGCGCTGTCTCTCAAGTAAATTAATAAAACTTTAAAGATTTTTATTTATGTATTTGAGAGAGAGAAAATGAGAGAGAGAGAGAGCATGAGAGGGGGGAGGGTCAGACGAAGAAGCAGACTCCCTGCTCAACACGGAGCCCGACAAGGGACTCAATCCTGGGACTCTAGGATCATGATCTGAGCTGAAGGCAGTTGCTTAACCAACTGAGCCACCCAGGCAACCAATAAATAAATCTTTAAAAAACAAACAAACAAAAAAACCCCAAAGGAACAGGCAAAACTCATTATCAAATCATGTTGTGAAATACCACAGAGTGAATAAAAAATTTGAGCTACATATAAGTTACCTATGTCTGTAAGCAATTAACCACCATTAATTCTGGGTTGCAGGAGACTAGATATTTGTTGTATTATTCTTCTTGTTTTGGCATATCTTTAAAATTTCTTAGAAAAAAACCCACAATCTCCTAGGCAAGAGATCCTAAGGATCTTTCCAACCCTTAGAAAAAGATGATCTCTCCTCCTATCTCAAGGAAAGAGGCATAACTGTCACAAGATACCATAAATATCTCAGATCCCAATTGTATTTCCCACTTTTTGCCACTTTCTTGACTTCGCAGAGGCAGATAATTAGGTTTTTTGAAAGATTTATGATTATTTGACCCCCTCCCCACCTACCTTCCTTGGGTTTGGATTGTTGGTTCCAGGGCTAAAGGGTATCTTTTTTTTTTTCTTTCAGATTTTATTTATTTATTTATTTATTTATTTATTTATTTATTTATTTATTTGAGAGAGTGTGAGCGAGAGAGAGAGAGCACAAGCAGGGGGAAGGGGAGAGGGAGAAGCAGACTCCCTGTTGAGCAGGGAGCCCGATGCGGGGCTCAATCCCAGGACTCCAGGATCACAACCTGAGCTGAAGGCAGATGCTTAACCCACTGAGCCACCCAGGTGCCCTTCACTTTTGGATTTAATCAGAATGTTTTAGATTATGTTAAAAGCCTGGTATTAATCAGAATGCTGTGGATTGTTTGCTTTGAAGTTATTTAGAGATAAAAGAACCTCAAATCAAACTGCCTTAAACCAAAACTGAAGCCCACTGACTCATATATCTGGGAATTCCAGGGGTTAACAGTTCCTTCAGGTGTGGCTAGACCCAGGAACTTAAATAGATTCTTCTTCCTCCTCCTCTTTCTTCTCCTTCTTTTCATATTCCTCCTCAGTTTTTAATTCTGCTCTTGTTGGCCTCATTTTCTCCTACTAGAGATGGACTTGTTCTATGCATTTAGGGAAGATGATTGCCAGCAGCTCCAAGTTCACACGCTCGGAGTTCAGTAACTCCAATGGAAAGATAGACACTTTTTCTCAGTGTCCATATATCAATATCAAGAAAGGGTTTTGATATCCTTGTTTGGGCCAAGTGTCTCTCCCTTGGACCACTTACTTTTGCCATGAGGTGTGGGCACCGTGACAATACCCTACCAGAACAAAATGGAATGGGAATGGAGCAGTTACCCCAATGGAAGAAGGGTACCATTACCAGACAAAAAGGAAGAGAGGCTGGGCAGCAACACTAATTGGTACCACAAGTCCACTAGAAATTCTATTTATTCCTAAATTTACATGTAACATCTTTCCATTAGTGGTTCTATGGATAATTTAAATGGAATTTTAAAGAAAAATAAACTTCTAGGGATGCCTGGGTGGCTCAGTTGGTTGAGCGTCTGCCTTTGGCTTGGGTCATGATCCCAGGGTTCTGGGATCGAGTCCCACATCGGGGTCCCTACTCAGTGGGGAGTCTGCTTCTACCTCTGCCTGCTGCTCCCCCTGCTGGTGTGCGCGTGTGCTCGCTCTCTCTCTGACAAATAAATAAATGAAATCCTAAAAAAAAAAAGGCCTTCTAAGATACATGCATTCCTATGCTTACTGCAGCATTGTCTACAATAACCCAATTATGGAAGTAGTCCAAATGTCCATTGACTGGTGGATAAAGATGTGATACATATATACAAAACAGAATATTACCCAG
The DNA here is from genome assembly GCF_024610735.1 of Ursus americanus. NCBI lineage: Eukaryota > Metazoa > Chordata > Mammalia > Carnivora > Ursidae > Ursus > Ursus americanus. Next base: position 2,928,898 of record NC_142142.1, read on the forward strand.
CCATAAAAAGGACTGAAATCTTGTCATCTGCAATGATGTGGCTAGAGCTAGAAAGTATTATGCTAAGTGAAATAAGTCCGTCAGAGAAAGACAAATACCATATGATTTCACTCATATGTGGGATTTAAGAAGCAAAACAAATGAACACAGGGGAGAAAAAGAGAGGAAAACCAAGAAACAGACTCTTAACTCTAGAAAACAAACTGATGGTTCCCAGAGGGGAGGTGGGTGGGGGGATGGGTTAAATAGGTGCTGGGGATTAAGGAGCGCACTCGTTGTGATGAGCACTGGGTGATGTATACAAGTGTTGAATCACTATATCACACACCTGAAACTAATACTACACTGAATGTTAACTAACTGGAATCTAAATGAAAATTTAAAAAAAGAAAAATGGCCTTCTCTGACATCCTTCTATGGAGGCCAGCATGGCGGTGGCAGGATCAACATGATGGAGGATGGCAGTTCCAAAGCCCAAGTGATGGCCCCAGAGCAAAGTAGGTAGACACCTGAGGCTTTTATGAAAGTAGTTATGAGAAGCTAGATGATAATAGAGAAGTCTTCAGCATCAAGTAGCCTCAAAATAGATATGAGACAAAATTCTTCTTCCCTGAAATACGTAGAGAAGGAAAAGTCTCGGATGGTCTATTAGACAGAATTACCCAGAGAAACAGAAGCAATAGTATATACATATATTCTGACATGCTTCTTTACAATGAAATATATGTATGTGAGATATATATATATATTTGTGTGTGTGTATGTATATCTCCTATATATATATATACATCTCCTACTGGTTCTGTTTCTCTGGATAACCCTAATACAATATAATAAAATATTTATCATTAGGTATTAGATCATGCAATTATGGAGGCTGAGAAGTCCCAAAAGCTGCAGTCAGCAAGCTGGAGACCCAGGAGAGCGGATGTGTAATTCTAGTCTGAGTCTGAAGGTCTGAGAACCAAGAGAACTAATAATGTAAGTTCTACTCTGAAAGCCAACAGACTCAAGACCCAAGAACTAATGTTTCAATCTGAGTCTGAAGGCTGGAGAAGACCAGCTCAGTAGTCAAGTAGGGTGAGTTCCTTCTCATGTGGCCATTTTGTTCTTTTCAGGCCTTCAACTGATCAGGTGTGGACCACCCACATTAGGAGAGCAATCTGCTCTACTCAGTCTAACAATTCAAATGTTAATCTCATCCTGAAACACTCTCCCAGACACACCCAAAATAATGTTTGACCAAATGTCTGGGCACCGCATGGCCTAGTCTGATTGACACATAAAATTGACCATCACAGAAAGGGACGGGGAGATGTCCCTCTTTTATATGCCTAAGATTTTTGGGTAGTATACCTCTTCTCACCACACTCTTCTCACTCCCTTCTGCTTCTTTGTTTGGCTCTTTATTCCCTCTTTCATTCTTCTTACCTCTTGTGCCCTCTTCCCCTCCTTTCTGACATGCTTTTTTCCACATTTTATATTTTCTTATGGAAATTAAAGTCTTTTTTGGTAAAAAAAAAAAAAGAGAGAGAGAGAATTGCAGACTTTTCAGTAAAGACTGTTATCATTTGACTCATTTACTAAACATGAGAAAACTAACTCTCCATGGCTGTGACATGATGAGAATTGTACAGAAAGATATGCCTAACAATATTAGGACATATTTAATATCATAAGGATATCTCCTTGGAGAAAGAAAACTCCAGAAAATCTGTGGGAGGAGGCCACTTCCTTGAGCATCTTGACTTCTTATCACAGAACTGATGGACACAGGATCAAAGGACACCAAATGCCTTCTGAAGACCTGAATGAGGAATGGAGGGTGTCTTGAGTGGTTACCCCACCTACTCTCAACAAGCAGGAGGACTCTGTAGGCTTTAGTACTGGTATTTATACTGTGTCTGGCTGGCTAATCACCCACTTGTCCCCAAAGTTTACTTTCGAACTCAGTCATACAGGCAGTCACCCCTCATTTCCTGGTGCAAATTTAGTTCCAGTGTCCACAATGGGAAAGACCAACGCACACAGCTTTCCTCCTACTTTCTATCAGGACTGCATGCTGTCACCAGATCCTGACTTCATGGCTGTCTAGTCAAATGGAAGTATGAGTGCTTTTTTCTTCTCCCAGGGGAAACATCTGCCCTCCCTGAGTGTGGCCATGCTGTGAAAAGAGAGATTGTAAAGTATCGCTCTATAGCCTCTTCCCCAGCAGCTGATCACCAGGCAAAATGTCAGAGCAGCTGGTGCTCATCAATTCACCCTCCGTGATTTCAAATACCAATTAGAATTGTGAACTCCTAATTGCCTCATTTCTATCCATTTTAAAGTAATTAATAAGTAATTGAGTAATGCATTGATGATAGCCTCAACCACGTTCCCTACGATCAGCTCTTGTATATGGCCATCTTTATGACCTGTGGGGAGCACTGCACTCAGGTCATGTCTTGTTAATAGCCCCCAAGCTGGCCCTGTAAAGCAATAATTTCTTACCAGGGAAATTTGTTTTCTTCCCCCAAAGCAGTTAAAAAAAAAAACAACCCAAAACCAAAACCAACCAACAACCAAACAAACAAAAACACCCAAAAAACAAAACAAAACAAATTCAATATTTGAGCTGTGATTTGTCAGACAGCTTTTAAAATTTTTGTCCTCCTCTTGCATGTCCCGTCCCTTCCTCTATTCAATTGATTCTCCCACTTAAACTCAGAGGGAGTTGTCAACATAGAGTGATTTCTAATTGCAGGAAGCCTTATCGCATGACTGCTCCTGAGCACACAGTTCCTTCAGGGGCTGGAACATTCACTTGGACTCCCAGTTTTGTTTCACCGTAATTATAGCTTATATCAGCTGTGAGATGTGAAGGGACTTATTAACCTTTGGGTTTTGATTCAAGGGGAAGGATGACCACTGCAAACCACCCAGACCATCAGGAGGGCTGCAAGCAGGAAGCACAGTCATTATTAGATCTCCAAAGAGATTGAAACTTGCTGGTCTCATGATGACCTCCAGCAGCTGAGAGCCAGGGTGACCAAGTCATTTAGAAATGGCTCGAGAAAGCACTGGCAGTCTCATCAAATATCACCAGTCTTCAGCCTGAGGGGTTTGGGGGTTTGGAGATGGAAACTCTCATTCTAAAGATGCAGGATAAGAGTTCTTGCTTTCTGAGTGTGGACAAGAGATTACTGGAGATAATTTACAGGGCTTGGGTAGGATAGGGTCTTTTCCAGCAAAGTGCCCTTCTATTATTTCTTCTTTCCCATGGATTCACAACAGCTCTTTCTCCACTGGTCTCTTTCATCTAGAATATTAATATAGTAAAGTACCTCGCTTAAACAAACAAAAACCAAAACGGCTCTCCCCTGACCATTCCTCTCACCTCTAGGGATTACCCTGTGTCACAGACAGGCTTTCCATTTGCAGTGCCACACCCTCCTCAACAGGTCCATCCCCAAGTGCAGACAGCTCCATGGTATTAAAACAGTGTTTTCTCAAAGAGGTGATGGGGTGATTGTGGGGAAGAAACATATAAAGGGTGGACACAGACGGACACCACCATGGGACATATGCTCCTGATCTCTAACCTGTGCTCCCAGATGAGAACTAGTGCTTTAGAATTACATCATGTTAACTTCTCATTTTGGAGCCTTTTGATCTGTCCTCTATATAATGAAATCAAAACTCTGTGCCTGCTAGTTGGATCCAAAACTGGGAGACATGAAGAGCAGGTTATAACATATACAGTCACTCCCTTAGGCTGGGTTCGCCAGGAACAATCTTTGCCACCAAGATTTGATGCAGGAGGTTTACTGAAGACTGTCCTTGAGAACAATACCTGTAAATGAGTAGGACAAACTGGATTTTGCTAAGAGAGGTTAAAGTGGTATGTGGTTGCACTGAGGTTTCAGCCAATCTCATGGGAGCTCTGAAACTGAGATGTTCTTCACAGATCTCCTGAACTGAGGCAAGGAGTCTGGGTTCTGATATCCCTGCATCAACAAGTCATTGAATGCAGGCTGCCCCTGGGAGGAAGCATAATCTTGGACCAGGACAGTTTCTGTGGAAGCATAGTTACCTTTCCTCCCTTCAAGTCACCCTCCTCAAGCTCGTGCAGGTATCCCAGCCTTCTCCCGTCCCTTCTTATGCAGAAGTACAGTAGGCTTCTCGAAAAACTGAGGTGACTTTGTTCATTCCCCTCAACGCGTTCTGTGAGAGCAGGATTTGTTTTGTCCCTTCTCTCCCTCTCTAGGAAGTGGGCTCTCTATTCCCCTCCAACAACAAGCAGCCACAGCCAGGCCTTTTTTCCCAGATACTTCCTTCTAATCTCAAGTACTTCCTCTAAAACCTGTTCAAAAGGTGACTAATCAAAGTCTAATGCAATTCTGAGGGAAGAGACTGGAACTCTTCCATATCTTTTGTCTATCCTTCCCTTTAGAGTTTCAGTGACTTCCCAGTTATCAAAACCAAAGGACACTTTGTACTTCTCAATTCATTTGACATCTCTAGAATATGAGCTTACTTTACACTTTGAAACTCCCTTCTCTCCCTCCCCCGTGTTTTTTTGACCTCACATTCTCTTCACATTCTGTTTACTTCTGGCTCCAATCTCTGAGGTTCTAGACTCCTCTTTCTGTCTATCCTCAAAACACCAATATAGTATCTAGATAATACTAAAACCCCAGAAATTGTATTTACTATTACATTCTTTCTTCACACACCAACCATATGCTATTGATGTCCATATCTATCAATCTGGCTCATACAGCCTTCAGGAGCAATTTTGCTAAATACGTGTGCTGTATATATTAGATGTATTTGTACATTTATATTCAAATGTCTTAGACAAGTCGTATACAGTATGTCCTCTTTTTCTCTAAACCCAATTCTCCTCCTACATTCCCTGCCTCAAGAAGTGTATCACTTGACATACCCATCACCAAGCCATCCTTGGCTCTGGCTTCTTCTCAGTCCAAGTGTAATCAAACAACAAGTCTGTTTATTCTACTTGCTAAGTAGCTTTTGAATCTCTCCACTATTCTTCCCATTGCTACGGCCCTAGGAGAAGCCTCATAAATTCTCACCTAAACCTCTTTGAGAGCTTCCTAATGGGTTTCCTCCCTCCATTCTCCCCTCCTCCAACTCATTTTCCACACTGCTAACAGAATGATATGCTTAAAACACACATCTAATCTTATTGCTCCCTTCCTTAAAAGCCTTCAACTTCCGATTGCCTTCTGGATAATGTTCAAATTCTTTGTCATGGCATTAAAAGAAACCCCAGGATCTGGCTCTTGCCCAACTCCCTAGCCTTATCTCTTGCCACACTCCACCACAGACACACCAGATCTTCTGTCATTTCCAAAATTTTTCATGCTCCTCCTATGGGCATGTCTTGCTTCTGCTGATTCATTTGGACCATCCTTTCCCACATATGGAGACTATTTTTCAGAAATGAGTTGTGTGTCCATAGCACTTCTCATCTGACCACACCGTCCAAGGAGAAGAACTATAGGGGTGAGAACTGGTTGGTAAGTTTTACTTGAGCACTCTGGAGCCCATACAATTGGAGGGGTAGAGATAAATGGAGATAGTTCCTAGAGATAAAGAAGAGAACCTCCATAACTTCAAAATTAAAGTTAGGAAAAATAAAGCATAAAAGATATTTAGGATTCTGAGAAGATAGAAATCTAAATTCAATTTGCTACTGACACAACCCAACAAATGGTGAAGAGAAAACACAGAAAAGTTATCATCATTGGAAAACAGAGGCGGACAAAACCAACATACCTGTAATGTTAGGTTCATAAAACATGTTCAAAGGAAAATGGATTTAAAAGACAATCACAGGGGCGCCTGGGTGGCGCAGTCGTTAAGCATCTGCCTTCGGCTCAGGGCGTGATCCCGGCGTTCTGGGATCGAGCCCCACATCAGGCTCCTCTGCTGGGAGCCTGCTTCTTCCTCTCCCACTCCCCCTGCTGTGTTCCCTCTCTCACTGGCTGTCTCTCTGTCAAATAAATAAATAAAATCTTTAAAAAAATAAATAAAAATTAAAAAAAATAAAATAAAAGACAATCACATGCCCACTGCCTGGAATTAGTCACTGCACACAAGTGGAGGCTGGCTAGGTGGCAGCTCTCGTGGCCTGCTGAGGTCCCGCTGCCTGACTGTAGCTACTCTACTTTCGTGGAAATAGATAAAGCCAAAATGAGCCCAAACTACTCACAGATGCCTGTCCAGATTGAGGGTCCTCCTTGGCAGTCATATTTCTGGCACCTCCATCCTTTACAGCCTCCCAAGGAATTAACATGGTGATGGGACGGAATCCCCATAGTCGTCTATATGATCTGAGGGGGCCTTACAGTCATTTACCCCTTAGAAGAGACTCCCCTGAGGTGAAGACCTATGCATCTATTACCTTGCCTGAGAGGGCCTGCCCACTTCTCATCTATGCTCTTCTAGGAAATAAACCCAACTGCTGCTTCCCTAGGTCTACAGATGCCAGAACTACATAGGCTTTGAAGGAATCTATCCCACTGGGGCGGGGGTGGTGGGGAACCCTGTAGCTCTTCAGTGGAGAATAAAATCATGGAGAAAATAAAACTAGCACTTCAAAAAAGTATTAAACTGAGTAATCAGGGCAAATAGGCCAACACTAAAAAAAAAAGAGTTAATGTAGAAAATAGGAGAAGACTTTAAAGAATTCTAAACCCTATTCTGTTTTTTTTTTTAAAGATTTATTCTATTTATTTATTTGGGAGTGAGCGAGCAAGTGCCAGCAAGCAGGGGGAGGCGCAGAGGGAGAGAATCTTAAGCAGACTCCTGGCTGAGTGGACAGCCTAACGCGGGGCTTGATTTCATGACCCTGAGATCATGACCTGAGTTGAGATCAAGAGTTGGATGCTTAACTGACTGAGCCACCCAGGCACCCCTAAACCTTATTCTCTGTTAATGGGATACTGGATTAATAAAACACAGCAGGCTGCCATACTAAAGAGCAACTTGACAATAAAAAAGTGTTTTTCAATATAAACATTATATTTGCCAAAATAAAAAATTCAACAGAGGCAATGAACAGAAGAATGTATGCTACCAAACACTGAATTAAAGAGTTTAATTATTGAAACATTCTTCCCAGAATGCAGAGCAAGAGGATCAAAATAGAAATTATGAGAAACTCACAGAGGACAAATCCAGGTGTTGCAATCTGAATAATGAGGGAATTGAAAGGAGAGAAAAGAGCTGATGGAGAAGAAATGGCAACAGAAGTTGAACTGGAAGAAAATTTCTCTGAGTTGAAAAACCGAATACTGGCCAAGATTATTGAAAAAATATCTACATATACTTAGACATATCACGGTGACATTTTTGGAATCAAAAGATAAAGTCCTGAAAGCTCCCACATAGAAAAGAGCAGTTACCTTAAAAAAAATTAATCAGGCTGGCACCAGTAACTTCATATATAATACTGGATATACAGTATCAATGAAGCAATATCTGTGGATTTTTTTTTAAAGAGAGGGTAATTCTGCATTACCATATTCAACTGAATTTTGTTCATTTGTGATGGCACAGAATTTTTAGACATGCAAGCACTTAGAAAGTATCACATCCATATTTCCTTTCTGAAAAAAAAAAGATATTCATAAAAGTACTCTAGCCAAATGAAAATTGCATTAGCATAAAGATCTCAAGATGGTGAAAATTTAATATACAAGAAACAGTAGCAATCAATGAATCTAGTGGTAATTCAATCTAAATAACAGTTGGTACTATGGTCCTAAGATATGTGGGAATTGTTAAGAAAGATTTCTTGAAATAGAAAGGACATAATGTAAGAAAAAATGAATAACAATGTAAGAATAAATTCAAGAGTGCAGATCCTCAAGCTGAAGCTGCTACTTCTACCACTTTCTAGCTATTATAATCAAGAGCAAGTTACTTAACCTCTGTGCCTTGGTTTCTTCCTCAGTATAATGAGCTTGATAATAGCATCTGCTTCATAGGGGTGTTGTGAAGAATAAATAAATTAGTGTTCGTATTAGGCTTGGAAAAGTGTTGCCCATATAGTAAAATTAGTACATATAAAGGGCTTAGAAAAGTATTCAGCATATAGTAAGTGCCTAATAAACATCATCTCTCATCATCATCATCATCGCTATTGTTATTATATCATTCACAGGACAGCAACATAATTTCTATCTAACTCTTAGCACCACTAGAAAAAACATAAAGGTACAAAATGTTTATTTAAGTTAAGGAAACCAGTAGAGGACTTGAAATAGGTTACAGAACTTCTAAATCAATTGAAGAAAAGAGGAACAAACATAACTTGATCACGCCAGCTAATTAACCAAGATGACAAATCCAGGAAAAGCAGCTTTTTTGAGGGGATGATTATAAACCAAATTTTGGCCACACTGAATTTGAGCTTCTTCTTTGACAGTTAATTGAATATCTGGGACTGAAGACAGAAATCAGGACTGGAGACATATATTTTCGAAAATGAAATTCACAGATGTAGTTAAGGCATGTGAGAATTTCAAGAAGAATTAGGGTGATGTGCAGCCGAGAGGTCTGATACAATAGTTTGATTTGGCCACAAGGAGATCTCTGGTAACTTGATGAGAACAAGCTTGATGACAGAAGACTGAAGAGGTGATTGGTGCCCTGGCAGTATGGAGAATCAGACGGCTAAATTTAATAACACCACCTGGGAAATGCTATCCTCAGGGAAAAATATATTCGTCTCTGTGTAGAGGTGGAAACTTTCACACACGAAATGGCATTCTAGGACTAGGACAGAGGCCATGGGGCAAAGAGGCAATCATAACTTCACTCATTGAACAAATATCTATTGAACATCTCTATGCCAGACGCTGCACCGGACTCTGGGGAAACAGTGATGTATAGAACACACCTTCCTTCCCACATGTGTATTAAGGGACATAGCCATGAAGAAATGAAGTCTTTCCTCAACCCACAAGAGGGAGAGGTTTCTCTCCAGATGTAAAACCAGGAAGATAAATGCTGAGCTATAGGAAGGCGATACAGGAGATATAGGGAACACGTATGATATCGGCTGTTAACTACAAGACACTTGGTGTCCCAGAATCCTCTGCATCCCTTTAAAAGGGACTCCTTTTTACTTAGATGGAGACCACCCACGTATTATTCATTCTTAGAGAAGCAAACAGCAAGAAAAGCCTCTCTTTCAAGGCTCCCTACAAACTGTAGGTCACTTATACAGGAGAAAGTCTGGGCATTTCTCATGGACATTTCTTGCTCTTCCTCCACCCCAACCACCTTACATCAGTCCTGGGAAGGAGACTGGTTCAGGGAATACCTCTTCCTGCAATTCTTGTGAATACTCTGCCATGCATTCCAACTGTCGTTGTCAGCTGGCGTGATGACCGCAGTTTCCTGTCTGCGTAAGCTCTTCTCCTCATGTAAGTGTGCTGCGCTCCCTTTTGCAGGGGTAGTATGGTGACCACTTCTCATCAGTTGCCTTGAGTGAGTCACGGAAGACTGGGAACTCAGAATTCCATGTATAAATTCTGAAGATCTACCATATCGTTGGACTAGGAGCTGGAGCAAGGAAATCTTTACTCAAAAATGTATGGGGGGGCATGAAAATCAAACCCATGTATAAAGCCCAGGTGAGAACACGAACTCTGAAGAGAGCCAGGCAATCTGTCCTAATTTGTTAAAATCCAGTGGACTAGAATTGGATATTAAATTTGGGTTCTGGGTTCAAGAGACAAAAATCAGGGATGAAGAAAGCAAGAGCACAGGCACAAAAGTATTGGTGACTGCCTTTATGAAACTGCTTACAGTTTATTTGGGATAAGATTTGCAGAGTTTCTGAGATCTACTGAAATTGCATGTGACTTCCACAAGCACAAAGCAGTTTTCTTGGGAGGATTAAGTCAGAAGTCTGTGTGGGTTGTAGAAAAAAAATGAGAACATAAATTTGCACTAGCTCCAATAAGCATTCCTTAGATTCAGTCTGCTCTGGTTTCCTGGAAAATTATTATTATTAGAGGCTGGATATTCCATTGGATTATGCATTACAGCCAACTTACCCATTTCCTTATTGTTGAAAATTTATGTCATTTCCGTTTTTCACTCATATAATACTGTGATTGACATCTTCATACATGCATTTGTGTTTCTATTAACTATTACCCTATATCCTTAGGGTAGATGTAGTTGCAGAATTTTACGAAGGAATTTAATCTGATGCGTATCGTAGAAAAATAGTGCTGTTGGGGCACCTGGGTGGCTCAGTCAGTTAAGCATTCTATTCTTGGTTTCGGTTTAGGTCATGATCTCAGTGCTGTGAAATGGAGCCTTGCGTTGGACTCCAGGCTTAGCGGGGAGTCTGCCTGAGATGCTCTCTCGCTCTGCCCCCCCCCTTGCTCGTGCTCGCTCTCTCTCAAATAAATAAATCAATCTTTAGAAAAATAGTTCTGATGAAAAGAGAAAAGAATTGGACATAGGGAAACAAAAGAGGAGACTGTTAGCAATAACTGAGGTAAAAATAGTAATTACTAAACTAAGGAATTGGCAGGGACAATGAATATTTAAAAGAAGAACTGATAGAACTGGATGTCTGAGCAGATGCAGTGGAGGGAGAGGGGGACGCAGATAATTTCTTGGTTTCAAGGAGGTACATGTGTTGAGTTTAAGGTATCCATAAGACATCTTGAGGGAGATTTCAAGTGGCTGGTTGGGATGCACGGCTCTAGACCGCGGAGTATTTACCAAGTGAGAGAGACAGCCATTATCTGTATGCATACGTGTACACATTCGTGTGTTATTTGTATGCATGTAATCGCATGATTACCCAGAAACATTGTGCAAAGAAAAGAGGCCAAGAAAGGTCAGATTCTCAGAACACATCAAAATAACATGAGAGGGCAGAGGAAGAAACCCTTTTGTTCTTTCAAAATAGAGGTCAATGTCATAGAAGAACCACAATATTATATGATTAGGGAAACCAAGTGGGAGAGTTTCAAAAACAGAATAATAGTATTTCCTAAAAAGGAAATATGCTAAAGAAAATTCCAATAGGATAAGAATTAAACAACTGGGTCAGAGGCGTGCGGCTTTGACCCAAGAGCTTTGTCAGCTCTAGTGTGGACAGAACCAGCATTCAAGGTCAGAACAACAAATTTATGATTAAGAAGTATGTAAAAATTGGAGGAGTTAAGATGGCGGAGGAGTAGGAGACACCTTTTTCAGCCGGTCCCCCGAGTCGAGCTGGATAGGTACCAGACCAGCCTAAACAACCACGGAACCACCTGAAACGCAGGAAGATGCATCTGGATCTCCACAAATGAACATCTCCAGCGCTGAGTATTGAGGTACAAAGCGGGGAGCCAAGAAACCGTGCACAGATATCGGAAGATAAACGGAAGGGGGAGGGAGCCGCCTCGTTTGGGCGCCGGGAAGCGGCAGCCACCTGCACGGGGGAGCGGGCGGGGCTCGTGGTCGGCACCCGCAAAACAGCAGACTGAGACCATGAGCCGGGTGCGCGCCACCAGGCATCTCGAGGAACACCGGAATCCCGGCGCTCACTGGATCCAGACTGAGATCGGGAGCTTCCGGAGCGCGCACGGGGCGGCTGGCGGCTGGTGGCGTTAGAAACACAAAGGACAGAGACGCGCCGGCCCTGGAAGTGAGGGCTGGGACGCCGGGTGTGGGGCGCACATCCCGGGACACTGCAGGGTTGAGCAGCACCAACAGTAACAGAGTTAAAGTGGCCAGAACATCAGTGGAGAACGGGCCGCAATCCCTCTGTTCTGTGACAGAGGCTGAAATTCGGCCGCTGATGCTGACTCTCAGAAGAGGCACAGCAAACCGCCAGGAAAAGCCGCCAGAGAACAAAAGCCTGGAAATACCGGCTCAGGGAGTGCCCATCCCCATCCCCCCTCGCAGGGGACACGGAGACTCTACCCAAACAGGGTTGCCTGAGCATCGGCACGGCAGGCCCCTCCCCCAGAACACAGAAGGCAGGCTGAAAAATCAAGAAGCCCACAACCCGGGCGCCTGGGTGGCGCAGTCATTGAGCGCCTGTCTCCGGCTTAGGGCGTGATCCCGGCGTTCTGGAAAGGAGTCCCTCATCGGGCTCCTCCGCTGGGAGCCTGCTTCTTCCTCTCCCACTCCCCTGCTTCTATTCCCTCTCTCGCTGGTTGGCTGCCACATAAATAAATAAATATAATCTTTAAAGAAGAAGCCCACATCCCTAAGATCCCTATAAAACGAGGGGCACGGCCTGGGACCCAGTCAATAATTTGGGCTCTGGAAACCCCGCAACCTCTCTTCATCAGAATGACAAGAAGGAGAAGCCCCCCCCAGCAAAGAAAAGACAGTGAGTCTCTGGCCTCTGCCACAGAAATAATGGATACGGATGTGACCAAAGTATCAGAAATGGAATTCAGAGTAACGATGGTCAAAATGATGAGTAGAATTGAAAAAAGTATTAACGAAAAGGTTACTGAGATTATAGAATACCTAAGGACAGAAATGAGAACGAATCTGACAGAAATTAAAATTTCTATGAGCCAAATGCAGGCAAAACTAGAGGCTCTGACGGCCAGGGTCGCAGAAGCAGAGGAACGGGTTAGTGAATTGGAGGATGGGTTAATAGAGGAAAAAATGAAAATAGAAGATGGTCTTAAAAAAATCCAAGCCCACGAATGTAGGTTACGGGAGATTACTGACTCAATGAAACGATCCAATGTTAGAATCATCGGCATCCCCGAGGGGGTGGAGAAAAACAGAGGTCTAGAAGAGATATTTGAACAAATTGTAGCTGAAAACTTCCCTAATCTAGCGAGGGAAACAAACATTCGTGTCCAAGAGGCAGAGAGGACCCCTCCCAAGCTCAACCACGACAAACCTACGCCACGTCACGTCATAGTGCATTTCGCAAATATTAGATGCAAGGATACAGTATTGAAAGCGGCCAGGGCAAAGAAATTTCTCACGTACCAAGGCAAAGGTATCAGAATTACGTCAGACCTGTCTACACAGACCTGGAATGAGAGAAAGGGTTGGGGGAGCATATTTAAAGCTCTTTCAGAGAAAAACATGCAGCCAAGGATCCTTTATCCAGCAAGGCTGTCATTCAGAATTGATGGAGAAATAAAGACATTTCAGAATCGCCAGTCACTAACCAATTTTGTAACCACGAAATCAGCCCTACAGGAGATATTACGGGGGGTTCTATAAAAGTAAAAAGGACCCAAGAGTGATACAGAACAGAAAGTCACAGCCAATACAAACAAAGACTTTACTGGCAACATGGCATCATTAAAATCATATCTCTCAGTACTCGGTCTTAATGTTAATGGCTTAAATGCTGCCATAAACGACACAGGGTTGCAGATTGGATAAAAAGAAATGACCCATCCATCTGCTGTCTACAAGAGACTCATTTCGAACCCAAAGATGCATTCAGACTGAGAGTAAGGGGATGGAGTACCATCTTTCACGCAAATGGACCTCAAAAGAAAGCTGGGGTAGCAATTCTCATATCAGATAAATTGGATTTTAAACTACAGACTATAGTTAGAGATGCAGAAGGGCACTATATTATTCTTAAGGGAAGTATTCAACAAGTGGATATGACAATTATAAATATATATGCCCCCAACAGGGGAGCAGCAAGATACACAAGCCAACTCTTAACCAGAATAAAGAGACATATAAATAAAAATACATTAATAGTAGGGGACCTCAACACTCCACTATCAGAAATAGACAGAACACCCTGGCAAAAACTAAGCAAAGAATCAAAGGCTTTGAATGCCATACTCAACGACTTGGACCTCATAGATATATATAGAACACTACACCCCAGAACCAAAGAATACTCATTCTATTCTAATGCCCATGGAACTTTCTCAAGAATAGACCATGTTCTGGGACGCAAAACAGGTCTCAACCGATACCAAAAGATTGAAATTATCCCCTGCATATTCTCAGACCACAACGCTCTGAAATTGGAACTCAACCACAAGGAAAAATTTGGAAGAAACTCAAACACTTGGAGACTAAGAACCATCCTGCTCAGGAATGACTCGATAAACCAGGAAATCAAAAATCAATTTAAACAATTTATGGAGACCAATGAGAATGAAAATACAACAGTCCAAAGCCTATGGGATACTGCAAAGGCAGTCCTAAGGGGGAAATACATAGCCAGTCAAGCCTCACTCAAAAGAATAGAAAAATCTAAAATGCAGTTTTTATATTCTCACCTCAAGAAGCTGGAACAGCAACAGAGGGACAGGCCTAATCCACGCACGAGGAAGCAGTTGACCAAAATTAGAGCTGAAATCAATCAAGCAGAAACCAGAAGTACAGTAGAGCAGATCAACAGGACTAGAAGCTGGTTCTTTGAGAGAATCAATAAAATTGACAGACCACTGGCAACACTTATCCAAAAGAAAAGAGAAAGGACCCAGATTATTAAAATTATGAATGAAAAAGGAGAGGTCACGACGAGCACCATTGAAATTGGAAGGATTATTAGAAATTTTTATCAACAGCTATATGCCAATAAACTAAGCAATCTGGAAGAGATGGAATCCTTCCTGGAAACCTATAAACTACCAAGATTGAAACCGGAAGAAATTGATTCCTTAAACAGGCCAATTAATTATGAAGAAATTGAGTCAGTGATAAACAACCTTCCAAATAACAAAACTCCAGGCCCGGACGGTTTTCCTGGGGAATTCTACCAAACATTCAAAGAAGAAATAATACCTATTCTCCTAAAGCTATTTCAAAAAATAGAAACAGAAGGAAAGCTACCAAACTCATTCTATGAGGCCAATATTACCTTGATCCCCAAACCAGGCAAAGACCCCCTCAAAAAGGAGAATTACAGACCGATTTCCCTAATGAACATGGATGTCAAAATCCTCAACAAGATCCTGGCTAATAGAATCCAACAGTACATTAAAAGGATTATCCATCACGATCAAGTGGGATTCATACCTGGGATGCAAGCGTGGTTCAATATTCGCAAATCAATCAGCGTGATACATCATATCAACAAGAAAAGACTCAGGAACCATATAATCCTCTCAATCGATGCCGAAAAAGCATTTGACAAGATACAGCATCCTTTCCTGATTAAAACCCTTCAGAGTGTGGGAATAGAAGGTACATTTCTCAATCTCATAAAAGCCATCTATGAAAAGCCTACTGCAAATATTATTCTCAATGGGGAAAAGCTGGAAGCCTTTCCCTTAAGATCAGGAACTCAACAAGGATGCCCACTCTCACCACTATTATTCAACATAGTACTAGAAGTCCTTGCAACAGCAATCAGACGACAAAAAGGGATCAAAGGTATTCAAATCGGCAAAGAAGAAGTCAAAATGTCTCTCTTCGCAGATGACATGATACTCTATATGGAAAACCCAAAAGAAGCCACTCCCAAACTATTAGAAGTTATAGAGCAATTCAGTAACGTGGCGGGATACAAAATCAATGCTCAGAAATCAGTTGCATTTCTATACACAAATAACGAGACCGAAGAAAGAGAAATTAGGGAATCCATCCCATTTACAATAGCACCAAAAACCATACGTTACCTTGGAATTAACTTAACCAGAGACGTAAAGGACCTCTATTCTAGAAACTATAAATCACTCTTGAAAGACATTGAGGAAGACATAAAAAGATGGAAAAATATTCCATGCTCATGGATCGGAAGAATTAACATAGTTAATATGTCCATGCTACCCAGAGCGATCTACACTTTCAATGCTATCCCAATCAAAATACCGAGGACATTTTTCAAAGAAGTGGAACAAACAGTCCTTAAATTTGTATGGAAACAGAAAAGGCCCCGAATCTCCAAGGAACTGTTGAAAAGGAAAAACAAAGCTGGGGGCATCACAATGCTGGATTTCGAGCTGTACTACAAAGCTGTGATCACAAAGACAGCATGGTACTGGCACAAAAACAGACACATAGACCAATGGAACAGAATAGAGAGCCCAGAAATGGACCCTCGGCTCTTTGGGCAACTAATATTTGATAAAGCAGGAAAAAACATCCGGTGGGAAAAAGACAGTCTCTTCAATAAACGGTGCTGGGAAAATTGGACACCTACGTGCAAAAGAATGAAACTTGACCACTATCTCACATCATACACAAAAATAAACTCCAAACGGATGAAAGACCTCGATGTGAGACAGGAATCCATCAAAATTCTAGAGGAGAACATAGGCAGCAACCTCTACGACATCGGCCAAAGCAACCTTTTTCATGATACATCCCCAAAGGCAAGAGAAACAAAAGATAAAATGAATTTATGGGACTTCATCAAGATTAAAAGTTTCTGCACAGCCAAGGAAACAGTCAAAAAAACTAAGAGGCAGCCCACAGAATGGGACAATATATTTGCAAATGACACTACAGATAAAGGACTGGTATCCAAGATCTACAAAGAACTTCTCAAACTCAATACACGAGAAACAAATAAACAAATCAAAAAATGGGCAGAAGATATGAACAGACACTTTTCCAATGAAGACATACAAATGGCTAACAGACACATGAAAAAATGTTCAAAATCATTAGCCATCAAGGAAATTCAAATCAAAACCACACTGAGATACCACCTTACGCCAGTTAGAATGGCAAAAATTGACAAGGCAAGAAACAACAGTTGTTGGAGAGGATGTGGAGAAAGGGGATCCCTCCTACATTGTTGGTGGGAATGCAAGTTGGTACAGCCACTCTGGAAAACAGTGTGGAGGTCCCTTAAAAAGTTAAAAATTGAGATACCCTATGATCCAGCCATTGCACTACTGGGTGTTTACCCCAAAGATACAGAAGTAGTGAAGAGAAGGGCCATATGCACCCCAATGTTCATAGAAGCAATGTCCACAATAGCTAAATCGTGGAAGGAGCCGAGATGCCCTTCAACAGATGACTGGATCAATAAGTTGTGGTCCATATATACAATGGAATATTACTCAGCTATCAGAAAGAACGAGTTCTCAACATTTGCTACAACATGGACGGCATTGGAGGAGATAATGCTAAGTGAAATAAGTCAAGCAGAGAAAGACAACTATCATATGATTTCTCTCATCTATGGAACATAAGAACTAGGATGATCAGTAGGGGAAGAAAGGGATAAAGAAAGGGGGGGTAATCAGAAGGGGGAATGAAACATGAGAGACTATGGACTATGAGAAACAAACTGAGGACTTCAGAGGGGAGGGGGGTGGGGGAATGGGATAGACCAGTGATGGGTAGTAAGGAGGGCACGTATTGCATGGTGCACTGGGTGTTATACACAACTAATGAGTCATTGAGCCTTACATCGGAAACCGGGGATGTACTGTATGGTGACTAACACAATATAATAAAAAATCATTAAAAAAAAAAAAGAATTAAACAACTGGTACTAAACTTTCTTCTGGCTCCTAGATTCCTTATTTCCTAGCTCTTATTTCCAAAGTGGATAGAATTAGATTATCTCAGTGAATTACTGAAAAATAAAATGCATACTTATAAGTGATGCTTATCCTATGCGTAAAATTCCCCAAATTATATATAATAAATTTAGTTCTGCTAATAATTTTGATTATTGATTTATTTTATATATTTACACCACACAACACATGCCTATTTGTTTTAGAACTCATGTATAAAGTTCATCTTTCTTTTTTTTTTTTTTAAAGATTTTATTTATTTATTCGACAGAGATAGAGACAGCCAGCGAGAGAGGGAACACAAGCAGGAGGAGTGGGAGAGGAAGAAGCAGGCTCATAGCGGAGGAGCCTGATGTGGGGCTCGATCCCATAACGCCAGGATCACGCCCTGAGCCGAAGGCAGACGCTTAACCGCTGTGCCACCCAGGCGCCCCTAAAGTTCATCTTTTTTTTTTTTTTTTTTAAAGATTTTATTTATTCGACAGAGATAGAGACAGCCAGCGAGAGAGGGAACACAGCAGGGGGAGTGGGAGAGGAAGAAGCAGGCTTCCAGCAGAGGAGCCTGATGTGGGGCTCGATCCCATAACGCCGGGATCACGCCCTGAGCTGAAGGCAGACGCTTAACTGCTGTGCCACCCAGGCGCCCCTAAAGTTCATCTTTCTTAACTAGGATTCATCTTTGGTCCTTTACTATAACCACTAAAATACTTTGTCTATTACCATTTCTTATCAAATATTTACTGGATTTACTTAATTGAATCTAAGACATAATTTGGAGCACCTAATAGACACTCAATAAATGTTTATTGAGTGAATAAATTAGTGAATTGATGAGCTTAAAGTCTTAGTCCAGAGAGACTGAATATTTTATCTTCCTCCCTTTAAAGACACAATGTTATACTACATAGCCTGCAAGCCTTATGTGCTATGACTGAATGAGGTGATAAACATTAATAATTAATCACTTACTGTGTGACAGTCACTGGGCACAAGCACGTTGCATACGTATCTCCATCTACTGGAACGTGCACTTTCATTCATTCCCCTTTTTCTCTCCTATTGATGAGCACTTTATGTGCTTGCTTATCTAAGGCCCCTCCACTGACAGACTCAGTGGTATGCTCATAGATGTTAACATCCCACTCACCTGGAGAAAAGAGCCCAGATTTGTAGTCTCTGCTGATTTCTGTGGTGTAAATAGTCCCAAGATGGCCTATTTGATGTCTTTGAACTTGGTGCTGGGAAGAGATGCTCATAATCTGGTCTTTGGAGCTTACAAGAGCAGGACTCAGGAACACTACTAGATATGCTAGATCTCACCTTTTCTTGTCAGTTAAAGACATCCTTCTTGAAATTTTTCCTTCTTGCTCCTGAAATTACAATTTCCCCTCTCTTCCGGAACTTTCTTATCAACTTGTGAACATAATATTATTTTACCTACTTAAGAAAGAATGAAAGAAAAAAGGAAGGAGGGAAGGAAGGAAGGAAGGAAGGAAGGAAGGAAGGAAGGAAGGAAGGAAGGAAGGAAGGAAGGGAAAGAAAGAGAAAGAGAGAAAGAGAACTCTCTTAATCCTACTTCTGTTTCCAGCTACTATGCCTTTTTTCTATTCCCCTTACAGCAAAATTTTTTAAGGAGCTGTATATACTCACTAATATGGTTCTTCTCTTTCCATTCTGTCATACTCACTCAGTCAGACTTGGCTTCCACTGCTCCCCTAAAATTACTTTTTTTAAGATCAGTAATGACCCCATTTTTGCCAGATCCAAAAATCCAATGTTTAATTCCATATTTAAATCCCGTTTGATCCAATATTTCATTCCACATCCTCATATTACTTGACAAACCAGCAGCACTGGACATTTTGCATTTAATACTACTTGCCTCCCGGTTACTCTTCACCCCTATTGACCACTCCTTCACATCCTCATTCCAAACCTGAGTTGGTTCTTACTTCACTCCAGATTTCTCAATACTGGAGGACCTCAGGGCTCAGTCCATGGACTTCCCTTCTCTATTAACACTTCCTCTTTGTCTCATCGCTTTCAATGTCATGTAAAAAATGACAACCCCTAAATCTGTCTCTAGCCCCGACCTCTGCCTTGAACTTTAGATTCATATATCCAATTGCTTTTTCAACATCTACACTTGAATGACAAATAGGCACCTCAAATTTATCATGTCCAAACTTGAGCTGCTCTTACCCAGCCTATCCTGTTTCACCTGCACTCTAGACAATCCCAGCTACGATGGGATTCTGCTGCGCAATTCCCACTGCATAAACCAAAAACTTTGCAGTCACCCATCTATTCTCTTTTTCTCATATTTCACATATACTCATCAGTAAATCCTTTGAACTCTATGTTCAAAATATATCTAGACTCTGACCACTTTTCTCCATGTTCACTTTTATAATCATCTGGATCTGGACTCCTTGTTTTCTTTTTTTTTTTTTTTAATTTCATTTTATTTAAATTCCAGTAGAGTTAACATACACAGTGTTATGTTAGTTTCAGGCATACAATATAGTGGTTCAACAATTCTATAC
The DNA here is from genome assembly GCF_024610735.1 of Ursus americanus. Taxonomy (NCBI): domain Eukaryota; kingdom Metazoa; phylum Chordata; class Mammalia; order Carnivora; family Ursidae; genus Ursus; species Ursus americanus. Next base: position 2,948,912 of record NC_142142.1, read on the forward strand.
ATTACTCAGTGCTCATCACAACAAGTGCACTCCTTAATCCTGGTCTCCCCATTTTCATTCTTGTCCTTCTATTCATTCTCTAAACAGTGGCCAGTATAAATTTTTCAAAATGTAAATAAGCTCATGTCACCCCTCTGTTCAAACGGTCTTTCATCTCACTCAGAGTAAAGACATGATTCTTACAATGACCAATAATGCCCCGCGTGCTCTGGGTCTCTGTTTCCTTTCTGGTTTCATCTCCTTCCTTCCTTCCTACCTACTCTGCTCCAGCTATACTGGTCTCCTTGCCATGCCGTGAATATGCTTATGGTTCTGTGAACCTTAGGGCTGTTGAACTGGCTGCTCCCCATATCTGGAGCACTCTTTCCCTAAGGTGTTTGCCTCATTTATTCCAGCGCATTTTTCAAGAATTTGCTGAAATGTCACTTTCTCAGTGGTAACTTCCCCCATCCCCATCCCAGAACTCTGTCCCCCTTGACCTGCTCTGTGTCTCCACAGTACTTCTAATATACTGTAACTATTACTGTTTACTAGAAATGCAAGTTTGTTGAGGGTAAAGAATTTTGTTCCTATTTTGCTCATCAATATATCCTCAGCACTAAGAACAGTTACTGGCATGTAGCAGGTATTCAATAAATATTTGTTGAATGAATAAATGATCTCATTTACCTCTCACAATACTATGGGTAGGTGTATGAACTTTCTTAGTTACAAATGAAGAAACTGAAGCTTATGTATATTATCTGGTCCATATTCTAAGAGCAATTAGGTGGTGGAACTGAAACTAAAATAATTAGTAATCTGAATAGAACACTAAAAATTACTAATATGTCAGTGGGTTGTCACGGTGTAAGCAGGCTGGCACATACTAGACCACCATAAGGACAAAGTAACCAAACAAGTTTCCTGTTCTATGACCCACTGATACATACTTCTAACCCCTATACCAGACAACCACAGCAGTGCTTGTAATGTTGCATTTAGTTAACTTTGTTATAAAAGTCCCTCCATTCGAAAGGAAGTACACAAACAAGCTAAGCAATCGTATTCCTTTCCCTAATACAAATAAGGGAATATCTTTGGTTTTTCATTTTTCCTTCAGTAACTTGATTTATATATTTTTTTAACTTATCTAGGCAGATGGCAATAAACATATTGTGTTTTCTCTGACAGATAATTTGGTTTCCTACACTTAGAGTATACTATGTTTATACCAATACATTACAATATTTATCTGTCACTTCTCTAGGCTAAATATATTTGCAAACTTTAAACAAATTATTGATAATTTTCAAAAATTTTAATTATCAAAGTAAGATAAAATATGTTTTTATGTATAAACTTTTATAGGCTGAGTATGAGAAAATATGTAATGTCACTTGGTTTGCATAATAAATAAGAGTTTTCATGAGAATCAGATATAATGCAATGGGACAAAAGATACAAATTATAATATCATATCTACTAAGGACTCTGACAACTTGACCTCAAGTTCTGATCAACATGGATATGCTGAAATGCACCTCAAGTGTTTATATCTTTCTTCTGATGGGTAAAATCTGGGCTCTAAAAATAAGCACAGCCTAAGTCCAGAAAGAGTCCAGTGAACAGTAGTGAAGAGGTGACAGGAGTGGCCAGCGTGACCAGTGCCATGGTGAGCCATTTGCTAAAAGCAGCTGCTCGAGGCTGTGGAGGTAAGCATGCACTGCAGGAAAACCTATTTGGGACGGGGTATGGAAATTCCGTAGTTGATTTTACGGGGATAGAAAAATCCCACAAACGATTTTATTCTTTCTTTGGCATGTAGTTTCTATTTTGAAACAATCTCACACTTACAGAAAAGTAGTGTGTACAGTACAAAAACCTCTGAGAGTAGATTGTCGACTTGTACTTCCTACGAGCAAGGATATTGTCTCAATGATCATAACATGAACATCAAAATCAAGAAACTAATGTGGTACATTAATACTATGGCAGTCTGACCCCCCTATTAGGTTTTTCCAGTTGTCCCAGTAATGTTCTTTATAGCAAAAGGATCCAGTTTAGAATTAAGTGTTGCATTTAATTATTAGGAATTATGTGTTGTATTTGTGACTTCTGAAGATTACAGGCCAGTTATTCTGCATCATGTCTCTCTATTATTTCCTATTTTATTCAGTGGGTTGTGATTCCACAATTTACTTTGATACTCAAATGTGATGGCCTTCAAGATGCCTCTTGTGTCCTTTTGACATGTCTCATCATTCTTTGAGCATTTCCTTGTTTTCTGGTATAAAAAGATGTTCTGGGCTCATCCTTCTGCCCAGCCTTAGAACGAGCCATTTCTCCAGAGAGCCCTGGTCTCTTTTATTGGAAAATGACATGTAGAAGTCAAGATCTGGGCACCATGTGCTTGTTGCTATTGACGTGAGGCGTCCAGGCCCTCATAGTCAACAGAATATTCACACACATTTATATCTACGTTTATGTTTACATCTACTTATATATATATAGAAGTCCATGAATTCACACCAATACTTCTAATTCCAATCTTTTTTTGTTCATAATATTTTATTAAACTTTTTATTTTTTTTATTATGTTAGTCACCATGCAGTACATCCCCAGTTTTTGATGTAAAGTTCCATGATTCATTACTTGCGCATAACACCCAGTGCACCATGCAGTATGTGCCCTCCTTAATACCCATCACCAGCCTATCCCATTCACCCCCCACGAAGCCCTCAGTTTGTATCCCAGAGTCCATAGTCTCTCACGGTTCATTCCCCCTTCTATTTACCCCCCTTTCTTCTTCCCTTTCTTCTCCTACCGATCTTCCTACTTCTTATGTTCCATAAATGAGTGAAACCATATGATAATTGTCTTTCTCTGCTTGACTTATTTCACTTAGCATTATCTCCTCCAGGCCCGTCCATGTCGTTGCAAATGTTGAGAAATCGTTCTTTTTGATGGCTGAGTAATATTCCATTATATATATGGACCACATCTTCTTTTTATTTTTTTATTTTATTTTTTTTTATAATGATTTTTTATTATATTATGTTAGTCACCATACAGTACATCCCCGGTTTTCGATGTAAAGTTCGATGATTCATTAGTTGTGTATAACACCCAGTGCACCATGCAATATGTGCCCTCCTTACTACCCATCACCGGCCTATCCCATTCCCCCACCCCCCTCCCCTCTGTAGCCCTCAGTTTGTTTCTCATAGTCCATAGTCTCTCATGTTTCATTCCCCCTTCTGATTACCCCCCCTTTCTTTATCCCTTTCTTCCCCTACTGATCATTCTAGATCTTATGTTCCATAGATGAGAGAAATCATATGATAGTTGTCTTTCTCTGCTTGACTTATTTCACTTAGCATTATCTCCTCCAGTGCCGTCCATGTTGTAGCAAATGTTGAGAACTCGTTCTTTCTGATAGCTGAGTAATATTCCATTGTATATATGGACCACAACTTCTTAATCCAGTCATCTGTTGCAGGGCATCTCGGCTCCTTCCACGATTTAGCTATTGTGGACATTGCTGCTATGAACATTGGGGTGCATATGGCCCTTCTCTTCACTACGTCTGTATCTTTGGGGTAAATGCCCAGTAGTGCAATGGCTGGATCATAGGGGAGCTGAATTTTTAACTTTTTAAGGGACCTCCACACTGTTCCAAAGTGGCTGTACCAACTTGCATTCCTACCAACAATGTAGGAGGGATTCCCTTTCTCCACATCCTCTCCAACATTTGTTGTTTCCTGCCTTGTCCATTTTTGCCATTCTTACTGGCGTAAAGTGGTATCTCAGTGTGGTTTAGATTTGAATTTCCCTGATGGCTAATGATTTTGAACATTTTTTCATGTGTATGTCTTCATTGGAAAAGTGTCTGTTCATATCTTCTGCCCATTTTTTGATTTGTTTATTGGAAAAAAGACAGTCTCTTCAATAAATGGTGCTGGGAAAATTGGACAGCTACATGCAAAAGAATGAAACTTGACCACTCTCTCACACCATACACAAAGATAAACTCCAAATGGATGAAAGACCTTGATGTGAGACAGGAATCCATCAAAATCCTAGAGGAGAACATAGGCAGCAACCTCTTTGACATCACCCACAGCAACTTTTTTCATGACACATCTCCAAAGGCAAGAGAAACAAAAGAAAAAATGAACTTGTGGGACTTCATCAAGATAAAAAGCTTCTGCACAGCCAAGGAAACAGTCAAAAAAACTAAGAGGCAGCCCACAGAATGGGACAATATATTTGCAAATGACACTACAGATAAAAGACTGGTATCCAAGATCTACAAAGAACTTCTCAAACTCAATACACAAGAAACAAATAAACAAATCTAATTCCAATCTAACACCACAGTTCATCCTAGTTTTATCTCTGTCCATATCTGTAACCCTCTTCTATGGTAGTGAGAAATCTCACTTCTGATTATCTTTACTCTATTATCTTACTTTATCAACTCCATGGTATGTAATCAATCCCCCATCACTCTGCCTATCTGCTTCTATGTGTGAATGCTCTCCCCTACTTACTCGGGTTCTAGCGTCCCATGCCAGGGCACCTGTGTGAATGCCCTCCCCCTCCAACCTGGTCTCTGACTCCCATCAGGGTGCCCCTCCATGTCAACACCCTCCACACCCTGCTCTAGAATACACAGTCCACACCAGGCTGCCACTCTACACAGACACCTCCTTACCCTACTTGAACTCTGACAGCCATGCAAAGCAATGTATTTATTCTTGAATGAGTTACTGAGCTTATAAATGTGGGATATGCTCTGACTAGACTGGTCATAAAGAAGAGTTTCAAATTTTCCATCTGTGCTAGGAAGCGGCCAAGTAGGAGAATTTATGTTGATTTACCAAGAAGGACTATTTGCAAATGTCTCCTCTAATAACCACATTCAATCACAAAATTCACACTGAGAATAAGCCGTGGGTCAGGCTCTATGGAAGCTCTTCACTCATAAAGGCAAACTTGAAATGGGATATTTTGTATTAGATGCCTGGTAGATAGTAAGTGCTTAAATGATACTTGTTAAGTAAGTTAATTAACATGGGACATTAAATCAGTGCTCATCTCATGGTGCCTCCTTTTTTCTAGACTCCATGCCAGGCATGAAAAAATACAATAATGAGTAAAATATATTTCCTTGGTAATTTGGAGGTGGATATAAACATGTAAATAACTATGACGCATCATAAAATAAATGATACAAAGAGTGCTATGAAGAAATGTGAGGAAGGAAAAATCTATACAGTGATGATCTCATGGATAAAGTGGTATTGGAGCTGACTATAGAGGGATTAGTTAAGCTTTTCATAGGTGATGAAAGCACAGAAAGTTGTCCCAGACTAAGCCATAGGAGGGGCAAGGTGAGGACAAAAAAAGTGGAGCATATATTTGAAGAATGAGAAGAATAAAATGTGGATATGCAAACAGTACACTGGGGAGAATGGCAGGAGTCAAGCCTGGAAAATAAGGATAAAATATGAATATATAAGTTCTAAAAGATTAGTTTAGCCATCAGATTAGTTTGGCACCAGCTGACTGAAGTTAACTGAACAGATATTAAAAACCAAACAAACAAATTAAAACTAAATCACTAAAAAATGATCTATGTAGTAAGGGTCCAAATTATAAACCAAAGAGCTTCATACTGAACCATCAACAAACTACTTGTTTAAAAGGGGGTAAAAACTGCTGAAAGGAATCATGATTTAGGGTTGATAGCCTGTTATATTTGGTGGTAAGTATCAATATTAATTGGGATATTACTAACGGTATCCTTTGTTGTCAGTCTATGTTGAAATCAAATCCTCTCTATAGTCTCAGAGAAATTAAAGAGGTCATGTATTCTCTGAATCAAAAGATCAACAAAGACACCAAAAAACCCAGAAAGGAAGGTGGCGGGGGTGGGGTGGGGGCTCATGGCTCAGGAGATTCATTTTGCTAGTTGATTCTACATATTATTTGTTGTATTCCTACAACAAACCAACTTCCAATCTGAATGGTTTAACACAATAAAAAGTAATTTGTTCCTCACACAGCAGTCCAATGTAAATATTCCCGATTGGTGGTGGTTGTCATCTATCTATCATTCAGGGTCAAAGTTCTTCTATCTTGTGGTTTCACCTTCCTCTAGGGCCTCACAGTATTTATATCAAAGATAGAAATACAAAGGATGGATGTGTTGTCTTTTTTGACTCCACTTCTCCAATTCTCCAACACCAACTGGATGTCCAACAGTTCAATTCAATTCAATTCCAACACTAAGTATGCAGTTAGCACAGACCACACAGGTTAGAGGCTTAGTCCCATAAGACTACCCCCACGTCAGACACCAGTCATAAGTCCCAGGTTGCTCACCAGACTTCCGACTGACTGGCTATCAATTCAGGGGTTCCCACAACCCCTCTTCAGGTTTGAGAATTCACTAGAATGACTCACAGAACTCAGAAAAGCACTTGGCTTATGATTACAAAGGACAGAGCTCAGAAACAGCCAAACTGAAGAGATGCATGAGGCAAGATGAAGCAGGGGGTGCACAGGGAGGTGGGGGCAGAACCTCCATGCCATGGTGTAGAACCTTTCTAGTAACTCAATGTATTCACGAAACCAGAATCTCTCTGAACCCATCACTTATGGGTGTTTATGGAGGTTTCATTACAGAGGCATGGTTGATTAAATCATTGGCTGTTGGAGATTAACTCAATCTCCAGGCTCTCTCTCCTCCCCAGGTGAAGAGCTGGGGCTGAAGGTCCCAACCTCTAATCCTGGCTTGGTTTTTCTGGCCACCAGTCAGAAGCTATCTAGAACCCCACCCCTTCAGCCAGGAGTCATCTAATTAGCATACAAAAACATTCTTTGGGGTTTTCTAAAAGATTTTATTTATTTTATTTATTTGAGAGAGAGAGATAGCATGTGAGCAAGTGGTGTGGTGGAGGGGGGGGCAGAGGAAGAGGGAGAGAAAGAATCTCAAGCAGACTCTGTGCAGAGCTCCATCCCATGACCCCAAGACCATGACCCAAGCCGAAACCAAGAGTCCAACACTTAACCAGTGGAGCCACTGAAGAGCCCTGCATACAAAAACATTTTTATCACTAAAGAGTTTCCAAGGGTTTTAGGAACTCCAAGCCAGGCATGTTTTCACTATATCACAGTACAGAAGACTTGTCTGTCTCTTAATCACTTCCTCCTGGCAGTGACGCCATGACTCGAGCTCACACTCCCTTGGTGAGAACCTGGCATGTGGCCACACCTACCCACCACGGGAGCTGGGCTACACAGAGTAGTGTCGAGCACTCCGCCACGGTGCACGCCGCCGCCTTTCTGGATAAAGTTTGCTTCAGTACACTGGTTGCTCCAGTCCTGGCTTCCTGCCCCCTGACAATAAGCGGAGTACCGTACTGAGATGACAAACCATGACAAATGGTGCTCTAGCTCCGTTTCTAACGGCACAGTTAAACCAGTGTCCAGGTCACCAGAGAGGAGGATCAAGGAGCATCAACGCATGCTCTTCTTGAGTCAAGAGAAGTTCTCATATGACCGAGCCCCAGGCCGGCTGTGTAACGAATCTGCAGGATCTGCACTGCGACCACGTGGACAGCGCCCCTAGAATCGTGGGTGCTCAACCGTACAGCTATAGACGGTAGCCCTGGTCCCCATTCTAGATAATAACTGGCAGAAAGGAGACAACATGAACACAGCATAGAAACAGCGAAAAAGAAAACGCGGATCAAAACTGTCTCTACCTTCTCAGAGCAATTTCAGAGATCACATATTCTTTGAATCCAAACATCAATGAAAAAAGAAAAAGAATCAATGAAGAGTTTAAAAGATTAGAAAAACACTGAAAAGAAAAATGAAGAGGAATTGCATCATGCCACAGGATGCTGATGTGACTACCTGATTCTACATTCTAGGTGAAAGCACTGATCTGCAGTAACAGTCAAGAACCTGGTGTAAGAAAGACCAATAATAAAAAGAGGCTTGACCGGCAGATATGAAAAAATAGCGTACAGCTAACAAAATTAAACAACATGCTGCCAGTGTAAAAATGAGGAAATAGATCAATGAGAACATAAAAGAGAGTCCAGAAACACATGCAAGTACAAATATTATTTTAGTATTAAAACAGTGACATTTAAAGTCTGCAAGGAAATGCCTGATGATTACAAAAATGGCTTTTGGTATTTGGCTCTCTATTTGAAAGACGATGAAGGTAAATCTCTATAACATATAAAAAATAAATTCCATGTGGCTTGATAATCTCAAAGAACATAAAATTATGTAAATACTAGAAGAAACCAAAGAGCACTATTTTATTATCTTAGAGAGAGGACAGCAGGAGACTGAGAGGTCATGAAGATTGACTGATTTAACATAAGAATTAAAACTTCTTCAAGAAATCATATACGAAGTTATAAGACAAAGAACTCCTGTAACAAAAAGCATTTTTGAATGACAGTAAATGGCGAGGTGTTTTACATTTTCACATGCAGTATTTAATTCCCACAAATTATCCCATTATGAGAAAATTATTGTTATTTGTACTGTACAGTTACAAAAACAGGTTTGGCGGTGGGGGGCGGGGAGGGTGGTGGTTAAATATCTTCACTAAGGTTATTCAACGAGTTAGTGACAAAGCTGAGTTATAAGCAAACTTTGATTCTAAAACTTATTTGCTTACCAAGTATATTACATTGCCACCTTAATATATGAAAAACTGGAAAAATCCTTGCATCACAAAATATCCAATGCAATAATACCTATATGCCTACAGAACTTTCATATATTTTATAGAAAGACACAAAATAAGTCAACTGAAGGGGGGAAAAATATAAACAGAAAAACCATAAGAAATATAGATGACTAATACATATTTTTAAAAGTCAACCTAGAAAACAACCAAAGAAATACAAATAAAATAAAAATGAAAACTAGAGAGGTTTTAAAAATACATCTTACCTGGGAATGGGGTGGAAAATTAGGCATTTTGACTTGCCGCTGGTAGGAGTATAATATTGGTACGTATTTGGAGAACACTTTGAAAATACTGGCCATCACTTTAAATATGTGTATTTATGACCCAAATTTTCCAGCTCTAGGAATGCAGTCTAGAAAAACACATTTTTTTTTAAAGTAAGCTCTACATCCAACATGGGGCTTGAACTCAAGACCCCAAAGATCAAGAGTTGCATGCTCTACTGACTGAGCCAGCCAGGCACCCTGAGAAACACAAAATTTTTAAAAGATTTCTGTGCAATTTTTTTCATTGCAGCATTATTTATAATAATGAAAACCCAGCAATAATCTAAATGTCCATCAATAGGAGGTAGTTAAATAAAAGATGATATATACATAACATGGAAGATGTAGAGCTGTTATTAAAGTCAAAGAAAGGTCAAATATCTTGATGTGAAATGCTGTCTAGGGTATGCTGCTAAAACAAGCAGTACTACACCCACCAGCCTGCTAACATCAAAGACAGGAAATAGCGCGTTTAGGAAGCCTGTGGAGGAGGAAAAGTAACTCTCAAACACTGGCTGGTAGGGGTGTATTAGTCAGAGTTCCCCAGAGACGTGGAAACAACCAGATGTGTAAATAGAGAGAGAGAGATCTATTTTAAGGAATCGGCTCATGCAGGTGCGGAGGCGGGCAAGGCCAGAATCTGCAGGATGGGCCAGCAGGCCGGAGAGCCAGGGAAGAGCTGTATTTCCAGTGTGAAGGCTGCCTGCTAACAAAATCCTCCCCCTCCAAGTAGGTCGGGCCTTCAAGCGTTGGATGAGGCCCATCCACGTTACGCAGGGTGATCTGCTTTACTCAAAGTCTACTGATTTGAATGGTCATCTCATGTAAAATATACCTTCAGAGAAACATCCAGAATAACACTTCACCAGTTATCTGGATACTGTGGCCTACAGAAATTGACCTATAAAACCAACCATCATAAGGGAGGTAAATGGACCTTGGGAAATGTCTTTGAAGGGTACACCAGAGCTGAATACGAGCCATTAATTCTACCCTTTGGTTTAGAGTCAATAGAAATGCATACATGATTCCCGAAGGGCATGCACAGAATGTTCACAGCAGCCCAATAAACTGAGCCCGCTGCGGGAGCCCGTGAAAAGTGCATCGGATAAATGTGTCCAAGCACAGGCACACCGTGGAATACTAGACGGCGATGAGCATAAACCGTCTTCGACCACACGCGGCAACACGGCCATATCTCAGCCGTACGACAGGGAGCAAGCTGAGCCAGACACCAACGCACACGGGTGTTGTTGCTGCTGCTGCGGCCGCTGCTGTTGCTACATTTGTTTAAAATACAAAACTGGCCACATGAGTCACTCCTGCTGGAAGTCAGCGCAGTCAGAGCAGTGACTGGAAACGGGGCACTGGGAGGTCTGGAGGCTGCTAACATCCTGGGGTAGTGCGTTATTTTCTCTCGGCACTGGCTGTTCTGGTGCGTTCGGTTGGGGAAAATTCACTGAGATGTACAGTTGTGGCATGTGCTCTTTTATGGATGCAAGCAATACTTCCATGAAATACTCTTAAAAGTAGCAGAAGCTGCATTTCTAAGTATCAATATATCTCTATATCACCCACGTTGGCGTAAGAGTAGCTACGGTTCTAAGATCTGAAGGTTAGAACTCGATTTGTTAACACTGCTTATCCCTGGAGGCAGGTGTCATGTGCAATCAGTGGAAGAACTTTCACCTTTTACTTTTTACATCTCTGTGGCATTGGACTTGTTTTTAAACTTGAAGCATGCATTATTATTATTATTATTATTAATTTTTTTTTACCTTTCTTTAGGGGAGCAGAGAGGGTGACCATCCTTTCAAACACCTCTCTATGCATAAATAGGCATACAAATCTATTATAATTTTACATGGCCTGTCTTCTGAAACCTTCATTTTTCATTCAACAAGATCTTTCCAGTCAATAAATATAGAGTCCCCTTTTAAGAGCTGTATGAGATTCCCACATCATAATTTACTTTCTCAGTCCATTATCGATGGGCATTAAGGTTGCCTCACATTTTCAATATTGTAAATAGAGCAGTAATGGGCACTCATCTCCTTAGGGTTCATTCCTGGAAGTGTGCTGCAGCTGGAAATAGTCTACATTTCACTACATGCCGCTGTACCACTGTCCTGGGTGATGTGACTCTTCGACGCTCTCAACACTAGTGCTGGAGCAGGCTTGCTGCCCCTCAGAGCTGCAGACTTGAGTTTGTCAATAACTGTACTCTTTGCCGGTGTGACGGAGGGAAAAGCCTGTTCACACATTCACGTTTTAATAGCATTTGTTTGATTATTCATGAGGTTAAACATTTTTCATATGTCTTTGTGTTTTTCTGATAACTTGCCTCAGAGTATTTTGCCCATTTTCCCATTAAAACATTAAATATTTTCCCGATTGATTTTTAAGAGCTCTCTATTCATCTGGGATATTGATTCTTTGTCTAACATTTTGCAAATAATTTTCCAAGTTGTCTTCTACCTTTCAGCATTTTATGGTGTTTATTTACAAAGAAGTTTCACTTTTTAAGTAGTCAGGTTGAACAGTATTTCCTATTATGCCTTCTAATACTGAGACAAATTTAGCTCTTTCCCAACCCAACAATATAAAAATATTTATCAGTGCTTTAGTATTTTATGGTTTCAGCAAGAATTATATTTTGGTATAGTAAGCAAAGTAGGAATCCAGATTTTTTTTTATAGCTAGCTAATTGTCTTAACTTTATATACTAATCTTTGTTTTCCATACTAACTTAAAAAGCTACCTTTACAGACATAAATTGCAGACATAAATTCCCCCTTAGGCATTTACTTCCAAGACTGGAGTTAAATTCTTTCCACTGTTATTTATTTTTGCCCCAGTAACACATGTTTTTAATTGTTTCAATTCTCCTTCCACCATGGGGCAGGCAGAGGATTCTCCTCATAGTCACAGACTCCAATTCTGGGTCCAGATCTGTGTTCCCTTTCCCGGTACTCTCACGCTACCATTTGCGGACGTCAAAATGTCTTATTCACTGCCAGGTCATCCTACACAATACCATCTCCAACGAAGGAATATATTTTATGGCAAAAGAAGTGTAGCAATGGACTCTAACCGTAGAATCCCCTAGAAGCAGCTGGGCTGACAGGAGTGCCAAATAGCCTGGAGAGGCCCAACAGGGGCAGGAGTTAGGGGACAATATTCTGTGAAGTATGGTGCTATCCAATGGGATTGATGTATGTCTTAAATATATAAAAATATAGCTTATATAAATATGAATATAAATATGCAAATATGATTATATGTAAATGTATTTATACATAAATTTATATTTAAATACACTTTTTTACTTTATATACAGGTGTGTTTGTGTGTGTGTGTTTATAGATGTAGATAAGATGTGGTGGTATATGCCTTAAACAAATGTGTGTGTGTAGATAGATAGATAAATATATATAATACATAAACAGATAAGATAAATATATATATATACACACACACACAAACACACCTGTATATGAAGTAAAAAATGTATTTAAATATAAATTTATGTACAAATATATTTACATATAATTATATTTATATATGTTTACATTCATATTTATATAAGCATATATTATGCCCTTTCTTTCAGAGAATACATGGGTTTGAGAACCAAGAAATAATGGCAGAAGGGGGCACCCCTCCTTTTTATACTGTATAACGCCCTGCCCTCACAGAATGATTTCCCCCATCCTCTCCTAGCCTCCTCACATCTAGGGGTTGTCCCAGCTTCCTGCTGGCAAAGTGGTATTTCACATCGCTTGTTGGCTTCCTCCATGCAGCCCTCCGGAGTAAAACCGTCCGTATGTGCTGGCGTTTCCTGGCGGGACCTGGTTGATACAACCTCCTGGCACCTGGGCACTACCTGCAAGGCTCTGCCTTTAGGAGTCATTTCAGGGGTTGGGGTTCAGTACTGTGTCTCACTTCGTGCCCTCTTGCCCAAGTTTTAATGTTACAGAGTAGAACGTTCCACTGATCACAAGAAGAGATGTCCTTAATCTCTGGCTTGGTTTAATTTTCATTCTCATCAGAACGTCCAACACAATCTCCCTTAATTAGCTGAAGGGAAGAATGTAGTTCTACTGGATAGGACAGTAAGCCATGAACATGGCAGAGGAAGACCGCGTTACAACAGGGTTAAGATGAAGAGGCCAAAACACAGCCCTCCATATGTACTGCTCTTCTTTCTGCCTCCATGCAAGGAATTAACACTGTTGCCGGTTCCGGAATAGTCTGAATTCCCTCCTCCAAGGGGAGTCACTGGGGTTTCAAACACAGCAACGGCGTAAAGGAAATTCCTGACTTAAAACTGAGGCACTGGGTGTTATATGCAAATAATGAATCATGGAACATTGCATCAAAAACTGGGGATGTACTGTATGGTGACTAATATAACAAAATAAAAATTATTTTAAAAACCCACAAAAACAAAACAAAACAAAAAAAACTGAGGACTCTTACAGGGCCACAGAACTTGGTGTCTGTCCTGAAGTTTGGTTTAACTCACTGTGTGTGTATTAACATAAAATTAAAAATTCAGTTCCTCAGTCACTCTAAGCACATTTCAAGCATTCAACGGCCACATGTAGCTAGAGGCTGCAATACTAGGCAGAAGAGACACAAAATATTTCTACTGAAAGACTTATTCTTATTTCTAAGAAAGACTTATCGGAACAGCACTGGTCTAAATTATAGAAATACTTACATAGGGGCACCTGGGTGGCTCAGTCGTTAAGCGTCTGCCTTTGGCTCAGGGCGTGATCCCAGCGTTCTGGGATCGAGCCCCACATCAGGCTCCTCTGCTGGGAGCCTGCTTCTTCCTCTCCCACTCCCCCTGCTTATGTTCCCTCTCTCGCTGGCTGTCTCTCTGTCAAATAAATAAATAAAATCTTAAAAAAAAAAAAAAGAAAGAAAAGAAATACACAGTTGTATACAATTAAAAGCACAAGGTTGTTCACTGGAACATCATTCGTAAGAGCTAAAAGATTAGATGCATAGCACTGACCATCTGAAAGAGTAGTTGTCACTTGTAGAAACAGTCATAGGTAATAAGCATTAAAATATGCAGTTCTGTGCGTACTAGCATAAAATAACACTGAGTTATGGAAAAATATGTATATTGTATGATTATTTAATGAAGATATTTTATATCTCAACACATTTATATACTATGTAATTTTAATTTTATATTTTATTTATGTTACACAGCATATAATATTTATATTTTGGGATGCATACATATGTGTGTTGTATTTGCACTGTTACAGAAAAAAGTCTATTAATAGTTTCTCTTAGGGAGTAGGAATAAAGTAGGGTAAGTTGTATAGGAGACACTCATTTCTTAGTTTATATACATTTGCACATTTTGAATTTTTAAAATTTGTGCATCATAAAAATATGGAGAAGTATAATGAATAATAAACACATGTCTCTTGTTTCTGGCAAAGATACCAAGGGTCACAAATTAATATCAATATGATGGATGGAGAATGGAAGAGTCTCACAAGTAACAAGGAAAGCTTTACTATAAAGAAGGACTCAACTTCATGTGTCCTCCCCAACTGCGAGGGGGATCAGACCCAGACCCTGAAATCTCATGTTCTCATATAGCACCTCTCTTCTTTGGGGTCTGAAAAACTAATGAGATTTTAGTAAAGTATAAAAGTAAAAAACTGCTGAACTTCATCTTGAAGGCAACTCCAGTAAGAAATAAGTATAAGGATGAAGACAACAAAGAGATAACTTTAAAACCCTGGTTTAAACACTTTATACGGGGGTTTTCTGGTTATCTGATCAGCAGCATAATAATTATACTGCACGTTAATTCTGACAGCCTTTTGAAATTTTAGAGCCCTTAAGAGATTCTGATATATTCAAAGGGATTCTAATTAAAGGTTTAGACGTGTTTGATTAAGTTTGCAATCAACATTTAAATGTTTGGGGAAATTTAATCTGTTTAGTGCTTAAACTTGATTTATCAGTTTATGTACATGCTGTGTAAATATTCAGTAGGATGTTATTAATATTTAAATGAATTCTGGATTCATATGATTAATAAAATGGAAAATAAACTAATTATAAATGTTTATTCCTCTTGTCTAGAAATCATTTGGACATAAAGTAATCTCACAGTGGTAAGTCATACCTTTCACTTGGTCTTTTTCTGCAAAATAGATTTTCTATTTTTGGCCCATAATTTCTCCATAAAAGTTTTAGAATTAGCTTAGTAAATTCTCTACAAGTGCTCTGTAGTTTTTTTAATTGAAATTACGCTGAATCAATAGATTAGTTTGGAATTACTTTTCTTCTTCATGAGGACACATAGCATTCCTTCTGTTCCTGCTTTGAAAGGGAGTGCTAACACATTCCCAATTAGAATGATGTTTGCTTGCATTCCGTGATGCTGAAGAAAAATCCAATGCCAATATTATTCTCATTTACTTCCATATGACTGAGATACCAGACCCTTATCAGAAATACAATTTGCAAATATCTTCTCCCATTCTGTGGTTTGTCCTTTCAATTTTGTAGTGCCCTTTGCAACACAGAAGTTTTTAATTTTGATGAACTTTTCATTTATCTATTTTGTCCTTGGTTGCTTGTGCCCTGGGTGTCTTATCTAAGAAAACATCACCTAATCCAAGGTCACAAAGATTTACTGCTGTGTTTTCTTCTAAGAGTTTTACAGTTTTAGTTCTTAGGTCTTTAGGTCTTTGATTGATCTTGAGTTAATTTTTTATATATGGTTTAAAGGATGGGGTTCAAATTCACTCTTTTGTGTGTGACAATCCAGTTGTTCAAGCTCCATTGTTAAAAAGACTACTTTTCCCCTATTAAATGGTCTTGCTACCCTTGTTGAATATCAATCGACTATAGATGTATGACTTTACTTCTGGACTTCTGATTCTATTCCATTGCTCTTTATGTCTACCCTATGCCAATGCCACATGGTCTTATGAAGTTGTGTAGTTCTCAGTGGGCAAGTCGTATACTCCTTGTTCTATTTATTCCCAAGTATTGTATCTTTTTGATGTTATTGCGAATGGGATTTTTTTAATTTCTTTTTCAAATTTTTCATTGCTAGTGTATAGAAATACAACTGAGTTTCGTATTTCTATCTTGCAACCTTGCTGAACTCATTTATTAGCTCTAATACCTTTGGGGGGGTTGGTCCTTAAGACTTTTAATATACAAGATCATGCCATCTGCAAAGAGGTAGTTTTACTTCTTCCTTTCCAAACTGCATGCTTTTTATTTCTTTTTCTCACCTAACCGCCCTGACTAGAATCTCCAAGTATAGCGTTGAATAGAAATGGCAAAAGCAGGTATCCTGTTCTGTACTGATCTCCTATCTTTTAGTTACACAAATGTAGTTTCTAATCTCTGTCTCTCTGGGCTGGGTTCTGGATGACTTTGAAATTTCTTTCTTCCAAATATCCAATTCTCTTCTTAAGAATTTATATCGAGTTTATATTAATATTTTAGCTTCTTACTTTTATCACTGTACTCTTGATTTCCAAGGTATTTTAATTGTTCTTTTATTTTTTTTTAAATCTGTTTTTATCTTTGCCTATTTGGAACATAATTTATTTTTAGTTTTATAATGAGACGTTTGTCTTCATTTACCTCTTCAAATACATTCAGTACAATGACTTTATAACCATCTGTTCTAGAAATGTAATAGCATCTGTAATAAATTTTCACTTTTTAATTTTGTAGGCTGTTTCTTTCTTTCTTTCTTTCTTTCTTTCTTTCTTTCTTTCTTTCTTTCTTTCTTTCTTTCTTTCTTTCTTTCAAGACATATTTATTTTTTGAAAGTGAGAAAGTGGGGAATGGGGGATAGGGGTAGAGGGAGACCAAAAGCGAGAGAGAATCTCTCAGCAACTCCCTGCTGAGTGCTCTGCCTATAGGGCATGGGGGTAGAGCCTCGGGGGATAGTCAGCACACCTGCAGGTACGGCCATTCTTTCCCTCTAACCCCCTGGGTCTTGTTAAAGAAAAGCTAGGAGGTGCCTGGGTGGCTCAGTTGATTACGCATAGGGATGGGGCCTTGAACTCAGGGTCATGCTTTCAGGGTCATGAGATCAAGTCCTGAGTCGGGCTCCATGCTGGGGGTGGAGCCTGCTTAAGATTCTCTCTCTCCCTGTGCTCCTCCCCCCCTTAAAAAAAAGCTGAAAATATTTTTATTTGTCTTAGTCTTGATTAATAGTTTATCACTCAATATTACTTTTATCTTTTGCCATCTATTGTCACCAAGAAGTCAGCTATCAATTGTTGCTGTTTTCTATGTAATCTGTATTTTCCCTCTAACAGTATTAAAGATTCCCTTCCATCCTGATGCTCTGCAGGTTCACTGTGAAATGCGCAGGTGGGGCACATGATCTGGACCCTGCTTGGTTCCAGGAGCACACTTTCATTTTTTTTTTTTAAGATTTTATTTATTTATTTGAGAGAGAGCGAGAGTGCATGCACAAGCAGGGGGAGGCGCAGAGGGAGAGGGAGAAGCAGACTCCCGGCTGAGCAGGGAGCCTGATGCGGGACTGGATCCCAGGGCCCTGAGATTATGACCTGAGCTGAAGTCAGATGCTTAGCCGACTGAGCCACCCAGGTGCCCCCAGAAGTACACTTTTAGTCTAAAGAGTCACATTTATTTGATTGTGAAATTTTCAATTTTTATCTCCTGAGATTTTTTTTTAATTTCCTCTATTAGATTCTTTTGGGCTCCTATCAAATAACTATCCTTCATGCCTCTTAACCTCCACTTCACAATGTATATATTAAATTATTTATTCCTTCTTATTCCATTGTCCAAAACCAGCCATATGGACCCCACCCAACCACAAGTGTGTTGAGAATGTGGGGAATCAGGTGAAATTTGAGGTGAGTATCCTGGCCTTGCCATGGCCCCCATGCATGTTTTACTCTGACCAGTCTGCTCCACTTTTCAACATCACGATATCACCCTTCACTTCTAACCTACCAGCCCATCACCTTTTCCAGGCTGTGCCCAATACTGTTCTGGGTATAAACTCTTGTGGGTCCTTCATAGACCAGGGCCCTGGGTTGATTAATTGGTTGCACTGGCTTCATTTCACCACTCGTGCTTTCTCTGGCCTCCTTTCTCTTCAGAGGCCCTATTAAGCCTTTGCAACTCTGAGCAGCCTCTAAGCCATAAGTGGGTTCAGTGAAAAACGTAGTGGATTTAAATTCAGAAGTTTTCATCCTGGTTTTGCATTTAACTATCATCATAACAAACTCCTATTATAATAACATCTATCATTTATTACATGCCTGAGTTGTGCTTATTTCTCTTCTAAGCACACTATACATATTCCTCACAAAGATTCTAGAAAGCAGTATTATTTTTCCTATTTGATAGATAAGGCTTAGAGAACTATGAAACACAAACTATCTCTGGTGAAAACAAAAACTTTCCTCTCCTCTTCTAGAAAAGTAGTTCCCTTAGTGTTGCTGGGGGATCTGGGTCAAAACTATTTTCATAATAATACTAAGATTTTATTTTCCTCTTATACTCTGATTCTCTCAGGAGCGTACAGCACATCAGATTAAATTCAGAAGCAGAATAAGAATCCAGCTGTCTCTATCTAGCCAGACATTAAAGAGAATTACAAAAAGGCAAAACAATGTTACTCTTCTCCCTAATATTTTTAAATTTTGGAAAATATGATTATTTTTCTATATAAACATGTTATTTATGCTTTAACATGTAATGGGCTGAGTGTTATCATTTAAAATAATAGGTATTTCTTTAAAGTTCCTAGTTTTTACTTCTGACACAGTAAGTATCTATAGATATAAGTCACATAAACAAATCTCCATGGGGTCCTCAATAATTTTTAAGAGTACAAAGGAGTCAAATAACAAAACAAAACAAAAAAAATGAAAACCACTATCCTAGAGTAATCCTACTCTCCAGCAATAAACGTATTTGTGATTTCTTCGGTATCTTCCTTTTTCTCCTTAGGCGTATGAAAGCAAAGGCATATTTACACCCATACACCTGTATATCTCTTTTCCCTTACAAACAGAAATACACTATACAGCTGATTTTAAATGTTTTCTTTATATTTCTGTGATATGTTTGGTACATTTTATATCAATTCTTCGAGAAGCTCAGAATCTTGTATGAGAGGCAGGGTGCAGGAATCACAAGGGAGGAAGAGTGGGGCCAGGGTCAGAGTGTCAGAGAAGGGTTCGTTTTGGGGAGAAATATACATTTAGTGTGTGTTGGATTTGAATTACTGGTTTCTCAAATTATTATCCAGCGATCAACTTGTTTAATAAATGGCTTTTTTCAGTTCTTCTGTGATACTGATTGTTTCATTACACAGTTTTTAGATTTCTAATCTGTCCCAAATATTTCTTATATTCTTTGGTAGCACTGGAAGCTGAGCATTTCAGCATTCTCATCCTTAGTAGAACGGGCCTTCCGCTGCTCTTTTCTAAGTTCTGTGATTGTGTGATCTGGTCGTTTTTCATGTGAAATTTAGAAGCACTGTGTTGTTTTTTTAAGTTCAAATTTTGTTGGAGTGCTAATCAGAATGGTGCGTAACTTTTAAGTTAACTGTTGGAAAATTATTTGATTAGTTTGGCATCTGTAACACCTGTGGGTGTGACTGCTAACCACATATGAGAGAGGATTTGGACCCGTTTTTATGGGAAACTCTTCAAGCTCTGCCTTACCACCCCATGCATGCCCTTCCTTCACCCCCAGTCTATTCTCTTGCTTTTTTGAATATGCTTTCATGCAGACCTTTGGCCCTGAACTTTGTTCCTTTTTCCTTTACTTCTCTTTTTATTATTGGTCTCATCCTTTCAGTTCCTTGGTTTCCAGCTTGTGTTCCCTGCAAGGTGCTGTTTTTTTCCCTATTACTGTGATCCTATTATTTTAGACTATTTGCCAGGCTCTCCAGTCTTCCTCTTCCAGCTCTACATCCTGGAACTGCAGCCAGGGTTAGCGGGTGTTTTTTCTCCTATCTATTAACTGGCTTACTACATTTGCTCAAAGCTTTTGCTTATAATTTATCAAGGTTTTGTTATTTCCATTATGCAGTCATGTATTGTTATTTTATTCCAATGTCTTTAAGTGTTTGTGTGTGTGTTGTGTGTACGTGCGTGTGTGTATATTGAGGAAGGATCTTTCTTGTTTAGACTTTTCATTAATACATTAGAATATTATTGATTTTTTTTTTTTGGCAATTGACATGTCTTCTCCATTAAAAAAATTTATGCTTTTAAGTCTTTGCCAATTGTTTGAAATTCTCTAACATACAGTTATTAGCAACAGATAATCAAATATTGTTTCAATCTTTCCAGTATTTATTGCCCTCATCTATGGGAGTAAGAGAACTTAGCATTACCGGCCAGACATCATAGTCACAAGAGTGAGCTGGTGCCACTGATGATGACGACGCACCTTCATTAGCGATGTGGGCTACAGGGGGACATGCAATCAGTGCACCCGAGAGACTGATTAATGCACACGTGCGAGACGCTCACTATAGACTTCTGGAAACAACAGAAGGAGAATTTGCAGAGTGGGAAATGTGTAATGGTAGGTGAGGGCTAGAGCCAGAAAAATCTTGTTTATTACTAGATTCTGTTTATTACCGTTGATATGCCTCCAGGCCTTTGCAACCAGAGGAATGTGACAACATCAACTATGAAAGTATACAAGAACTGAATCGTTTGGATGAAAGTGAAAAAAAGAAGAAATATAAAAACTCCTAGAAATCGCAAAAAGGCAGGCAAAAAGACTCAGTAACTCCAAAGACGAAATTATACCTCAAATCTCAATCCTAGAAAAATGATACAGACAGAGTCAAGAACAACTAATTAACAGGCCTGGACATTAATTTAAAGGCAATGGCAAAGATTACTGTTCCCAGACTCCCGAATTGCACAAATTGATTTTTTCCTCTGTTTTTAATTTTTGAGACTGACATAGTGTGGGCATCTTTTATTAAGCCAAGTAAGAATGTTTTCTTTTTAAATTACCATTTTTTTCCACAAAAGAACAAGCATTTCATAACCAAAACTTTGGGAGTGACACACCCTATGAATAGTTTTGTAAATTGAATACACTTATCTTCATTACAAACTAATTTTATTGTCCTAATATTTCTCAATTAGCCAGAGATACATGCAAATTTCATCAGGGACTGACACTGGCCCACTGAGTAGTGTAATGATATCACACTAGGGAGATATTAAATGTATTTTACACCTGCATGGAATGGATACTAACCAATCAGAATGGACATCTCAACTAGCATGGATGTTAACCACACACGATGGGCTAAAAATAGAACCTGAGGCATATCACAGATCTCATCTACTCTGTGCACAACGCATTACCCAAGGAGATATGGGAAAAAATTAAAATAAACCACAATTATGAAACTAAGAAACTGATTGATAACAATTTTCCTGCATTGATAAAAAAAAATGTATCCTAGAGTTTGAGAGAGATTTGACATGTCTTCCATCAACAGCATCAAAGGAAGATAAAAGTTACTGACATGTTACTTAATATTTCAGATTATAAATTCAAAGAACTTGAACTACATGCAGCTAGGACGAGAGGAGACCTAACATTCAAAGGTGGGAAGAAAAGAAGATATTTACTTTCATAACTTAAAGATTAGAGGACCAAAGAGTCTGGAAGAATACTTACAGAATGCTTATGGGATATGTTTTCTCACCACAGATCAATTATCTTGCTAACTTGCTGTTCTCTTTGAAGGGAAAAGAAAAACATTTCCTAAACCACAATAACAGAAAATACCATGCCTCTGGTGAATACCGTGATTGATTGATTGAGCTGGTTTTACAAAGAGGTACACATTGAAAAGATAAGTGGCTAACATCTTAACATGGGTGGGCTAACAAGAGACAACTGTGGGCCACCTGGGTGGCTCAGTCAGTTAAGCATCTGCCTTCAGCTCAGGTCACGATCTCGGAGTCCTGGGATGGAGTCCTGCATTGGGCTCCCCACTCAGTGGGGAGTCTGCTTCTCCCTCTGACCCTCCTCCCTCTTGTGCTCTCTCACTCTCTCTCTTAAATAAATAAATAAATAAATAAATAAATAAATAAATAAATAAAATCTTAAAAAAAAGAGACAGTTGTGAACTACAAAATATACCCCGGAAAAGGATCCATAAAAGGTTTTAAGATTATTGAGAAATCACAAGGAAAACTACATGTAGGTAGGTATCAGAGCAGTAAAGGTAAAAGGGCTAAATAGTAAATCAAAATAAAACAAAACTCTAGTTCTCCAGAAGGTCATGCAAAGATTTTTTTTTTTTTTTACTAAAACTATTTTTTTAGAGCAATTTAAGATTCACAGCAAAAGTGAGGGAAAAGGACAGGGATTTCCCATATAGCTCCTGCCTTCACTCATGCATAGTGTCCCATTGTCAGAGTGGTACAGCTGTTACAACTGATGAACTTACATTGACACATCACTGTCACCCGAAGTCTACAGTTCACATTACAGTTAACTCTTGATGTTGTATGTTCTGAGGGTTTAGACAAACGTATAATGACATGCACCCAACATTATTGTACCATACAAAGTACTGTCACTGCCCCCAAATCCTCTGTGCTCTGCCTATTCATTCCTAACCCTTGGCAGTAAAAAGTGATCTTTTTACTGTCTCCAGAGCTTTGCCTTTCCAGAATGGCGTATAGTTGGAATCACACAGTACGCAGCCTCTTCAGACCGGCTTCTTGCACTTGCTGGTATGGATGTAAGGTTCCTCATGTATTTTCATAGTTCGATTGCTCATTTGTTTTCAGCATTTAATAATATTCCATTGTCTAGGTGTACTAGTTTCTTTGTCCATTCACCTACGGAAAGACATCTTAGCTGCTTCCAAGCTTTGGCAGTTATGGATAAAGCTGTTAGAAACAGTTGTGTGCAAGCTTTTGTGTGGATGTGTGTTTGCAACTCCTCTGGGAAAACACCAAGGAATGTGATTGCTGGATTGCAGGGTAAGCGTATGATCAGTTTTGCAAGAAACCACCAAATTACCTCCCAAATAGCTATATCATTTTGCATTCCCACCAGCAATGAGTTACAGTTCCTGTTGGTACAGCCTAATTATGGAAGCAGCCCAAGTGTCCATCGATAGATCCATTCTTCTGTCAATGGCTACTTGGGCTGCTTCTGTAATTTGGAGATAGATATAGATAGGTAGATAGATGATAGATAGATAGATAGATAGATAGATAGATAGATAGATAGACAGATATAGATAGATAGAAAGGACTATTACTCAGCCATCAGAAAGAATGAAATCTTGCCACTTGCAACAACATGGATGGAGCTAGAGGGTATTACGCTAAGCAAAATAAGTCAGTCAGAGAAAGACAAATTCCATATGATTTCAGTCACATGTGGAATTTAAGAAACAGAACAAGGGATCATAGGGGGAAAAGAATGAGAGAGACAAACCAAGAAACATACTCTTAACTACAGAGAACAAACTGATGGTTACCAAAGGGGAGGTGGGCCGGGAGCGATGGTCAAACAGGTGATGGGGATTACAGAACATGCTTATCGTGGGGAGCGCTGAGTAATGTATGGAATAGTTGAATCACTACGTCACATACCTGAAGCTAATATAACAATTTATGTTAACTATACGAATATATATATATGTGAAGTAAAATAAAAACTTAATAAAAAATGAGAGGTGAAATGATTTAATTATGTATTTTATTTAGCCAATATATCCAAAATGTCATTCTACCATGTAATAAATATAAAAGTTATTTAAAAAAAAAGTTCCTGCTGTTCACATGCTGGCCAGCATTTGCTGTTGTCAGTGTTCCAAATTTTGGCTGCTCTAATCTGTGTGTACTGGTATCTCACTGTTGTATTAATTTGCCTTCCCCTGATGAGATATAATGTGGAGTCGTTCTTCATATGCTTATTTGCCATCTGTATGTCTTTTTTTGATGAGGTGTCTACTAAGGCCTTTGACCCATTTTTAAATATAGTTTTCTTACTGCTGAGTTTTATGAGTTCCTTGTATATTTTGGGTAACAGTCCTTTATCAAATGTATCTTTTGCAAATATTTACTCCCAGTCTGTGGCTTGTCTTCTCATTCTCTTGACATTGTCTTTCACAGATATGAAGTTTTTAATTTTACTGAAATTCAGACTATGACTTATGTCTTTCAAAGACTGTACGTATGGGGTTGCAGCTAAAGTCATTGCCACATCCAAGGTCACCTAGGTTTTCTCCTATGTTATTTTCCAGGAGCTCAATAGTTCTGTGTTTTACTCTTAGGTCTGTGATCCATTTTGAGTTAATGTTTGAAGGGTGTATGCAAAGATTATTTAAACTGTTATTTATAAACAGGCATCAAAATTAAACGAAGGTAGTTAAGTATTAAGTTTAGATGTTTAAAAGCTGATTAGCTCTGTGTGGAAAGGACTTACAAAATATTTATGCATTTGAGCAATTCCAGTTCTAGAATTTACCTTGAAGACACACCTCTAGAAAAGACAATACAGCATATGCACAGGTTATTCTGCATTTTCTGCAGCATTTTCATAATAGTAAAGTCTATTGAGATGTGGGACAATGCAAATTCCTGTCACAAACATGGTTCAACAAATTATATCCATATAATAAAATACTATGCCACTATAAAAATAATTAGAAAGACTTCTACAACCTGACATGGAGTAACTTCCATTTTAATTTCCATAGTTAAGTAGAAAACGCTGCAAAAAAGTATATAGAGAGCATGCTTCCTTTCATAGAAGAAGAGAAAATAATAATATAAATATGTGTGCACTTTTGCAAAAAGAAACACAAGGATAATAGGAACCTGACAGTGATTACCTAACTTGAGTGGTTGCCTCCTCCAGTTATGTAACGTGTGTGGGAGTAAAGTGGAGGGGTAAGGTTAGGACCTAGTGTCTAAGTATACCTTTATCTGAATATACCCTTTCGCATAATTTATCTTTATCTGACTACACATTTTCATATAGTTCTGATTTTGGAATAATGTAAATGCTTTATATATTCAAACTATAAAATTAAATAATAAGAATTTAAAAAGAAAACACCTACAAATGAACATAGAGATAAAGAGATAAAGCTAGCTATATATGGAATTGATGATATGACACAGGAAAACAGAATTTTTTCTTTTCTTTTCTTTTCTTTTTTAAGATTTTATTTATTTATTTGACAGAGAGAGAGACAGCCAGCTAGAGAGGGAACACAAGCAGGGGGAGTGGGAGAGGAAGAAGCAGGCTCCCAGTGGAAGAGCCTGATGCGGGGCTCGATCCCAGAACTCTGGGATCACACCCTGAGCCGAAGGCAGAACCTTTAAAGACTGAGCCACCCAGGCGCCCCAGGAAAACAGATTTTTTTCAAATAACTTTTGAATACAACACTGTGGCTTTACACCTCTAGTGGCATCTATTCTGAGGACAAAATGAACTGCAAAGAAATCCTGAACAATTTATAATATTTTACTGTTAGTAGTAATATTAATATTGTAATTCTGAAACAGTTTTATGTATATTGTGGAATAAAGAGAATATGTAGGTACCAAGATTTTCATGTTAAGAAGAAAGAGACAAAAGTATGATATAAACAAATTAATAAAATGTTTGAGATGTTAAATCTTAATAGGGAATATTAGTATGAATTGATAATTATATATATATATACTTTTTTTTCTAGCTCTGTCTAAAAGTACCTATAAGTAATACTATTCCAAATAGCACTAAACATTCTCAGCACACAGATTTGGGGTTCCAAACCCCATTGCTTACTACAAGGAACAAAGGCTCCTTGGAGAAATGGAGAATTCCAAAAGTAGTACAGGAAAAATACAAGGTGGGTCTGGGATAGCTAACACTGTAACAATGTAAAAAAGTACTCAACAACTAATGGAGTCATACCAAAAGGACACAGGAGCTAACTTGAAGAGACCTCCACTGTTCGAATTTTAGACAATATGAGCATGAAAAATAATAATGTTAGCAACCATTGACTTTTTTTTTTTTTAAGATTTTATTTATTCATTTGACAGAGATAGAGACAGCCAGCGAGAGAGGGAACACAAGCAGGGGGAGTGGGAGAGGAAGAAGCAGGCTCATAGCGGAGGAGCCTGATGTGGGGCTCGATCCCACAACGCCGGATCACGCCCTGAGCCGAAGGCAGACGCTTAACCGCTGTGCCACCCAGGCGCCCCGTGTAACAATTGATTTT
Organism: Ursus americanus; assembly: GCF_024610735.1. Taxonomy (NCBI): domain Eukaryota; kingdom Metazoa; phylum Chordata; class Mammalia; order Carnivora; family Ursidae; genus Ursus; species Ursus americanus. Next base: position 2,975,233 of record NC_142142.1, read on the forward strand.
TAATAAACAAAGAATTTTAAAATAAATTCTGAGTCTAGTACATAGCTAAGGTAAAAAAAAAAAAAAAAGCTCTCCTTAATGAAGAACACTAGTGAGTAACTGTAGAAGGACTGAGAGAATTAGAAAATCACCCTTTGCAACCACAATTTCATAATTAATTCAGACAAGGACTGTGAATTGATTCTAGAATGACTAGGTGAAAGATGACTGGGGAATGTGATACTCACATTGTCTCAAAGAATCAACTACGATTTCAAAGCCAAACTGTTGGTTTATGACAGAGACATCTAGTGTTCACTGGCTTAATCATGTTTTTAAACTTAGCACCAAGACGGAGACAACCTGACGTTGCATAGCTCCCAATGCAATGCAGTAGGAAGACAGCAGCTAGGAAGTGTTCTGGCCAGTGAGGTTTAATAGGAATCAAATCAAGCTCAGATCTGCCTGTTAGATGGCAGGAAATCCAGGGAATGTAACAACAAGCTTAATGACAGCATGAAGAAACAGTCAGCCTAATCCGAATGTGCACTTCCTACAAACATCAGGAAGTCAGGAGGGCCGCTTTAGATGTAAAATCACTGAAGAGGCATAGCAACCAAAAGCAATATGTTAGTTTTGACTAGACACTGTATCCAAACAAAGACTGTTATAAAGACACTTGGAGACAGCTGGGGACAACTGAGTGTGGACTAGATAGCAGTAGATAATGTGATGGGTTACTGGGTTGTTGTTTTTTTTCTTTTTCTTTTACAAGTTTTTACTTAAATTCCAGTTAGTTAACGTACAGTATGTTAGTTTCAGGCATTGAATCTAGTGATTCAACACTTCTGTACAACACCCAGTGCTCGTCAGGACAAATGCCCTCCTTAGTCCCCATCACCTACTTCACTCATCCCCCGCCCACCTCCCCTCTGGCGACCATCGGTTTGCTCTCTATAGCTAACAGTCTGCTTCTTGGTTTGCCTCCCTCCTTTTTCTCCCTATGTTCATTTGTTTTGTTTCTTAAATTCTGCATATGCGTGAAATCATAGGGTATTTGTCTTTCTCTGGCTGACTTATTTTGCCTAGCATAATACTCTCTAGCTCCATCCATGTTGTTGTAAATGGCAAGACTTCATTCTTTTTGATGGCTGAGTACTAGTCCATTGTATATATACCCACATCTTCTTCATCCATTTATCAGTCAATGGACATTTGGGCTCTTTCCATAATTTGGCTATTGTAGATAATGTGGCTATAAACATCAGGGTGCATGTATCTCTTTGAACTAGTATTTTCATATCCTTTGGGTAAATACCTAGTAGTGCAACTGCTGGGTTGTATGATAGTTCTATTTTTAATTTTTTGAGGAACTTCCATACTGTTTCCCACAGAACGGCTGCACCAATCTGCATTCCCACCAGCAGTGTGAGAGGGTTCCTCTTTCTCCACATCCTCACCAACACCTGTTATTTCCTGTGCTGTTAATTTTAGCCATTCTGACTGGTGTGAGATGATATTTCATTGTGGTTTTGATTTGTATTTCCCTGATGGTGGCTGATGTTGGGCATCTTTTCATGTGTCTGTTAGCCATCTCTACATCTTCTTCGGAAAAATGTCTATTCCTGTCTTCTGCCCATTTTTAAACTGGTTTATTTGTTTTTTTGGGTGTTGAATTTTGTAAGTTATTTATATAGTTTGGATACTAACCCTTTATCAGGTATGTCATTTGCAAATATCTTCTCCCATTCCATAGGTTGCCTTTTAGTTTTGTTGATTGTTTCCTTTGGGTTGTTACTTTTTTAGGTGTGAAATGGTAATGTACTAATGTAGGAGGATTTCTTTATTCATCAGGTACTTGAGGCTATGCATGTACTTTGGAGTGTAGTTCATGATATCTGCAACCTACTTTCAAATGGATCAGCAAAAATAGATCACCATTTTTTTAATACTCTAATTGCCCAAGACTTGCCAGAGAGAGACAGACAGACAGAAATAGAGAGAAAACAATGACGAGAAAAGGCTGACAACTGGTAAATCCGAACGAAGGGGGATATGGGTGCTTCATCATAGCATTCTTTCAACTTCTATGTATCTTTGAGGTTTTTCAAAATAAAGAGCCGGAAGCAAGCACTGATGAGGACCTTCGAATGGCAGATTAACTAAAGGTATCTAGCTCGCCTCTTTTCCATGCCCTTCTCCAAGTATAGAAGAAGGATAAAATTCTCAAGGAGAAGGAACAGAGGATTAGAAGTGACAACAACACAATTTAGGGAGTTGGAAAACAAATGGGCAAATGTAAGTGACTTTGCCAACTGGAAAAAGAAAGCTGCAACCAATGCCAGAAAATGACAGATCTTTTCTCATGTTCATGATCTGTAGGAAAAACCCCAAACTTGTTGACTTGACATATCAAATCCATTAAGGTCTTTGCCATGAATATCTTTCCATACTCATTTCCTGCCTCTCAACAGGCTCTGTGAATTGTAAGAGAGCCAAACTACATATCATCTTTTTCTTATATATGATCTTTCTTAAATCCAAGACTTTACTCAACATGCTCCCTCTTTGCAGCATGGCCTTGTCAACTTAGCAAACTCTTCGATTACCTTTCAAGACTCACCTCAGTGTCACCTCTTCCCAAAAGTTGTCTTTCCTTCCAAAGCAGGTTAAAGTGGACCACCCTCGTTATCTCTTAGCATCCTGTCTGGACACGTGATAGCACTTGTAATACTGCAGGGCAGTTACTACTAGCTGACATGCTTGTCTGTCCCCAGAGACTCTAAACTACAAGGAGGCAGTGGTACCACTTCAGCCATCATGGTGTGTCCGCATCTACCTCAGTGCCTGGCACCCAGCAGGTACACGATACGTGTTGGCTGAATGAATGAGTGATCGAATAAGTGTTTTCTAGCTGGCTGATTTCACATCTTGCAGTCAGTAGAAATAACTGTTGAAATAAACGGAAAGGCTCTATCTCCCCATGCAGCAAGGAAGGGACTTCTTACTTGATTGTTATTCATAGGCTGCTCCAGAAAACATTAGGATCGCAGAGGGAAACTGGCACATTGCCAAGCACTAATCCCAGTGAGTTTCTGAAAGGCATTTTTATGGCCCAAGCAAACTCCTTTAAGCATTTTCTATGTACAGTGAAGTTCTCATAACTCAAAATTTTATCTCATCAAGCACCTAAATCATTATGTGGGAGGGGCAAGGGGAAGGAGGGTATGGAAGGAGGAGTGGGGTAAATATCACCACAGACTGTGAAGCAGGTGATAACCAAGCAACTGAAGCTTAAGGGGGAGGAGTTAACACGGTATTGAAGTAGTCAAGTAGTCTAGACAATGTAAGAGTAATAGCCTGAACCAAGACAGGGGTCGTGGGAATTGAGATGAAGTGATAGATCTGGGACTTACTGACAAAGAAAACTGACAGGTTTATTATTAGAAATAAAAAGAAAATAGGATGATTTCTGTATACTTTACTAGCTTTAATGAGTAGATTATAGGGTTATGAACTGAACTGGGAATATAAATTGAGAAGCAAACATTATGGTTTGGGATATGTTGAGCTTACGACATCTGTGATAGGTTAACATGAAAAATGCCAGATAAACACATGTAAATATATATATTTAAACTCAAGAAAGAAATCAAGTTTAAAGACTGGTTTGGAAGTTGACAGGTTATTACATAGTAACTTAATCTATGAGTGTCAATGAAACTATTCAAGTTAGTGTTTAGAATAATAATAAATCCAAAAACATAATGCTGGTTATTACCAAAATATAGAGCTGAATGGAGAGAGGAGCTGGCAAAGCACTAGCAGAGGTCAGAAAAGAAAAAGTGGTTTGGAAGCCAGACAAGGAAAGAATCTCAAGGTAAGAGGACTAGTCAAAACAAAGTGCATGTACGAAAAGGACTGACATGGACTTATTGGATTTGGCCTTTTAGGGGTGGTTTGTGCATTTAGCAACAGACCTTTCTGGGCAGTCAATTCTGCGGATAACAGACCATTGTGATTTGTATCGTGAGTAGGAGACGAAGCAGAAAAGGGAATGTAAGCTACTGTTTTTGTTATGATGGAACAGAACAAAATAGGAAATTAACTAAACAGGGAAATGCGATAAAATGATTCCAGGACCCAATTACAACGTGGTGGTGGTGGTGGGGATTCTCCCCACAGCCGCCGAGCAATTCTCCGACACCACCGGCGTATTTGAGAATTCAACTCAATTCTGACACTATCCTCCCAGAATAGGGTCAGAATCCACAGGGTAAGGGCTCCTACAAGACTGCCTCCCACCCCACACCTCAGATGCCAGTCCCAAACCCAGAGTGTTACCAGTGCTACTGACATACCAGCGACAAATTGGAGGTTTCAACTACCCTCTCCTTGGACTTCAGAGGCCAGTCTCAACACCAGGGTGTCACCTGCACTTCCGACAAACTGGCTATAAATCAGAAGTTCCCACAACCCCTTCCTTGGGTTTGATTAATTTGCCAGAGCTGCTCACAGAACTGAAAGAAACATTTTACTTACTAGATCATTGATTTATTTAAAAGGCATGGGGAAAAGGCATGGAACTTCTACGACGTATTCAGGTGACCCACTCCCCCAGGACCTCCTCAAGTTTGCCATCCCAGAAGCTCTCTGAACCTAGTCCTTTGGGTTTTTATGGAGGCTCCATTACATAGGCATGATTGATTAAATCATTGGCCATTGGCAATTGATTCAACTTCAAGCTCTTCTCCCTTCCCTGGAGGTCTGGGGGCAGGACTGAAAGCTCCAGCCCTCTAAGCACATGGTTGGTCCTCCTGGCAACCAGTCCCCATCCTCAGCTGGGGTATAAAAGTCACCTCATTAATATAATAAAAGACACCCCTTACCCCTCCCCTTCATCACTTAGGAAATTCCAAGGGTTTTAGGAGCTCTGCTAGAAAGGGACAAAGACAATATATATTTCTTATTTAAAAACTCACAAAATCACATGAAAGTTAAAGGAATATCTTGGTTTTAAGATGAAAAATGAGCATGATTAAAGACTATGTGAGAGATTAAATTTCCATACATTCATAATTAAATAACAAGTGAAAATATATTTATAAAGACAACTTATGAAATAAGGAAGAACAGAGACTAGATAAGATTTAGCCTTGAACATGAGAAGGGAATCTTCTTCCCCAACCTGAGACAGAATGAATAGAGACAGTCACAGCAAAGGAAACAAACAACATAATGAAATTTTCAACCTACTTACAGAATGGGAGAAAATAAACCCATGCATAACTGGTCAACTACTAGTTGACAAAGGAACCAAAAATACTCAATGGGGAAAGGATAGTCTTTTCAATAAACGGTGTTGGAAAAACTGGATATTCATATGCAAAAGAATGAACTTGGACCCCTATCTTATGCCACTCATAAAAATGAACTCAAAATGGATTGAAAACTTCAATGTAAGGACTGAAACCAAAAATCTCCTAGAAAAAAACATGCAATATTATTCAGCCTTAAAAAAGGAGATCTTAACCACTTGTGACAATGTGGATGAAACTGGGCGGCATTATGTTAAGTATAATAAGCCAGATCCAGAAAGACAAATACTGCATGATCTCATTTATATGTGGAAATAAAAAGGAAAAAAAGCTGAACTCATAGTAACAAAGTGTTGGTTACCAGAGGCTAGGGTATCAGGGGAAAGCGGAGATTTAAAAAAACAACAAGGGGCACCTGTGGCTCAGGTTTCTGCTCAGGTCATGGTCTCAGGTTCCGGGATCGAGCCCCACGGCGGGCTCTGCACTCAGCGGGGAGCCTGCTTCTCCCTCTGCCTCTGCCTGCCGCTCTGCCTACTTGTGATCCCTCTCTCTCCCTGTCAAATAAATACATAAAATCTTTTTAAAAATAATAAAAATAAAAAAGAGAAAGAAAGAAAGTAAAATGGCTGTTGCAAAGGGCTGTGGAGAAGTGGTCATGGTGAATTACTGTTTACAGAGCTTCAATTTTGCAGGATGAAAAGAATTCTGGAGATGGTGGTGATGGCTGCACGACAACATGAACACACCTAATGTGGCTGAACTGTACGTTGAAAATCGTTAAGAAGTTTTATGTTATGTGCATTTACCACAGTAAAAAAAAGTTGGAAAAAAAAGTTAAAAGATGTTTCTGGAAAAAAAAAAAATAGAGATAAGGAGAACAGAAAATTTCCCATGTTCCTCAGATACAAATCCAGTGTGCTTACTGTGGGATCCAAAGGACCTGCACTTCCTGCCCCCACCCACACCCCAGCCCTCCAACCTCAGTTCCCACAATCTTCTCTCACCTACCATGCTCCGGCCATACTAAATTTCTAGCTCTTCCCAGCCCCAACTGCCACAGAAACTTGGAGCTCTATGTTCTGCTGCCTGGAGTGCACATGTGTCCTTCTCCACATTACCTGCCGCTATCCTATTCCAACTTGTCACACAGCTTAGAAAACAGGGAGCAAGTACATGGGGGGAAGACTGCCATTAAATCTGAAGAAATATGACAATACATCCCATCTAAGGTAAGGGAGACTCCCTTCCTATAAATGACTGTGAATTTGAATGAGCCAGCCTATATATATATATTATTTACATATATATGTAAATTATATGCTTAAGATATGGAAATGTGAAGTAGGAAACCTTCGCAGTCAGAGGTAGACTCCTGCAGAGAAGCATTCTGCAGAGTATCTTTCTACAAATCTCTACTAAATCAACAGAAAAATTAAGGAAGTCAGCAAGAATTTCTTTGGAATATTTCTCTTAAAATATGTTCCCTTCATAAAAATCACAAGTTACAGATAAAAATTAGAAGAAAGAGAAGAGGTGGTTGGCAACTAAACAATACAAGTCATTGCTGAGCCACAGACTTAGAAGACAGAGAAGGATATTCTAGGTAAAGTAGCAGAAAGACTAAGTGTAGATATTTGGAAGGAGGAGCCCAGGTAATGTTTGTCCAACTGAGAACAAAGAAAGAGAACTGGCACCTTTGCCTCATCATCAGGTCACAGGGAACATTTCATGATGTTGGCATGTAAGACCCCTATGCTATAAATGAAGTTTTCTTCATTAATCTTGTACAAGATCCTACTTAGGTAGACACAATGTGAGAGAAGATATCCTACCATTTAGAAAAGCTACCCACAATCAACAGGTGAGACAATGCAAACAGGTAATGCGGCACAAGGAGGTGAAGACCCAGATCCTATTAGCTCAATCACTGAGATCTACAGGGTTATCTGAGATGTCTATCAGTGAGAGACAAAGTGTTCCAGGGAAGGATTCAGAATGGAGGAAGACTCATAGATCCTCAGTAACTAAGTAGACAACGTGGAATGACTAGTAGCAGCCATGAAGGAAGGAGTCTGACCAGAGGTCTTCACTTTCAGTAACAAGGAAATTCTGGGAAGGAGAAAAGATCTAGAAAACAGATTATGAATGTTAGAACATCTATGTTGGAAATGGGATTTAAAGATTTAGAGGGGCTTCTCCACTAATTACCGCATTTTCTCCCTCCTGTCAAGCAATGGTAAAGTATCACTAAGCAGGATGAGCACAGATCTCTCTCCAGGTTGTGGAACTCTAAGCACATGTCATTCGAAGCGCTTAGTTACTACTCTTTCCTTCCACCTTCCCATTGCAATAGTCAGTTGCTGGCTCTTGGCCTTTGGGGTAAAAACCTCCTTTCTAGGTCATAACGTGGTTACAGTTTCAAAGCCCTCTCATCCTGAGGCTTTGTGAAGTCTTTCTTTGCTTGCCTCTTTGGCTTTCCCACCACTCCTTTCTCCAACTTTTTTATGGCATGACCCATACACTTGCACCTTCCCTGAACTCTGGAAACCTGCCTGATCTTGAACCCATCCTCTTACCCTTCTCCTGACATCCAAGTTCCCCTGGATAGATTCTGGCTCACCTTGACTTCTTGTATCTGTGTGATCTGCTTACCACCTGTGGTGGACCCACTGTTGCACTGCTCAGATCCCATTTCAAGGGAGGACTTGCTGCACCAGCTGCTTGAAGTGCTATCAGCAGACAGCCTGTAGCTGTCAGACCCGTTAGGGGTTGCACAGAGCTGCCTTGCCTGATGTCACACTCCTTCCTGGGCTCTCCCATACCCAGTGACTCGCTAATGCAGAAGTATAAAGTCTTGGCCAGCTAGACCCAACCTGGGACAGTTCTCAAAGGCCGCTCTTGCTCCTGAGCTCCACTTGAAGTTAGGCTTACACTGCAGCTTGCGTTTTCCCTCTGTGCATTCCCACTTCTTTCCTTTGCCTCTCTTCCACAGGTTTCAATTCCGAGGACACTCCTTAATAAACATCCTGCATGGTAAACTCCATCTGAGCGTCTGCTTCCCAGGGACAGCGATCTGCAACTCCACAGACTTTGTGTGTGCGCATCTCTGCATGTATCTATTTTCACATTTCACTTACCTTTCCAAAGAGTAATGAAAATTTTCTAATATTTACAAAATAAGGAGAATATTATAAGCCCCCATGTACACTTTTGTAATATAACTGTAATATGACTAGATTCTTTTGTTAAAATATGCATTCTAGGGGCGCCTGGGTGGCACAGCGGTTGAGCGTCTGCCTTCGGCTCGGGGCGTGATCCCGGCGTTCTGGGATCGAGCCCCACATCAGGCTCCTCTGCTATGAGCCTGCTTCTTCCTCTCCCATTCCCCCTGCTTGTGTTCCCTCTCTCGCTGGCTGTCTAATAAATAAATAAAATCTTTTAAAAAAATATGCATTCTATCCTGAGATCTCCAACCTCCAAATGACTTTAAAATTTGCACACATTAAGGACTCACTCTATTGCTCTAAAGTTTCATCAGTTTTGAAAAATGCATAGTGTCATGTATACACCATTGTCATGTAGAATAATTTAATCACCCTAAAAACATCCCCAGAATTTCACATATTCTACCCTCCTCCACCCTAAACCTTTGGCAACCAATGATCTGATTACCGTCTCTATTAGTTTTGCCTTTTCCCAAATGTCATATAAATGGAATCATACAGTATGTGGCCTTTGCAGACAGTCAAAACAGTTTTGGAAAAGATGAACAAGAATACTCATGTCTTCTGATTTCAAAGTTTATCCAAAGCAACAGTAATCAAGACAGTGTGGTATTGGCATAAGGACAGACATACAGATCAATGGAATGGAGAATCTAGGAATAAGCCTGTATCTATGGTTAACTAATTTTTTACAAGGATGTCAACACCATCCAATGGGGAAAGAATCATTTTTTTTCAACAAAGAGTTCGGGGAAACTTGATAACTACATGCAGAAGAATAAAGTTGGATATTTCCTTACACCGTTAATAAAAATTAACTGCAGTTTTTCTCCCCAAGGGAGTCTTGGTTCTGTATTAGTTTTCCTACAGAATTCTGTAGTTGTTTTTATACTAGTTTGAATCACCAGCTGTTTTAAGTTTTACTCTTTTGTCTGTTTCATCACACTGAATGTTCCCTGGGAATAGGGATTCCGTTCTGAATCCCAAGGGCCTAGAACAAACAGTTGCTGCATAAGTAAATGTTGTTAAAAGAAAGAATGTGAAGAAATAGTTGGATTAATAACCAAGATAAAGGGACGGGTTTGGTTCTGCTTTAGAATAGGAAACAACTGCAGAAGTTTATAAAAGTGTAAAAGTATCGTGTGATGGAGCAAATTTAAGGATAAGGTTGAGAAAAAGAGGTCAGATTCTCTAGGGTAGAGCAGACCCGGTGTGTGGGTGGCACTGAAGGCACTCCCTCATGTGGACGGAAGGTATTTCCTAACGTGGAGGCTCTTAATGTAAAGAGAAGGTCAGAGTTGCTGGAAACAGGGGCCTATGTTGTAGTTGGATCTAACGGCCATTGGATAGAGCTGAAACTTGTCAGCTGAAGTTTCTCTAAGAGTTGGCAGGAGAGTCTGTGGAATAGACAATAAAAAGTCAGGTTGCCAAAATCTTCAGAAATGTGGGAAGGTGACAAAAAATGGGAGGAGGACAACACAAATAGATAGCATCGATTTAAAAAGAAGGTACAGGCATAGCCTTTTTAGTTTAGGAAATATTCTCTTGGAAGTGAGAGTATGAACTAAATAAGTTTTCAAATTGTTTTAGCAGAGCCTCTATGCCACTTCCACAATTCTTTCTAGATTCTGTCAAACAATTGTTGGTCTGCAGTACTGTTTACAACAATATCCTGTAAAATGTCAAGGGATTTGCACCAATTTCTACTGATATTTATCTTCTGTTGCCTTGCCCATTACATCAAATGCCTTGAACCATCAGAAGCGTTGCATTTTGACCAGCATGAAAATCTTCCTTGGCAATTTTGTGGCACTACAAGCACTCTCTTGGCATATCCATTAATAGCCAGAAAGGGTCAAAATAGTTCTCAAAAACAAGTTAATTACAGTAAAAAGAACTATGATAGAAGAGCAAACAAACAGACTTGTGAAGGTCATTCCAACTGCAAAGAGCACAAGCTGGTCCGCTAGCACTCGCTGGCTGAGAGAGTACAACCGTAAGAACAAGCAGGTACCATACCAGCTTTCCTGAGGGCTTCCTGCATCTCTGCCGTGTGCTATGCACTTTACATGTGCTAATGTTAATCCTCCGAAGAATTATTTGGTGAGAGGATACTATTATTACCCCTATTTTTATGGGGGAGAAAATGGACGGAGTGGGTAACATTCAGGCAATCTAATTCCCAGTCACATAACCTATTCCCTTATATCTCTCTATTCTACTCGTTGATTAGAGATAAAGATATATACTAATTACACACACACAGATACACATACATATCGGTACTTATGACATGAAAAATTCTATAAAAATTGGCACTCCGTGGGGAAACATTAACTGAGGTATAATTATTAAAAGAATATACTAGAAAATGGCTGGAAATGGCAGTAGAGATTCAGAGGTCTACTTCTCATTCCCTGAACACTATTACCTTTAACACCTCTGTGCTTCTACACAAGCTTTTTTTCAATGCCTACACTGCCCTTTCCACCCTTAGCTGCCTATTGAATAATTATTACTACTCATCCTTCAAGATACATAATATTATCACTTCCTCCATGGAAATTTCTCCAAATCTTCCAAGCAGAATTAGTCATGCACTTGGCTGGATTCTCATTACTTTGTTTATATACTTTTTATACCATCTGTAAATGTTCAGTGCAGGAAACAGAAACCACACTAAGTACTTGGAGCAAACTGAGATTTAATACAGAGAATTAGATGCTTACAAAATTGTTGCAAGAGTTCTAGGATAGGTCTTCCTGAAATGACTCTCAGAACACTACAGAACTGACCTTAGCACAAGAAAACACACCATACCTATGATCAAGGGATCAGAAAATCAGAGTTGGAAAGCTGTCAGTACTTCGACTGCAATTGCCTCCTGGCGGCCACAGAGTTGGTAAATGGGCATTGGAATGCTGCCACAGAATTACCACAGGCCCCAGGACCTTGCCAACAGAAAATAACCAAAGGAGCAGGAATTTGCCCTTTCAAATCATGCGTGCATCCATCAAATCAGTACAATCTAATTTGTCCAGAACCCTAGCTGAAAGGGAGTCCAGGAAATGCCATTTTGAAAAACAAGGCTCACCAACAGGAAAGTAAGACAACTCATATCACCCACCACAGCACCCTGCAGGCTGTATTTTCATGTATTTGCTTTCATTATCGGCTCAAGGCTGCTCTTCTCCCAAAAGGAGTGTATATGTTGCAAAAACTCACCTGATGTCACTTCTGCTGCTTTCTACTGGAAAACTGCATCACAAGTCCAGCCAGATTCAAGAGACAGGGGAGCCTACTTCACCTTTTGATGAAAGGAGTTACACAGATTCCACGGACATTTTTATCTACCACACTCACTGTCTTCCACCCATTTCTCCATAATTAGGTTAAAAATCCTCATATGCCATATCTTGATATTGATTTTCATATACTGAGTGCCTGGCAGAGAGCATACTGCCCCATATGGGGCTGAACAAACAATACACTGCATGGTAGGCAGTGGTTGGAATACAAAGATACATGGGGTACAAGACAGGGTCCCTGCTCCCAAGGACTTTGTCGTCTGGTGAAGAAGGGAATTGGTGAGGCAAGATTAAAAGGGCCTTTCCAAATAATAGAAAAAGTACTACTCCAACAGGAAAATGGAACACCAATTACCTTAATTGGGACAAAAAGGTCAGAACAAGCGCACCTTATACACAGTGACTGGGAAATTATGCTCCGCACTGTGTTTTGAGGATCAGATTTGGATTCTTCATAGTTGGGCATAATTATTAGGTGGGACCATGTGAGAAACTGCCCTGGGATAAGAAAGTAAACTGTATGTTCAGAGAAGCAGAGGCTGCCCACTTCTCCTGGAGCAAGAACTGGTGCCAGGGCACAGGGGGAGGCTCGAGGCGCACCTTGCGATAAGCCTGCTGGGATTTTATCTTGTTAATAATAGGATCTGAAAGCAGAAGAGCATCAGGATGAATACTGTGTGCAGGGAGAGGACCATGGCAGCATATGTCAAATGGACTAAAAAGGGAGGGATGGGAAGCAGAAAGAAGCAAGTAGGATGAGCGCTTAAACCTCATGCTGGCACTGAGAACGGCTAAGAGGAAGCTGGAGGTTGAGTCCCTGCTATTCTTTGAGATGCACTACTTCACCTGACCCTTCAATAATCCTGTGATGTAGATGTCAACACCACCATCTTACAGATGAGGGTGGTAAAGTTCAGATAATTCAGGGGCACCCGGGTGACTCATTCGGTTAAGCGTTGGACTCTTGGTTTCAGCTCAGGTCATGATCCTAGGGTTGTGTCATCGGATCCCGCATTGAGCCCCACATTGGGCTCCACGCTCAGCAGGCAGTCTGCTTGGGATTCTCTCCCTCTCCCTCTGCCCTCCCCCCTCCATTCTCTCTCTCTCACTCTAAGATAAATAAATAAGTCTTTTTTTAAAAGTTCAGATAATTTAGATAACTACCCTACTCATTAATGGAATAGCTGGTTCTTTTAACTTTGAGTTAAAGGTTGTATTTTGCTCTTCTCAGGACACAAAAATATTTTATTACCAAACTTTTATTCTGCCACAAGTTTGTGCGAGGTCCTCAACAAGTGATGAGCAGGTCTCTAGCATGTAAGACATTGTCCCTGCCCTCTCTATTTCTGCTCATACAGTGGAGAAGGAAACGGACACTTCAAACAAAATGCAAGGGATAGAAGAGGAGGAGACAGAGAAAGGAAGACCGAGCACAGCAGCATTCAGCCACTTAGGTCCAACACAGGCATTAAACATTCATTCAGTATATATTTAGCACTTAATAAGTGCAAGGCTTGAGGAGGGTGCTGGGAAGAAAAGATGAATCAAACACTATTCCTCTTTCCAAGTCGTAGAGGAAATGGGCATGTAACACATGAATGCCGTGACTACTGCAAGGGAACCAATGGAATTCTGTTCACAGTAAAAAGCAAGAGACAAATAGGAAGGGATTATTTCTTGCTGAAGCATCAAAGAAAAGCTTCGGAAAACCAATCCTGATCTGCACGTTGATCAGTAAGAAGATGGCCCAGAAGCAAAAAGGGATAAGGAAGTTGTGACTGGTGTGGAGGGTACAGGACAGGGGACAGTGACTGCAGTGTCATACACTACAAGACAGGAATCGCTGGTAAAGAGGGACCAGATCACATGGGACAGGGTAGTTTTAAGGGGGGCAGTATAAAACAGCAGCTAATGGGGGAAATGCTAGGGTCAAACCGATAGGCTTCAAATCTGAGTCTGCACTCCCTCCATGTTTGGCTTGAAATCAGTTGTTCAACTTCATTAAGTGTCCATTTTCCCATCTGTAAAATAGCAGTACCTTCTTCCTCTCTCTCCTGACTTCTGAACCAACTGAGCAATAGATAGGGGTCAAATAGAAACCAATATATAGGCTTTAATCTGATAAGCCTGGATTGGTGGATTTGGTTTGGATTTGAAGTGAAAATTGGCTTCCTAACATGTGCTCTCAAGCCCACCTGTTAGACCCTACAGGTGAGGAGGAGCTGCTGAGAAGGTACTTAGCCTGCAGCACTGAGGCCTTCTCATACCCTGCAGACCCTTGTTACCAGGAGTATGGTCCACAGACCAACAGCATCGGCACTACCTGAGAGTTTAAGAGAAAAGCAGAATCTTAGGCCCCAGCAAAGACAGACTGGATCAGGTATGCATTTGAATGAGATGCTCCAGCTGTCTCCTGCACACATGAAAGTTTGAGAAGTGCTGCCAGAGACCACCAGAGAAACAGGTCAGGTAGATGACAGACTCCCTCCATCTGGCCTATTAGATCCATCACTCCTTCTCCCAGGGGGAGGAGCCAAGGAGAGGCAGACAAGCAGCAGAGGAATCTTCCTGACACCTCTGTGAGGTCGTAAGTTCCCACTTGGGGCTGGCAGGAATTCAGGATGAGCGAGAGGATGCTCTCTCCCACAGATATAGAGGTCATAAGGAAGATGACCTCATGTAATGGCTCTAGGGATTGGATGCAACATTCTGCAAGACTGTGAGTACAGGACAAGGGGAGATGTGAAGACAGAATTTGGACTATTTGGAGGTTTAAATTTTTTTTATGTTTAAATCTTAGAAACATCTGGAATTTCTTCTGAGTCTCTACTCAAAAGTCATCTAATGGGACATTCTCTGAGCACCTTATTAAAGCCCTATCGCTGCCACCACCTGCAATGCACAGAGCTCCTGCTCCCCTTTCCCTGCCTGAGGGTATCTGCCTCCTCCTTCCCCACTAAATTTAAGAGCCAGGAGGAACGATACCTATTTTGTCCATTATTGTTTCTCTGGCAGTGCCTAGAACAAAGTGGCGCTGGGGACACAGGATAGGTGCTTGATAGATATTTGTTAAATGAATACAAGTTTGAGATCCCACAGGACATCAAGAGGAGTTGTCCAACTGTGTTTATAAGTCAGGCACTCAGGGGAAAATCTGAATTGGAGGTAGAGACTGGGAATCATCAGCTCTTGATGGGAACTGAAGCAGGGGGCTGGATGATATCACTTGGTGACAGTTCCGCATTTAAGGGAAAGATTTGTTTGATTGAGGTGATGCGGGATGTCAGAGGAGAAGGTCGTGTCATCCCAGGTAGGCCTGGCCATAGAGCATAAGCAGGACATCACGAATGCCATCAAATGCAGCTTCCTCTTCTGGATTTCCTTGGACAAAGCTAGCAACTTCTTGGAAAGTTTTATGATGTCACAAGAGGCAAAACAGCCAACAACACCATTTATCATTTATGAAAAAGCACTTTAATAATTCACTGCTTCAATTAACATTTGCCGTTAATCAAGATTTCATGTCTGAAAACATCATACCCAAGCTCAGCAGGTCGGTTTAGAATCAAGCTCCATCTGTCTGTCATGGAGCCCAGGGGGATGGACACAAGGAGACAAATGCCAGGCCTACTTAAAGCTGGAAGACCTTCCAGAGCAGGCTGCTCCCGGGAGCCGGGTACCCCGTGGAGTTAGGAGAAGCAAACTTCCACTTCCAAAAGAGGCCTGGACTTTCCAAAGGAAACAACAGAGTGTTTTTCTCTACATGAGAGGAAGAGATTACTATTCAGTTTAGGTCTCTGTCACATACCCTTTAATACAAGATTATTTCACTCCATTTCTTCCTTTCCTACAAGCTGAAAAGACAGTCTGTACCAAAACAGACAGAGCCTTGTCCCCATATCAATCATTTATAAACTGATAATTTGCTGCTATTTCTGCCATAAGGTAGCACTGCCCCCATGCACAGGAAACAAGCAAGAAAGGATACTTTTGCCATTTATTGTTACCAATGCTACCATTATGTCTACCATTCTAAGATGTATAAGATGTATAAAATCTTTTTTTTTCCCTTTCTGAGAGAGAAAGGGATGAAAAGCGCAACTGGGGAGGGGCAAAGGGAGAAGGAGAAAGAGACTCTCTGTGACTGAGCCACCCACGCAGCCCATATAAAATCGTATTTAAAAAAAACTGGGACTGCCATAAGCATGTTTTACTGAAATGAAACCATATTAACAGATTATTAGATAGCATCAAATGACCAGATTCTGCTATTTGACTTAAATTTACCAGTTACTTAATCTCTCTGAGCCTCAGTTTCTCCACCTATAGAATGGACATAATACGGTATGTAACTCACAAAGTTGTTGTAATTATTAAATGAGGCAAGCACTTTGCACATTACCTGTCTCCTAGGAAGCACTAGAATGCTTTAGCCACGTGTTACAGGTGAGCTGCATTTCATAGCCTCCGGGAGTAAAGGTGCGCACACCTCCTTTATTTTTTCAGTTACACACTTTGGCCCTTTCATTCACTCAACAAACATTTATTGAATGAGTACTAGGGACTGGGCATTGTTCTGGGAGCTAAGGATCCATTCAAAATTCTTGTTCCCGTGAAACTTGCAGTCAAAGCCTGGAAGAGAGAAATTCATAGCTGGCCATTCATTCAGTTATTCATTCATCTTACCACTCCTTCCCAAACTAGACCATAAGCCAGTAGGTAGCCTGGATTAGAGAAATGACAGATAGATAGATAGATGAAAATGACTCAGAAAATGTTAGGTGTTGATAAATGCTAACTTGAAAATATCCGAGTGGTGGGAGTGGGGGGGTTACCCTAACTCGGGTGCCCAAGAAAGGCCCCTCTGATGCTGTGACATGGAAGCTAAGGAGTCAGAAGTGCAACGCAAACAAACGTAACGGCTGGTGCCTGGGCCCTGAGGTGGGACTAACATCCCATTCCAGGAACGGAAAGTCATGTGGCGGGGGTGCAGAGGGCAGAGGAACAGTGAGAGAAGAGGCTAGAGAGGGGGTCAGGCCTTGGAGGGTCTGCGGGCCAGTATAGGGAGATTTTCTTTTACTATGAGCAGGAAGGGAAGCCACCAGAGTGTTTTAGCAGGAGAAATGGCAAGATCGATTTATATTTTCAAAAGTTTACTCTGTGCAGAGAGTGAATTCTACAGGGGCGGGAGCTGAAACGGAGCTTAGGAGGCTAGTAAAGCCAGAAAGCAATGCCAGGGGCCCCAGCTAGCCACACAGAAGCAGATGACTTCATTTTGATTTTGGAGGTAGAATCATTAAGGATTACCAATAGATTAGAAATAGGGAAAGGAAAAGCAGAATCCAAGAATAGTGGCAACTTTGAGAAATCCAGTCTCTTCTCCTTGAAGCCGCCATCACGCCCAAACATGCAAGAGTGCTGGACGCTTGCTCAGTTGAAGGAACCCACCTTGCTTCCAAAAATATATGAAGGAGGAAAACCGGAAAGCACATTCATCCCCTAGCCCACACAGCGCCCACTGCCGTCTCACTGGACGTGAGCACGGGTTTCATCAGATCAGCGGCTGCTGGTCTACGGCTCCCCTGGGGTGGCCAAACCTGCTGCCTTTGCCAACCTCAACCACATATTGAAGCAAAGCTGCCAACCCACTCAAGGCCTGAAGGGTTGCACCCTTGGCCGCAGCCCAGACTCAGCCAGGGACAGCTCCTGTTCAGGGTCCTCTGTATCGTTTTCAACCCCGGGGCCTCATGTTTGCCACGTAGAAGGACTCCAAGAGTTTTCCTATCATCAAATCTCCTTACGCAAATTACCTCCTGTCTTCCCCTGAGCTCAGCATTTGCTCAGCTACATGAGGAGGAAAAATACCCTTTTAAACCTAGTCCCATGGCAAAGTGGGCCTACTGGCCATGCATTTAAATCAATAACCATTCACAGGTTTTGCTCACAATGAGGGAAATCTTCCCAACTGCCATCACCATCTGAAGAAATAAAAAAACTATCATAAACCCAAATTTTCTACCTCAAAAGTTACCTACTAATATAAATAATATTGAACTTATGTTTCTCCCCTAAAAAACGTGACTCTGTATAAATGTATTCTGAAAAATAAAAGTGGTAGATGAGCCAAAGCAAATATGGACACTGACAATCCAACAGGAACACGATTTATCTTGGTGGCAGGTGGGGAGCACGCCATTTTGAGGTGAGACGAACTGACTCTCATATTAATTGGAGCAGGCAACATCAGTTCTGCATAGCGAGGAAGGGCCTTTTAGAGCGAGTGTGGCTCCTTCTGCAAAAGCAGGCCAGGCTCAGAGATTGCCAAATGCTCTTTAACACAATAATGATGAGGTTTATTGTTCCAAGATGGGCAAGGCCCAGAGTCATACTGATAACAAATTATTTCTCTCTTGGCAATATATTAGACTGCGGTGTCTTTTACAAAAATAATACTCACTTGAAATGTGTTTATATATTAGGCTAAATAGTAAAAAACAAACAAACAAAAACACCTAACTGGTTTTCAGTTTTCTCTTTAGGAAATGAAAGTTAAGCCTCACCTCACCTTTCCCAACCTAGCAATGGATTGAGAAGGAAATCACAAGGAGAACAGTAGAGAAACTTGAGACATGACTGGTCTGCAAAATGCAAAAGAGGAAACTTCATCCTAAAATATGAAGGGAGTTCCCCCAGTGCAGAGGGAGGATGCAACAATGGTCTTGAAGGACTCAGCAGGAGAGGTGCAGGGGGAAACTGGGGTGGAGGGGGGTGACACAGGCAGAGAGAAGGAAGAGTCAATGGAAGAGAGCGTCCACTGGGGCACCTCTGCGATGCGGATGAAGTTGTCTTCCGGGGTGCAAACTAGACTGAGTTCTGAGCTTGTTCCTCCCACCCCACTCTCCTATACTGAGACGACCTCATCCTTCCTTTCTGCCCTCATAGCTCTGCCTGTTTTTCTGATGGAGAACAGCCAGGCTCTGGCCGAGTGGCCAGAAGAAGCCTTCGTTGTCCCTAGTCCCATCACAGGGCTCTGGCTGAGACATTCTTGAAGGTGTTAGCCCATGTGGATTATTCAGCCATAACTGGTTTTTAGCAGTGACCACCTCAACAAAGATCACCCCTTCGAATATGGGAGACTCAACTGCCTGGCATAGAGGAGCAGAGCTGGGAAGAAAGGACCCTGCCACACGCAGATGACAGTGTGAGGCTAGGGGCACCACTCGTGTGACTACATGGAAGACTGGCAAATTTCTTTGCTCTCAGTTCTTAGTTTATAGAACATATGTGCTCTAGTAAAATCAGTTGTATAGTTAATTTATGCAAACTGGAGATAAACTTCCCTTTTATTTCTTTTTATTAGTATTATTATGCTCAATTAGCCAACATATAGTACATCATTAATTTCTGATGTAGTGTTCAGTGATTCATTAGTTGCATATAACACCCAGTGCTCATCACAACACATGCCCTCCTTAGTACCCATCACCCTCCTACCCTGTCCCCTCCACCCCCCTCCCTTCTGTAACCCTCAGTTTGTTTCCTGGAGTCCAGAGTCTCTCATGTAGACATTATAAATCCAGTGGAAGAAGTTTCAAAACATTTTAGCAGATAAGTATAGACGGTTTCTGTGTATCAAAAACTAATCTAACATCAAAAGACAAATGATAGGGGCACCTGGGTGGCACAGCAGTTAAGCGTCTGCCTTCGGCTCAGGGCGTGATCCCAGCGTTATGGGATCGAGCCCCACGTCGGGCTCCTCTGCTAGGAGCCTGCTTCTTCCTCTCCCACTCCCCCTGCTTGTGTTCCCTCTCTCGCTGGCTGTCTCTATCTCTGTCGAATAAATAAATAAAAAATCTTAAAAAAAAAAAAAGACAAATGATAAATCAGAGGAAATAATTGCAATATCCTAATAGATCAAGTGTTAATTATTTAGAATAAACATTCAAGGGGCGCCTGGGTGGCACAGCGGTTAAGTGTCTGCCTTCGGCTCAGGGCATGATCCCGGCGTTGTGGGATCGAGCCCCACATCAGGCTCCTCCACTATGAGCCTGCTTCTTCCTCTCCCACTCCCCCTGCTTGTGTTCCCTCTCTCGCTGGCTGTCTCTATCTCTGTCGAATGAGTAAATAAATAAAATCTTAAAAAAAAAAAAAAGAATAAACATTCAAATGACAACAATGATGTGAATTTTTCACCTATCACACTGAAGATTTTGAAATGACAATGCTCAATGCCGGCAAGGGTGTGGTATAATGGTTCCTGGACAGCAATCTGGTAATACCTTTCAAGACCTTTAAATATGTTCATATGCTCTGATCTACGAATTCTGCTTCTGGAATAGATGCTAAGGAAAAAATATAAAATGGGAGAAAAGATTTAAGCACACAGCCGTCCTTGGAAGCATTATTTATAAGAATAAGCCAGTTGTCCAACATTTGGAGAATGATTAGGGAAGTTATGGTAAATCCAGAGACTGGGACACAGTACTGCTGTTAAAATGATGCTTGTGAAAGTTTTTTAATAATACAGGAAAACTGTCATGAACGTTCTTTTTTAAATGAAAAATGCAATATATTAATTTACATGCACAATGTGATTTCGACAATGTAGAATTTCATTGCCAAAGATCCGGGAAGGACTAGATTAAAATGCTATCAGTAGCTCCTTTAAAATGGTAGGATTGTTTTTTCTGCTTCTTTACACGATTAGGCTACTTCTGCACTTTCTGCAATGAGAATATGCTTTTATAATTTAAAAGATTATTAAATATAAAACACAGATGCCTTAAAAGGAACGAAGACTCTGGAGAAAGGGCTGAATTCAAATGGGAGGTATGAGATTTATAAGATGAGCCTGCAACATTTTGTTGGTGCCTAAAAACAAGGGAGCTCTTGAAGACGCTGAAATGGGTCCTGTCAAAAGAACATGGAGCCAATGTGAAGAGGCTTCCATAGGCCAAACATGAGACAACCTGAGCTCCAAGAAGAAAACAAATACCTGCAAGTAACTGAGACACATTGAATATGTCAGGAACAACACCTGAATTCATACTGGTATGAAAATAAAAATCACTGGTCCTTTGGAAGCTCCGAGTGAACCGAATTATTATTTAGAAAACTGGAAGACGAAGAGAAACAACGAAGCACGAAGAGAAACAACGAAGCACTTATTCTGTTGTTGTTGTTGTTTTCTACCCAAACTGTACCTTAAGGCAATGTTTCTCAAAATGTGGTCCCTGGACCAGCAGCATCACCTGAGAACTTGCTCCCAGTGTCACACCCCAGGCCCCGCTTGGGACTGAAACAAAATTCTGGAGTTGAGCCTAAAAGGGCTAAGAGTAGGCTCTCTGAGCATCACATCAAACGCTGATTCTTCTGTTTTCATTCCGTTATTTTCTCACCAACTCCAAGGCTCTGGTGTGGCCTTTCCTTCTCAAAGAGACTTAAAATCCCAGATTCTTGGATGGGCTCAAGGGGAAGAGACTAGGTGGGCCTTTCAGCCTGCTTTCTACGAGAAGATACAGATCACCCTGGCTGAGGTCAGAATTCTGGATCCACGTGGTCCGGCACCTCAGCTGGGGACCACACTGGAGTGTGGGGCCAAAGACCTGCCTGTACTAATGCTCCCCTCAGCCTTTGTCTCAAGTCATGTAATGTCCCCAAATAGTACTAAGACGATACAAGTCACAGGCCAGTTCTTTCAAACCAATAGCAAATAATTCCAGTCTCTTGTAAACTGTTCCACAGCTTAGAGGAAGGTTATAAAGCTGACATGACACTGATATCAAAGCTGGACAATGGCACACTGAATAGGAAGCTCCCCATCAGTACTGTGTATGAATAATGACTCAAAAACCCTACGCGAAGCGGGGCGCCCGGCCGGCTCAGTCACTAGAGCCTGCGGCTCTTGATCTCGAGGTATTAGGTTCGAGCCCCATGTTGGGTGTAGAGATTGCTTAAAAATAAAATCTTAAAAAACAAAACAAAAACAAACAAAAAACCCTACATAAGGAAAATCAGATAAAATCCAAACAAAGAGTGGAGTTTAATTAGTAGCAATTTACCAGTGTTAGCTTCTCCATTGTGACAAGCGTAGCCCAGTAATGGAAGATACTCAGGGGGAAAACGGTGAGGAGTATACGGGCACTTTCCGTAGTAGCTTTGCAACATTTCTGTAAATTGAACATCCTTACAAAATTTTAAGTGTATTTTAAAATGTTTAAAATGAACTTAGAAGTCAGTCGTGCCACTCTGGCCTCAGGAGGGCCCGAGTGCATGCTCAGGCATGGCAAGTGAAACAGACTCAAAAGGTCCTCTGACAGTGGCTCCCACTGTAGCCGGGAGACCGATTCAGCTTCCTGCGGGACCACGGCTGAAACCGAGGGATATATACCACTGCCTACGTTTCTTTCCTGGATTTCTAACTAGCATTGGCTCCTTCTAATCCTCACATTTTAAAACAAGTACCAAAACCCAATGCGGGTTAATAACTAGTGACAGTATGCCACTCGGAGGCATGGAGACACTTCCCCAAAGGACTACAGATCTCTTGACAGCAAGTTCTGACTCCCTGGTCTCAGAGCAATGGAGGCCTATCAGAAAGCTTCCCCAAAGCGGTTCAAACTCTATCTTCCAGATAGTCAGATCCACCAAAAGATGCCAGGCCCCACAAGCCTAAAAACTGGAACAACAGACGCCATCCTACCTGATTTTCCTGCCCAAGAAAATTTTCCCAGGCCTCATTTTGACTGAGCGAGAGCATCAGGCAGGAGCAACAAGCATGAGCCTGTCCTCTGCAGGGGGGAGGGCCTCCTGCTCCAAGCGGCAGGTGCGCCTTCCCTGTAGACACAAGGACTCGGCTAAAACATCACTCCACGGACCACTTTAGATAATACGAGATGTGCTGTGGCTATAAATCTGGACTGGTGCCCTGTAATTCACTTCTACCTATGACATAATATGCTTGAGTCAAAAATAGACCTGAAAGACACCAGAAAGTTCCTGGGACGAACACCGCAGATTACAAAATGCACCCCACTATCAATCACAGGATTGGGGAGGAAGGGTATGGTTTCAACAGTTTTCTCTGCAATGATCACAGACGCCAAGAACAATGCCTGAATTCTCTTTCGGAATCTTCAGTGCTAGGCAAGGTTCTTGACACATGTGTTTAATAAATGTTGTTAAATATATTTGTTTAATTTCTGGACAGAAAATGCATTGAGACCAATATTACAATAAACTTTGTATTCTTTGGACCATGCAACTTGTCTTGGTAAATGAATACTTTAACATATGGGTATTATCACAGTTAAATGCGTTGGTCTTCCCCCAAGCCTTGATCTCCTTAAATCTGATCACAGGGCTTAAAGGCCTTTCCGGCCATGGGCTCTTCTTATACACAGTTCTCGGGGATCTTGGCCTGAAATTAATAAAATTCCAATCTGTATCATCTTTTGTTTAAAATAAATGAGAACAAGTGTGCATGTCCCCACTCCCCTACTTCTTCAGATGATTAGTGACCCTGGGAAAATGTTGCCACGTAGGAACACTCAGAAAAAGATCAAACACATTTTGGAGAGAGAAGTCTACCAATCGTGACCTGAGATCCCTGAGATATGAAAGGAGTATGAAGTGGTTTAATTGGTTCCTCGAGAAGACCGCAGTTGGATCAGACATTGGCCCCCTAAACCACCCGCCATTGTGCTGGCTCACAGAGGCACCAACGATCTGAACAGGGAACTTCCTTCAATCAGCCCCTGCAGTCAGTGTACGAACCAGTCACCCCCATTGTTCTATCAGGTGCCGGCCACATTTATTCTGGGCTCGCTCTTTTAATCCTCTGTGAGCTATCCACATGGGTAAGGCCTCTAGTCTATTATCGGAGTGTAATCTTTTCACTTTTCAAAATAGCTTCTCTCTGGAGCCAAAAAGCTTAAATAGGGCACCGGAGTGCTAATCAGCTCCTGTTCGTGTGTGGGAATGGCAAGCCATCTGTGTAACAGCCAAAACAGAGAAGCAAAGCTGCATTCTCTTGGTCTGACCCAAGGGTGCAGTAATGCCACCCTCAGGTCCAGCGCCAAAGACATTTGCCTGGGTTCCAGTTAGTGTAAAGGGGGAGAAAGCAGTGGTAGGGCAGAGGAGACACACTTCAACTGTGGATAAACAAACACCATTTCTCCGTCGCCGTTAGACTACTGCTAGCATCAGAAGTTTCTGGGCTAAATTCATTACCACAACATGAAGGAAAAGATTTCTTCTGAATCATCTGTCTTTTGACTTGATACAGAAACACAAGTTTATTTTCCTAGGACATATACCTCCTTTAGTCAGGATTTATGCGCCCATTTTCACTTTATGATCACCCAAACATTCATTCTTTAATCAGGAAAAAAGAAAATAAGGGGCTAAATGTTCATACATAGTTAATCCTATTTTTCCTTAGATTGATAAACATTTCAGGACACACCAGAAGCCGTTGTAATTTGTTTTTTTGGTTTTGTTTTTCAATTTGAGGGAAGAAAATATCTGTCTAATCCTCCTTCATGGGTTGGGGGCAAGCCTGGTAGGAGCAATTGGCAGGGGAGGCCAATGGTAGAGCTGGCACAGGCATTCTCAACGAGGGTAGACAGAGCTGGCCACCAAAGGGCCTAGAAGTGGGTAATGTCGGAAGGTGAGAATAAGCCATACTGTAGAGACTAATAATGACCAGGGGCACCTGGGTGGCTTAGTTGGTTAAGCGTCTGCCTTCCTCAGGTTATGATTCCAGAATCCCGGGATCAAGCCCTGTGTCGGGCTCTCTGCTCGGCAGGGAGCCTGCTTCTCCCTCTCCTTCTGTTTGCTGCTCCCTCTGCTTATGCTCTCTCTCTCTCTGACAAATAAATAAAATCTTTGGGAAAAAAAAGTCTTTAAAAATAAATTTAAAAACTTAAAAAAAGGGACGCCTGGATGGCTCAGTCGGTTAAGCGTCTGCCTTTGACTCAGGTCATGATCCCGGAGTCCCGGGATCGCCCTAGGTCAAGCTCCACGTCAGGCTCTCTGATCAGCGGGGAGTCTGCTTCTCCCTCTGACCACCCCCTCTCATGCTCACTCTCTCTCTCTCTCAAATAAACAGATAAAATCTTTGCAAAAATTTTAAAAAATAAATAACGACCAAAGCCAGGAATGTTCCATCTCCAATACTCCACATACCCAACGTCCAATCCAACAGCAAACTCTTTCGGTTATACCCTCAAAATATGTTGAGAATTCCATTACTTCTTCCTGCCTCTACCACTGCAACCTCATCCAGGCCACCATCACTCTCTCCCACATAATTCTGATAGACTCCTAACTGCTCTCCCTTCTTCTGATTTTACCTCCCCCACCCCGAGACTATTCTCCATATGACAGTCCAAGTTATCCTTTCAAAACATATCAGATGATGGCACTTCCTAAACCCTTCAAGAGTCATAGTTTCAGGTTAAAGTCAACGTCTTGACCATGGCTTGAAAGGCCCTACATTCTATGCTCCCCTTCCCCTCACTACTGCTATGACCTCACCTCTTACCAGTCTTTTCCCACCCACTCTGTTCCTACCTTTATGCTAGCATTTCCCTCTACTGGGATGTTCTTCCCACCAAACAAAGCATGATTCTCACTGAATTCCTTCCAATCTCTGTTCAAGTGTCACCTTATTTGAGAAGCCTTCCCTGATCACACTACATAAAATAGTAACTCCTAGTACTCCTTGTCTCTCTTATGCTGATGTATGCTACTTTTCTTCATATATATAGATATAGATATTGATATAGATAGATAGCCACATATATCTATATAGATATTTATAGTATATAGATACATACATCTGTTTATATTTCATCTCCACCCCCACAACAAGTATCAAAAGATAAGTTCCATTAGGTCAGGGACTTTGTTTTAGTCACTGACATATCCCTATCACCTAGAACAGTCTGGCATATGATAGGCATTCAATCAATATTTGTTGAATAAATAAATGAATGAATGCCACATCTGGCATTTTATTCAGCAAGAAAGGACAAAATAATAGCCAAGAGACAAAGCTAAGGACCAGAAGCCAGGAGGACATAGCAACAGAAGGACCAGGAATGAGAGCAAAATCGAAGTGAGAAGGGTCCACGGTTCCGAAGCCTGAAAGTCACTTCCGCTGCTCACCAGATGCTTGATAACGGAGTAAGCCAACCTGACGTGAAGCCTGAGTGTCTGAGAACCAGGAAACTGCTAGTTTGAGGATTCCATTTCGTATTCTCCTTGGGGAAATCAGAACATTTCCTGATCTCTAGAACCTGTTCCATTCTCTGGAATTCCTCAGGCTCCAAGGAGACTACTTCGCGCTGTCTTCATCTCTGTATTTTGAGGGTCTGACCTACTGCCAGGCACAGGACATGTGCTTGATAACGAATGTCAGTATATCAAGAATCCCCTCTGCAAACTCGTGGAAGGCGGAATGAGTCCTGGATCTGGAGACGGGCTGGGTTCTCTGATGTCCATCCCACTCTGTACTGTCCCCTCTCTCCAGAGCCCCCGTAACCCTTCTCATCTTGATACCTTGAAAGACAAGGTAGAAGCAAATCAGGACTGAGACTTCTGCTTTAGAGTATGGTCTTCAAGCCGGGTCCATTCCTTCTTAGAACAGCATCTGTTCTTTCCCAGCCTGGGGCTAAACAGAAAGCCACCCTCCTCTTCTTTGCCCCACAGCATTTTTTCCATTCTAGCAAACTTGAGTGTAATTTTTCTGCACACAATTCTCTTTCTCCTTCATTTCAACCTTATTCATCCGAACGTGTATTAAGTCGCTCCTCCGTGAACAGCGCGTGCAAGGCAGTCTCCGCTCCTCCTGGAAGCTCCTTAGGTATCTGAGCTGACGAGAGAGCGCCCTCTACCGTCTCCTCGGCATCTTCAGGTGCCGCTTCTTTTACCTTCTTTGCTAGCGTATTTTATATTTAAGTCAGAATTGTCCAATTCTCTTAAAGCCAACGTTCCATTTAAAGTCTCCCACTGCAGAACTACAATCTTCTTTTCTTCTTATCTTCAGAATATCTACCATTTTCAAATCTCATACTACCCTTTCTCTTTTTCTCGATGTTTCCATCACCGACAAATTCCTCCTAACTGGTTAGAATTAGGCCCTGTACTAGTCATGATTCTCCAGAAGAACAGAATATAAACATCCTAATTATTTATTATTCTTTATATACATACATAAATAAATATATTTATTTTTAAAAGAATAAATGTAATATTGCCCTTTTAAGTTATATATATTATATAAATGATAAATATATTTATTTCCTGAAATAAAAATATGTATATTTGATAGAGCATGAGAGAGGATGAGATTGATTGTAAGAAATTGACTCACGTGATTACAGATCCTGAGACGTTCCAAGATCAGCAGTCAGCAAGCTGGAGACCCAGGACAGCTGACGGTATAGTTCCAGTCCGAAAGCCAAGAAGAGCTGATAGTTCAGTTTGAATCTGAAGAGAAAGAACAATGATCTAGCTCAAGCCGTCAGGCAGGAGGAATTCCCTCTTACTCAGGGGAGGCTCAGGGTTTTTGGTCTGTCCAGGCCATCGACTGACTGGGTGAGGCCCACCCACATAAAGGATGCCATCTGCTTTACTCAGTCTGGTGATTCATGATTCACATGTGAAGCCCATCCAAAACAGCCTCATAGACATACCCAGAACAACGTTTGATCAAACATCCGAGCATCCCGTGGCCCAGAGAAGTCGACACATAAGATTAACCATCACAGGCCCTCAGTTGCCAGGTCCCCTAGTTCCTTCGCTACTTTCAGAAAATAAAATTTCAGAGAGGAATCAAGGTCTTTTCTGACTCTTTCAGCCAGAGCTTTCCTCCAGATAACTAGTTGATTCTTATTTCCTTTCATGACGATGTCCTGTCTCTGCCAGGTTCATGCTCTGCAGGAAGCATGTATCATTCAGTCACTTATTCCAAAGCAAACATTTTGTACTGATCACCCATTAGGCATCAAGCATTGTGCCAGGGATCATGTGCCCATTTCATCTTGCTCCGTGGCCTAGGGCCGTCCACGACTATTTCACTCCGGGTCCTCTTTCTTGCCCACGTGGTCTGTGGAGAACGTCCACGCTCAAGTCTCTGTGTCTTCTGCAGGCACACACCTTCTTTATATATAAGCAGTATTTTTCTTCACTTCATGTCAGATTATTCATCTATTTATTATTTTGCACACCTGTTATGGCTTATAATTCATAGGCAAAGCTAGCGGCTGAGTCAGAGCAAGATAAACGTAGGGAGGAAAAGAAGTCACAACCCAGCAATAGATTCACCCACCTGGACAGGGCAGAGAGGGACTAAGAGGCCTTCTTGGCTCACGGTGGTCGTCAGGCCATGACCACAATTAATGGCATCTGAGCAATACTGAGTTTTGGGCAAAAAGAACAGAAAGAGGACGGAGAGTCCACAGTGGGCAGAACCCGAAAGACGGCAGACAGGCTGTTGGCCCCAAGATGGTCATTCACGGTTAGCAGGCTGCTGCATTGAAGTTCAGAGACAAGACCAAAGCTTCCGGAAAGAGAGTTGGCAAGAACAAGGCCTGATCTTGGGGGTTCAGAGCACAGACTTTGAAGCCAGAATGTCTCACTTTATACCCACTCTGTTGTTGAGAAATCTTGGGTGAGTTAACTCACCTCTCTTTACCTTGGTCCTTTCAACTGGGAAGTGGAGAAACTAACAGGACTGTTGTGAAGTTTACGTGAATATATGTAAATGAAAATACATAAAGCTGAGCATGAAGTAAGCATTTAGTTGTTATTTTATACATTGTCTAAACAGAGACTAATGAAGAAGATGATTATAGCAAGTAAATGGGGGTGAGAATACAAAGTGTTCTCAGGATTGAAAATTTAGTTAAGAATGTTCGAATCAGAATAGGAGACTGTCATGGTTATAAACGTGGGAGCCAAAAGTCAGCCTGCTATACGCTTGGCCCAGGCCTGGAAGGCCTTGCTGAGCTGCGAGCACAGCCTTCTACATAAGCCCAACTTCATGAGCACATGTCTCAGCATCTCCAGGCCGGAGGAAGCTGCCCCATCTCCGGGATTCACGCAGGGCAATCTTGAAATGTATTTAATCTCTTTCTCTATCAATTACTTGGTTATTTCCGTTATGAAATATACGCAAATAACGAATCATGGAACATTACATCAAAAACTAAGGATAGTATGGTGACTAGCATAACATAATAAAAATCATTATAAAAAAAGAAATATATCATATACTAAAGAATATATAACATATGTATACACTAAATAATAATAATAAAACATACACTTAGGCTACCAAACAGCATAAGACACAGAACATTAGGAACTTCAAAGCCCCTCTATATAATCTTCCTTAATAATAAACCTTTCCCTTCCCCCTAAGTTACCCCTGAGTTACCCCTAGTCTGAATTTTCTTATAGGTTTTTACCATCTATATCATGTATGTCTAAACACACTGCTCAGTCTTTCAGGGTTCTGAATTTTCTGTGCATGGAAACTATCGTATGCTGGTACTCCTCTGTAATTTGCATGTTCTTCTCAGCATGTAAGTATAGATCTTTCACTTTCCCTGTGACTTCCCACTGTTAATTAATAAAAGTTACAATGCACTGGGAAGACATAAAAAATTTAAATTGTAGGTACTTAATGACATAACTTTAAAAAATATGAAGCAAAAGTTATTGAAAATACAAGGAAAATAAACAAGTCCACGATCACAAGGGAGATTTTAATCTAACTCTACTAAGACAATAGATTAAGCAGAGAGAAAAAAATCAGTAATCATGGAAGAGGCAGAAACAAACAGTTTTGTAAGTAACATGGAGGAACTGGTGTACAGTTAAGTAAAGTATTTTCAGGAGAATAATGACATGGTTTAGAGCAAGATTATAAAAAACAAGCATTCATCAGAATATCCTTTATATCGGTGCCTCTTGCTAGACTGGGAATAGAACCTTAAACACAATTTAACATTTTCAAAACTTTTCTCATGCTACTCCTGCCTTTCTTAATTCTTCCTAAGGAGGAACCTGGTTTTCATTAGTTGGGGCCACATTCTAGTCTATTCTGTTCTAGTCTATTCTGTTTCCTATTTTCCATTCTTCCTTGTAGGCAGATATTTCACGAGGATATACAGCTATCATCTGGTGAACAATTCAACGATTCCAAGGTCCCCTGAAAATAGTAATACGTATAGTTCACCAAATGTCACCAATTTTGGTCTGACAAGGATACATTCCTTACTCTGAGCTTTCTCCCCCAGAACCTGTCTTCCTCTCCACGGTGGTCATGCTGATTGTGTATCTGCAGTTGTTCGTAGTTTGTTCTGGACCATTGCCACCTCCAGGCACCTTTGTCCACACTCCTAACTCATGACCAGGCTTTAACTCCTTCTCAGGTCATTAAAATCTTCTACTTTCAGCTTTACTATTTGCAGTATTTCCTCCATTCTCTCTAAGAACTCTTCCTCCTCCCCATATGTAAGAGAGTAGAGGAGCTTTTCTTAAACCCCTTTACTTCCATGAAACAGAATGACCATTCTGATTGACATAAATAAAAATGGGCCCCTAGCTGAGGGAACAACTCACCTGTTACCGTTTGTGGGTAACCCAGTTATAAGGACAGTGTGTTCACCATTTGCGTGATCGTGAGAGGGTTAAACTTCGCAGCCCGTGATATAAAGCCATGGGTCTGTAGACAAGGAGCTGGGTCAAAGTCTCCCCTGAAAGTCATTCCTGGTGTCAGTCACACAAGCAATAAGCCCATTTTTTCAGACTGAAAATCAGAATTTAAGAAGTGGACAACAGATCCACAAAGTCTCTCTTTTAGACTGCACTGGAAAGTGACAAGATTTTCATGGAGTTCACCAGTGAGGGGTGGGAAGAAGTTAGTCAACATTAAAACTGATACAGAAAACTAGGAAGGAAGGGCCACAGATTCCAATGAAGTAGGGCCAAACAGAGAAATCTTAACAAAGTAGATACAAATGGGATGGGATCCCTGGATTTTGTGGAATGACGTGTTTTGACATTCCATCTTTTACTGATTATTTTCCTGTGCTTTTCTTTCATATCTAACAAAGGCTTTGGGATTTTCCATCTGTCTTAGACCTGCTAAAAGGAAAGCCCTAGTGATCCCCAGGCCCACAGTGATGGGAAGCTGGGTGAGAGAGTCTCCAAAGACTGGAGGAGACTCAGGGCACAGGGTTAACACTATTTTTAAGCAGCCCCTACATTCCTAGTAATTCTTCTTCCAGACATAAGCCACACTAAGTCTGGATTTTGTTCTATTTAATGAGGTTGAATTCTTTAAAACTTAGTTCAAACAGGAAGAAAAGCAAAGCATTACATGGATTTTGGCATTTCCCCCAGGTCTCTGGTGAAACTAGTCCTTCAGTTCTTGAGTTCCTGACCTGTGACCCGCCTCATCCTCCATTCCCTTTCTGGAACTGAGGCTCTGTCACATTCTTGGAAAGCTCAATACTGGAGTTACTTCCCTAAATGAATCCCCTACCTCTGTGACTAGACCTTCCAAATGCTGAAAACATGCCAAGATACCTCCAAATACGATTTACATTGCATTCTTCCCCACTATACTTTGTCCACATGTTAAGATGCACCACTTTCTTGGATTTGTCCCCAGCTGCTCACATGAAATACAATTTTTTGGGATCAATATTGTAATAATTAAAGACTTAGACTCTAATTAACAGACTCGAAATTTAAATTATGACTGTTGTTTATCAATATTCTACATGTGGAAAAGAGGAATTACACACAGTTCACACGTGGACAGCATCACTATCAGAAATTCAAAATATCGGGATGCCTGGCTGGCTCAGTTGGAGGAGCATACAGCTCTTGATCTTGGGGTCTTAACTCCAAGCCCCACATTGGGGGTAGAGATTGCTTAAAGAAACAAACTTAAAAAAAAAAAAGAAATTCAAAATATAAAGTGGCAGTTGTCATTTCCTAAACCTTGATGTGAAACACATACATAGAGCCAGTTTGGGAACTTGGACAGCTATCAGGAGTCTCTTTTCCAGAACTGCCTTTCTCTGTGGTTTAGAGAGGCAGAAGCAGGGGATTCTTTTATTCCAAGAACTGTGCTTTCTTTTTCTATACCCCAGGGCTTCTTGTGATATAATCATCTATGGGAAGGAGTTTCCTGTGGCCCAGGAAGATTGTGGACACTTCCAGAAGAAGAAACATGAATGGAGTTTTCGTCCCTTGTCATACTCACTTTCTCTGCTAACCTTAGCACTATCTCTCCAGCCCCATTTGGTATAGCTTACTAGAGTTCTGTGCCACCAGATCATTCCTAACCAGGACTTTCCTAGAGGTCTTGTCTCCAGACAAGAGAGGATCATTTGTTCATAAGACTGGGATTCATAAAATACCTGTGATTGTTTGCAATGGGGCGGGGGCAGTGAGGGGAAAAGTTGAAGAGAATGGGGATAACCTGGAGAGAAAACAGTGACCCCAGTGGCAGGGCTAGACAAAGAGTAAATGAAGGGGGTACAATGGTTCCAGAGACCTTTCAGGAAAAAACACATAATAACAGTAACCTGCTTGAGATCTTTCAAAGTGAAGTGTTGTGTAATGAATGAATGGAATACAGGATGCTACACAGACGACTTCTGGTTCAAGATGGCAGACAGAGCTACTTTGCCTTTCCCAATTTCTAAGTCCCACTAAAATATTAACAAAAAACACCTTTTAAATAGTGTAAACAACAGCAAAGACAACAACAGAAGGTAGAGGGAAAGTGTGAGGATGCAGTTCCAGCAGACAAAATATTTCAACATACTTCTCGTAGCAGATTGAAGAATGCCGACAAATGCAATAAACCAGAAGAAATCATAGCCTGACTAGAGTTGTAAGGTACCATAGGGTAGAGGAAACCATATACCCGCAAAACTCTATACTCAGAAGGTGAAGGGGTTCCGGGGAAGATGGTAGAGTAAGAAGATCCTAAACTCACCCTGCCCCACAGATACAGCTAGGTAACACCCCCACAGTGTAAATAACCCAGAAGAAGACCTGAGGACTGGCAGAGCAGACTCTCCACAGCTAAATATAGAGAAAAGGGCACATCAAACAGGGTGGGAAAGGCAGAGACACAGTTGGGAGCTAAGCAGACCTACGGGATTGTCACAGGAGAGAAGGATGCCACAGGCACAGAGAGGGGAGAGGATCAGACCCCCGCACCGGGCACCCAGACACAGTGAACCTACACGGTGAAGACAAATCCCCACAACATTTGGCTTTGCAAACCAGAGGGGCCGAATTTTATGAGTTCTTACAACCAGCAGAACTTAAAACCTAGAATTTTAAATATCAGCAGGCTCGGCTCTGGGAGAGCTGGGAAGGTGACAGGAAACTGAGTCCCCACCCTTAGAGACAGCATAACAAACAACCCCACAGAGATACAGCATAGAAGCAGCAGTTTGAAAAAATGCCTGAGGTATATGGAAAGATTTATTTTCTAATCTCAGAGCGTTTACTGGAGGAGTAGGGATCTTTAGGATCTTTAGGGGACCTGTCCAGGAACAACCAAGATGGCGGGCACCATTTCCCTCCCCCATCCACCAATAGATACATAGTTACCTGTAGGAACTAGTGCAGCAGCCAACACTCTACACTTAACTTGGGAACAGCATGCCCCACCCCACTGTTCTCCTACCGACACACCCCCTCCAGCCAGGCTTTGGCCCCAGGTCCCCTCCCACAGAAGACCCAGGTAAACCTTGCTAATACCACATGCCTCACCTCCTCACCCCTTCCTGCACTCTTCTACACACCTGCACTCTCCAATAAGCCTTTGGCTGGAGTCCATCCAGACTGATACCACCAGGTGCAAGCGGCCCTGACAGGGGCCAGCACCACTCCAAAATGACTCCCACCCTGGGGAGAGGAAAAGATAACCACACACACCAGTCCAACTGTGGTCCCAGCAGCGGGCTGGGGTCAGACATCTGGTATGCCTACTGGCCCTGTCCATCAGCAAAAGCTTTTCAGGGGACGTCACAGGGAAAGGACCCTGCAGTTTGGTGCTGAATCTCTGGCAAATGCCTGGTCTGACTCACATCAAGCCCAAGGCGGCCCCAGACTAGCACTAACAACACAGGGACCAAACCCCGCCCATAACGGCAAAGAGAGCCATTGCAGACAACTAGATTGAAGGCAAAAACAGCTCAGCCACAACAGCAGGGTGAACACGACACACACGGGAGACACTCTAGAGGTGCCAGGTTCTGGTGAACAGGGGACACTGCATTGCAGGGCCCTACAGGACCTCTTTTGGTTTTATTGTTGTTTTGTTGTTGTCATTTTAGAGAGAGAGAGGGAGAGAGTGTGCCCATGTACACATGTGAGAGTGGGGGGAGGAGGCCAGAGGGAGAGAGAGAATCTTAAGCAGGCTCCAGCACAGAGCCCAAAATAATAACTGAAATATAAATTTAAAACATTTTTTGCTATAATTAAAACTATATTAGATGGCATATGTAGTAGACTAGACGAAGCAGAAGAACGGATCAGCAACTTCGAGGACAAAATAATGGAGAGCAATCACGGTGAACAGGAGAGAGAAAAATAATAATAAATGAAAATAGACGTAGGGAACTCATCAAGCATAATAACATTCACACCCTAGGGATCCCAGAAGGAGAAGAGAGAGTAAAGGGGGCAGAAAATTTATTTGAAGAAATAATAGCTGAAAACATCCCAAATCTAGGGAAGGAAACAGAAATCTAGATCCAGGAGGCACAGAGAGCCCCAATAAATTCAACCCAAAGAGGTCCACACCAAGACACATAGTAATTAAAATGCAAAAAGTAGGGAAGAAGAGAGCATTTTAAAAGCAGCAAGAGAAAAGAAAACAGTTACAAGGAAAAACCAGTAAGGTTATATGCTGATTTTTCGGCAAAAACTCTGCAGGCCAGAAGGCAGTGGCATGATTTATTTAAAGTACTGAAAGAAAAAAAAAAAAAAAACCTGCAGCCAAGATTACTCTACTTAGCAAGGCTCTCATTCAAAATAGGCCACAAAACAAATCTCAACAAATTCAAAAACACTGAAGTCATAGAATGCATCTTTTCTGACCATAACACTATGAAAAATCAACCACAAGAAAAGCTCTGGGAAGACCACAAATACACAGAGGCTAAATAACATGCTACTAAACAATGAATGGGTCAACTAGGAAATCAAAGAAGAACTCAAAGTATACATGGATAGAAATGAAATGAAAACACAAAGGTCTAAAATATTTGGGATGCAGCAAAATCTGTTCTAAGAGGGAAGTTTATAGCAATACAGGCCCACCTCAAGAAGCAAGAAAAATCTCAAATAAACAACCTAATCTTATACCTAAAGGAGTCAGAAAAAGAACAAAACCCAAATCCAGTAGAAGGAAGGAAATAATAAGATTAGAGGAGAAATAAACAAAATAGAAACTAGAAAAACAATAGAGAACAGATGAGTGAAACCAGAAACTGGTTCTTTGAAAATATCAATAATATTAATAAACCTTTAGTCAGACTCATCAAAGCAGGGGGAGAAAGGACTCAAATAAATGAAATCAGAAATGAAAGAGGAGAAAGAGCAACTGACACAACAGAAATACAAAGGATTATAAAAGCATATTATGAAAAATTATATGCCAACAAATTGGGAAGCCTAGAAGAAATGGATAGATTCCTAGGAACATATAACCTCCAAAAACTGAATCAGGAATAAATAGAAAATTTGAACAGACTGATTACCAGCAATGAAATTGAAAAAGTAACCAAAAAAACCCTCCCAACAACAACAACAAAATTCCCAACAAACAAAAGTCCAGGACCAGAAGGCTTCATAGGTCCATTCTACCAGACATTCAAAGAAGAGTTAATACCTATTCTTCTCAAATTATTACAAAAAAAATAGAAGAGGAAGGAAAGCTTCCAAATTCATTCTATGAGGCCAGAATTACCCTGATACCAAAATCAGATAAGGACATTACAAAAAAAGAGAACTACAGGCCAATACCTCTGATGAACACAGATGCAAAAATCCTCAACAAAATATTAGCAAACCAAATCCCAATACATTAAAAAATCGTTCACCGCAATCACGTATGATTTATTCCTGGGATGCAAGGGCAGTTTAATATTTGCAAATCAATTAACATGCTATATCACATCAACAAGAGAAAAAAGATAAGAACAATATGATCATTTCAGTACATGCAGAAAAAGCATTTCACAAAGTACAACATCCATGCAGAATAAAACCCTCAACAGAGTAGGTTTAGAGGGAGCACACCTCACCCTAATAAAGGCCATTTATGAAAAACCCACAGTGAACATCATATTCAATAGTGAAAAACTGACAGCTTTTCTCTTAAGATCAGGAAAAAGGCAAGGATGTCCACTCTCACCCCTTTTATTCAACATAGTACTCGAAGTCCTAACCACAGCAATCACAAGAAAAAGAAATAAAAGGCATCCAAATCAGCAAGGAGGAAGCTAAACTCTCACTATCTGCAGATGACTTGATACTATATAGAGAAAATCCTGAAGACTCCACCAAAAAACTACTAGAACTGATAAATGAATTTAGTAAGGTCACAGAATACATAATCAATATATAGAAATCCACTGCATTTCTACACACAAATAGTGAAGTAGAAGAAAGGGAAATTAAGAAAACAATCCTATTTACAATTTCACCAAAAGGAATAAAATACCTAGCAAAAGACTTAACCAAAGAGGTGAAAGACCTATACTCTGAAAACTATAAAACACTGATGAAAGAATCTGAAGACAACAAAAACAAATGGAAAGAAATTCCATGCTCATGGATTGGAAGAACAAATATTGTTCAAATGTCCATACTACCCAAAGCAAACTACAGATTTAATGCAATCTCTATCAAAATACCAACAGCATTTTTCACAGAACTAGAACAAATAGTCCTAAAATTTCTATGGAACCACAAAAGACCTTGAAGAGCCAAAGCAATTTGGAAAAGAAGAACAAAACTAGGGGTATCACATTCCCAGATTTCAAGTTATACTAAAATTGTAGTAATCAAAACAATATGGTGTTGGCACAAAAACAGACACATAGATTAATGTAACAGAATAGAGAGCCTGGAAATAAACCCACGATTATATGGTCAATTAATCTTCAACAAAGGAGGTAAGAATATGCAATGGAAGAAAGACAGTCTCTTCAACAAGTGGTGTTGGGAAAACCAGACAGCTACATGCAAAAGAATGAAACTGGACCTCTTACATCATACACAAAAATAAACACAAATGGATTAAGGACTTAAATGTGAGACCTGAAACCATAAAAATTCTTGAAGACAACACAGGCAGTAAATTCTTTCACATCAGCCATAGCAACATTTTTCTAGATGTGTTTTGTGAGGCAACAATATAAAGGCAAAAATAAACTAACAGGACTACACCAAAATAAAAAGCATTTGCACAGAAAAGAAAACAACCAACAAAAGTAAAAGACAACCTACTGAATGGGAGGAGATATTTGCAAATGGCATATCAGATAAAGGGTTAGTATCCAAAATACATAAAGATCTTATAAAACTCAACACCAAAAAAACAAAGCATTCTATTAAAATATGGGCAGAAGACACGAACCAACATTTCTCTAAAGAAGACACCCAGATGGCCAACAGACACATGAAAAGATGCTCAACATCACTAATCAACAGGGAAATGCAAATTGAACCCACAATGAGATATCACCTCACACCTGTCACAATGGCTAAAATCAAGAACACAGGAAACAACAAGCGCTGGTTAGTATGTGAAGTAAAATGAATCCTCCTGCACAGTTGGTGGGAATGCAAGCTGGTGCAACCACTTTGAAAAACACAACGGAGGTTCCTCAAATAATTAAAAACAGAATTACTATATGATCCAGTAATTCCACTACCAGGTATTTACCTAAAGAATACAAAAACATTAATTCAAAAAAATGTATGTACCCCTATACTTATTGCAGCATTACTTACAATGGGCAAATTATAGAAGCAGCCCCAGTGTCCGTCAACAGATGAATAGATAAAGAAGAGGTGGTACATATACAATGAAATATTATTCAGCCATAATAAAGAATGAAATCTTGCCAAGGCACCTGGGTGGCTCAGTTGGTTAAGCATCTGACTCTTGAATTTGGCTCAGGTCATGATCTCAGGGTCATGAGATAAAGCCCTGCATCAGGCTCCATGCTCAGCGGGGAATCTGCTTGAGATTCTCTTTCCCTCTCCCTCTGCCCCTCCCCACATTCTCTCTCTCTCTCTCTCAAATAAATGAATAAATCTTAAAAAAAAAAAAAAAAAAGAATGAAATCTTGCCATTTGCAACAACTGGGATGGACCTAGAGGGTATAATGCTAAGTGAAATAAGTCAGAGAAAGACAAAAACCATATGATCTCGTTTATATGTGGAATTTAAAAATCGAAACAAACAAAGAAAAAGAAAAGACAAACCAAAAAACAGACCGTTAAATACAGAGAACAAACAGATGGTTACCAAAGGGGCAGTGGGTGGGGGGATGGGTGAAATAGATAAAGAGAATTAAGAGTAGACTTAGCATGGTGAGCACTGAGTAATATATAGAATTGTTGAATCACTATATTGTACACCTGAAACTAATATAACACTGTATGTTAACTATACTGGCATTAAAATAAAAATATAATTAATTAATTAACTTTAAAAATAAGGTGAAGGTTAGAAGTGAGCTGGAAAGCAAAAAGATCCATTGAAGATCTCTGTACAGAACAGACTATTCCAGCCTTACTACCACGAGAAGAGCTTAAGCAGCCCAACATTTGTCACTGGAAAAAAGTCTCTAAAGAAGTTAATTGAAGTACTAAGGGAGAAGTAGGGTGCCTAATGAGACTGCTGTCACACAGGACCTAGGCCCTATTTTTCACAAAGTTTTCTAAGACTTCATTTTAAGTAAAATAAGCCCACCCACACACACAGAACTCCTACTTGACACCTTCTATTCCCTCCATTCTTAAATATCAATAGTTTTTATTTACTGCTGTGTTACAAGTTACTCCAGTACTCAGTAGCTTAAAATAACTAACATTTGACCTCACATAGTTTCTGAGGGTCAGGAATTCAGATGTGGCTTAGCTGGGTCATTCTGCCTCAGGGTCTCATGAGATTGCAGTCCAGATTTTGGCTGGGGCTACAGTTATCTGAAGGCTTGATGGAGACTCAAGGATCCACTCCCAAGCTCACTGGTATGGCTGTTATCAAGAGGCCTTGGTTTCTTGCTGTGTGGACCTCTCTTCATGTTATTGTAGTTAGCTTCTCCAGAGGGAGTAATGCAAGAGAGAGGGCAAAACAGGAAGTAGGAAGTCACAGCCATTTGTAAGCCCCAAACTGTGAAATTGTATACCATCATGTCAGCCATATTCTACAGGTCACACAGACCAATCTTGATACAGTGGCAGAGGGAACAACACAAGGACAAGAATATCAGAAGGTGACACTGTTAGAGACCATCTTGGAGGCTGGCTGCCTACAGTAGGCAAAAAAGGATTACTGGACATGTGGAGAAAACCTGCGGCATGAAAGAAAAAGACCAAAGCAATCCAATGTAAAATGTGACTCCAGATAAACTCACAAGGGTGCAGGAGAGAATGCTTAAAAACAAAGCAAAAGGAACAAGTTGCTAGAAACATGGATCGGTATCCTTAGATATATTTTACAAGCAGCAAGAAGGGGTGATGGGCCAAAAGAAGATGGAGGATGGCACAAAAGAAGCGGATTTCAAAAACAGCACTGCATTAGAGGAAGGTATGTACAGGTGCTCTTTTCTATTTCAAGGTGGCCTGGAGAGTGGGGCACCACTGACCCAGCTCTAAGAATTGACTAGAGCTCTGAGCATAACTGCTGGGAGGCAGTTTCAGAGATGCTGGCTTCTTGTGTCTTAGAATTAGTGTCTGTGTCTGAGGGTGTTTGTTCAAAACTGCAATTAAAGTTGCTATTCGTTTTGCTTTCATTGGATGTGGGTATTACTGGAGTACAAAGCATGCCTGCTCTGTTTCTGAACTCGTAAATCAAGAGTTCAGAGAACAATCAAGAGTTAAACATTATATCTTACTTACAGGATATCTTACTGCTTTTCAGATTAAAGATGTTATTCCTTTTTCTGAAAAACTATTAACATTTGAACTCCACTTCAAAGTCTTTCTATTTCTACTCTTTCTTTGTACAAATTCTGAAAACTAATGTGTACCAGGCGTGGCACTAGGTGCTGCGGCTATAATAATGAGCCAACACATGGAGCTTACAATATACAGAGTAGGTAGGCAATTTTCACTACTTTATTTAAAAGGCTTTGAAGGTGGCAAGTACAACGAGTTATAAATATGCATAGGAAGAGCTCCGAGCCCAGACCTTGCGAATATGCAGTCAAGAAGGATTTCCTACCTCCCACTTCCCTCCCTATTTGATTTTGCTTCCTAAGTATCTCTAAGATCTATCCGAACTTCATTCCTACCACACCGTGTGGCTCAGCCAAACTACTGTCACTGTAGGGGCCCAGGGAAGGCTGCCCCAAAATGCACCACATGGTATACTGATTATTTTGAATTCAAGTTACTTGGGAAACAGCCAGTACAAAGACACTCAGACCGTCCTTCGTCCCCCTGAAAGTGGGAAATAAATCGCCCTGGACCAGAAGTATAAAGACATCCTTATCACCAGAGATAGGGGCTTTAAAGTAGAGAAAGTTGCAGAAACACATCTTGTTATTTTTTTTTAAATCTACTATCTCAGCCTAAATTCTGCTTAGAATTCCTTACTAACTAAAGCTCCCAAATACCTGTTTTATTTATCCTGTCAGTTCCTTACAAGCTTATCTTCTCTTTGTCTAAAATGTATAAAACTGCCTGCTTGGGTCATTCCTTTGGGTCTCAATTTCCTTATTGGACCTTCTTGCACACATCATAAAACTTTGGTTTGTTTCTCCTATTAATCTGTCTCATAACAATTTAATTCCGAAGCCAGCTAGATCTTGAGGGAAAGAAGGAAATTTCTCCCTCCCCTACACCATTAGTTGTTTAAACTATTCCAGTAGTCTGAGAACTATATGATCTTCCTGAATCTACCTTTGGACCTTTGCAATCTGTTTCCCACACAGCAGCCAGGGTGTTATTGTGAAAACACACATTTTATCAGGCCACCTTACTGTATAAGATACGTCAGTGCCTTCCCGTTGCTCTTTTCTTCAAATTTTATTTTAATTCCAATATAGTTAGCGTACCGTGTTACATTTGTTCCGGGTGTACAATGTAGCGATTCGACAATTCTATACATTTCTCAGCGATCATCATGATAAGTGTCCTCTTGATCCTCGTCACCTACTTCCCTGCCCCCCACCCACCTCCCCGCTGGTGACTATCAGTCTGTTCTCTACAGTTAAGAGTCTGGTTTGGGTTTGCCTTTTTTTTTTCCTTTAGTTTGTTCGTTTTGTTTCTTAAATCCCACATATAAGTGAGATCATATGGTATTTGTCTTTCTCTGATTGACTTATTTCACTTAGCATAATACTCTCTAGTTCCATCATCGTGGTTGCAAACGGCAAGATTTCATTCTTTTTGTGAAATAAAAAGTAATAATCCATTGTGTATATACATATAAAATAAAGATAAATTCCTCAACATGACTTATCCCATACCTATCTTTCTAGTAACATCTGAACTGAACACGCTCCTCCATCACTCCCTCGACTCAAGCTGCGCTGGTCTTTTGCATACTACAGTCTGCATTCTGGCTGCAGGTTTCTGAACATATCATTTCCTCCTTACTTCAGTATTTGCCCTTCCCCTCTTTGCTTTTTTAACTCCACCTCTTTCTCCAAATCCCAACTCAATCATCATTTCCACAGAGAAGTCCTTCCTGACCTGCCTGTGTCCTTGATAACGTAAAAAATATCTTATTTCATGTTCTTATAATAACACACTCTTCTCCCTCATTACACTTGTTCTAGTTGTGGTATTTCTTCTATTTGCCTGATTGTCTGACTACTGTCTACCATCTGCACATGCTCCGTAAGGTCAGGAAGCCTATGAGGAGCAGAGGGAATTGGAGGAAATGAGGCTTGGAAGTTAAGCAAGGGCTCTATCATAAAGACTTGTATGTTAGGCTAGGGAATTTTAATTTGATCCTGTAAGCAGTTTCCTATGAGGAATGGAGTATCATATTGGACATAATTTTAAAATTTTACTCGAAGTCGTGCTTTTTACAACAGAAACTGACTTACGGTTATCAGATTAATCACCAGCTCAACAAGCTGTCATTCAACTTGTTATTGAACAACAGAACGAGTTGTTATTAAACAGTAGAGAATTTGTATTTTCTCCCTAAACGTGAGAAAAGTTTAATTCTCTCCTTAAATGGCTCCTAAATTGGAAATTATTATGAGATAATAAGAAGTCAATTTGTAGTATTCTAACTAAGCATGATAACTATCTGACTAGAGAAAAGAATTCCTCCAGCACACACTAAAGGAAACCTTCCAGGTCCAGTAAAGGCAGTCCACCATTCTCCAAAGACAGCAGCTGCGGGAGAATGTCTCTGTGGGGCACGAGGTGATACCTTACAGCCCAACGTCTGCCTCCTCCACAGTTTTCCTCCAAAGTCCCCAAAATCAGGCATCTGTACCACCTTCTAAGTTCTCTAATCTCTCTATTTCCTAAAGTTGAAGTTATAGAGGAGACATACTCTTGCCAGCTCTTAGTCCCTTAAGAAGATGCTTTTTTTGGGAAAAGAAAAGGAACAACTTGCACTTAGTCTTTGTTGTCAAATAATGTTTCCAATTTTAGTAGGGTTCACAGGGACACCAATAAGATTCCCTTCAAGAATGCGGAAAGAAGCTTCAGCTGGAGTTTTAAACAATTTTTTAAATGATGGTTTTAATTAGAGATAATGTAAAGTTGCAAAACAGAAAGAATGAGCTCTGGCCAGGACTTGCACAAAACTACATTAAATGTACTAACACAAATAACTTGACAGTCTTTAAGAGATTTAGTCAGCAGAGGAAGTTTAGAAAAAGAAAAGTCAAACATTGATAGTATTTTATTTCACAGTCAGAAGAGAATGTCCAGCCAAGTATGATGACCAATCAGGGGGTGTGGCAGGTATGACCCTATGGGAGAGGTACACTCGGCAATTTTCAGGGCTTCATGACACAGGCATTAAAATCTCCAACTAACTGCTCTTTTCCTAGTTGTAGGCTCCCTAAGCAGCCTTCTAATAATTAAGCTTTCTGTTTTCATTTGTCTCCAGAGAAAGCATTTATTTTTGAGCCTATATACTGGCTAAGCTTCTTATTTTAAATTAATTGGCATTGTAGGTTTTAGTCAATGGCCTCCATGAGCTTGTTTAATGTGAGTCCACTCTGAGAAGCAGATCTAGTTCTCATCATAATGACAATTATGTTTTCAAGCTGATGGCCTGATAGCCATACGCAGGCCTGTCATGAATTTGCCAAGGAAATGCCAACCTGAAGGATCTGTCTGGATGACCAGCCAAGTTCCAAAGAGGAAGCCAGACTTTTCTCTAAGTGACTTTGCATTAAAACCACAATAATTCACGTGGGGATTCTGGAATTCTACCTCCACCTGACACTAACAAGATGCTTCTCTCCCTTCCTGCTGGAGAAGACAGAGGAAAGAATTAGTAAACCTGAAGAAGGAGCTATAGTAATTACCTAATTGGAACTACAGAGACAAGATAGATTAAAACAAAACAAACCAACAAACAAAATCTAGAGCCCCGGGAAGAGAGGAGAAAGAGGGACTTAAAAAGTACTCAAAAAATAATGGATGAGATTTTCCCAAATTTAGCAAAAGATATTAATTTAAAGGTTTAAGAGGCTGAGCAAATTCCAAACACGATAAACCGAAAGAAATCCACCCAAACTTAAACTAACTACACTTCTGAAATCTAAAGGTAAAGGAAAATTCTTGAAAGCAACCAATAAGAGAAATGACAGATTTCTCATCAGAAACCACGGAGGCCAAAAGGAAGTAGCACAATATAGTTCAAGTGCTAAAAGAACTGCCAATCCAGAATCCTAGACCCAGTGGAAATACCCTTCAGGAATGAAGAGGAAATCAAGA
The DNA here is from genome assembly GCF_024610735.1 of Ursus americanus. Classification (NCBI taxonomy): domain Eukaryota; kingdom Metazoa; phylum Chordata; class Mammalia; order Carnivora; family Ursidae; genus Ursus; species Ursus americanus. Next base: position 3,019,270 of record NC_142142.1, read on the forward strand.
CATTCTCAAATGAAGGAAAATGAAGAATTTGTTGCCAACAAATCTACCCTAAAACAATGTCTAAAAGAAGTTCTCTAAAAAGAAAGGAAATGATAAAAAAGGAACATTAGGAAAGAAGAAAGCAGACGGTAAGCAAAATGTGGATAAATACAATATTTATAAATATATCCTAAATGGTTTATATAATAGAAAAGAGGGAAAATCTCAAATCAATAATCTAAGCTGCCCTCTCAAAAACTTTAAAAAAAAGCAAAATAAAACCAAAGCAAGAAGAAATAATAAAACAGAAGTTAGTGAAAATGAAAACAGAAAAAGAATAAAAATAATGAAAGAAAAATGGAAAATCAGTAAAATTAACAAAAATTTAGCAATACTGAGAAAAAACAGAGAGAAGACAAAAATTACTAGTATCAGGAATGAGCAAGGAATATCAATCAGACTCTGCAGACATCTAAAGTTTAATAGATGAATACTATGAATAACTCTGCACCCATAAATTTATCAACTTAGATGAAATAAGCCATTCCTCAAAAAAATATAAACTATTACAACTCACCCAATATGAAAGATAATTTTAGTAACTGTGACTATTAAGGAAATTGCATTCATGATTTTTAAAACTCCCCCCCAAAATCTCCAGACTCAGATGGTTTAACCAGAGAATTCTATCAAATATTTAAAGTATAATTAGCATCAATTATACATAATCTCTTCCAGAACACAGAAGATGAGGGATCACTTCCCAATTTATTTTATGAAGCTAATATTACCCCATACCAAAACAAAACAGAGAGCATATTTTAAATATAAAGCTAAAGACCAATATCCCTCATGAATATAGATGAAAAAAATCCTTAATGAAATATGTACAAATACAGTTAACAATCTATAAAAAGAATTATACACTACGACCAAGTTAGGATTATTCCAGAGATGTAAGGCTGATTCAGTATTCAAAAATCAATCAATGTGGGGCACCAAGGTGGCTCAGTTGGTTAAGCCTCTGACTCTTGGTTTCAGCTCAGGTCTTGATCTCAGGGTCATGAGACCAAGCCCTGCATCAGGCTCCATGCTCAGTGCAGAGTCTGCTTGAGAGTCTCTCTCCCTCTCACTCCCCCACTCTCTCTCTCTAATAAATAAGTTAATTAATAAAATCTTTAAAAAATCAATGTAATCTGCCATATTAACAGATTAAAGGGAAAAAATGAATTAACATAATAATCAATACAGAAAAGGAATTTGCCAAAATTCATCATTCATTCATGGTAAAAATTCTCAGGAAAACAGGAATAGAGGGGAGCTTCCTCAACTTGATAGAGCATCTACAAAAAAACCCAACAACAACATTATAGTTAATGGGAAAAAGCCTAAATACTTTCCCCCAAAATTGGAACAAGACATTCACCACTCATATTTAACATAGTGCTGGAAGTGCCAGCCAGTGCAATAAGGAAAGAAAAAGAAATAAAAGACATATACATAGAAAAGGCAAAAATAAAACCCTATATGCAGATGACATGATTGTTTAGGCAGAAAATATCAAGGAATCCACAAAATTCTCCTAGAACTAGTAAATAGGTTCAACGAGATAATTGTATACAAGATAAACATACAAATATTATTACACTAGCTATGATTACACAAACAATGAAATTTAAAATATATCACCATATACAATCACTAGAAAAATGACACACTGAAGTATAAATCTAACAAAACATATATATGGGACTTTACATGCTAAAAATTACAAAATGCTGATGAAAGAAATCAAAGATCAAAATACATGGAGAGACATATTCGGTTCATGGGTTCTAAGACTCAACACAGTAAATACATCAATTCTCCCCCACACTGATATGCAGGTTTATTTTTTTTTAATATTTTATTTATTTATTTAACAGAGATAGAGACAGCCAGCGAGAGAGGGAACACAAGCAGCGGGAGTGGGAGAGGAAGAAGCAGGCTCCCAGCGGAGGAGCCTGATGTGGGGCTCGATCCCATAACGCCGGGATCACGCCCTGAGCCGAAGGCAGACACTTAACGACTGCGCCACCCAGGCGCCCCTGATATGCAAGTATAATACAACTACCAAGGTCCCAGAAAGACTTTTGTAGATCCAGATGAGATAAGACGACTTTAAAATTTACATGGAAAGGCAAAGGAACTAAAATAATTTTGAAAACAAGAATTAGGAGCAAATAGTCTACTCAATTTTAAGACTTATTATATAGCTACATTAATCAAGACTGTGTAGTATTGACAAACAGAACAATGGAAAACAATAGAGAACCCAGAAATGCCTGGGTTCCAAGGCACTGGAACCCAAAAAGATATGCCTGATAGATTGTGGACAAGGGTCCAAAGGTAATATTAGGTAATTCAATAGAGGAAAGATAAACTTTTCAACAAATGATGCTGAAGCAATTGGACATCTGTAGGTAAAACCCTTGACCTAAGTTTCATACCTTACACAAAATTAACTTAAATGGGTCATGGACTAAAATGTAAAATGAAAAACTATAGTATTTTATTAAAAATCTACAAGAAAATCTTAGGGAATCATGGCTAGGCAAGGATTACTTAGAGCTGTCACCATGATCTGTAAAAGGAAAAATTTGTAAGTTGGACCTTCATCAGAATTAAATCATTTTCTCTCTATAAGCTGTAAAGAGAATGAAAAAGCAAGTTATAGAAGAAAATATTTGCAAACCATTTATTTGACAAAGTACTTATATCTAGAATATATAAAGAGTTCTCAAAACTCACCAGTAATAAAACCAACAATCCAAATAAAAAAATGGAAAAAGGGCATAAAAAGACATTTTACCAAAGAGGATAAGCAGATGGCAAATAAGCACATGAAAAGATGTTCAACATCATTAGCCATTTTGGAAACGCAAATTAAAACAACAAAAGAAATCATCGAACTTTACATAAAAAACCAGCGATGTACTGTATGGTGACTAACATAATATAATAAAAAAATATTATTATAAAAAAATTTTAAAAAATAAAACAATGAAAGAGATGTCATCACATACCTATCAGAATGGCCAAAATTAAAAATAGACACCAAAGTTGCAGAGAAACCGAATCACTCACACATTGCTGGTAGAAATGTAAAACAGTACAGCCCCTATGGAAAACAATTTGGCAGTATTTTTAAAAACTAACATGCAACTACTATATGATCTAGCAACTGCACTCCTGGGCATTTATCCCAGATTAACACAAAAGCCTATGAACAAATGTGTACAGGGTTTTATTCATAAGAGCCAAAACATCCCTGAAATTCTTCAGTGGGTGAATAGTTAAACTAACTGGGGTACATCCATATCTTGAAGTACTACTCAGCAATAAAAAGGAACAAACTATTGATACGCACAAAAATCTACACGAATGTCCACAAAATTATGATGTGTAAAAAAAAAAGCTAATACCAAAAGGTTATAAATGTTATATGATTACACTTATACAACATTCCTAAAATGACCAAATCATAGACGTGCAGAGCTGTCTAGTGGTTACCAGAGGTCAAGGGAAGGGTACTCTAGACTGAGTAAACAGAGCAAAGATCCTGTAAACTGGGATCTCTCTGTATTATTTCTTACAATGTCTTATGAATCTATACTTAGCTCAAAATAAAACGTTAAGAAAAACTGAGACAAGATTAATTTCATCTTCAACGACGAGTAGAAATTTTTCTTCCAGATTTTGTCTTTATTTTGTCCTTGCTTTATGCTCCCTATCAGAATAGGAGCAATATTTACTGAACACATGATGTGACAGGCATTCTAATAGTACTTCATTTAATGCTTACATAACACTGTGAAACTAGTAATAGTATCTCCATTTTCTATTTGCAGTATCTCAGGCTTAGAGAAGTTAAGTAACTTACAAAGATCACACTGTCGGGTTATTAAATAACAGAGTCACGATTCACCGCAGACTTGCCTGGCTCTAAAACTGGTGCTCTTAACCTCCATAATGTCCTTCAAAGACAATCTATGTTGAGTGTCACTTGGGCAGGACTTTATTTTGGATTGAGAGTTAGGAGCTTGAGACTGTAATTTTTTTCCCTCATCCAGTGGTTGCTCCTTATTATCTCCTCCCCTACACTGCTCCTCTAAGCTCTGGTGCAGATACATTTCTTGTATTCCAGAAGCATCACAAGCAAGCTGAGCTTTTTTGCGCCTCACTGACTGACCTGATAAAATCCAATATTTCTTAAAATAAGCTTCTAAATAGCTCCTGGAATCATTCTCAGGCATTGCCTGCAGCGCCAAGTTTGTTCTGTTCTTCTGACTCTCTAACAGTAGCGGCCTCATCCTTCCCTCCATCCTCCCTATTCTCTGATGATTCCAGACAGTGGTAGCAAGTGGTTTTTAAGTTACATTCACAAAAAACACCCCACTCATGCTAATTAATCAAAATCTCACAGAGGGGTGATTCCTCAGCCTGTGATACCAAACACCTTGCATTTTCATGGACTGAAGACATTGAATTAAGTCAATATTGTGTGGATGGGACTGTCAGCCACGCAAGAGCTCACTACAGATCCAGTAAACCAAATGCCACACAAACCAGCTCTTCTTCAGCAGGAATCTCTCTCAATAAGTCCTTTGGGAAAAACGGAGTATACATTAATTTAGTTATTTACCACACGCTGGGCACTGTGCTAAGTGTTTTAAATGTGCCCATTAAATGGCATAATTCTCTCTAAACCATCATGAAGTAAGCGTTATTACCATGTTCATTCTACAGATAAGAGACATGGAGGGGTTAAGTGGCTTGTCTCGAAATCACACAGGGATGGGATTTGAACTCAGGCAGTCTGACGAAGAGCTCAGAAGCTTAACCATCATGTTTTACTACTTCTTCATCTAATGAATTTACTTCTAGAGTTTACTAATTTGTTTCCATGCACTCTGGGGAATCATTAGAAGGAAGCTGTGGTCAGAAAATAACATGAAGTAAAGAAAGTGTCAGAGAAAGAGTGATTTTTTTTAAAACTTTATAAATTTTCAGTAATTACCTAAGCTACAGAAAGGCTGCAGGAATAGCAAAAAGAACTCCTGTATGCCTTCGGCCAGGTAGCCCAGTTGTTAACATCTGGCACATTTTCTGCATCATTCCTTCTCCCTCTCACTCCCCACCCCGGCCACCACACACATTCTTTCCCAAAATAGTGTAGAACAGGTTGCAGGCATGATGACCCATTACTGCTGTTTCCGAGAGAAAAGGACACTCTCCTATATAACCACAAAATTGAGAAAATTAATACTGAGGCCATTTAATCCACAAACCCCATTCAAATATCACAAATTGCCCCAACAAAGTATTTCAGAGCAAAGAACAGTACAAGGATCTTCTTCTGGTTCAAGATCCATCTATGGGGGGCGCCTGGGTGGCTCAGTCGTTAAGCATCTGCCTTCGGCTCAGGGCATGATCCCAGAGTCCTGGGATTGAGCCCCGTATCGGGCTCCTCTGCTGGGAGCCTGCTTCTCCCTCTCCCACTCCCCCTGCTTGTGTTCCCTCTCTCGCTGGCTGTCTCTATCTCTGTCGAATAAATAAAAAAATCTTAAAAAAAGGGGGGGGGGGGCTCCTGGGTGGCACAGCGGTTAAGCGTCTGCCTTCGGCTCAGGGCGTGATCCCGGCGTTATGGGATCGAGCCCCACATCAGGCTCCTCCACTATGAGCCTGCTTCTTCCTCTCCCACTCCCCCTGCTTGTGTTCCCTCTCTCGCTGGCTGTCTCTGTCTCTGTCAAATAAATAAATAAAATCTTTAAAAAAAAAAAAAAGATCCATCTGTGGATCAAGTGTTACATTTCACTGAGATGTCTTTTTACTTATTTATTTTTTTTTAGTCTGGAACAGTTCCTCAGTCTTGCTTCGTTCCTGATCTTGACATTTTTGAACAGTACAAGGTAGTTATTTTGTCAACTTCCCCTCAATTTGATTTTACTCATGTCTCCCCAGTATTAAATTCAGGTTTTGTATTTTTGGCAGGGATGTCACAGAAGTGATGCTGTGTTTTTCTCAAGGCATCTTACCAAGAACACAATGTTGATTTGTACCATTCCTAGTGAGGCTAATTTTCAGCACTGGGTTAAGGTGGTACCTATCAAAATTCTTCTCTATGAAGTTACAGTTTTCCCTTTGACATTAAGAAGTACTTCGTAGGGAGATCCTTTGAAATTACACTGTTATCCTATTTGTCATCAAACTTTTACCCAACAGTTTTTTACTCTATTAATGATTCTTGACTAAATAATTGCTGTGATATTTGCTAATAATGACTTTGTAACTCTATCATTTCTTCCATGTTTATTTGTTGATACTGTACTAGAAGAAAAAGCTTTTCCTTTTCACATATTCATTTATTTGTTCATTTATTTATAGACCCATTAATCCTTATACTAATCCATAGGTTATAATCTGTTACAGTCCTACTTATTTTGATGCTCAAATTGTCCCAGCTGTTCTTCATGCTGGCTACTGTGTCTTTTTGACAAGTGCTCATAAATTTTCATCAAATCCTTGCTTCAAATTAAGATATTTTGCACTCACCTTGTACTTTCTCCGCCCCGACCCCAGGCACACAGGAATGAGTTCACGTTGGCGACGTTCACCAAGACTAGAGAAAGTATTTTAAAGAAAAGATGAATTCAGTTTGTGATCTGTTGAGCCTGAGTTGCCTACTGAATATTCAGTAAGATACCGAGCAGTAGTTCTAGGGCTCTGAAGACTGAACAAGACTGAAGATAAATCTTAGGCGGCAATTTGTTGGTGGGAGTGGAACTCACAATAATAAATGATACAACCTATAGAAGTTTGTTCTGTGAAGAGAGGAGATAGCCAATGACACAGCCTGTAAACAAAAACATCCCAGAGCTGCTCACTTGCAAAAGGCCCCTTGAAGGAATGGTTCGAGAATGAGGCTGTGTTTGGAAACAAGAATGTTTGGAAGACAAGTGAGGGGAATGCCTGCCTGTCTAATTTTACCTCTGCATAACTCCCCACAATACAGCCTCCCCAACTAAATACTCAACAAAAAGAGAACAAAAATGTACGTTTAGCACCAAATGCTGAAAATTAAAACCAATACCCAACAATAGCAGGATATTTTAGGAATCTCCAGTAACTTTAATCCTTAAAAACTTCCAGGCTTTGTCTCATACCACTGAGGCTCTGATGGCCAGGGTGGAGACTAAAATATAATTCATAGTCAGCTTAACCCCTCACAAACTACTCTATAACCACTTTTCTCCTGGAAGATCTTTGGACCCATATATGCATCTCCATCTCATCCACTAGGCTGCTCCCTTCCACTATACCCCTGCATGTTTCTCTCACCACAGTGAGACAGTGGGGACTTGTGTCTTTTATGCTCTCTTCACAAAGTCTAATGTGCATTCGTGTCACTTGGGGATCCCGCTAAAGTGCAAGTTCCCCGGTGACATGCTGCAACTGTTCGGTTGATGGGAGGACCACACTTTGAGTAGCAAGGGTTTAGAGTACTCTATGCCTTTTCTCCTATCTCCCTCAGCATATAAAACACCTCCCTATATACCTTTCCTCAATCTCTATCCCTCTCACTTCCCAATTGCTGCCTCTTTCTACCTCACTATGTTCTCTCCTCCTTTCCTCGGACCCACTGAGCATTCTACTTCTACGCTGGCATTCACTAATGCCATTGTCTTCCTCACTTTACTCTTAGCCCAACAAAATTTCTATTTGTTCCTTCAGCTAGGCTTGACTTTGCATTAGGAAAGCAAGCTGATTAAATCAAACCATAACCATACAAGGGTGTTAGTTTCTGAGAGTCAATTTATGTCTCTCTGGGGTGTCTGTTCATCCAATCTCTCAAGAAAGAACTTTAGTGCAGGGAGATTTTCCTTAAATCACACCAATTGACATCACTATGCAAGACCAGGAGTGTGGGCTGAAAGAAAGATACAAGCAGAATATGGTCTTCCAAAACCCCAGAACTTTCTCTGAAATAGGAAGGTATTGGGGCACCTGGGTGGCTCAGCTGATTAATTGTCCAACTCTTGATCTCAGCTCAGGTCTTGATCTCACAGTCATGAGTTCAAGCCCCACACTGGGCTTCACGCTGGGTGTAGAGCCTATTAAAAAAAAAAAATAGGAAGGTGTTACCTTTTTTTTCAAACTTCCCCTTCTCTAAACACTTTCTGGGGCTTGAGACTTAAAAATCCCAGTCATTCATAAAGAGGCAGTGAGGATTATAGAAATTATAGTACACAGACTATATTCTGGGACACAGGCCCCCAAGCCTTTACAAATAGTATTGCATTAAATCTTCACACCATCTTTGTGGTACTATTTCTTACTACAACTTTACAGTTGAGAAAACAGAGATACAGAAAGGTTTAGGAATTTATCCAAGGTCACATAGCTATTAAATTGTGGAGCTGATCTGAATTCAAGCAGTCTGACTCCAGAGCCTACAGTTTTAAACCACTATATTATTCTATTTCTGGCAAAGTATAATATGGCATTCTCTTTGGACCTAACGCAAACGACCAACGACTTTCCGCATGGTGAGCAAGACTACCCTGTGGGCTGAGCTTACATCTGATTTATCTTTGTATTCCTCCCCCACCACACCCCAGCCTTAGGCTTTGGTAGTTGCTCAGTATAAGAAAAGAGAACAAGAACTTCTACAGTTAGTAAGTGGCAAGTAACTTTGAACGGGGAGAAATGTAGACTTCAGTCACTAACAGAATCACTAAAAGGCACAGAATTTTATTTAAGGGATAAATGGTAAAGACATTCAAATAAATTCTTCTGTTCAACTCTTCCATTAAAAGCTCAGAATTCACCAATCTTAAAGCACAAATCCATGGTAGGACTGGAATTCAAACTAAGGACATCTGTGATTTGCTCTAATTATTCCTTAAAAGCATATAGCCTATTATACTAAAATATTTGCTGTTGGCCTTATTCTGTCTTATTGCTCTAGAAAAAAAAATGGAAGAAAATATAAAGGAATTGACACTTTCCTTTTATGTAGTTCTAAAAATATCCTAGGATAACATAATGCAAAAGCCACAAAGAAAGTCCTGTCATCAAATCCTGTCCTAGGCCTGTGGAGCCTGCTGCATCTCGAGAACGATGACACATGGCACTGACATGGCAGTGTTTCTCACACGAACTACATCTGTCATCATTCTGTCGGCAACCTGAGCACTCTGTGGTAGTGTGAGGACATTTCTCTTATTCTGCAAACAGTGTGGAGAAAGAGCCAGAGGCGACCAATCTAACAACACAGTAGGATTTTGTAATGTGGATTACATTCTACACTAGGTATCGAATTCCCCATAAGCACAAGCCTCACATTTAGGACACCCTCTAGAGCTTACAGTTTAAAAATAGTTATCAGACTTGTGAAGGAGATTACTACGTGTGTGATGCAGTTAAACTTGTCTTCTGTTGCCAGAATTATCTCTGCTTCCCAAGGGATCAGTTTTCAGTATGTCTACCTTGGTTGTGTTGTAGGCATTCCTTAAATATCTGGTGATTCATAGTTGTCCATTCATATTTAATAATAAGGGAGTAAGACTGACTGGAAGCTCTGTACATTGGGAGGAAATTAGCAACTGGTAGGCTTCACATCTGTTCAGATGCATTAAATCATTGGTCTGTGAGCCAAATAAGGACTCACAAAATAATTTTAACTTTACAAATTAAAGTAAATAATTGAAATTTGGAGATTTCACATGAAAGTTGTATTTCTGCCCTCTTTTGAAAAAATAGAGACTATCTAGCAACACGAGGCTCATGTTCACAAATGCCAGTTGGCCAAGAGTCAGTGGCTATTCTTTTAGAGATATTGATCCCTTGCCCATTAGGTCTACAATGTTACTATTGACATGCTAGCCTTAATTTACCTGATCTTAAATCTATCCATGTTTATGATGAGAGGCAGTGATCTCATTCTATTTTCCTCAATAGAATGAACCCATTTCCAGCTAACATCTACAGGGCAGAACAGACATGTCATTCTCCAGGAAAAAAGAAACAAAGAAAAAGATGCAGAAGAATATCTTATAACTTGGACCTGGAATAATACTTTTTTAGACAAAAAGGCATTGATGGCTTTGTCTACATCAAAAATAAGGAATCTTTTTTGGCGAAGATTGCCACAAGCAAAGATAACAGATGAATTCTCATCTGGAAGAAGATATTTATATCTAAAATTGAGAAAATATTAATATACATTATATATACTCTATGTGTTGAGTTCCTCAAAAAATCTATTAGAATATTTGTTCAAATCTCATTTTATTTATATGTTAACCCATGTAAAGAATTTAACCTCCACAATGTTAAGTCAATCTGCCTTAAAACACGGCACATCAAGTTTTCGTTAGGTTCTCATACAGCTTTTAATATTTTTCTACTTAAAGGGCTTGTGAAGACTTTGTTAGGCTGGTTTCCAGATAATTTATGCTTTTTGCATTACTGTAATGTTATCTCATTTTCTGTTTTCTAGAAATAATAACTGTCCACATAGAGGAATGGTACCTATTTTTGGAAGTTGATACCCAGCAATCTTGCTTACTTGCTTAATTATTCTAATAATTTATCTATTGATTATTCCCATTCTCTGTATGGAAATCATCATATTATCTGCAAGTAATACACAGACTTACAGTAAAATAGCAGAATTCCAACAGGCCAACCTAAACTTTAACCCTGATACCTAAACTTTAAGAAAAGAAAAACAAACATAAACACAAACTATAGACTAGACTCACTTATGAATATAGACGAAAAAATTATAAATCAGTATCAGAAGATCGAACCCATCAGTGCATTAAAAAATGAGACATCTTGCTATGTAGGGTTTATCTGAAGATATTTCTACACTCTCAGTTTAAAGGGAACATATGACCCGATAGATTTCTCATAAGCAGTTGTTAATGTTAAACAACTATTCTCAGTTTAAAGCACACAAACCAAAACCTCACTACTTGTAGCAAACTAGGAAAAAGGAAAAGTCCTTTAACAAACCCTACAGCAAATACCATGCCTCAGTTAACTACTAGAAGGAATCCCACAAAACACAGTTAATGAGGATTCTCATTATCACTGCTACTAATAAAAACTTTATTGACAGTTATGCCCATTTTAGTAAGACAAGAAAAACACAGAGATATGAAAATAAGAAAAAAGAGACAAAAAGTGCTATTTTGCAAATTGCCTCCTTAGAATATACAATAAAATCAACTACATAACTATCCGAAGTAATAAGTATTGAGTAAGTTGCCCCATATGAGAAAAGTCTACAAAGATCAATAGCCTCCTACAGCAACCTGCAGCAACCGTGATAATTAGAGCAGACTGAGAAGGAAAAGCATTCATTGTATGAAGAAAAATTGTTAAATATGTTGCAATAAACCTAATGAAATCTATATTAAAAAGATGACTCTACTTTATCCAAGGCTATGAAAGAAATTTTATTAAATAGAAAAGCACCCTGTATGCTTGAATGAGAAAACTCAGTATTTTAAAAAATAATAATTCACACAAAATTGATCTATAATTTTGATGTATTCCCAATTAAAATATAAAATAGAATTTAAAGGGACTTAACAGGTTGATTTCCCATTTTCTCATTCAGGGAAGAACCCCACCAGTCTGAGGATAAGGAAACAGACAGACGTGGCTGAGAAGGGAAGGAGAGTCATAGGCTAACAGCTAGAGAGGGTTCGGTGATCAAGAGAGCTTTTTCAGAGGTTTGAGCACATTTAGATCCTGATGGAGAAAATCCAGTACAGGGCAAGAAGCTGAAATTGAAGAAAAAAATATTAGCATAAGTTTCCTAAATAGCTGAGGAGTACGGTACATTCCCAAAAGTCATAACGAAATGAACATTTACACGCTAACACTGTTTCAGAATACACAAAACAGAATTCTTGCTCGGGGGGCGCCTAGGTGGCACAGCGGTTAAGCGTCTGCCTTCGGCTCAGGGCGTGATCCCGGCGTTATGGGATCGAGCCCCACATCGGGCTCCTCTGCTATGAGCCTGCTTCTTCCTCTCCCACTCCCCCTGCTTGTGTTCCCTCTCTCGCTGGCTGTCTATCTCTGTCAAATAAATAAATAAAATCTTTAAAAAAAAAAAAAAAGAATTCTTGCTCAGGGTGGCATCATGAACATATTAGATAAAATCCTATCTCCAATCCCTTCCAAATTCTCATTGAAAGGACTAGAAGGATATAATGAAAGGAGAAAAAAAATCAATCAGTGAAGGGGCTCTGGAAGGTTGAATTTTACCTGTCAGTTACATTGAAAATTTAAAGATATAACAGATAGAAGACAGGAAAAAGGAATACCAAACTATAATTTCCTGCAAGAGACTGAAAAGCCTGTGCAGGAATAAGTGGAAAGTAATGCCAAGTCAATTCCTAAGTAACCAGAGCTAGTCCCCTCGTCTCCTTCGCTGCACCTTCACTTGGGGCTGAAAGGAGGGCAAACTCGAGCCTTCACAGGAGAGGAGGCCTATTTAATTCCTACCGGCACCTTAGGGAAAATGACATTGTCCAAAGAAAGAATCCAGCCCCACAGCACAGACTACCAGCTAATGAAGGTGAGGGCCCTGCTGTGGTGGTATCTAAAACAGGCAATCGTGCCAATTATAAAGGAACAAGAATACAGACTTAAGGCTATTTGAACCAACCTGATCTGCTCTGCAGAGATTTCAAAAAACAACTTAAGAACTAAACTTTTGGACAAAGTATATAGAACAAAAATAAATCCTGAATGCATCAAAGATCTGCCCAATAGTAAAAAATGTAAGTGAAGAAATTTTTGCTAGGACATTTGCCAAATCCTTGGAACTTTAACAGGAGTTTCCGAGGTGGCCTGGGAGACAGAAAGCCAAATCCAGGGTACATCAAGGCGAGGATTCTGGAAGGAGAGCCTCCCTCCCAAGAGCTGTGCCCTCAGGGTAAGGGCAAGAGAGACGTCCAGCTGCTTCCCCTACCCCACACACCCAGGGGATTACTTTGGTACTGAGCTGAGTACCCATCACACTGGTAAGTAAATGGGTGCTGACGTTGCGAGCTGGAAGGAGGTAAGACAACAGGTATTCACAAACATGACGAGATGAACTCTATCCAGAGCCCACGACACTTGAAAAGCAGCTAAGCATTATTTAGTAAATATTCTAGGCCCAGAGATACAAGGATGTTGAGAGAAACATTGTTCAAAATGGTCCCGAACTGGAAAAGATTCTGATATTTAAACCACAAAATGGGCAAATAAATTATGCTATACTCATACAATATAATGAAAATAAACTACTACTTCATTCAAGAACATGAATAAATCTCACAAAATATTGAGTGAAAAAGTCAAGTCACAAAAGAAAAAATACAGTATAATTCATTTTACAATTTTTCTTTAAACTAAATGTGGAAATTTCCATTCTCTTCTGTACATATGATATATTTTGCAATTAACATTAAAAAGGAAACCAGGACAGGGCGCCTGGGTGGCACAGCGGTTAAGCGTCTGCCTTCGGCTCAGGGCGTGATCCCAGCGTTCCGGGATCGAGCCCCACATCAGGCTCCTCTGCTGGGAGCCTGCTTCCTCCTCTCCCACTCCCCCTGCTTGTGTTCCCTCTCTCGCTGGCTGTCTCTCTGTCAAATAAACAAAAAATCTTAAAAAAAAAAAAAAAAAGGAAACCAGGACAAAAATAAACAAAACTAAGAGAAGGAGGAGGAGAACAAAGGAGCAGGGAGAAAAGGAGGAAAACCAAAGGCACATAGCTAACTTGGATTGTCAGAACAAACACGGAAACCTATCTTGAGGACCAAGACGATGCCTCTGGCTTTGGCCACGCCTAGCTCTACAACTTTAATTTCCCTTACAGGTGTTTGCATCTTTACAATGGCAAAGTAAAACTTGAGAAAATCTAGAATGTCTCCTTGTACGTGCTGGTGCTTCAAGTATCTAAAAGGGACCAACACGGTCTCTGACTAAGGCCACCTTGCTTCCCCTCCAGTAAAAGAGATACCCCTCGGCAGATAAAATGAAAAGGAACAAAGATAATTTTACTATGGAAACAGCCTTGAAAAAGAGGGACCAAGCTGCCAGATCTGAGCATGTCCCATCTTCTGGCCACCCCAAGTAAACTGACTTCTTGCCCTAAAAAGAAAAATTAGAAAATCCACAATTCACCCACCTAACCAGATTTGGGAGTACATTATGATTTATGAAAACAGAATACAAAATTACAAGAAAAGCACAATGTGAGATTAGGAGATATTTTTCAGGGTTTGAAAAAGCATGACAGGTAAATTTTTTAAATGGAGATTTAAAAAAAAAAAACTGAGATAACAAAGTAAATACATACTCAAAAAAAACTCTTGAACCTCAAAACAAATGACCCCGTATGGACAGAACTGATAGGAGAAAATACTAGAGACACAGAAGACAAATCAGGCATGTGAAATACACATACAAGAAGTATCCTTAAAAGAGAAATAGAAACACATTCTATTTTTGGTTTACTAAGAGCTTGTATCAAAATGGATATTGAATTTTCATTAATGCTTCATTGAGAACTATGGGTATGACTGTGTGATCTTTTTTCTTCTGGTCTACTGATATAAAAGACTACATTAATAGATTTTAAAAACCACATTCTTATTTGCTCATGGCATATTATTCTTTAAATATGTTGTGTGGTTCAAAATCAATTAAGTAAAAGAAAAACATGCCTTGAACTAAAGAACCGGCTGAATTTTTAGGTTGAAACGTTTCACAGCAAATGTAATGGGGGAGGGGAAGGTATAACCTCATAAAACCTGTAATTCCAAGGATGAAAAAACAAATTCAACCCAGCATTCAAGCAAAAAGAAAAGATGGACCACAGAGGAAAAGACAGAGTCCTGGTGGCCTCAGATGTCTGCTTTAGGATAATAAATGCCAGAAAACAGTTTAGCATTAACTGCAGAACCTTGAAAACGATAGACACACCCACATTTTCTATCTGGTCTTGCAAGCATCCCTTCCAGAATCTGCTGAAAAACATTCCCAACCACAGAAGAACTTAAAATCTAACAACCACATTTCTGTCCTTAAAAGCTATTCCAGATTCTACTTTTGCTGACTATCATATAACTTTAAAATTTTTTTAAACTTAATGAAAAGGAAGATGGTATAAAAAATTGGCAGTAAGTATTGAAAACAAAAGTTATACTACATAATTTTAAAATATCCTAATGGAGTTAAATACTTGTCACTGATTTTTTTCTTTTTTTTTTATTGAAGTATAATTAACATACAATGTTTTAGTTTCAGGTCACTAATTATTTTTGCCAGAGAAGCTACATGAAACAATAAATGTCTAAAATCCCAATGATTCTAAACTGTGAAGGGCGATGGGAGAAATTAGAATGTAGGAACATTCTAATCTTCTCTTTTTGAAAAATGAGGGGGGGTGAAAAATACGGTTTCATTCTTGACAGTAAAAGCAATAGCTCCTTCCTCATTTATAAGCAGTTAAAAGTAAATAATCATGTTATCAGCACATCATTATATTTCGTCTCCTTATTTAATTCCTTTTGCCTTTTTTCATATGCTGACACCATAGAGCAATACTGAATAATTATGATGGCAATATCTCTGTCTATGTCTTACTCCAATCAGTTTCCTTCTGCTCTGGTATTAAGAATGCTGTCAGTTGAGGGATACCTGAGTGGCTCAGTTGGTTAAGTCTCCGACTCTTGATTTGGCTCAGGTCATGATCCCAGGGTCTTGGGATGGAACCCTGAGTTGGGCTCCGTGCTCAGCAGGGAATCTGCTTCTCTCTCTCCCTCTGCCCCTCCCCACATGCACGCATGCTCTCTCTCTCTAAAATGAATAAATAAATCTTTAAATAAAAAAAGAATGCTGTCAGTTGATAACTTAAAATAGATACATTTTATCATGTTATATTTTTGGTTTCCTGAGTCTGTATCAAAAATGGATACTGAATTTTTATTAATGCTTCATTGGAAACTATGGAGACAGTTGTGACTTTTTTTCTCCTTTGATCTACTGTATAAAATATTAGATTTTATAAAACCACATTCCTACTTATTCACGCTATATTATTCTTTCAATGTTATGTGACTCATTACTATTATATTATTGAGAATATTTTTAATCTATATAGGTGAAAGGCACCTATAATTTTCGTATTTTTATATTTTTGCCAGGTTTTGGTAACAAGTTTATATACTGGCTTAAAACGAACTTAGACACTGTCTTTTAAAATGTTCTTCAATACTTTATATGGCACGGGAATTACTTCTTTCTTTGAAATCTGAACAAAACAAGTGTGGTTTTAGAGAATTCTTTCACATTTTAGATTACTTCCATGATCATTATCCTATTTATATATTCTGTGTATTCTTGGATCTATTTCTACAATTCATATTTTCTTATGCAATGCCCACTTCCAGTGAGAGCAGGGAAGGAACCCAGGCTGAGCCTGACCTAAGTAAGAAGCCCTTAGTTGAGGATCCAGGGACAGGAGTCCAGAGGAGACCAAGGCCTCCGCCACACACACACCCAAGGACCAGAGAGCCACGCAGCACAAAGAACTCCGGACATCTGCGGAGGATCCGCTTGGGGGTTCAGCCAAGCGCTGACCGGCGAATGTGTCTGAGGAAACAGTCTGAGGCTGAGAAAGCACCATCCAAAAGGATTAGGAAGGAAGAGTGCCCGGCCCACGCACCAGGCCAGGAATCGTGCTTTTTTGCCACAGGAGTGGATTAGCCCCAGCTGAGCGCTGCTCCACAGCCACCCCTAATTATGTAGTTGTCCAGGTCAGCCAGCAGTTACACCCTTAGGGAGCCGAGGCCTGGGTAATCATCTCTCCTGGGCACCACTGGAGGCCTGTGAACACGGCTATTTAGAAACACACATAAAATCAGATGAGGGGTTCAACAAAGTACCTCCCTCCCCCAAGGTTCGTAAAGCTAGCTTTGTTGTTAATCCTTCCCAGGAAAATTGAAGCACAGAGGAGTTAATCCAAATATATTAGTTACATGTGGAGTCTTTACTCCACTGGAAATAATGAAAATAAATGAAGCAGTGTTATTACCGAGGCCATCAAATCCATTTGGCAAAAGCTAATCTTCTTAGTTTGCTATTTTAGCGTATCAAAATGTTCATAGTACTTACGACTCCCTTACATCAGAGTAATGATGCATCCGCAAAGCTTCTAGAAAGCAATTTTTCAATTCACTTTGTTATATAGTATTTTTGGAGTTCCAGTGTCAAAAATATTTCACCAGACGTAGAAGAGGAAACACACAACAGCTTTACCCAGACCCTGCTTCACTTCAGCCTTTTACTTAGCTTCATTTCTGGTCTTCAATTTTCCTTTGGTTCTAAAGCAACAGTCTGTTTTCTCCTCCTGAGATGAAATGTTTTCATGGGTACCCTTATTACAGGAGCTGGGTTACAACTGCTAGTTTGTGGTTTTCTTCCCCCCCTGGACCAAGAGAGAGATCGTCGCTGGGGTCCCAATCTTCACATCCACCTTTCAGAATCATGCTCGGCCAGTCCTAAGTGTGGAATCAATCTTTACTAACAAATGAGCAGAAGGCTGAGGACAGCCACAAGCATGAAGAGGCTCCTTCTCACACGCTCCGTGCCCCTTCATTCCTCACCAGCTGGCTGGACATTTTCTTGGAAACCACTGAGCATCTGAAAAGCGGAACTACATGTCCATCCTGTCTAGATGCCCAGACTGATTACAAACGACCCCAGGAACATTTCCCCCATAATTAAATATACAGATGGTTCCCTTTTTCAGGTCTCTAATTTTGGTAGAATCACCCACCATAATATCAACTTCAGAAGGTTTAGAATCTCACCCAAAACCAGAATGAGGTCTGCAGGAAAAAGCTTGTAACAATTAAATTTTCAGACTGAAAGGAAGGCTAACCCATACACTGGTACATGTGGCCTCAATAATGAAATAAAACACAAATGAAAATAAGAATGTTGGGGGCGCCTGGGTAGCGCAGTCGTTAAAGCGTCTGCCTTCGGCTCAGGGCGTGATCCTGGCGTACCGGGATCGAGTCCCACATCGGGCTCCTCTGCTGGGAGCCTGCTTCTTCCTCTCCCACTCCCCCTGCTGTGTTCCCTCTCTCGCTGGCTGTCTCTCTGTCACATAAATAAATAAAATCTTTAAAAAAAAAAAAAAAAAAAAAAAAGAAAATAAGAATGTTGTAATGATTGAGTTCTCTGGCACAAATTCAAGTCTGGAGACAGAATCCTATTATGTATCTTGAGGTTATTGGAAAAATAAAAGCAAATGGTATCATAATATAATGGGGAAAGTAGGGCATCTTTGAGTTTACAATCTCAAACCAGACAAGAGTCAATGAGTTGCTGCCTGTGAGGTAACTGGAGGATTCAGGTGAGGACACGACTGAACTTAGACATGATAGGGAATCGAATACTGAGAGGAGTGATTTCAATTTCCATCCAGACAACTGCGACCAAAAAGTGGTCAATTTAAAGCTAGTGGATGTCCCAAGATTCTGACAAAGCTAAGCTTCTCTGGATGTGATACCAAAAATCACTATAGGATCTTTAAAGAACATATCAATTACCATTCAAGATTCATTGTGAGATTTCTTAATTCAGAACAGCTGTCACGATGGAGGGATAAGATGCTAACTGTAAAGAAATTACAATTTGCACAGCACAATGCCACTGCTGCCACCCAAGGTGTCCTCCTGTTCTATCCTTATCATCCCGTCCTTGGAGAAGAATGGAGTGTGATTTACAAAAGATACACATCGGAGAAACTAGGGATCAGTGGAGCTTTATCTCTGTTAAGTAATCTACATGCTAATTTTTAATATATTCCTTCTCATTAAATATTTTCTGTAATTTTGAAATATGAGTGCTTATTAAGTAGGAAAAGAACATTGCCCATTTAGTAACTTTTCCTAGAACTTCAAGCTGAGAAACGAGCCACTTGGATTGACATCATAGAAATCTACCACCTTCTCTGGGCCTTGCTTTTCTCATCTGTAAAATGGATATAAAAAGGTAGTTACTGGGACACCTGCATGGCTCAGTCAGTTAAATGTCTGCCTTCGGCTCAGGTCATGATCCCAGGGTCCCGGGATCGAGTCCTGCATCGGGCTCCCTGCTCAGTGGGGAGTTTGCTTCTCTCTCTCCCTTTGCCTCTCCCCCTGCTTGTGCTCTCTCTCTCTCTTCGGACAAATAAATAAATAAAATCTTAAAAAAAAAAAAGTTATCTACTTCCTAGGATCACTGTGAAGAGTAAATGAGGTAAATTATCTCAGTGCCTGTTCAGAAGAATCACTCAAAAATATTAGTTGTTTCTGTTATTATCAGTAGAACCAGCAAGAAAACTTAGAAATCATATAGATCAAAATTATCTTAACCTCTTTCCATTTCTTATTTTTTAATTTGGACAATATTAGGCTAAGTGGCTAAATGACTGCATTATTTCCATTAATATTCTAATATTTATCCTAAGTACATAAACCTCTTTTCTTTAATTGTATAGTTTCTTTATAGCAATAAGTTCCAATATGAATTTAGACTTTAAATTTATTAAAAATGAAATAGAATTATAATCTATACATTCTGAAAGCCCCACAAAACCCATATTCTTATTCGATTTTTTAGTATCTTCTTAAGACTCATATTTCATGGGGCGCCTGGGTGACTCAGTGGTTAAGCGTCTGCCTTCGGCCCAGGGCATGATCCCAGGGTCCTGGGATGGAGCCCCACATCGGGATCCCTGCTCAGCGGGAAGCCTGCTTCTCCCTCTCCCACTCCCCCTGCTTGTGTTCCCTCTCTCGCTGGCTGTCTCTCTCTGTCAAATAAATAAATGAAATCTTAAAAAAAAAAAAAAAAAGACTCATATTTCATGTTTCCTCCATATGATAAACATACATGCAGGGGCTACTCCCTTGATGAGGTTACATTACATGGCACAGGTGATGGGATATCACTACTGTGATTATGGAGGTGCTATACAGATGTTATGTAAAACTAATGTTCTGTTCTGTTGTTATATACAAGAGTCTACATTAGCGGACTGGACAGACTCTCTCTTGCAGGCTTTGAAGAAATAAGCTGCCATGTTCTGAAAGGGCCTGTGAGAGGGTCACGTGGCCAGGAATTGGGGGGTAGCCCTAGGAGCCGAGAGCAGCACCTGCTGACAGCCAGCAAGAAATAGGGACCTCGGTCTTACAGTCCTCTGACCACATGAAGATAAATTCGGCAAAAACAGAATAAATATGTATGATAAATTCATAAATTCTGAGGCTTATATATATGGAAACTAAATTAAAATTTATGCAATCAAATGTATCATTATTTAACTTTTAATACTTCTGCTGTTGGGCTTCAAAAAATCTTACCCAACTCAAGATTATCTAAAACACACCTAAGCTTTTTGTAGTCTCTGGTTTTTATACTTGAAAAGTTAATTTACCATTTTACAAGATGAAAAGAGTTCTGTGGCTGGGCGGTGGTGATGCCAGCACAAGACTGTGAATGGGCTTCATGTCACCGAGCTATACACTTAAAAATGGTAACTTGCATGTGTATTAAACCACAATAAAATGATTTTAAACCCTAGAAAACGATCTCAGATTTGTGGTTACCAGGAGTGGGGGGGGGGTGAGGGGAGGGAAAATGGAAGGAAAGTGGTCAAAGGTATAAATTTCCAGTTGTAAGTAAGCACTAGGGACATAAATACCTCACGAGCACAGCTAACACCACTGTACGACATACAGGAAAGTTGCTAAGAGAGGACATCTTGAGAGTTCTTACACAAGGAAAAAAAATGTTTCTCCTTTTTTTTTTTTCTTATTGTATCTATAGGAGATGATGCTTACTAAGCTTATTTTGGTGAACGTTCCACAACACGTAAGTCAAACCATTATGCTGTACACCTTAAACGTACAGTGATATATGTCAATTATATCTCAAGAAAACTGGGAACTTTTTTAGAAAAAAATACCTAAAATACAAGTTAATCCACTTGGAATTTATGTGGGAGTATAAAAGTGTATCCCCCCCCCCACAATACTTATCCAATTAAATCAGCATGATTTACTGCTTTATTTGTCTTTCCCTACCAGTTTGAATACTTGGATACACTTGGATGTATTTCTGGCCTTTCCAACCGTACCCAATGCTCAGTATCTGAGTCAGGGAGGATTTCCAGTTGTCCTTATTTCATTTTCCTCATACCCAGAAGGAAGATACCACTCAGCCACATAGCTGCGGGCCCTGGAGCTCAAATTCTAGGTGCCAAGTACAAGGAACCGTGAAGCCACAATCCTTAAGCTTTTGGTGCCACCTAGTGGACTGTTTTCATGGGTTAACCTCTGTTCAGAGTCCGGAAACATTCTCCACCACCCAGTTTCTTAACCCACTAGGGCAATTTTAATATAAAAAATGTAAGCCTTATCATGTACAGGAGGGCCCTCTGCCTCCAGCCTTTCTCTGCGGTCCATCTTTCAGATGCCAGGGATATAACAGTCAAGGGCAGCTCAGATCACTACTCCTGACTTCAGAAGTTCCAATGGCTTTCAATTGGCAATAAAATAAAGTAGATGTAAATTAGCAGAGGGAAATTAAATCAACAAAGATGAGAACAATCCTAAAATTAAGTGCAAATTGGAAAAAAATGGACCCAGCTGTCTCTAAAACATACAATATGCACACACTGAGGAGAAGCTTCCCTGTTTCAGGGAAAACCTTGAAATTCACACCCTCTGGAAAGTTTCCTCTACTCAGAATTCCTTTCCTCCCTTAGCACGTGGCCCACACCTATCTCACAGCGCTTAGTCTCTCTCTGCTTTGCGCTGAAGGTAATTTGATGCAGAAAAATCTGCCAACCACACTAGACCGTGAGCGCCTTAAGGATAAAGACAGGATCTGGTTCGTCCCAGACTCAAACAGCCCGGACACCTTTAAGAAAGTGACTTTCTGGGGCGCCTGGGTGGCTCATTCAGTTAAGTATCGGCCTTTACCTCAGGTTATGAACCCCCGGTCCTGGGATCCAGACCGGAGTCTGGCTCCCCACTTGGTGGAGAGTCTGCCTCTCCCTCTGACCCTCCACCCTGCTTCTGCTCTGGCTCTCTCACTCGCTCTCAAGTGAAGTAATAAAAAATTTTACTAAAAAAAAAAAAATTAGGGGTGCCAGGATGGCTCAGTTGGTTGGGCGTCTTCCACTCAGGTCAGCTCAGGTCATGATCCCAGGGTCCTGGGATGGAGCCCTGTGTTGGGCTCCCTACTCAGTGGGGAATCTGCTTCTCCCTCTCCCTCTGCAACCCCCCGACCCCGCCTCTGCTCGTGCTCTCTATAAATAAAAAAAAAAAGAAAAAGAAGAAAAGTGACATTCTCCAGGAAGGTGATTCAGACTTTAAAGGGTAGTCATACAAATGCAATTCCCAATAGTCCATGCCTATTTCCCAGTCTCTACATTCTCCCTGTTAATTTTCTTATTAGTTTGACCTCAAACTGATCTCATACTTTCTGCCTCCGTTGATTCACAGCTGGGCATCCTTCTTTTGTGCTCTCCTGGGAACCAACCTCAAGGTGTGCCTTCTTAAATTAATATGTTAGTGATTTATCTGTGTTCCTTCACCCTTATCCATGTAGCTTAAACTTCCAGCAAAAACTATCTCGATGCCCAAAAAGAACAGCAGTAAGAAAACCAGTCTCTATTTAAGGAGAGCTTCCTATGTGCTACGTGCTTTACATATTGTCTCATTTAATTTCCCAGCAACGTAGCTCTTACTCATCCTTCACGTCTGAATTCAATCGCTTCCTTAAGGATGCGTCCTCCAACATCCTGTACACACTACACCTTCATCACTATAGTATCTCATAGCACTAGGCAGCTCTCTCATAACGCGTATCACAGTTAAAATTTTGCGTTTCTTAACCAAAGTCTATCTCTTTTGAACTAATCCCTTTGAGGATTTATGATGTCTACTTTTGTTCATACAGTGTCTCCATTGCTTAGCTAAGAGATAAGGATTAACTTGTCCAAAACTAATCCCCAGCAGATTGGCCTCCTGGAAAGAGATTGGCCTTATGCAGAGTATCAGGGGAAACTGGGGAGACCTGGTTTTAAGGCAATCAATCACGGTCAGCGGCACAGCTTGGACCACAGTTGCCCCTACAGCTATGATGTTAGGAAAGGGCTAATCCTTTCACAATCATGACAGCTGAGGTAGCAAATGCTACTGCTAGCTGGCTATGTCATATGGATTCAATTGCAAGACCTTGGTCCCATCCCCCCAACATCTCAGAAGAGGTGTTATGCAGAGTAATGCCTTCACAGCCATTACGTTACAACACCGTTTATGTTCCACTGTGCCTGCCTTCTCCAGTTCTTGACATCTGGGCTGGTCAAAACCCTCACCAGGAGTCTCCGTGTCCCATTTTTTAATCGGTCTGAGGTAGGCAGAGGTTTTATTATCAAGACCTCGACTCCTTCTAACCCCATCCACAAGCAATGAGTGGGGGCAGGGTTAGAGATAAAGTTCTGTCATGACATAATGCCACGGTGGTACCTTAATCCTGGTACCTCATTCCAGCTGGCACTTTCTCTATTATGCAAAAGCCCCAGAGCCCAAACATAGAAGTTCCTCTCCCAAAGCTGATGTCTGATTGGAGGACCTGATATTGTTAAAATGTCCACACTACGTGGACAAACAGACTCAGTGCAGTCCCTATAAAATATCAACTGCATTTTTCACAGACCTATGACAAATAATACTAAAATTTGTATGGAACCAGAGAAGACCCTGAATAGCCAAAGTGATCTTGAGAAAGAAGAACAAAGTGGTAGGTACAACAACCCCAGATTTCTAGATGTATTGCAAAGCTGCAGTAATCTAAACAGTATGGTACTGGCACAAGAACAGACACACAGATCAACGGAACAGAACAGAGACTCCAAAAATAAACCCACAATTTATGGTCAACTAATTTCTATATAATGGGGAAAAGACACTCTCTTAATAAATGGTGCTGGGAAAACTGGACAGCTACATGTAAAAGAATGAAAATGGACCATTTTTCTAACACCAAACACAAAAATAAACTCAAAACAGTTCATTAAAGACCTAAATGTGAGACCTGAAACCATAAAAATCCTAGGAGAGAGCACAGGCAATAATTTCTCTATCAGTCGTAGCCACGTTTTTCTAGATATGTCTCACTGAGGCAAGGGAAACAAAAACAAAAATAAACTATCAGAACTACATTAAAATAAGAAGCTTCTGCACAGCAAAGGAAACCATTAACAAAACTAAAAGACAATGTACTGAATGGGAGAAGATATTTGCAGATTTGCAAAAGATATCCAATAAGGGCTTAATATCCAAAATATATAAAGAACTTCTGTGACTTGACACCAAAAAAACAATTTGATTGAAATATAGGCGAAGGACTTGAACAGACATTTCTCCATAGAAGACATCCAGATGGCCACCAGACACATGAAAAGACGCTCAACATCACATTAATCATCAGGGAAATGCAAATCAAAACTGCAACGAGGTATCAGCTTATACCAGTTAGAATGGCAAAAACAAAATGACAAGAAACAACAAGTTGCTGGTGAGGATGTGAAGAAAAAGGAACCCTTATGCACTGCTGGTGGGAATGTAAATTGGTATAGCCACTGTGGAAAACAGTACTAAGATTTCTGAAAATAGGGCGCCTGGGTGGCTCAGTCGGTTAAGCGTCTGCCTTCAGCTCAGGTTATGATCCCAGGGTCCTGGGATCGAGTCCCACATCGGCCTCCCTGCTCAGTGAGGAGTCTGTGTCTCCCTCTCCCTTTCCCTCTGCCCCTCCCCCTCCTTGTGCGCTCTCTCTCTCCCGAATAAATAAAATATTTTAAAAAAAGATTTCTGAAAATATTAAGAAATATCATATGATCCAAAAATTTCACTATTGGGTATTTACCCAAAGAAAAGGAAAACAATAATTTGAATAGATATACACACCCTTATGTTTATAGCCAAGATATGGAAACAATCTAAGTGTTCATCAACAGACAAATGGATGAGGAATACACACACATACACACGCATGCATGTGCGCGCGCGCGCGCGCGCACACACACACACACACACACACACACACACACACACACGAGCACAGAGGAGCACTATACAGCCATAAAAAAAAAAGGTATGTCCGTGCCATTTGAAACAACATGGATGGATCTAGAGGATATTGTGTTAACTGAAATAACTCAGACTGAGAAAGACAAATACCGTAAGATCCCACTCATAAGTGGAATCTAAAAAACCAAAAACCAAAAAACCCAAATGAATAAACAAACAAAAAGCAGAATCAGACCTATAAATACAGGGAACACGTGGTTTCTAGAGGGGAGAGGGGGTTGTTGGGCAAAATAAGTGAAGGGGAGGGACAGATACAGGATGAACAAGTCACAGGAATAAACATCGCAGCATAAGGAATAGAGTCAATGATATTGCAAGAGCATTGTATGGTGACAGATGGCAGCTACACTTGTGCACACAGCATAATGCATACGCTTGTCAAATCAGTAAGTTGTACACCTAAAACTAATGTAACACTGTGTGTCAACTATACTCAAAGAACAAAAAGCAAAGAAGTAAAAGGAAACTGGAGTCCCAGGTGGGGGAGGGGGTGGGAGGACCCTGACGTCTAGTCCTGTTAGATCCCTATGCATTCCCCTAGTATGCATCTGGGCAACCACCAACTGCTAATGCTCTGTGATTCTTCCTTAACGAACATGAATCCAGCAGCCAAGTATATGTGCCACTGTGTCGTCTGCCTTGTCCCCATATTAACAAGGTGCTTGACACAGAGTGGGTACCACATAAGTGTCTGCTCGTCATTGGATTTAATGAGTACACAGATAGCTGGACAACCTCACCAGGTGAGCACTCTTGTCTCTGTTTCATAGGTAAGGGAAGCAAAGCAGAGTTAGAAAGAAGCCTGACCAGGATCACACAGTTAGTTAAGAGGTGGATACGGGATCTGAATCCAGGTCTACCAGATTCCGTGCTACTTATTTGAGATCACTACACTCTACGGCAACTCAGGGCCTTCCTGAGGTGCACTGGGCCCCGGGTCAGTTTTAAGTAACAACAACAGCCATGCCCTTTAAAATTCAGGCATGGTATTAGCTGTTTTAGTTATGAGGTGAAGTGAAGTCTAAGACAATTATACAAGAGTAAGAATTCTAAACCCTAGTAGATTTGAGGGAAAAAAGGTCTTGATGACATCTGTCCCTTCAGACTGGTTAGGAATGGGGCACAGCCGGCCAGCAGAAGTTTTTGGTCACCCAAGCTGTCAGGAAGTACAGAAGGCAGAGGCAGAGTGGGGACTGCAAAGAGTCAAAGATGTTTCCAAGATTTCCAGCTGGAATATAAATACAATAAAACTCTCAAGTTGAACTTTCTGAAGACTTCTAGTACATAAGCAGTTTTACTGGTCAATGGAATGGTAACTGCAAGGGGAAGTCTGTACTACGGCTCTGTGCCCAGCACAGTGGCGCGACTGTAATGAGGCCCCCCCAAGTCCACTCACTGTGCTGCCTGCTTGACGTGCATTATTTTATTTTAAACTTGCAAAATAGTTCCATCATTGCCATTTGCACATGAAAAAAACTGAAGGTCAAAATTTTTAAGAAAATTGCCCAGGGGTACCTGGGTGGCTCGGCCGGTTAAGCATCAGATCTCCGCTCAGGTCATGATCTGAGGGTCCTGGGATCAAGCCGCATGTGGGGCTCCCCGCTCAGCAGGGAGTCTGCTTCTCCCTCCCTCTCTTCAGCTGCCCCCCCCACCTCTTGTACTCTCTCTCTCTCAAATAAAATCTTTAAAAAAAAAAATTTCCCAAGTCACCTCAATAACAGAATGAAGACTCATACATATGACCAAGATTACCCTTTTACTGTAACAAGCAGCCTCCAAACATAACAAGGAAGCGATTCACTATTTTTTCCTAATGCTCTCCCTAAGAATTTCATAATACATCCTCAGATTTTCTTCATTCTCCTAGAGCATTTTAGTAAACATGATAGTGGAATGCATTCCACTGAGTCATCGCTGCTTTGTAGTTGCTAGTTTATTTTTGCACTTGATACCCATATTAAATGTCACCCTCAAAATATTTACACTCAGAATAATTTTTGAAGAGTTTTTAGATGTGCCATACTGTATGAGAAATTAGCTTCAGAAACAACGTCACGACAAACATAATATTTGAATTCTAAAAAGAATTCCCACTACCACTGGATTCTGTGTGCACAGAAAAACACAATTCGATTCTGCTTGGGGAGTTCTTAAATATGCTCAAGAGTCAAGAACAGAGTAACTGTCCCCAAAAAGGAAATTTCTGTGCAAGAAGAGAAGGGAAATCGTATCACCTTTTTTAAGGTAGCACCTAAAAGGGTGGCAGCACGAACCCCAATAATCTAAAGGCTGAGAAATGTTAGAGATTCCAGGTGGAAGGAATATAAGCAGAAAATTCTTCCCCATCTTACCTGGCTTGAGGCAAGGGAAAAGGGGAAGCTACTGCTCTCTAGGAAAGAGGTCTACCTCCAACACTCTAGGAGAGCCCCAGGACCCACAACGAGATTCAGGTTGCAACCCGAGATGGAAGATGTTCCATGGAACACTCGGTAAGGCTGTCAGGTACCACATGGATACTTTGGATGCTCCTGGAATCCTGTTCTGGACAGAAGGATGTGGAGATAAGGGTCTCAGGAGGAGACTAAGCCAAGCTCAAGATAGAGAACATAAAGGCTCTGGATATGAGATGCACATTCTATTATACCCAGTAGTTAAGTCCTGTGAAATACCTGCTTTTTCTCTCATCATTATGAAAGCAATTATAAACAAGAGTTCTCAATTGCTCTCTTACGTATCTTCCTACAAAAATAGCTTTATACATTAATTTCCAGTAAAGAAGCTTTGTGGCCTCTCTACTGTATATGTACATGAGAAATCCACAGCCTTTGTATGCTATGGCCTCTTGAACTCACCTAAGCTCTGCAGGAGACTTTATCTCCAAGTGTTTACACCTCACTTTTTTTTAAAAGTTATTAATAGTTCAAAATTCAGGAGATTACTCTTCAGAAATTGGCATTTTGTTAATTGGAAAAAGGTTTTCATCACTATTATACTTCAGAAAGAATGTCAAAGGGAAAACCTACTTTCCTCTAAGATCTGGTTCTCAGATACGCAAGTTCCACCCTTGAGGTTATGGTGAGCTAGCTGTGACCACAGTCTAGGACAGGGGGCTCTATAAACGGAGTCAAATAGAATAAGGCACCACCCATAAACAAAGCCAAGAGGGACAGTCATTGTCAAGACTGTTATATCTGCAAGACAGTTTCAGTGTAATAGCTAACATTTTTGAATAGCTATTATATGCTGGTGCTGTGCTAAGCTCTATTTTTCACGTTCAAGTTTATAGTATGAAATGTATCAAATTTATAGAATACCAAAGAGATGCGAATGTACAGACACAAATTTAAGATGTTAACACTGTCATTTTTGCTTAAAACCCACCTGTTAAAGAAACAAAACACTACAGGTTCAGCTAAAGCCCATTCTTCATCCCACCTTCCTTTCCTCACACTAAACTTCCCGATTTCTTGTGTCACTCCCATCACATATTTTTTTAATACACTTGTATTTATGCAATTTGCCTTTTCCACCCAACAAATATTGAGATATTTACCTATGTTGTTACATGTGGATCTGGTTGATTCACACTGGCTTCTACATTGAACTTCATCATAAGAATAAACCTCACGTTGATCCACTCCAGGCAGACCGGTTCTACTTTAACATTCCAGGAGTGCAGTAAGGC
Organism: Ursus americanus; assembly: GCF_024610735.1. Classification (NCBI taxonomy): domain Eukaryota; kingdom Metazoa; phylum Chordata; class Mammalia; order Carnivora; family Ursidae; genus Ursus; species Ursus americanus. Next base: position 3,048,196 of record NC_142142.1, read on the forward strand.
TCAATCTCGAGCAAACCTCACGTGTGCATGTGCACGTTTCTCTAGGTCCTCTCCTTGAAGTGGAATTTCTGGGTCATAAGGTATGCACCCTCCAACTTTACTAGGCATTGCCAAAATTATTTCCAGTGATTATGTCAATTTATACCTCTATCAGAAAGGTATCAGTCCTTTCGCCCCCTTTTTTTTCCTTTTCTTTCTTACCGGTTCCTAAGCATTCTTTTGGAAGCCATTTCAATGCAAATAAATTCTTCCAATCTATGGTTTCATATTTCACTGTTAAGTATCCTATCATAAAAACATATCTTAATAACGTGGAAAATTCTATCAACATTTTCCTTCTAGTATTGTTTTATGTCTTAAAAAGTTCTCTACCCCAGTGTGATACATTTCTTCTTTATTTTCTTCTAAGTATTTAAAAAAACTTCCTCTTCAGGTTTGTATCTTCAAACCATCAGGAATGTATTTTTGTGTATGCTGGGTTATGGAATCTCATTTTACCTTTTTGCAGAGAATGCCATCAAAAATAAAAAGTCCATCCTTTCATCAGAGACTTTCAAAGCTACCTCTGTCATATACCATGTTTTTTTTTGCAAGTGGGCCTGTTTCTAGGCTCACTATTTTGGCTCTGTTGGTCTGTCTATCCTTTTCTGTTGATACCACACAGCTTACATTACTCTAATTTTGTAACAAGTTTTGATATCTGGTAGGGTGAGTCTTTTCTAATTACTGTTTTTTTCCAGAATTGCTTTGGCTCTTCTTGCTCTTTAGTCCACCATATAAGCTTTAGGATTATTAGTTAAATCTCCCATTAGTGTCTTTTTCTTACCTGTTTCTTAATCATTTGTTTGTAGTGAATTGAAGCTATCTTTTTTTTCGTTCTGTGGCTGGTTGGCCCAATCTTTTATTCAGTATTCCATTGTTGATCACACAAATAAATGGGTATTATTGAGAAAGAGAAGAGAGCTGTGTGGAAAAGTCATGTTGTAACTTCATCTGAAGTTGTATTGATTTTCCAAATTAATTTGGTAAGAATGAGAATGGTTACAATAAAAAGTGTTCCCAACCATGACATGATACAAACCTCCCATTTATTTATTCTTTTAGGTCCTTTAATAAACATTAACAATTTTTCCACGAAGCTATTACACATTTTTACCAGATTGATTCCTGGACTTTTTTTTTTTTTAAGCTATTTTTTGCATTTGATCTTCTGGGCCACTAATGCAGCCTCTCCTGTAATTCACCTACTTTATTATTTTGTCAAAAAACCGTATTTTTAGAGTTGTGTATGTGGGTGTGGTACATTCAGATCTCTTTAAGTACCTTGTTGTTGTTGTTGTTGTTGTTCAGGTGCTCATCTGTTTCCTCCAGCAATTATTACGCAGAACATGAATCCTACTATTTTAACCTGATCCTTTCTCTCTGGCGGCTACTAGAGCTCCTTGACTGTGCAATTACCTTTCTCTCAAATAAACCAGGAAATTCCACAGGTGCTGACTGGAAAAGGTATTTCTTGCCCTGAGCTTGGGGTGGAAAGAGAAGACTATTACATCCCTCCTGAGGCACTCTGGAGGGAGCCTCTCTGATCTCGGTCTGCTCAAGCCCTTCTCCCCAAGTTAACAGTACAGAACACTCAACCCATCCCCTTGCCTTTTGTGAACAGGTAGACCCAGGTCCCTCATACCAGGAAGAAATCCTCAGATGTTGAAATGCCAATCTCTCTCAGGAATTCTCTGAGCTTCTGAGCACTGATGCAGCTCACATTTGATTCTTCCACCCCTGCGGTAGAAGCCTAATTCTCTCCACAGGAGCCAGTGGCTGGCTCTAGAGCCAAGGGCAAGTAGCTTGGAGTTAGAAATGGAAGCCATATGATCCCCAAATCCACTATTGGTGTATTTTCTACTTATTTCTTAGTTATTTGTTGGTGGTGAAAATAAATGCTATTAATTGATGTTTATCTGGAATTTTTGCAGCTCTGTGGTTGGTTCGCCAAACCTTTTAGTATTCCATCCTTGTTCAACACATATGAACAGTATTTTTGGGAGAAAGGGGACAGGAGGTCCTGCAGATTCCCAAAGTAAAGGCAAAAAAACCAAAATGTGGCCAGTATTGTCCACCTGCTTTTTTAAGACTTACAGAGTGACTAGAACTTCCTTTAAATAAGCATCTAAGTGATTTCTGTTGTTGCTGCCAGTCATTTAAAAAAATATACTGAGCCTGGGTTTGAAAGATACCCTGAAATCTTAAGAGTAGCATTCACCAATTCCCTCTCACTCTTCCCCCCAAAAAATCTAGTTGGTTTGAAATAACAGAATGATCCGTTTTTCCATTTTTGGTGGGCAGATGTTTGTAAAAGATCTTAGAACTGTTTGTCTCATTTATCAGGAAAACTGAGAAGGGAGGAAGCCTTTAGAAGAATTTTTACTTGAAAATATAAGAAGACTAGTACGCAGGTTCAAGTCTTATACTTTTAACATGAGCTTGTTGAAAGAAACGTTAACAATTCCAAAACGCAATTAAACGAGTTTTAACTTTTTCCTCCCAAAACCACAAAAATTATGGAGAGGAAGTTAACAGAAAATTCTTAAAAGGTAAAAACAACTCTTTCTTGTACTAGTCCTTGGGTAGTTTACCAGAGCACAGACTCTTCTCTTCGTTAGTTTCTTTGAAAACGGAATTTTGGTCCCAAGTCTGTTGGTACTTAGTATCTTCGGCCTCCCCCTCTCTCCGAGCGGCTTCCCAGGCGGCCTCCGCCCCGGGGGACCCTGCGGCCTGAGCGGCTGTAAGAATCGCGCGGGGGAGGGCACCCCCTTTCCAAGGACGGGGAGAGCCCGCGGTCGGCTCTGCCTACCCGGTCGCGGCCCCTCGAGTAGCGGTCGCTTCGGCCGCCGCCGTAACCGTCGCGGCCGCCGCCGTAGACGTCAGGCGAGCAGCCGCGGTAGTCGTCGTAGCGGCCTCCTCCGCCGTAAGAAGGCGGGGGCCCCCGCGCTGCGCCGACGCTGCGCGGGTCCCCGTAGCTCTCGAAGGGGTCTCGGTAGGAGCCTCCACTCGGATGGTCCGCGTAGTCGCGGTCGCGCCCCCCATAGCCGTCTCGGTCACCGTAGCCTCTCGACGGGCAGTCGTCCCGGGCACTGGAGTGGCCGTAATCGCGGTAGGTGTACTCGCGCGGCGAGGGAGCAAACTCGCGGGGGTCGCGGGCGCTCGGGTAGTCTCGGCTCGAGTAGCCGTCTCTGGGCGAGTAGCCCTCCTCCCGGGGGCCCAAGTAGGGGTCGCGGCGCGGGGGCGGCGGTTCCCGGCGCGGCGGGCCCGCATAGCCATCTCGCCCCCGCGCGGCCGGCACCCGCCCGCGCATTCCGCCGCCGCTGCGAGCCGGGCCCGACGGCGCGGCCCTCTTGGGGGGCGGCCCGGGCCTGCGCGGCGGCGGCCCGCGCTTCATGGGCAGTGGGGCCCTGGAGGGCCGCGGGTCGAAATCCCCCGCGTAGCTGCCGTCATCCGCCGGCCCGCCCCGGGACGGGGGTCGCCGCGGGCCGCCGCCGCCCCCGCGGGTCCCGCGCAGGCCCCTCGGGCGACCGCGGCTGCGGGACGGCGGCGGCCCGCCCCGCCGCCCGCTCTCAAACGCCGGCTTGGTGGCCTGGGCCACCTTGATGGCCTTACCATCCAGGGACTTGCCGTTCATGTCTCTGGCGGCGGCCTTGGCGTCTGCGGGGCTTTCGAAGGTGACGAACGCGAAGCCCCTGGACTTGCTGGTTTCTCTATCTTTCATCAAGAGAACCTCGCTGATGCGGCCATACTTGCCAAACGCGGCCTCGAGGCCTTTCTCATCGGTTTCGGGGTTGAGCCCGCCAATGAAAAGCTTCCCGGGGCGATCCGCCTCAACCATGTCTGCTGGTCGAGGGCTCGGTGGCGGGGGTAGGCGAAGGGACGGCAGCCGTCGTGGCCTGGGAGCCCGCTCGACGACGGCGGCTCCTACCGGTCGGGCAGCGCGTCGTCGCAGAGCCCCGGAACCGCGGTCGGCGTCCCCGCTGCGCAGGCGGAACGCCAGGGTGGGTGCCTTCGGGGCTGGGCGCGCAGCCGGCCGGGCTCTTTCTGGTCGTGATTGGCTGGTGGGCCCGGGGGGGGGGGGGGACGCCTTCGGGGAAAGTCTTTCCACTTCGGCTTGACAGCCTGTCCCTGGCTTACTGTCTTTAAGTCACTCCTGAAAGCTCAGTTGCGTAAAGAAAAGCCGTTAGGTTAAAAAAAAAAAAAAAAATTCCCTATTAGTCTTAATGAGAAAAATTATAATGCATTCTAATCCAAGTTAGCCAAACCATTTTTAAACAGGAAAAAAATCCACTGAAGAATGAAATAAAAATTTAAAGTTTAAAAATGCAGTTTGTACGTAAAATGTATTAAGAATTTTTGCACTTGTCAATGGGGAAGAGAAGACGACCTGGTGGGGGAAGGTGTTGGTTGCTGGAAAACAAAAAAAGAGGGAGTCATTCTTTTGGATGCACCATTTTCCTGTTCGGCGCCATTTTCTTCCGTTTGCCAACCTTCAAAGGGCTCACAGTTTTCCGTAGCGCTGCCCTTTAAAATAAAGGTATTCCACAGAAAGTCACCTTTAGGGAATAAAAGGACTTTATAATCTTGAACATTTCTCACAGTCGCACCTGAGCAAGCAAAACAAGCTAAAGCCTTTGCCTCTTACTCTCCGAAGAGGAGGTACATTTCAGGGAAACAAAACATTTTGGGTTCAAACAAATTACACAATTCACATTTGTTCCTTAATATTCTCTGAATGGAACTAAGTGTGAAGAGTAACTTGGTGAACATAGCTTTGCTTGAGATTCTGACATCCTACTCTACTTTCTAAAAAAAAAATACTATAGTGTGTTTGGGGGCTTTTTAAAATAATAGATTTTTTCCAAAGGCTGCTATGTGAAAAGTTAACTGAATAGTCCTGAGTATTTGTGTATGTGATGTGTGTACATATACATGTGCACGTGTTACACTGCTTTACCGCAGCAGCTCCATAATGTTGAAAGAGGTGGTGAAAGCAGGCATTTTTATGTTTCTGACTTTACTGCATACATTTTTAAGGTTTTAATATTTTTTTAATGTGCATGAATGTAAGTTAAATGCGTCACATCAGTTCATGAGATAAGTTGCTGTAACAGATTTTATTAAATCATTTTATTTCTAAGGTAAGCCTACCTGGTCAGGATGTATTTATTTTTAAAGAAATTTATTTTTGTTTGCATATACTTTACTTAGAAATTTTACCTTTCTCAGCATAAAGGGCATTGGCCTATAATTTTCATTCCTTTATTGAGCTGGGAAGATTTTTTCCTAAATTTCTTTTAGTTTTAAGTCTATTCAGATTTTTAAAAATTTCTTCTTGATTTGGTTTTTGTAGGATACGCTTTTCTAAGTTATTAATTTTTCTTTAATTTAAAATTTTATTTTATGGATAGCTGTGTTCTGTTTTGCTGTGTTTTGTAACCAGTCTCACGAGAAGTTTTTATCTTTTCAAAGAAGCACCCTTTTTCTTCATTGATACTCTGTTTTGATTTTGCTATTATTGTGTTTCTTTTCTTTTTTCCACATTCTTTGGATTTACAGTTTGTATTATTTTTGTTCTAAATTTTTAGGTAAGACAGTGCATTAAGAGTTTTAAAATATGTTTCTTCTAATTGCTGTATCTAAGTTTAAAACTTATTCTCTGTGTACTAGTTAACATCACGTCCTGAGCTGTGATAATGGTGTTTTCACTGTTGTTCAGTTCCTAACATTTTCTCATTTTCACATCGTTCTTTCTTGACTCATGAATTACAAAGAAGTATGTTTTCAAATTTTCAAACATACAGATTTTGGAGGTAATTTCTTAAAATGCTTTGTATGATCTCCATTCTTTGGTTCTTATTGAGACATGTTTTGTGACCTGCTGTGCATCTGTGTCTGTCTGTGTAATGTTCCATATATGCTTGAGAGGAAAGTGTATTCTCTAAATACTGGGGTAGAATTCTTTCCTTAGATATTTAAATCTAGCTTATCCTATTTTTATCTGATAGAATTATCAATCACTGAGAATGCTTTTAAAATTTCCCATAATTGTGGATTTGGCAATTTCTCTTTATTTTTATGTACATTTTTGCTCCATATAATTTAAGATTATATTGTTGGATATATAAATTGAGAACTGCTATGTATTTCTGATAAATGTCTTTATTATGTAATGATCCTCATTATCTATTTTTATTTTAAACTAATACTTATATAGCTCAATATTTTTCAGATTTCTTTCTGCCAGCTTATTGTGTGCTGTTAACCACACCTTTGTTGCCTCTTTTTTTCCAACTTTCTTGCATTCTCTTGTATCAAATGATTTGTCTTTCCTTCTTTCTTTTTCTTCTACTAACATGGAAGTTTTGCCTTCAACTTCTATTCTTCGAATGTTTACCTTGAAAGTTTTTATTTAGGGCTAACTTATAATCACTAAGTTTGTAAGTTTATTTATAGAATCTTATATTTACTGCCTGATTAATTTTTACATATGGGCAGCAGTGGACAAGAGTAGTTTCCGGGACTCCTAGACAAGGGAACCTTGTGCACTGCAATATCAAAACCCATTGGGCACATATTGCATGGTGCACTGGGTGTTATACGCAACTAATGAATCATGGAACTTTACATCAAAAACCAGGGATGTACTGTATGGTGACTAAAATAATAAAATATTAAAAAAAAAACCCATTGGTGTCTCCCTAACAGGAGCTGTAATCAGATCAAGAGAATATAGAAATGTTAAGCATTGATAGGATTAAAGTAGAGATTTGGGTGAAAACTAGAATGTTTACATGAAGTGACTGGGTCTCTATTTCTCTTTTACCTGGGTATATTACGTGGATGGATATTGTGTTTGGTAATGTTTCCCCTACCTAGTATTGTAAAACTCCAAGCATGTAAATCCACCCTTCAAGCAATATTAGTGAGACATGCTAAATGGGAACAAATAAGACTCCCAAGCCCACACAGTATAAAATAAAAACGGGAGTGCTGGTATGGGCAAATTCTCTGTACCAAAGACCCATGTGGAATATAAACTGGAGCTTATGGCAAAGCCTGTGAATGCCCCACAGTGATGACTACCGGGACTTTGAACTAGAGAGTTTCCATTTGAGAGGCAGTTACTAGCTTGCTATTAGATATTAACTGAAACTGCCCTATGACTAAAGGATATAAATGATCATATAACCTCACACCCATTAGGAAGGTTACTATCAAAGAACCAAAACAAACAAACCCCCAGAAAATAACAAATGTTGGCAAGGACATGGGGAAATTGGAACACTTCTACAATGCTGGTAGGAATGTAAAATGGTGCAGCCACTATGGGAAACAGTATGGTGGTTCTTAAAAAAAAAAAAAAAAAAAAAGAACTGAATTATCATATGATCTAGCAATCTACTTCTGGGTATATATCCAAAAAAATTGAAAGCAGGGTCTCGGGTATTTGTACACCCACCCATATTCATAGCAACATTATTCACAAGAGGTGAATAGCCAAGAGGTGGAAGCAACTCAACTGTCCATGCACAGATGACTGGATAAACAAAATGTAGTGTATATGTACATATAATATTAGCCTGAAAAAGGAAGGAAATCCTGACACCTGCTACAATATGGAGGAACCTTGAGGACAGTATGCTATGTGAAACATGCCAGTCACAAAAAGATAATGAATAATGATTGCACTTATACGAAGTATCTAGAATGGTCAAGTTCATAGGAAGAGAAAGTAGAGCAGTGGTTGCTAGGGGCTGAGGGTGATGAGTTGTTGTTTAATTGGTACAGAGCTTCAATTTTGCAAGATGAAAAAATTCCAGGGATTGGTTGCACAATGATGTAAATATACTTAACACTACTGAACTGTACACGTAAAAACGGCTGATGGTAGACCTCATGTTAAGTGTATTTAACCATAATTAAAAATTTTTAAATGAAAAATAATAATCTTTAGCCCAGAAATATCACTGATAATTGGGTGAGGTCACAGCAACACACTACTGGGGATGGCAGTGCCCAGAAGACTTCTATAATAAAGTGGAAACAGTTTGTATAGGAATATGCTGTCAGAGGAACACAGAAAGTTACCCAGTGGATTTACAAGCAAGGCAAGCAGACTCTGCCCCCTGGACTGACTTTGGAGCCACATGAGAGCTGCAAGATTCTGTTTTATTAACAGTGCCCTGTAAACAGCTTTTTAACTGACCAACAAGTAGCTGCTTGGTTTATGGATGGCAGTTCCAAGGTGAACAGACAGCATCCTGTTTAGAAGGCTAAAAACTGTGTTTGAGGAGGGTAAAAACAAATCAGTGTGGTTGGCTGAATTACATGCTGTTTTCCTAGTGGTGACTGAAGAACTGAACAATGATAAGCCCCTAGGTTTGAGCTTTTACTGACTTGTGGGTGGTGTCCATTGGCCTGGCCATATGGTCAGACAGAAAAGCAATGGAAAGCTTACCTATTAAAGAGATACCCTTGGAGCACCTGGCTGGCTCAGTAGACAGAGCATGTGACTCTTGATCTTGGGGTCATAAGTTTGAACCCCATGTGGGGGGTAGAGATTATTTAATAAATAAAAGATTTAAAAAAGATGTCCCTATGAGGCATGGCCCTATTGAAATCACTGTGAGAATGTGAGGGATGTGTTACAGTAGAACATGTTGATGCCCATCACAAGAACCACTTCACAGGTTGCCAAGGTGATTGGAATTCACTAGTGGACAGGCCGATGTACTTGTGTGAGGCGGCTACCTGCGTGTATGAAATGCAGAGACATTGGAGCAATGCGGATATGGCCCGAATCTAGACATACTCCTCTTGCACCCCTAGAGCACAAAATGCCACGAACAACTGTTCTTTCTGCCAACAAAAGAGACAGACTACAGATGATATATGGCAAATTCCCTGGGGGAACACAGCTAGCAAGTGAAACTGATACTGGTAGCCAAGGGGTCTTAATAAGAATAGTTATTGACTTTGAAGTAGACTTTGGGTAAGCCCAGTGGAAGATGCAAATATTCAGAGTATTATAAAAGAACCATGACAGAAGAGACTGCACCAATTTGGATCACCAAGTCATATTTCTTCAGACCAAGGAACATGCTTTATAGCCCATAATGTCCAAAAAAGAGTAGAGATGTATCTTCCTCATAGTAATAGTTTGATAGAGAATTGGAATGGGCAATTAAACATTGTTCATCTGAAATGGGGAGATAAAGACATGACGGCTGGCTTACATGTCCTCCTGAGTATGTGCTCACAGTCAGCATAAGCAGGGCTAAAGTATTGTCCTCACTAAACAGACTCCTTTTTTTTTTTTTCCTGGTGGATCTGGGAAAGACGACTGGAAGAGGATGGTAGCACGACTATTCACCTTCCCGTGGGAAGATGACTAATCATTATAAATTTTCTTTCTTCCCCTTATCACCCAACTTTCTTTTTCTTACCTAATGGTCACAGGACCAAGGCTTCAGCTATAAGTTCCAAAAGCACGGATGACTCCTAAGTAAGAAACTATATTTTAAATCCTTATGTCAGAATTCCTAAGGACCTGATGGAGTGTACCTTTCCCTATTTGGGAAAACTGTGATTAACAGTGAATGCAGCTATGTCTAATAGTAAAAATAGCCCACTAATTCTGTATCTGTGTAACCCTACTCTAAATAAATGGGAGTGGACTGAGGGGGAGGTATCTGCTAGACTAATATTGCTGTCTGCAATCTAGATCTGCACAGTGAGTGAACTTAATGTCCCTTCGAAAGGTGGAAACGTTTGGGTATAAATGGAGAGAAAACAAACAGATTAATAAGTTACATAATGAGGGAAACTCAAATTCATTAACACTTAGAAAGAGGCTCAAAGCAGGAGATGATACTATCTCTTAGCTCAATTATACCAGATGCCTGAAAGAGTGAAACTATGTAGTACTGAGGCCACTCCTGCTTTTGGAACATGCCAAGATCAAATGGAAGCCTGTGAACATGAGTGACCTCATTCTTGGAGATATTTTCATACAATATGATGAAGGCCTGGACTGAATGGGACTTTTGTAATAGGCCAGTATCTTTTGACTTTTATTTTTCATATTGTTTACCATAATGAAATATGGTCTTATACCTACATTGTTGGTAAAATTGTAATACTGATATTGATGGTCAGATGTATTGGGAAATTGAGTTAAAAGCCTCCTATCTCTACCCCACATTGACTCCTCCAAATGTTGCTGTTATCTGTTATGTTCAGACAGATAGGATCTTTTTGCTATAAGGGATTTATGGTCAAAGACCAGAGGTGGCCTGGGGCACAATAAAAAACATACTTAATCTTTGTCTAAAACCCTTGGTATTTCCTAAGCAATAGAGGTGTCTTTTGTTACCCATAAACTCTTTCCACCATATCTGAGTTTATGCTAATGGGGTAACTCCTAGGGGGCCCCTAAATAGCTTCAGGATGGTAGCTGGTCACTAGAGGAACCAGCCATGTGATCAGAGGGTTAGAACCTGACTCTGAAAAGGGGAAAGGGCCTGAAGATTGGGTTCATTCACCATGGCCAATGATTTAATCAATCATGCCTCTGCAGTGAAAGGTCATATGAAAACATTAAACAACAGAGTTCAGGGAGCTTCCTGTTCAGTGACCACACGGATGTGCTGGGAGGGTCACTTGCCTGGAGGGGGTGTGGCAGCTGCAGACCCACTCCCTGAACTTGCCTTACGTACCTCTTCATTTGGTTGTTTATTTGCGTCCTTTATAATAAACTGTAATCGTTAACTGTAGCACTTCACTGAGTTCTGTGGGTCTTTCTAGTGAATTATGGAAACTGAGGAGGTTGTGGTTATTCCTAAATTTGTAGGTGGCCAGGAGGCTATTTTAGTAATCAAGGGGGAGGTGGTGTGTCATTTTCTAACAACAGTTCTCAATTCTTTGACACCAGTGGGGTGTCATACAACTCAACTCACTTCTGACACTAATTCCCTGGAGTTATCACAGACCCCACAGATTAAGGGCTCAGTCCCAACAAAACTGCCAGTTGCACATGGGAGCCCCAGGCCACCTGAATTTCTGCCCTGCTAAATTACAATGAAGAGGTTCTAACATACATGGTTGTTTTAAGTTCTAACACTCATGGTCTGGGCCACTGATTTTGAATTTTGTTTTCTAAGCAGGTTCCACACCCAGCGTGGAGCCCAACCACAGGGCTTGAACTCAAGACCCTGAGATCAAGACCTAAGCTGAGATCAAGAGTTGGAGGCTTAATTGACTGAGCTAGCCAGGTACCCCTCATTTTGAAATATTTTTAAGTAATAATTACAATACCTGAAATTGCAAAATGATAATGGATAAGCATTTTATATGTTTACAGCTGTCCCCCAGGTGTCCATGAAAAAGAATACTATTTGCCACTCCTTTTACAACTACTGGCAGCAAACTATAGATCTTAATAATTAACGAAGATGTGAATACTGGTGGATGGGGAAGGGTACATCAAAGGACGGAGAGCCAGGCAAGGGGGTGCAGAGGCATTCCCTATGGAGTACCGCACCAGCTACAGTATGGGGACTTAGCGGGTAGAGAAGCTCCAAGACGAAAAAAGAAATCTATCCACTATCAGGGAATAAAGATGACATTTCAAGAAAAAGAAGAATCACCCTTCTCTAGTAACAATAATAATCTCTGCAAAGGGCTAAGCCCTGACAAGGAAGAGCTGGAGAGAACAAAGGTACTGCCATGAAGGTCCCCATTTCCTCAGCGTAGAAAGGAGAGTCAACTGAATGAGATCCCTGTCCTTCCTAATAGGAAGGTCAGGGGAGTATCTGTGGAAGCAGCACTAACGCTTGTGGACTGGGACCCTGAGTCTGTTTCCAGTATCTTCAGGGACTGAGTTCCGGTCCAGCTATCCAGACACATGGAATGATCCCGTGGCACTATACCATGCCACAAGCTCCGTGACAGTGAGGAGGGAGCCTCCCAGTCACTCTGCAGCTTGGGCACTGCCTTTTTTAAATTTTAATTTTTTAAAATTGTGGTAAATACACCTAACATAAAATTTGCCACCTTAACCATTTTTAGGTATACAGTTGAGTAGCTGTGATGTTGTGGTTTATTCTATATTTTGGTGTTGGTCCATGATTTCTGGTTCATAGCTCCTAAAACCCTTGGCATTTCCTGAGGAATAAGAACAATGGGAGCATCTCTTAATATTTAGTCTTTTGTCATAGATTCCTGAAATAGCTCCAGGGCCATAACGGTGAAAGGAGTGTCTTGTTAACCATAGCAAGCCCCTTATAGTCACACCTAAGTTTATGTTAATGTAGTAACTTTTGGAAAGCACCTGAGGATGGTGGCTGGTTGCCAAGGGAATCAACCTCATGATTAGAGGGTTGGAACTTTCAGCCCCACCCGCCCCCACATCTCTGGAGAGGAGAGGGGCAGGAGATTGAACTCAATCACCATGGCCAGTGATTTAATCAATCACACATACGTAACAAAGCCTCCATAAAAATCCAAAAGCATTGGGTTTGGAGAGCTTCCAGGCTGGTGAATGAGGAGATGCTGGGAGAGTGGCAGTCTTGCTCAGGAAGTGCATGGAAGCTCTGCACCCTTTCCCCATACCTTGCCCTAAGCATGTCTTCCATCTGGTTGTTTCTGAGTTATACCATTTGTAACAAACTGGTATTCTTAAGTAAAATGTTTTCCTCAGTTTTGTGAACCACTCTAACAAATTAATCAAACCTGAAGAGGGGGTCCTGGGAATCTCTGCTTCATAGCTGGTGGGTCAGAAGCACAGGTACAATCTGGACTTGTGATAGGCATCTAAAGAGCCGGGAGGAGGGGCAGTGTTGCAGGACTGAGCTTTCAACCTGTGGGATCTGAGGCTCTCTCCAGGTGTCAGAGCTGAGGTGAACTGCAGGACACCCAGCTGGTGTTGGAGAATTTCTGGATGTGTACACATGTGGTGACCTGAAGTGTCAGAGGTAGTGCAGTATTCAGAGTATTGTGTTTAATGTAAATGAAAATAAGAGTTTCTCTTTACAGTAGCATTAAGTACATTCACTTCGTGAAACCAATCTCAGAATTCTTTTCATCTAGCAAAACTAAGACTGTACCCATTAAACAACTCCACATTCCCTCCAGCCCCTGGCTACCACGTTTGTACTTCTCTATGAATCTATTAATACTCCCTCATTTATTCAAATAATATGAACCAAAAGACTGTTTTTTTAATGTTCCTCTTGATTCAAAGATATTTATATTATTTTGGTGAATGATAACAGGTGTCCATTTTTAGGAAATCCATTTCTGCCCAACTTTAGGAGAGTGGCCCCACAGATTGGGATCTCAGCTTTATTAGGAGTGCCGAAATTGCCCCAGCAGCCTCTAAGCGCTGTCCAGGGTCCTGCTTTCTCTGGCTTTGGAGACCAGGGTTGAGGTTCCTTCCTTTCCAAGCACTTCCATGCCATGAATGGCGCCCCAAGCCGAGTTCTGAGGGTGCCTGCCTTAGGGACACAAGCTCCAGGAGAAGGCTACATGACCTGTGACTCCTGCTCCCCGCAAGCCTGGTCAGGACAGACCTCGCCCCCACCTGCCAAAAGCTAGGCCCGCCAGCAGCACCGCGCCCCCGACGCATCTGTGCACCCTGCTCTGCCCTCCCCAGCCTGCTGAGCTTGCCTTCTCCCCCTCCACATCAACCCGGAAGCTCCGCATGAATCTCCTGGCCCGCCTTCCTTCCAGGCTTCGTCCAGGTCCCAAGGGCAGATTCCCGCACTTAATGATTCACAAAAGCGAAATGGAAATAAGCGTCCTCCTCCCCACCAGAGTTGGAATCCAGGGACAACAGCAGAATGCAGAGGATGCGAATCCAGGAGTTTCCTAAAAGTTGGGCATTCCCAAGCTGTGGGAGTCACAACTTCACTGAGTTGCTAGTACGTTGGGAAGTAATACAGATGCCTCCAGGAGGAGTGGGATATTTTTGCTTTCATTCAGTCATTCAATGAAAGCCCACATTGCTCAAGACACTGTGCTGTGGGCTGGAAATAGAACAGTGAAGGAAAAAAAAAGCCATGGTTCCTGCACTCACTGAACTTACACTGTGTCGATGAAAATAGACAATAAGGAAATCTTTGAGCAGCTGTAGGAAAGAAACACCTATGCTCTGTTAGGAAAGGGGGGGCAGTGGTATTTCAGAGAACAGTGCTCAACCAAATTTTTGACAAGGGATATTTAAACTGCCGTGTGAAGGATGGTCAAGAGTCAGCTCTGTGGAAACGCACAGTGGACAGAGAAGATCACCGATGCAAAGGACTGGTGGTGAAAAACTTGCAACATTCAAGATATTGAGAAGAAATCACTATGTTGTTCGGTGAGAGGGGAGAGTGACATATTGGAAAGTGGAACAAAATTCTTTTTGTTATTAAAATTTTTGAGAGCATGCTCAAGCATGCAAGTGGGGGGAGGGGCAGAGAGAAAGAATCTTCAAGCAGAGAACCCAACCCGATGCCGGTCTCAACCCAGGACCCCTGAAATCATGACCTGAGCCAAAACCAAGAATCAGACATTTGACCGACTGAGCCACCTAGGTGCCCAAATTATGCTGCCTTTTAAATAAGGAGAATTTGATCCAGCTCTCACATCATTCACATACTCTTCCATTCATTCAAAAAATATTTATTGGGCACCTATGATAAGTCAGGCACTGTACTAGGTATTGGAGATTCTGAGGTAAAGACAAATAGGAGAGGGCGCTGCTTAAACAACTAATTTCATCTGAAAGACAAAAATATTAACAATATGTGAGTTCATAGTCTTTCTTCCTCCTATTGCTATAAAGGAACCTGCTAGTTCCCACCCTTTAATCTGCTCTTAGACCTTACTTATCTTCTGGTAAAGGACCTATGATTAAAAAATAAAGGAATGAAGACAAAAATATTAGAGGGAACATCATGTGCAAAAGGAAATGGGGACAAAATGATAAGCTGGACACAGTATTCTGTTTGAAATAACACTGTCAAAGGTTTACACTGTTGGAGGGGGTCAAGAGACAAAGCTGAATGTAAAGCATTAGAGGTGGAAGGAAAGGGAAAAAAGACCTCAATATAGTTTTCTATTTTGTTTTTAAAAAAACTACTTTGGTGTGGAGAACAGAGTAGAATGCAATAAGGGAGAAGCCAGGAGACCAGACAGGAAATGATGACCTAAAATAAGCTGTACTAAGTAGACTGGAAAGAACATACCTTTTCAATCTAGTTTTCCCTTCTCTCTTTCACTCTTAAAGAAGTATATTGACCATGTTAAGGTACCATGTATTTTTCCCACCAATTAATTCTCCTGAGACACTGACTGAATATCCTACAAATTCACTCAATTCAGACACCACCTACCTAGAAATAGCATCACATTCCACAGGTTAGGAAGAACTGAGTCCCACAAGCCTGCCCCCACATCAGATGCCGATTGGAAGTCCCGGTTGTTAATCTGTGCTTCGAACTGGCTATTCATAAGTCACAGTCGGTCAGCGACCCCTCTTCCTCAACACCCAACAGTTATTTATTGCACTTTCCTGAGGCATTGAGGGTAACTGGAACATTCCAGTGGCCAGACCAGAAAAGCCCTGATAGCAATGGAATGCCTAGGAGACCACACCCCACAAGTCCCCTTCCCTGCCCAAGATCATGTGCTGAACACATACCGACCCCCCCCCATCACGTGCTCTCTGCCTGCTGTCTCACAGGTACCACCCCCCCTCCAACCTTGAACCTGTCTGCAAAACTCTGGGTGTCCATCCTGCTGTTGGAGAGGCTGTTCAGGCCTGAGCCTCACCTCCCTCAGCTACCAGCACCCAAAATAAATTTCTTCCTTTCTCTTCCTAACTCTTGTTTCTTGAGTTACTGACTTCTCTTATGACAAGTTTATCAGTTTGTTCAGCAGCAGTGTTGGCAGACCCAGCCAGGAACTATGCTTTCAATGTGTGCAGCCCCCTTGGGATTCCCTGGAAGGGAGCAGTTGGCTGTGGCAGTGGGCCGAGGCTCAGCCATTCTTTTTTAGCACCTGTGATAGTTTGGTGACACCATGGCCCCCTCCTTGGGGTCGATTAACTTGCTAGAGTGGCTCACAGACTCAGGAAAGCAGTATACTTACTGATATGAAATGCTGGGGTTTGGGACTGAACAGTAAGAAAGAATTCTTGAGATATCTTTGGTGCAAAAAGGGTGTTTTTATTAAAGCATGAAGACAGGACCTGTGAGCAAAGAGAGCTGCATTGGGGTTGTGAGGAGTGGCCAATTATATACTGTCAAGTTGGGAGGGGGCTGGGGATAGCATAAGTCTAAGGAATTTCGAAGCAAGGTTTCTAGGACCTTGAAGGGCCCAGCTGCTGTTAGGAAAAGGTCATTTACTACTGTCTAGTGAAACTAATCATGAGATCCTTCAGAAGTTGATCGGTGGGCCATATGCTTGGAGGATGACTGCTAACATCTATCTTGGGGGTGGGGGGGGCAGGGTAGAGATAAAGTAAGTTTCCAAAGGGATTTTTACAGGATCCTGGAGGTCAGGCTAATGTCACGCATCAAGCAGTGGTTGCCTTTTGCCTCTAACAAAGTATTGACATTGAGGCAGCCAAGCAATGAGGAAGGTCACTCTGCTGGTCTTAAGTACTTGTCAATGGGCTGTTAAGTTGTAAGGAGGTCTAATTTTTCTTTTACCTTTGTTCGGCACCTCACTATTACTGGATTATTACAATACTATAGAAGTAGTATATGAACAGCCAGATGAAGAGAGATGTAGGGCAAGGTCCCTAAGAGCAGGAGCTTCTGTTCCCATGGAGTTGGGGACTAGCAGGATCATACATTCAGGTTCACCATCCTGGAAGTTCTCCAAACACTCTTGGGTTTTTATGGAGGCTCCATTACATAGGACTGATAAAACCACTGGCTATTGGAATTCAACCTCCAACACTCCCCCCCCCACCCCACCCCCATCAGGGGCTGCGACTGAAAATTCTAAGCTCCAAATCAAGGTTGGTCCACCCCCCCCCCCAGCCAGCCCCTCATCCTCAGGGGATTTCCAAAGGTCACCTCATTAACAAAAACTCATCATTGGAAGGGGCTCATTACGAATAACAAGACACTGATATCACCTTCATGGCTCTGGGGCAATTTCAGGAACTGAGGATGAAAGTCCAAATATTATAACAAAAGATGCACCCTTTGCTCTTATGGCTTAGGAAATTCCAAGGGTTTTCTTAGGAAATTTCTAGAGCTGTGAGCCAGGAAGCTTGAAGACCGAAATATATTTATCATAAATCACAGTAGCACAGTTGGGTGAAGACGGTTGTCCTGCCTTTTTCTACACCTCCCTCACCCTAAAGTTCATTTGCTCCTAGACTAAGATTCAGAGGGGTTAGTGAGACATAAATATCTTTTAGCCTCCATTTTAAAAGATAACTCAATTGAGGTATGAAAATCATAATGCTTTGGGGCGCCTGGGTGGCATAGCGGTTGAGCGTCTGCCTTCGGCTCAGGGCGTGATCCCGGCGTTATGGGATCGAGCCCCACATCAGGCTCCTCCGTTGTGAGCCTGCTTCTTCCTCTCCCACTCTTCCTGCTTGTGTTCCCTCTCTCGCTGGCTGTCTCTATCTCTGTCAAATAAATAAATAAAATCTATATAAAGAAAATCATAATGCTTCTAAAATCGTAGCAGCCTGTGGTAGTCAATTGTAGCGAGCAAGACGGCATCAAGCAGTGACACAAGCAACTAGGGCATTTCAGCTGAGACCAGATATTGCAAAGACCAGCACCGGCTGATGACACCCTCAGAACTTAGAACCAGCAGAAACAGAGCAGGTCTGCGAGGGCCCAAGACTGACTAATACCTTCAACAAGGCAGGATTTTTGCAGCAACTGTTAGACTCTCCAAGCACTAACCCCTTTATGTCTGACCACTTCAAAAAGTTAGCTGCTGTAGGCTCTGATCTCTGCAAAGAACAGCGATCCTTCACCACTTGAACATAACAAGCAGTAAGTGCTGAGAGCCAACCTACACGGGGCCAGGAACTTAACAATGCGCTGACTTGACGTTTGGTTTGTGAAGACAGAACACGTTCGGTTTGTTACAGAGGTTGTTTGTTGTAGGACTTGTCTTGTGCATTGCTTTGTGTGTCTTATAAGAAGCCCCGTTAATCACATGGTGCTTTATAATTATGCTAACTTTGCTTTATGACTGAATGAAGCTGACGTTGCGGAAGGACACTCCCGTGTGCGCCTTCATAGCGTGCTGACACTAGCCAAGCAGATCAAAACATAAACCTGTAAATGCCTCAAGGTAAACAGAAACCTAAGGACAACCAATCACAAACAGCCAACTAGCCTTTTCCAAAGAAAGCTTATGACGCATAAGCTATCGCCATTCAAATAATTTGTTCTGCTCTCACACCTCTATTAAAAGACTTTTTCCTCGCTGTTTTTGGGTGGAGCCCTTCTTGCCACTTCCTTTGATGCTGCGCAGTTGAAACTGATTTCCCTCAAATAAGCTCTTAAAAAGATAAACTGAGGCATACTAAAAAATCTAACAGTTCTTTGACTCTCAATCTGCTATCTGATCAGGAGATTCACAGCTAAGGGTGTAGAGATTATTTTGTAGAAACCTGATAGCAATGTAAATCATTCTTATGAGCTAGCAGTGCAAAGGACTTCTGTGTGACTGAAAGATAATCCCAAAGCTCACTTGTTACATTGTAGGACATTTCAAAAGAAAAAAAGTAGTTAAAGATTTAGAGAGAGAGAGAGAGAGAGAGAGAACGAACTGGGGGAGGGGCAGAGGGACAAGCTGACTAACCCCTGAGCTCTAGCCCAGGACCTGGGGATATGATGGACCCTGGAGTCAAAGTCAGAGGCCCAACCAACTCAGCCACCGAAGCACCCCGGACATTTACCAGTTTTATATTTACCTTGAAATGTTATTCTGACTTTTTTAAAAATGCCATTTCTGACGGACATATACACCTTCGTTCCTTAAATGCTTTTTAGAGCAACGCCCCACTGGTTCCCCTACTAATGCATTGAGAAGTCTTTGACAAGTGCTCATTCTGCACTTACGTAAGAGCCATGATTTTAAATCCCTAAAAAGTGTGTTTTACTCCACCACTGGAACCATAGTGAACCAATTAGAGTCTTTGAAAGACATTTTAAACTAAAGCAGTATAATAAAAGACATCGTTTCTCCTTGGTTGCTAAGCTGACAAAAGGCAAGTTCAAATCTGCCTGAGACATAATTCTGTCATAGTTACTGGATAACCATGGCGTCAAAATATCTAAAGCAAAAATTTAAAGTACAGAAAAAAAAAGAAAATTCCATCATATTAGAGGATTTAAAGCAAACATTCTCAATAATTGATTAAACAGCAAAAATTAGTACAGGAAGATTTGAACTGCATAATTAAAAAGCTGGATTTAATGGGTGTTTACGTGTATATGTATGTGTAGGCCACTCAGGTAAGGAAAGTGTACATTCTTTTGAAACACACAGAAAACTGATTAGACAGCAGGCCATAAAGTCTGTTTTACCTAATTTCAAAAAAATATTTTCCAACAGAACACATTATCTTATAACTCAATTAGGTTAAAAATAATAAAGGTAACTTTAAAAACCCTGAAGTCTGGAAATTACAAACACTTCTGTTTGACATATGGGTCATAGAAAAAAAAAAAACCCAGTGTAAGGAAATATCTGGACATGAATGCTACCGAAAATACTCCATATTCAAGCATGGGAATTCAGCTAAAATATGTATTAAGGGAAATTTTTACCTTAATGCTTATAGTAAAAAAGCTAGAAATCAGTAAGAATCTAACTTAAGAAGGTAACATACTGACAGAATAAATTCAAATGTAACAAGAATTTACAAAATAAATTTATTTAAAAGAAAATGTAAAGAATCAAAGAAAAAAAAAGATCCAACAAATCTAAAGTTTATTTTGATCACCGTTTGATTCTTTGACTATCCTTTTTGACTCCATAACTACACTATTTGAAATCGCAAACCCCTCCTTCTCCAGGGCTGGATTTAGGATGAGGGGAGTAACTTGGGTGATGCACAACTTTAAGAAGATATGGAAAGACTCTAATCAAGATAAACATTTTAGTGGAATATTTTGTAAGTCAAAATTAATGCAAAATATCCATGATAACTGAATACAAAAAATTAAAGACAGAGTCTGACCCTGCACTTGCACAAGGTTGGCCCCAGCCCACACCCACCTCCAGTAAGTACTTCACTCCCCTCACCCTAATCCTGGCCTGTGGATTATATGATCGCAGGGACACCAGGTATGTTTCCAAAATTTAAATGACTGTGCTTCTAGTATGCTGTTATAGTGCAAGGTAAAAATTCCATATCATTTTTTGAAATAAGTACCTGACCAAAAAACAAGATTGAATTTTATTAAATGCCTCATCAGCATATAATGAAGTGATTATTTAGTCTTTTTCCATCAATCAATTGGTATCATAAATTATAACATTCCTCCTATTATTTGTCTTCTTGTCCTTCTGTTCTAAATCATAATATATTCATGGTATATATTTTTTAAGATTTTATATTTAAGTTATCTCTACACCCAACATGGGACTCAAACACAACCCTGAGATCAAGAGTCACATGCTCTATCAACTGAGCCAGCCAGGCATCCCTAATTCATGGTATATTTAAATTGAATCTTGGAATTTTCAAATATTTATATTTAGTCTTTGCATATATATTTATAAGTAACATCTGACTGTGAATTTCCTTATAGTGCTACCTTTTTCAGGTTCTACTATCAAAGTTGCATAACTTTATAAAAGAAAATGGTGAAGTTACCCTCCTCAATGATGCTCTGAAATGGTTTAGTTAGTCTTTCACAGAAAATGTTACTGTGTCAGGTTTCTGTCAAACGGAAGAACATGTCTTTAGCTCTAATCCCAATAATCCTATATCTGATATCTTCACAACAGGCTACAGAAAATGTTCCCTGAGAAAGTGGACTCCCATTTCAGTTGAGACCAGCAATTCTCAAATAGTAATGTATCTAAAATTTGCCTGGGAAATAATTTAAAACGCCAGTTCCTAGGACCCTCATCCAGATATTCTGATTCAGTAAGTCCGATATGGGGCTCAAGAATCTGCATTCTAAGAAACACCCAAGTGATTTAGACCCAGTGGCCCCCGGAACACAAACCAAAGTAGTCAGTAAAACATGCCAGAGATGGTGAGGCTGTGAAGTAAGCCATCCGTGCAAGGGAGAGAAAGGAAGCCAGATGCTCTAGCTGCCCTGGCCTGGCCCTCCAGTCTCATTTCCAGGCTTCTCGCATCCAATTAAAAACATGTTGTACTTTTTACAGAGCTTTATGTTTTTCATTTTATTTTAGCCTCTCAACCCCCATGTGAAGTAGAACAGACATTTTACAGAGAAGTGACTCACCTACATCCAACGGACACCAAACACTGTCTGGGCACAAAGCATCTAAGGCTAAGAGCCCCAGGCCTTGTCACCCTGAGGCCTTATCTCATTTTCTAAAATCAGGGGCACCACTACCAGGAACCACCTTCGCCACTGTGATCATTATAATCACCCTTAACGATAAGGTGTGGATTCCTAACTCTTGAGCGTCCAGCAACTTCTGGGCTTCCTCATCAGACGTGTCTTTGCACACCCTGAGAAAACAAGGGAGCACCTCTTCTTGTACTGTCTTCCCACAGTCCGGTAATTTCTCTGAAGAATTTGTTTCTCAGAGAAAGACTGTTGAAGTAGAGACAAATGAACATGGGGAGTGGGGCAAGGGAGTGTGAGGGATACACTGAGGGAATACAGCACGTGAAGGAAAATGGAATATAGAGTAGAAATAGATTAAGATTTAAGAGGATCCTCGAAGAGCCTTTTTCTACTGAAGCAAAACAGTACTGCTAATGATGACAAGAGCTAACACACAACCCTGTTATGTGTTATATGCACGGTTCTAAATACAGGTATCCTACCTCTGCTTTTCCAAAGGTTGTGGTTACACGACTTCACCTTTATGAGAGACCTACATTAGCAGCTGCTTTTGATAACTGAAGGAAGTCCAAAGATTTTTGCTTTTAACATACACATACACACATACACACATACACACACACACACACACACACACACACACACACACACGGAAAACAGCATTTGGCTTTTGGGTTGCAAAGCCGTTATAGAGGCAGCAGGAACCCAAGCAGCAAGAGCAGCCCCTCCAAGCTCCTTCCCCAGGACCTACAATGCACCTCAGCACCAAGCTGCTGCAGCTCTGAACTGTGTCTGTGGGTATCAGTGCTTTTATGTCAATTTATTTTGTGCGTATTGTCCTAAGGTATCAGAAAAGCCTAAAAGAGGTTATTTTGGGGGTCTCGGAATGCTCAAAAAATTTTCCAGCTAAATTAATGGTAATTGCTTCTCTGATTTATACCATTTTGGCTTATGAAAGGTTTCATAGGAACACTCTACCTTCAGTAGTAGGGGAACACGTGTACTGCCTTACTGACTCAGCTGATCAATCCTCACAATAAACCATGGATAGATATAATCATTTCACCCATTTATAGGTAAGGAAACCAAAACACAGAGGTTGGAGACTAGTGTAAGTTCAAATATCTAGTAAGTTCCAGCTAGATTTCAAACTCAGGTAGTCTGGCTTTAGAGTTGCTACAGTAGATCTCTCAAAATTGTGTCCTATGGGAAAAAAAATAAGGGCCTCAGAAATAAGCAGGGACCCACTCAGGTTGATCCTTAGGCCTGCAGTAAACCAGTGGCTTCCCAAATCCCTTGTTACAAGAAACGTTCGCCCTGAGAAGCCAATGAAGACTTACCCTAGAACTTTCAGTTTACACTCAGGAGACCTCAAGACTTCACATAACTTCATCATTCCTTCATGCCCTAAAGTATTCTGTCTCAGGTTTATTTTTATCAGGTTTTGGTTGCTTCTAAGAGTAGAGGAGAGATCCTGACAACACAGGGAGGTCAAACCACAGTATTCCAACCTGAAGGGAAGAGAGACTGAAGATAAAATTAAATTTACCCCATAGAGCAAGCATGTAGATCTGTGGGCTGGGAGTGTAGGACGACTCCAGAAGCTTAAGAAGAAGAAAAAAATTGGGGGGGGGGGTCACAATTAGGGTAAATTCAAAGAATGTAAGTACTTATAATATTCATTATTACTAGATATTTATAGACTGAATATATTCCTTCCTAAATCATGAATTGCAAGTACATAATTATAGTCCAGGGAATAAAAAGGGAAGCACACTAAGAAAAGCTGAAGCCGTTGAATCTTTGATCATCATTAAAAATTATAGATACTTAAGTAGACTTTTGAAATGTGATACTGAGTATTTCAAAAGCAAGGTATATAATGAGGTCTCTTAGCACCATGCCATTTATGCAAATAAAAATGCATACACCAAAAAAAATTACATCTTTTACAAGGATACTCACAACTCTATGGCATATTTCAAACACACTAGGCCAGCTGCCTATACAGGGGAAGGAGAATAGTTAAAAGAGATAAATTAACCAGCTACCCAACCAATAGTCATTAGAGGACCCCTGCATAAACCAATAACAATATAATAATACCATGAACTGAAGAAGTATGTTAAACTCAACCTTCTATACCTGATGATATCGCCAACCAACTAATTTTAATTTTCACTTTTTACCGAGCCATTCGACAATTGAGTGCCTATATAGGCGCTGAGTATTAAAAAAAAAAAAATTAAGTTACTGCCTACACAGAACTGGCATTAATGTGGTAGAGCAACACTCCCACTATTTATGACACAAGATAAATATCACACAAATAAACCGTAGGGCAAAAGGCACTATGAGACATAAAAAATTTCAAGAATTCATCAGGAAACAATCATTCTAAGTTTGCAGTCACTAATAATGGTCTCAAAATATAGAAAACTAAAACTAACAGAACTACAAAGTGAAAGACACAATTCTACAATTATAATGGATATTTTAACATACTTTTCAGAACAACTGAATTATCAAAAAAATCACTAAAAATAGATGATTTGAATAACAGAATTAACAATCTTAATTAACTTATATACAATACGGCAACCAACAACTCTTCATATTAAGTGCATTATGGTACATATATAAAAACGGACTATAGACTGGGTCACGAAGCAAGTAAATTCAAAGAACTGTAATCATGCACAGTATGTTCTCAGACCACAATGCTAGAGATTAAATATAAAAAGATGACAAGAAACTCCTCTTACGTTTGAAAATTGAGGAATACACTTTAAAATAACCAGTGGATTGAAGAAAAAATATCATAAGGGAAGGTAAACATTTTAGACTCAATAATAACAAATGCTACATATATCAGTTATAGGATGGAGTTAATGCAATGATTTGAAGGAAAAGTCACACCCCGTAAGTGTTGGAAAAGGAGGAAATATTTATGAGCTAACCATCCAGCTCAAGAATTTAAGAACAGTAAAATAAGGATGCCTGGGTGGCTCAGTCGGTTAATCGGCCTTTGGCTCAGGTCATGATCCCAGAGTTGTGGGATCGAGTCCCGCATCAGGCTCCTTGCTCAGCGGGCAGTCTGCTTCTCCCTCTGCCTGCCACTTCCCCTGCTTGTGCTGTTAAGCATGCACACGTGCTCTCTCTCTCTCTGATAAAGAAGTAAAAATTCTTGAAGAATGGTAAAATAAACTCAAAAGGAGAAATAATTAAGGAAATAAAAAGTATGCATAGAGAAGATCAATGTTGTGTTCTTTGAAAAGTAAAATGAGAAAAAGCTTAAACTGCCAATATCAGGAAGAGAGACATCACCAGATGTCTAAATCACTGGAGATAATCAGAAGTTGAGCAGACAATATCAGACACTTGCCAACAGAGTTTAAAATTTAGATGAAATGGATAAAATCATAGGAATAACCTTATGAAAAATTAATCAGTAAGAGAAAACTTATATAAATGTATGATTATTTAAAAAATAGAATCAGAGGGGCGCCTGGGTGGCACAGCGGTTAAGTGTCTGCCTTCGGCTCAGGGCGTGATCCCAGCGTTCTGGGATCGAGTCCCACGTCAGGCTCCTCCGCTATGAGCCTGCTTCTTCCTCTCCCACTCCCCCTGCTTGTGTTCCCTCTCTCGCTGGCTGTCTCTATCTCTGTCAAATAAATAAAATCTTTAAAAAAAAAAAATAAAAAATAAATAAATAAATAAATAAAAATAGAATCAGAAGTCAGTCTCCACACGAAGGAAATTCTGGATCATATAGCTTCACCAGAAATTTCTACGAAGCTCAAGGAAGAAATAATTCCAATCTTACACAAACCTCCCAGGAAAAAGAAAGAAGGATCGCTCCCGAACTTATTTTTCGAAAATACTGTAATCTGGATACCAAAACTTGATGGGAACTGCACAAGAAGAAAATTATAACCTCCTTATAAACAAAGATTTAGTTAAAATAGTCATATATCAACAAAATAAACTGCACAATGTATATAAGAGATATCATGACCAAGTTGGTTTTGAGCCCAAAAAAAGATCTAATATATATAATAAAAATCAATGTGATTGACCACATTTGGCACATTTCATAAAGCTCAACATGTATTCATAATTTAGAAAGAAAATAAAGACAAGTTCTTAGCAAACTAAAGATAGGAACCTTTTTAAATTAATAAATGAGAGAAACACTGAAATTTTACTTTTGAAAAATTTTGCTTTTGACATTGAAAATAACACAGGAAGCCCACTATCTCCAGACATATTAACATTCTATCACGTGTCTTACAAGATACTAAGGCAATAAAAAGAAAAAAGGAAAAGAATAGAAATGGGGAAAACAAAACAACTGTTATTCCCAAAAGAGGACTCTGTACCTAGAAAATCCAAACAAATATGAATAAGCAGTTATAATCAACTAGAGGACGTGGTAGGCTACTGGATGGGAAGTTAATATACAAAACCCAACCGTGTTTCTATGTATAAAGAATAAAACGAAAAAATAACAAAAATATCCATTTCCGGGGGGTATTTCCACCTGGCTGGCTCAGTGGGTTAAGCATCTGCCTTTGCCTCAGGTCTTGATCCCAGGGTCCTGGGATGGAGCACCGCACAGGGCTCTTTGCTCAGTGGGGAGCCTGCTTCTCCCTCTGCCTCTACCTGCCACTCCCTCTGCTTGTGCTCTCTTTCTGTCAAATAAATAAATCTTTAAAAACAAATACCCATTTCCAAACAGTATTGCAATATAGCAAGTACTTAGAAATAAAGTTAAACAGCAAAATAGAGAGCCACTACAGGAAAAAGGACTAAGCTTTATTGATAGAGCTAAGTAAACAAGGATCTGTCACGATTGATAGATTCAGTGCAATTCCATTCAAAATGCCAGCATATGGGTAGGCACAGGTACAAGGAGAGGTTCACATGCACGTGTGTGTAACTTAGTAAGCCGATATTTAAAATTTTGTTTGGAAATGCAAAGGGAGAACCCAGCAACAGACCCATGCACCAATGAAGACTCGACTTATACCAAAGGTGGCCCTGCCAAACAGTGAGGGAAGAAAAAGAGTCAATAAATTTTGCCAGAAAAGATGAGTATCCACATAGGAAAAATATTAAATTGGACTGACCTCCAACCATATTTTAAAGTCTCAAATGCTTCATAAGCTGCCTTTTACATTTAGAAAATAGAATGTCTTCATAATCCCAGCATCGGGAAAAATGTCTTGAACAATTACAAAAAGCACTCACAATAAAAGAATAATCCGATGTCACAGTTAAATTCTTCAGTTCCATAAAAGGCCCCATAAATTTGTATGGAACCAGAAAAGACCCCGAATCTCCAAGGAACTGTTGAAAAGGAAAAACAAAGCTGGGGGCATCACAATGCCGGATTTCGAGCTGTACTACAAAGCTGTGATCACAAAGACAGCATGGTACTGGCACAAAAACAGACACATAGACCAATGGAACAGAATAGGGAGCCCAGAAATGGACCCTTGGCTCTTTGGGCAACTAATATTTAATAAAGCAGGAAAGAACATCCGGTGGGAAAAAGACAGTCTCTTCAATAAATGGTGCTGGGAAAATTGGACAGCTACATGCAAAAGAATGAAACTTGACCACTATCTCACACCATACACAAAAATAAACTCCAAATGGATGAAAGACCTCGATGTGAGACAGGAATCCATCAAAATTCTAGAGGAGAACATAGGCAGCAACCTCTACGACATCGGCCAAAGTAACCTTTTTCATGATACATCCCCAAAGGCAAGAGAAACAAAAGATAAAATGAATTTATGGGACTTCATCAAGATTAAAAGTTTCTGCACAGCCAAGGAAACAGTCAGAAAAACTAAGAGGCAGCCCACGGAATGGGAGAAGATATTTGCAAATGACACTACAGATAAAGGACTGGTATCCAAGATCTACAAAGAACTTCTCAAACTCAATACACGAGAAATAAATAAACAAATCAAAAAATGGGCAGAAGATATGAACAGACACTTTTCCAATGAAGACATACAAATGGCTAACAGACACATGAAAAAATGTTCAAAATCATTAGCCATCAAGGAAATTCAAATCAAAACCACACTGAGATACCACCTTACACCAGTTAGAATGGCAAAAATAGACAAGGCAAGAAACAACAATTGTTGGAGAGGATGTGGAGAAAGGGGATCCCTCCTACATTGTTGGTGGGAATGCAAGTTGGTACAGCCACTCTGGAAAACAGTGTGGAGGTCCCTTAAAAAGTTAAAAACTGAGCTACCCTATGATCCAGCCATTGCACTACTGGGTGTTTACCCCAAAGATACAGACGTAGTGAAGAGAAGGGCCATATGCACCCCAATGTTCATAGCAGCAATGTCCACAATAGCTAAATCGTGGAAGGAGCCGAGATGCCCTTCAACAGATGACTGGATCAATAAATTGTGGTCCATATATACAATGGAATATTACTCAGCAATCAGAAAGAACGAGTTCTCAACATTTGCTACAACATGGACGGCACTGGAGGAGATAATGCTAAGTGAAATAAGTCAAGCAGAGAAAGACAACTATCATATGAATCTCTCATCTATGGAACATAAGAACTAAAATGATCAGTAGGGGAAGAAAGGGATAAAGAAAGGGGGGGTAATCAGAAGGGGGAATGAAACATGAGAGACTATGGACTCTGAGAAACAAACTGAGGGCTTCAGAGGGGAGGGGGGTGGGGGAATGGGATAGACCGGTGATGGGTAGTAAGGAGGGCACATATTGCATGGTGCACTGGGTGTTATACACAACTAATGAATCATCGAGCCTTACATGGGAAACCGGGGATGTACTGTATGGTGACTAACACAATATAATAAAAAATCATTAAAAAAAAAAAAGAAAAGCCCAAGTTACTGTCACATATATAAGTGACAAAGGCTCATAACCAAATATATTGGGGGGGGGGAACACTACAGATCAAGAGCAGTAAGGGCAAAAATGGCTCACCAAATGGAAAAATGAACAAAATAAGTGAAAAAGGAACTCGACAAAAGGAAATCCAAATGGCTATTAAGTATATGAAAAGGTGTTCAACCTCTTTAACCAGACACATCAATTAAAACCACAGTGAGATGCCAAAACTCACACCTGATTCACTAAAACTTTAAAAATAAAGTCAGAGAAAATGGCAAGAATAGAGAACAGCAACTACCACCCACTACCGGGGGCAGAATAAATTAGTAGTCTTCTTGAAAACCTTTTCCCCATGACGTAATAAATCCACTCCTACTTATGCTGGATAAACATATATGTATGTGCCTGAGAATTAATTACTGAAATATTCATCAGCACTGTTCATAAAATAAATGAAAACAACACAGAAGTCCAGGTATAACAGAACGGTTAGTTTGTGGTATGGTCATTCACTGGAATACTCTACTGCAATAAAAATGAACTAATTACAACTACATGAAACAACTGGATGACAAACTCGTAACAATGAGAAAAAAAAACATAACACAAAAGAATATAGAGTGGGATTCCCTGTATATAAAATGCAAAACCTGGCAAAATTCAACACTATATTGCTTAGGACTATATACACTCACAGTAACTGTGCAGATAAATAAACGATGGCCACAAAAATCAGGATAATGGTTACTTCTTAGGGAGGAGGGAAGAAGCAATTCGTAAGGGAGGAACAGGGGAATTTAGTTCCCTGGGCAAATTCAGTTTACTGACCTGGGTGAGGTTATGCACATTTTTTTTTAAACAGCTTTATTCGCTTGTTTCTATGTATTTTATATTTCATGGTGAAAATGTTTAATATATGGACTTGGCAAATCTTTTTTTTCTGTATATAAACATTCTTTAAGTTTTTATTTAAATTTCAGTGAACATACAGTGTAATATTTGTTTCAGGTGTAGACTTACACCTATGTAAGTATGTAGACCTACATACGACATCTAGTGCTCATCACAAGTGCCCTCCTAATACCCTCCTAATACCCATCCCCCGTCTAGCCCATCCCCCACCCACCTTCCTCCATCAATCTAGGGTTTGTTCTCTATTGTTAAGAGTTTTGTTTTTTGTTTTTAAGATTTTATTTATTTGACAGATAGAGACAGCCAGCGAGAGAGGGAACACAAGCAGGGGGAGTGGGAGAGGAAGAAGCAGGCTTATAGCAGAGGAGCCTGATGTGGGGCTCGATCCCATAACGCTGGGATCACGCCCTGAGCCGAAGGCAGACGCCCAACCGCTGTGCCACCCAGGCGCCCCAAGAGTTGTTTTATGTTTGCCTTTCTCTTTTTTTTTAATCTCACAATCCAGCAACTGCAGTACTAGGTATTTACTCAACGGACACCAAAATACTGATTCAGAGGGATACATGCATCCCGGTGTTTATGGAGGCATTATCGACAATGGTGAAATTATGGAAAGAGCCCAAGTGTCCATCAACTGATGAATGGATAATGAAGATGTGAGATATATATCTATCTCATATTCATATATATCACAACAGAATATTATTTAGCCTTCAAAATGAAATCTTGCCATTTGCAACAATGTGAATGGAACTAGAGAGTATTATGCTAAGGGAAATAAGTCAAAGACAAATACCATAGGATTTCACTCATATGTGGAATTTAAGAAACAAAACAGATGAACATAGGCAGATTTTTAGGGGATGATTGGAGAAAAAGCCAAGTTACAGGCAATGGGATGAGACACACTGATTTCACCACTGTGGGGAAGAACAGTTACTCCAACACCTGGGGAAGAACAGCTCAGAACCTGGAAGGTGCAGGGAGTAGGAAGAACAATTCATGACTTCTTTTCCTTCCCTAGACCCAGCACTGCTGCCTGGCAAAATTATGCGGTCTGCTTAAGTAGCAGCTGCAGCTGGCAACCTGACCCACTGCCAGGTTTGTCCACATGCTGTGAAAATGGAAAATCTCAAGTCGACACGGCAGGTCCTAACTATTCTGCTGAGCCTGATGTCATCAGTGGCAGCCCCCAAACCTGGACCCCTGTCACATGTGTACACACACAACTGGTACAACCTTGTTTCAGTCTGATACAAACTCATAAGCTTCACCTGATGCCAGTACGGCTCTGAGTTATGCCATGTATGGCTAACAAGGCATCTGTAATTACTTGATGACACTGCCAACCTACCTGACATAACCAAACCACCGTAATGGTGACCCAAATCAACAGACCACCACATCCCACTTTGGAGTGAGCTGTGTTCCTTCAGGTTATATGTTTGTTATATGTGGAGGTATGGACCACTGATTCTCTTTATTGGGGATGGGACTGCTTTGGGCCAATTTTTTGCTCCCTTTATTACCAAAAATACCAAGATAAGCAGGTCAACCCAAACCCCCTTTCGTGAGTTGTAATAGATAACAAGACCTATTGGTCCTCTCTGCATTCAGTTGGCTGAGTCCAGGATGCTGAGGGCATAGCTGAAATCAACACTGCAGTCTGACCTAATCCTGTGCTTGGAGTCCTAATGATGGTGGCCCTAATTAAACTGTGTAGGAGACAAACTGAACAGATTTGGCCCCAACTTCTGTTGGTCAGATTAATGAGAGTGGCCAGTGGAATGGCATATCCATGTGAAAATTAACCAAGACTCTACTGTGCAGAAAAAAGGGATGAATATTGCGGGAAGACATTCTTCTGTGGGTCTTTTGGTCTCCTACATGTTTCATTGACAAAAATGCAGGACCCTGACAACTCTTCACATGGGCCATTTCCCAGGGTGTGTATGCAATGAGGATGAGGTAATGTCTCCCTCCAGGACAAAGAGCAGGCTTGCTTAGTGCCTGCTATAAAATGGTGGTTCTCCCAAGCTCCATGTTTCTCTCCTAGGACATAACCCACTACCATGTGCAGGTGTCCACCCAAGCTGTCCACATCCACCCTGTGGGACTTGGGGACAAAGGAAACGGACACAGAAACACTAGTGCTTATGCTGTGATGCTAGGAGAAATAAAGTGCTTGGTCTCTGATGCGATACTGTGTTTCCTGCCAGTATCCAAGAAATACTGATAGCCTAATTTATTAGGTTGTAAGCAGGATAAAATTAAATTCCAGACCCAGTAGTTACAATATCATCATTGTTGTGATAAAAATATATCAACAGTCAATGGATACATAGGTAAAGTGGCACCTTCTTCTAAGAGTCAGGGAAACATAATATTTAGGTTTCCCACATATGGAGCAAAATTCTTGACCCAGAGGTCAATAATTCATGCTATGTAAGTAAAAATGTACTAGCCAATATCCGTTAAAGATTTTTTTTTTAAAAACCATCTAAACAATATATGATTAAACATAAAAAGTACTTAAAACACAGGATAAGGTTTTATTAGACCACGGGCTCCTGCATAAATAGCAGGGCGCCTGGGTGGCTCAGTCGGTTAAGTAGCCAACTCTTGATTTCAGTTCAGGTCGTGCATGAGCTCGTGGTCATGAGCTCAAGCTCTGCATCAGACGCGATGCGTAGAGTGGCTGGGGTTCTCTCCCTCTTCTCTCTTGCTCTGCCTCTACCCTACCCCTGTTCATGCTATCCCTGTAAGATAAATAAAATCTTAAAAAAAAAACCAGCATAGATAGCATTTTTCCAGATAAAAAATGATTAGCAAAATCTTTTTTTTTTTTTTTTTTTTGAGAAAGAGCACACGTGCAAGAGATCTAGCACAAGCTGGGGTGGGATGAGGGGAGGAGGGGCGGGGAGGGAGAGAGGGGGAGAGGGAGAGGGAAAGGGAGAGAGAGAGAGAGAGAGAGAGAGAGAGAGAGAGAATCTTAAGCAGGCTCCACACCCAGGGCAGGGCTCGGTCTCGCGACCCTGAGATCATGACCTGAGCCAAAAATCAAGAGTTGGGCACTTTACCAACTGAGCCACCCAGGTGCCCCAAAATCTTCACCTTAATTAGAAAAATTCAAAGACAGATAGAATATCTGAAGGATGACAGGACATGGAAGACCTTAAAGCAAGTACCATTTACTTAATATATACTCTGTCCAAGGCACTAAGTAGGACACAAAGAAATGTGAAATATGGCTTCAGTACTAACAGCACATAATACACATTGATCCATATATCTGAAATTCAGATTCTCATTTCTGAGAGTAACTTACCTTTTATCCCATTTATCATCCTCGCTCATGTACTAAATTTCTTCTAGCCACACAAGCCACCAAATAGGTATCATTTTCCTAATGGAAAACTGAACTCACCAACCCTCTGAATATTGCAGTGTGGAGGTCTCAAAGCCTCATGCAGAATTTTTACTCCCATCATCCTGCAGGTCATTGTATCCAAGGTCCAGGCTCCGCAGGTGTGCGTTGTTCAGAATAGCAGAAGCCGGATACAGACAACACGTACTAGTAAGAACACAGCCCATCAATCTGCAAGAAATACAAAAGAGGTGAGACCTTAATTGTGAAGTTTAATTAATTTATTCCTAGGAGAGAAGCCAAGTTATCTGAGTCTTTTTCTTGACCCTTTTCTCTCCACAATCCAGGACACACAGAGGAATGTCTAACATGACCAGCAGAAACAAATGGGATTTCTTAATAAGCAGGAAAAAAAAAAACACAGTGGATAAAGCCCCTTTCTCCCACAAATAGGTTATTATCCACCAAGCTTCCCAAATCAAGGGTATAAACATTTTTTTCTGTCAAAACTAAAAAAACAAAAACCAAAAAACAAAACAGAATAGAAGCTTACCCAAGGAACCCACAGATCTCTGGGCTTTCAGTTTCGAATATATTTTTGAAATAAAAACACTTCCCAGGAATCTATCTTAAAGTGCTGTTTTCCAAGAAGCAGCAGACTACATGTAAGAAGATACTTTCGATCCTCTGTAGGGCATTCAAGAGCATTCGCAATCGGCCCTCAAGTGTTCGCTTCCCATGTTTCATCCCCAACCTATTCACCAAGCATATCCATCTACTCTTTTTCTCCAAATCTACCGCACCTATCTTCATGTCCCTTCTGTCTTCTGCCAAGGATATCTGCATACAACATCCTCTTCACCTTTCAAGGCTAGGGTAACTCAGTCCCCTCTGTCCCACTCCTTGCTCCTTGGGACTTTTATAATAACACGTGGACTGTGTTATAATTGGCTTTGTATTTATTTCTCTGCCATCAGCATTGTATGAGTTACCGGAGGGCAAGTGCCTCACCTTAGCAAAAACCTTTAAAGCCCTCAGAATGTAGCTTCTATTTGTTGTACATTTTAATTGAGAGAATTGGCATGGCCTGCATAGAGGCTGTGAAGGTAGCTGAGAGCACAAGCTTGTCTGTGTGTTTACAGCAATGGTAAGGAGAGAAAGTGGGCTCAGCGAACATCTTGTGTGTCCAGGTCACTCAGAAATTGTGGCTAAAGTAAAGGTATCGGATGTAACAATTTCCATGAAGTAAAATTTTGTCTTCCAGTTGAATAATAATCAAGGAAACTTCAGAGAATCACACTGTATATATTTTCCTAAAGAAAGTACAGGTACTTATTGGACCCAAGAGTTCAATCACCTTGGTGTTTACCAATGTGACAATCAACTGTTACATTCTTGTGGAAATTTGGTTATCCTGAGTCAGTCCGGTCCAGGTAAACACCTCTGGGTATACCAACGATCTAGAGTTTGTGGTTCTAAAAAAAACAACGCTGGGGGTTAGACCCGTAATGACTCACCCAGGTGACTAGTCCCATGGGAGACCCTGGTGGGAAAGTGAACTGAGATCACTAAATGACACCTCTATATTGCTTCACTCTAGCCACAATATTCACATAATGAAATATTAAATACTAAATATAGTACATCCATTATCCAATAAGATATTGAATATTCAATAAGATTGATAAGATATATTCAATATCCAATAAGATAACTTGTATACAAGTATTTAAATGTTTCTGAAATACTATCCTAGGAAAAGGAAACCTTGAAGTCCTATCTGTACAGTAATCACAATTACATATACACATACCATGGATGTGTACACCCACCCACAGAATGAGAGAACAGAATAAGAATAAAAACAGTTGTTTAATAATGACTGGCTAGTTGGATATTTTAAAAAATTCCCTTCCTAGCAGGTGCCTGGGTGGCTCAGTCCATTAAGCATCCGACTCTTGATTTCAGCTCAGGTCACAGTGTCAGGGTCGTGAGATTGAGCCCCACGTACGGCTCTGCGCAGGGCTTGGAGTCTGCTTGAGATTCTCTGCCTCTGCCTCTGCCCCAGCCACCCCACTCATGCATGCAGACTCTCTCCAAAAGGAAAAAAAAAAAATCCCTTCCTAGTTTCTTTAAAAGTTGACCTAGTTATAAACCTGAACTGAAGAACACCAAAACCTGAAAAACTAGTAGAGCACAGTTTCTGCCTTATGGCTGTTAAGGCAGAGGACACACAGTAGACTCATTGGGGCACAACCAAATATAAATACACACACACACACACACACACACACACACACACACACACACACACACACACGTATATATAAATAAAATGGCTGCTGTTCAGTCTGTTGTCTCTGGTCCTCCTTCCCTGAGGGAGGTTGAATTACTCTAGTAACTGTTAAGAAAAATCTGATGAACATACTTCCCCAGCTTGTCTCAGGCAGGGTGAGATAGCAGGAATCAGCTGTTTATTCTTTTCTCTGACAGACACTCAGCTCATCCCTTCTTTCCTCATCTCCCCTGCCCTCACAGTAGTGAAAGCACCCAAAGGAAGGTCACAGAAAACCTCCTCCAGGTCCTGAAGGTGACAGCTTGGATGCCAAAAGGCATCACACAGAAGCTTCACTCCATCATCTCACAGCCAGTTTGACCCCAGATCCAGATATGTCTGGCTCCTGTCGCACAGGAGAGCAGACGAGAGGAGTTCACTGTGAAGTGGAGTGGCACTGCTTCAGCCTGGGGGAAGCACAGTGTGAGCAAAGACAGAATCACCGCTTTCCTGCCCAGAGATTTCTACCTTTGCAGATTTCATGCTCTGGTCCCTTATCTATTTGCCAACACTCATCAGATACCCTCTTCCCTCATTACATCTTTGCTGGTCTCACTTGGGATACTTAGGTTTGCACCAAATTGCACAAACTGGACCCATGTTCTTCAGAATGTTTCTTACTATAAATGAAATAACCTCTTTACACCGTGCAGAAATACAGTGCCCTGTTGCCGAGGTGGCTACATGGAGCAAAGCAGGCATCTGGGACAGAATGGGAGTCATCAAAATAAAGTACTTTCTGTACGTAATGAAAGTGGCATTTCTAACCAGTAGGGAAAAGATCTATTATACCATAAATAATTTGGGAAGGCAGACCTGACATATGGGGGAAGTCAGTTTAAGCCTTATAACAAATTAGGAATAATTCAACATTTTAAAAATTAAACCATAAACAGTATGACAGGTTTTTTTTAAAGAAAGATATTTGCAATTATGACAAAACTTTGAGAAGTCATGAGGAGGAAGGTAATTTAACTTCACAAAAATTTTAAACTTCTGTATTCTAAAAATGACCATAAGAAAGTTAGGAATACAGCAACACACTAGGTAAGTTATTTGCAATATATAAAAAATAATGGCTGTAATGTATATGTGCTATCAATAACCATAGCATATAACATAACAGAAAACATCCAGAGGAAAACTGAGCCTATGAAGAGGCAATTCCTAGAATACTAAAGGTCAAGAACATTTGAAAAGATGCTCAACATCAAATTTTTAGTTATTTTCAATTATCTAAATAATATTGATCAAAAAAATAGATACCCAGTGAAGATATTAAAATACAGGCCTCTAGACTGCTCAGGAAATAGGAACAATCTGGAGAAAATTTAACCATATCTGAAAAAATAAAAATTTTGGCTCATCATCAATTCTAAAATTGTCTAAGAGCCATGAACAAAATAATCACACTGTGATCCACCCATACCATGGGATGCTGCATTTCTGTTTAATGGTGTCTATACATATGTATACACACACACACACACACACACACACACACACACACACACACTCTTACCTGTTCTATGCCCAGAATATGGAGCTGGACAGGCAGGCTTTAGTTCAGAATCCATCACCTTGTGAGCGTTAGGCAAGCTACATCATCTTTTTAAGCCTCACATTTCCTACCTGTCCAATGAGGCACTTAGAACTCAGGTGGCCAATGTGACACCAATAGGTACTTTTGTACAGATTAAACCAGTTTAGCACAGGGCCCAGGACAGAGTAGGGACAAAATAAATGGCAGTTATTAACACCATCATTCTTGTCATCTTCATTATCATTATGGAAAACAGAAGGGAAAAAGCAGGGAACAGAATATGTTCATAACATTCTCCCTTTTAAAATACATTTCAGCTTTGTTTCTCCTTTTCGCTGCCATCTTGGTGTGTGGTTGACTGCTCCTCGCCATGTCTTCTCACAAGACTTTCAGAATCAAGAGATTCCTGGCCAAGAAACAAAAGCAGAATCGTCCCATTCCCCAGTGGATTCAGATGAAAACTGGTAATAAAATCAGGTACAACTCCAAGAGGCGTCACTGGAGAAGAACCAAGCTGGGTCTGTAAGGCATCACACTTCCTGAGATGGCACCCATATTTAAGCTGCATGAAGATCACGTTCCTATCCTTTTTCTTTTTCCCCACATGTTCCTGTTCTCACTCTGTTAACATCCCTCCTACCTGGCCAATAGATATGTTTTACCAGGGAGATGATTTTTCTCTGTTACTTTGCCTTTACCCCAGTAAGTTGGTTCAGTAATAAATGTGAGACTTTCGGCTGAACTGCTGTTGTGTTCTGATTTGTGAATTACTGAATTCCTCCTCCTGCCAGATCTCACATAGCACAGTCCAACAGACTTTCTGCAGTGATAGAAAGGTCTCTCCACAACCAAGTATTTGAAGGGTGGCTAGGGGGTGCCTGGGTGGCTCAGTCAGTTAAGTGTCTGTCTTCCACTCAGGTCATGATCTCGGGGTCCTGGGATTGGAGCCCCACATCAGGCTCCCCATTCAGTGGGGAGTCTGCTTGTCTCTCCCCTCTGCCCTTCCCCCTGCTCATGCTCTTTCTCAAATAAATAAAGTCTTTAAAAAAAATAAATTTCAAAATGTAATATACATCGGAAGCATGAAACCTAGTAGACTCTTACACGAGGCTCTGGAGATTGCACTGTGGATTTTTCAAAGCATCACTCACAAGCTTTACTCCATCATCTCCCAAGACGTTGTCTGCCAAGCACAAATGTGTCAACCTTTTGTTGCTGATGAGAGCCAGAGAAAGATCCTCACCACCAGCTACTGTGAGGCCACAGCTTTCTAGGCTGAAGGAGAAAGATGGGAAGGGATCAGTCAAATCCCAAAGTTCTTGTTTCTCTTCTCCTCTGCAGGGACACTGGCTGGTACTTCCAGCCCTTACACCTCTACTATAGAATCGACCTTTTCAAACCTATTAAAATCACAAATGCCACTGCAGCAACGTTCAGGGGAGAGGAGGAGGAGGAAAATAGTAAAAATAAGCAGTCATGAAGAACAGCAGCATTGAAAAGTCAAAAGAGGAAGCAAAGGAGGTCTTCATGTAGAGTTCACACAGGCTTGACAAATGAGCCAAGTCGGGTCAAGGCCCAAGCAGTTTGCCCTTTCAGCTCCTCACTAAGCCACACAAGACTGCACAAAAGGATTCCACGGAAAACAAATCAGCAAGACTCAACGACAGCCTCTCTAGGTAACACTTGGGATGTCCCAAGGCCTCGCACAGCAGCTTGATTCCATCATCCAATAGGTGACTGGTTGACAAATTCAGAAATCTCAGGCTCTGGCTTCTGACGAGAGCCTTAGAGATATTTAGACAGCAAACTGTAGTTAGGTCGCAGGATTCCAAGCTGGAAAACAGCAAAGAACAGATGACCCTCCTCAGAGAAGAGCTATGACCACCACTCACCAGCCAGAGGGTGTCGTCTCCCAGGCTTTGTGACCCATTCTGAAGACCAGCTTCCCCACATGGAGTGAGTTCCTTAGCACAAGTCTCTGATAAGAGAATCAGGAAGGGGAGGGGTGGGAGGCTTGTCTCTTCCATCCCCACCTCCCCAATTCCCTATGAAAATATGAATGACTATACTAAAAATATTTTTTAAAGATTGAGAGAGCAAGAGCAAGTCTGCACATGAGGGAGAAGAGAGAGAATCCTTAAAGAGACTTCCTGCTGAGCACAGAGCCCAATGTGGGGCTCGATGCCATGATCCTGAGATCATGACCTGAGCTGAAATTAAGAGTCAGATACTTAACTGATTGAGCCACCCAGGTGCCCCCTAAAAAATATTTTTAAATAATAATTTTTAAGCTAGGAGGAATTTCTTCCAACTACAACATGGAAGGTGGACTGAAGGATGCTGTGTCCTTGCACTCTGACTTCTGAAACAAATGGGCAGGAAGTCAGGAGCAGAAGCTGTGATTCCCACAATAAGAGCTCACCTACTCGTGGGAGTCAATTCATGTTTTCTGCAGAACCCAGTCCTTAAGAGTAAAAGCAAAAATGAATCAGAAATAAAATAGTTTC
The DNA here is from genome assembly GCF_024610735.1 of Ursus americanus. Taxonomy (NCBI): domain Eukaryota; kingdom Metazoa; phylum Chordata; class Mammalia; order Carnivora; family Ursidae; genus Ursus; species Ursus americanus. The sequence continues at coordinate 3,087,335 of NC_142142.1, forward strand.
TAAAAATAAAGAAGGGAAGCAGAAGAAGAAAGGAAGCAGTGCATGCAGAGCCCACACTTCTGGAGACTTACTTAGAGACAGCTTGCACTGGGAGAAGGCTGGGCCCGCCAGCTCTTAGTAAGAGGCGGCAGGTGGCAGCAAGTTCCGGGAACTTGGAGTTGTTTTAGTTACTTCCTTGAATGAAGCACTTAGCGACTCAGTCCCTCAGGAATTGCTTCTCTTCATCAAAATAAGCGTGTACATAAGTAGGAAAGAGAAGCAGCCTCCTTGGTCCAGAATTAGACTTCAGTGGATGACTTAGGACACAGCCTAAGGCTGAAAATCTCAACTTGCCCTGAAAAGGTGTTATAGACTGAATTGTGTTCCCAAAAATTCATATGTTGAAGCCTGAACTCCCAGTGTGACTGTATTTGGAGACAAGGTCTTTAAGGAGATAATTAAGTTTAAATGAGGTCATAAGACAGGACTCCTGATCCAACAGGACTAGTGTCCTTATAAGAAGAAAGACACCAGGAATACGCACACACCCAAAAGGCACGTGAAGACACCGTGAGAAGGGGGCTAATCTACAAGCCTAAGAGAGAAGCCTCACTAGAAATGCACCACCCCCCACTCCCCCGCACCCTGATCTTGAACTTCTAGGCTCCAAAGCTGTGAAAAATAAATTTCTGTTTAAGCCATGCAGTCAGTAGTATTTGGTGACAGCAGCTCAAACAGAGTGATACAAAGGAGTGTTATATCAGCAGCCAAGCCGGCAGTTAGAGAAACAAGGGAAACACTGGGTTTAGACAGAGGTCTTCTAGATGGAAAAAGATTCCAATATTATGGGGCCTGTGGATAAAATATTAAAGCTTAACTAAGGGACAGAAAATAAGAACCATTTATGAAAAAGAAAAAACGGGGAAGCAGAAGAAAATGTTTAGAATGGCTTGCTTTACACTTTAAATGTACAAGAAGATGCAAATTCTCTGAAAGAAGAGCACATCCTAAGTGGAGGTCAGACTGAGAAGGGAGCTGGCTTCAGATAAAAAGGGTGCGATGGGTTTAAAAAGCAAGAGAAAACTGAAATCCATATTTCAAGCAATAAAGAACAAAAATCAATGACAATCTGAGAAACACCCCAAGAAGGAAGGGGAAAGAAAGATTAAAATGACAAAAAAATTGGGCGCCTGGGTGGCACAGTGGATTAAACATCTGCCTTTGGCTCAGGTCATGATCCCAGGGTCCTGGGATGGAGCCCCACGTCAGGGTCCCTGCTCAGTGGGGAGCCTCCTTCTCCCTTCCTCTCGGCCTCTCTCCCCCCTCGCTCACACTCGCTTGCTTTTTCGCTCTATCTCAAATAAATCATCTTTTTAAAAAATGACAAAAAGATCTACATAGGAAAAGAGCTACGATCAATGACTAAGAGAGGCTCTTGAAAAACAGAGCACGAGAACTAAAACCATTTTTAAAAACCCAATTTGGGGCGCCTGGGTGGCGCAGTCATTAAGCGTCTGCCTTTGGCTCAGGGCGTGATCCCAGCGTTCTGGGATCGAGCCCCGCAACAGGCTCCTCCGCTGGGAGCCTGCTTCTTCCTCTCCCACTCCCCCTGCTTGTGTTCCCTCTCTCGCTGGCTGTCTCTCTGTCAAATAAACAAAGTCTTTAAAAAATAAATAAATAAATAAATAAATAAATAAAAATAAAAATCCAATTTAAATAATGTCTGAGCAGGAAAAGGCTGCCAGCAGTTCGAGAAGTACTTTTACGCCACAGTTAGGAAAACACCTGACAACACCAATGAGAGAAAACAGATGCCTATGAATTGGGAAGGTGGGAAGGAAGGTAAAGGTTGAAGTGAACTGGCAGGTTATCCTCAGACTTCTCTTTAGAATACCAAATGCTACAAAGCAAAATATCAAAGTCAAAATGCTAAGAACAGAAATGGAGACCTAAGACCCAGATCAGATGTCAGTCATCTGTGAGGGCAGCTGAAGGCTATAAAGTCCTAAAGCCTATCATTCACATATATTTCATGAAAACAGTAATTAAAAATTATACCAGCCAATAATACAATGACCCGAAATTAAGATTTTATAAAGTGAGAAAGAAGAGTCTAACAAAAAGGTAGCCATATACATTGATAAAAAGTATGTAAAATTAAGTTGGTCATATTCATGTGTGTTGCCATGACAAAAAAATGAGAAAAGTTTTGAAAGAGCTCAAAATGTAAACTATGTAGCTTCTGTAATACGAGATTAAATTAACATGCTGGCAACTGTATGACTGTAATGACTTACATAAAGGTATTCTAAATATTTTAATCCTTTTGGATTTGGTAATTCAAGCATATATTTAGGGGGGGAGCCCTGAAGGGTAATAACTAATCAATTAAAGATGGGCAATATAACTTGCACACTTCTGGACACACATCACACAAAAATGAAACAATGTAGTGCATGTAAGAAGCAAAAAATAGAAACAATAAAAAAAACTTTAAAGAAAGGTTTTGAACTGGAATATAAATATTACATGGCCTACATCTATCTTGTTCTTATCCTTTCTATATTACAAGCTTTCTTCTTTTTCCTTAGTGCTAACACAATTTCAGCTATGGACCTCCTAATTCTTGACCAATGAAATCTCAGCCTCATAAGAAAATGTTCCCTTTCCCTTGCAGCTAAAAAGAAAAGCAGAGGGTATTACAAGTCTGAAAATATTTTGTAACAATAGTTTTTACTTTGTTTTATCATAACAAGGGAATCTTATAAGACACATGGACTTTAGAAATTGTTGCTATGTCTTATGAAAACAACCCTTAAGTAGTAGTAAGTCTCTAATTTTGATCAATTGTTTCAATGTGTCCCTCTTGTAATATTCAAATTGGTATTTCTGAATTTCTAAATGTTACAAACATGGAACAGATTTTGTCAAACCAGAAGATCACCAATACTCTCCTCTGACCTGCATAAGGAAAAAAACACGTAACTTTTTCTAGAGTTTGAAGGTCTTGTCTCAATTATATTAATATGTAACCTCAACCACCAATGACTCAATCAAAAGCTCAGCTGAGGACGGGGACTCCAAACTGACCCCTACATATGGGCCAGCAAAATGGAGGAGACACATTAACTTCCACTTGGGTCCAGCTGCGGAAATGACCCAACTATCTCTTAATTGTGCCCCTACAAGGACTGAAGATTTCCAGGCAAATTATAATTTTTAAGATTAAAGCAAGCAAATTATAATTTTGTTGTTGTTCTCATTGATTTCTGTCTGTGGCTCTGACCAGCAGGCCCATCACGTGGTCCTAGACGCAGGTCACTCAGGAGGAGGAACCCACGTTCCAAGAACAAGCATCTCGTGGTGTAAAACATGGTTGGGGAGGAGTCTGTCTGATGCAAGATGCCAGAATTTCTTTTAGGAGTTGAGGTCCAGTGGAGCGAGCTCCCCTGTGCTGCTAGCATCTCTGGATCAAGAGGCCTGGACAGAGAGAGCAACCCTCCCACAGTAAGGAGAGTCCGCTGCCCGAGGGTGAGCCCCAGGCGCTCACAACAGCTGCGTGTTCTTTCCTGAAAAGGTCTGCTATGTCATTTCCAGGTTGCCCAAGAATTTTGTCTTTTTTGTTGTTTGAGTGAGAGATTATTTTTTTGATAGGCATTAGAAATTGAGAGGTGGCAGGAGAGTTGTTTCTAAAACAACACGGTTGCAGAAATTGTTCCAGCAAGAAGAGCTTCTGGATGAACGGGCAGGCTTCAAGGGCCTCATACAAAGCAACGTAAATCATTAAGTTCATTTGTTCTGTAACCTGAGATTTAAAAGATGATGATGGGACTTATGCTTGAATTTACCACAGTGAGAAATACAAATGCAAACAGTTTTTTTTAGGTCATTATACGGCTTTGTATTTAACCAAAAAAATCTAAAGAACTTCCTATAACTCTTAGAGTTCCTTTGGAGGTCAAATAGTTATTACTTATATTAATATTTAGATGCATATAAATATAAATCTGAATATATAATTAAAATGAGTTACATAAATGACCAACAGCTTTATAAATTGGAATCTTGTAAATCTTGGAATCAGACAGTATTGTAAATAGTATACTATCTGGATCAACTTTTGAGGTATCATTCTCCTTTGCTATATTCTTAGTTAATGGCGGTTATACAGTCTTTAATGTTAACTTAAATATAGTTTCCAAACATTGATTTTAGGAACTTGGAGTAATAAAATATTTTTAAAAATAATTATGTTTCTCTAAAACTTTCTACAAATGTTGAACTTCAAAGAAAATTACATTCTTACCTATTTGTTACAGTTTACTTTTCATATTATTCAAATTAAGATAGCAAAAATCAATGTATTATCTTATCCATACTGTATGTTTGAAGTTAGGGCTGAAATCTTTAAATGATATTTCATTTAAACCCTGTGTGGTATGATTATGAAGCTGTGGATACAAACCTATCAAGGTTTATTAAAGTTAATGAATAAAAGAGACATTTTTATAATTGAGAAAAGAGGACTAGTAGTTCAGGTGTCAACTCAAGTCTCTGTGTGCTGGGTAACCCATGCGGGTGGCAGAAACTCCGACCTCAAAGTGTGCACTCACTTTTCCAAAGCCTGTTCATATTTATGAGGACTCATTTTTGAGCCCTTCGGGATTATAAATAATTGTAATAAGCTAAAGGATTCTAAACTCCTGGAAAAGCAAAAATTTTCCACTGGTCCGTAAGCTATCTACCTCTTATAAAATATTTTATTCTAGGGGCCTCTGGGTGGCTCAGTTGTTAAGCGTCTGCCTTCGGCTCAGGGCGTGATCCTGGAGTTCTGGGATCAAGCCCCACATCAGGCTCTTCCACTGGGAGCCTGCTTCTTCCTCTCCCACTCCCCCTGCTTGTGTTCCCTCTCTCGCTGGCTGTCTCTCTCTCAAATAAATAAATAAAATCTTTTAAAAAGATTTTATTCAAGTTAGTAATAAAGTCAAGGCTGTAGTTGTCATTCTCGGGCACCTTCCTCTTATCCTGATCGACTAAAGAGTTTGTCCTGGCAACTATTTTATGAGCTACCCTTCTGGAATATTAGTCCTCTAATTCAAAAATCTTTGAAGATGTAGGGTGTGTTTTGCATTTTGGCTATTTGGTGGAATCAACAATTGCTCCCTCCCCTTGCTTTTGTAACCCCCAGTTGCAGAGCCTAGGCAAAATAACGATTCTGGGCAGGGGCGCCTGGGTGGCTGTCGGTTAAGCATCTGCCTTCTGCTCAGGTCATGATCCCCGGGTCCTGGGACTGAGCCCCATGTCCCTGCTCAGCGGGGAGCCTACTTTTCCCTCTCCCTCTGACCCGGCCCCCTTACACGCTCTCACTCTCTAATTAATAAATAAAAAAACTTCAAAAAAACGATTCTGGGCACAATGAGGTGTTACTAGTATGCCCAAGATTTTTGTTTTTCCCCTTATTTGCTCAACATACTTTAAAAGCTACCCTATGATCAGGCCCACATGCGGAAAAGTTATCAGGACAAGGAGAACAGATCTTTCTCCTCTACTGGAGGGGAACATTTAGTAAATATTACAGTGAAATATTCACATGAAAATCAGCGATTGAATGTACCTTTCTAGTATGCTCACGTACAAGGGACAATAGGAGTCTCTCAGCAATTTAAAGTTTTCTTAAATACTTTAAATTTTCAAAGTTCCTATGCTAATTGGGGATATTTTGTGAGGCAGCCTGGCAAAGACCTCCTAATTCATCAATACTCACTGCTCACATCACCTAGAATCAGTGGGAAAGTACAATATCAAAATGCGATTCTACAGTGTTAAGCTCAGCACGATCTGTGCACAAACCAGACTACCGTGGCCAGTCGACTGCCCACAGCTGTCATGAGGGCTAAAGCAAGCACAAATCCGAACCTTCTTCCAGAGTGTTAATAGGAGGTCTATAAGACCATCGATTACTTCCGGGGGTCAGCCACAATGGGAGAACATCCAGTCCTACATAATGCCATGTTCAATGATTACAAAGCTCTGATGACTTTTGCTGCCAAAACATTTTATTTACTGGTACAAGGAGCCCTACTAATTGACCCAGACAGACAGTTTCCTATTTGAAAGCCTAGTAACTGGGTCTATCAGTGGAAAATATTGTTCAAATGTCAACTGATGAAAAAGATCTTAGCAAGTCCTACTGCTCTGTCAAGTGCCAAGGCATTTTGTCTTGGACTCATGGCTCCCACTTTAAGAAAACCTCTTTCCCTCCATTTAACAGCTTTTTGCTACTAACATGCTAGTAGCAAGAACCAATGACCTACTTCTCACCTGGGTTCCAGACTAGAGTCTGCAGGTTACTGGAAAAATCCTCACAATGTCCTAAGACTACTTGACAGTAAAACCAATACCCCAATCTGGTCTCTGCCAACAACTGAACTCAACCCATGTTCAGGAAGCATCCAGCAACTTTCCAGACATGCTCTAAGTGAATCTCATCCTATAAAACCTCGTGAGACTTCAAGAATGTCCAGTGGTAATACAGTTCACCTGCCTACTGTCAAAAAGGGCTTGGTCCAGATTTTACTTATGCTTTCTATGTATAGTTTATAATTTGCTTCTGACAAATACAGACCTATCCTGGCCTTTCACGCATCAGGGTTCTGTCTTGCCCCACCTCCAAGTGAATCCAGGGATTATAAAAATTTCTTTTTTTTTTTTTTTTAAAAGATTTTATTTATTTATTTGACAGAGACAGCCAGCGAGAGAGGGAACACAGCAGGGGGAGTGGGAGAGGAAGAAGCAGGCTCCCAGCGGAGGAGCCCGATGTGGGACTCGATCCCAGAACGCCAGGACCACGCCCTGAGCCGAAGGCAGACGCCTTAACGACTGCGCTACCCAGGTGCCCCTATAAAAATTTCTAAGGTAAATTTACTACAAGGATTTTTTTGTTTTGCTTTTGGTTTTATTTTGTAAGAAACAGAATTAAAAACCTTTCACTGGAAAATGAGATCTCCCTTGAAATCAGTCACATAATGTGGCGACAAAGTAGGACTGTCAACCCTCTCACTTTCAGGGACAAAAAAAAAAAATCAGACCCACCACTAGGATCCACAGTGTGTGGGAGCACACAAGCACCATGACAGCTGACAGCCGCTGTGCTCTTTCTCCTCACCTTTCTGTATGGGTCACTGAGTTGCAATTATAAGGTGAGGGTGATTCACTATCAAAACAAGTAAAACTCCTCTTTATTAAAAAAAAAAAAAAAGAAGAAGAAGAAGAAGTAGGCACCTGGGTGGCTCAGTCAGTTAGGTGTCTGCCTTCAGCTTGGGTCGTGATCCCAGGGTCCTGGGATGGAGTCCCGCATAGGGTCCCTGCTCCATGAGGAGCTTGCTTCTCCTCTGCTTCCCTCCCTATCTTTCATGAATTAAAACAACAACAACAACAACAACAACAAAAACCTTAAAAAAAAAAAAAAGTAAAACTGAGCCTGCTGAGCACTGTCCCCAGTTACCATTAGTGCATTCTTTCCTGTAAGCATTTGAAGATACAACGAATATACATAAGGCTGCACTTAAATATGAAAAATTTTAAATCCTTATAAATTTTTTTTTTTTAATTTAGGAAATGGAGACATGGAACTGTACAATAAGGGGGGGGGGTCTTCAGTGGGGGGATGGGAGCAGTTAAAAGTCCTATCAGGAGGAAATCACCCTGAATCTGATTCCTGCTATTCCATATCATGAAAATAGATTGAAGCTGGCCCTATGAACAGCAAGTCAAGGCTGTAAGAGTGTATTTGGACAGACAAAAGTCTCAATTGTAACAAAAATAACTCATGACTTACCTCAGATTCTGTAGTTTACACTCTAGGTGTTTCAAGGCTTTGCATGACTCTACTCCATTGTCCCCAATATCACTCCCTTTCAGGTCAAGATGCATCAGATTCTGGCTGTGAGTCAAAGAACTAGCAATATCCTGACAACCGCCGGGGAAAGAAAGAAATTTCATCCTTCAGAGGAAAAATATGCAGGAAGAATTACAAAATTATCTCTATCCTGGATACAGCGTTCCCTTGCTTTTCAAATACAACTCTTAGATATCTAAATATTCCCGTCATTTCTTATCTTACTTGGAGTTTCTCGTATTTCACAGGTGGTTATAAACCAGTTTGAGGACGTTGCTTAGTGAAACAGTTGGGTTACAACTTAGATGTCCATTACATCCTGACAACGGATACTCTCAACTTTTTTTGACTTTGAAGGAAAAGAAGGTAATAACATCAGGAAAAGCAGAAGGAGAGTTTTTGAACTCAATTCCAGTAAGGACTACCTCAAATAATGGGGGATATTCCAAATACTTCAATTACAGCATTAATTCACAATATTTAACCCTTTAAATAACCCAGGGTGAGCTCACAGTTGATAGCAACTGTTTGATGGGCATCATTAGAGAAACCTATTACTGCAAAATATGCTGTCCTCTCATGGACTTAGATGTGCGGAGATCGCCTGAAGCTAAATACGGGAGGAAATTAAATATGCCCATCTTTCTTCCTAGTTGTTATCTGCTACTCAGGCACTCTTAGCTATACCAGATTCTTCCCTAAATGGCTCTGCTAGCCCCCAATGCCCAACATGTTCACACTGCTAACTGTTCAAAACATCCCTTTGTAACATCACCTCTCCTCCCTTTTGCCCACCACCTACCCTTCACCCTCACCGTCCTTCCGGCCAGGCAAAAGAAAACAAAGCTTCTACCTGTTTACAGCCCTAGCCATCATCATCTGGGAAAAGTGCCTAATGCACTCACTAAATATACACCGAAAGTACAATTGCATGTGTTAAGGAAAAAGGACTTGAAGAAGGTAGGCTACTCTATGGTGGGAAAGACTACGTGCCACCTTCATGGTGTCCTCCCCCAAGGAGCCCTCGCATTGTAGAAGAGGAAGCCATTTAGCCCAAAAGAAGGCAGTAGCTCTTGTTAGGGCTTTAGACTGATGACATTCAGTGAAAGTGAAATGTAGGGGAGATGTCTGCAGGTGAAGGAAGAGCATTTCCAGGAACCCCTTAATCAAAACCAGGCCAAGTCTGGTTACTTGAAAGCTAAGGTCAATCTCACTAAACACATGGAGATTCCAAGGGAAATACTTAGGGGGAAGCCCGTCTCCTCCCCACCCCACCCAAAGAGCATCAATCTCCAGTGCTAATCATTTGTTCAGCACTCAGCACATATTACTGAGCACCGATGAGGCCTTGAGCAGTGATGGGCACCGAATATAGGACTACCAGGGTCAGTTCCAGCTCCTAGCACAGCCAGGAGACAAGGAGAAAGATGCGTAAACCAGCCAAAGTAAGTAAGTGATAGGGTCTGTAGAATCAAATTAAGAGATAATAAAGACCGAAACAGCAAATGCTGGCAAGGATGAGGAGCAGTGGGGACTTTCCTATGTTGCTGGTAAGCCTAAAAAATGGTACCACCACTCTAAAGAACCAGTTGGCAATTTCCTAACAAGTTAACACCCATCTGTGAACTAGCAATTCCATTCTGAAGTATTAGCCCGAGAGCCGAAAACCTGTATCACACACAAAATGTGTCCAAGAATAGTCCTAGCAGCCTTATTTATAAGAGCCAAAAACTGGAAACGGCCCGGGGGTCTATTCAAAAGAGAAGGAAGGAGTTGCAGTCCAGCATATGGTGGCCTCCTCATCAGCAATGAACTATCAAAACATGCAACCACCCGCACGGGTAAATCTTTAAGAATATTTTGTTGCGCGAAAGAGTACTGACACGACAAGTACATGCTAACCATGTGGAACGATCTCAGTTATTTACAGGAACAGAACAAGCTCATCTGTAGTGATAAAAGGTTAGAAGTGGTTGCTGCTGAGACTGGATAGGGTAAGAAAACTGAATAGAAGAGGGAAGAAGGAAACTTCCAGAGGTGATGTTTTCTATCTTGACTGTTTGGTTACACAGGTATATGCAATTGCCAAAACTTAACTAGACATAGCTCTGCGTTTTATTAAATGTAAATTACTCAACAGAAAAATTTTGAAAATAGCATGCTCCAGAGCTTACCTTTGAAAGTGCTCTGTTGAGCTGCCTAGAATGCCTTACCTCTTTGTTGTTCTTCACCTAGAAAATTCTTTATCAAGCCTCAAAAACCACACGCCAGCAGCTGCTACACTGCATGCAATCTTTCCCAGAACAAGCTAGTCATGCCCCCACATGCCCAGAGTTTCTACTGTGGGTGTTCTTAGAGTATTTTACACAGTGGATTTGAAGTATCCGTTTGTCATTGGATCTCCCTAATAAGTAGTAGTGGGAGGTGGGACAAAGAACACTGAAATAATTCCACGAAATTTTACCATGACAAACTTATAACAGTTTTTGTAGTTTACAGTTTGGGTGTCTCAGGTCTTGATAAAAAGTCTTCACGGCTAATTCATCGAGGCTGCTACCACACAGGTCCTGTTCTCTCAAGCGCTCATTTGTATGAAGCACAGAACAGACATCTTTGCCAGCAGTGAGTAATGTGACCACCATCCCTTTCCCTAAATAATCGAGAAAAAGACAAGACCGATGTATCTGTTTCAGCCCGGGGAGTCTCAGAAGATGGTATCAGGTGGAAGTAAGTTATTCTGGAAATGGCGAGTGCATCAGGGCAGGCCTGGCGCGGGTGCAGTGCACCCAAAAGTCTGGGCACTCTGGGAGGCTTTGTTTGCCCAGTAACTCCCTCACCCCTTCAACATACAAAATTACGCCGGAGAGACTTCATTTTGGAGCACGAGACTTATGAAGGAGAACAGAGGTCTTCAAATATCCAAAGAGCCAGTATCAAGAAGAAAAATAATGTAAGACCACAAAGAGTAAGGATAGGCATGGTGGGTAGAGATCCAGGCACATGGGCGGAGATTAAGAACCATGGGCTATGAGCTCCAGTTCTCCAGTCTACTAGCTACCTGACTTTAGGTAAGTCACTTCAGTTCTAGGAACTCTGAGCTTTCTTCATCTATGAAATGGGAATTCCATCTCCCTTCACAGGATTGTGAGGCTCTAATAGTCAAGTTTAGTGCAGACACAAAAGCACTCTGAATTCGTAAATGTTGTATAATTTATCAGGCATACTTTCAACAAGCTCATGACAAACAAAGGTTAATAAGGAATAAAACAGAACAGCCTTATGATTAAGCTCTAGAACGCCAGTCCTGCGTCCCAGCTCTCCCATTTCACTAACACGGGTGATGCCGGCAGCGCTACTAACTTAGGTGAGCCTCAGCTGACATATTATCTTCATTAAACAAGATAACAGTATCTATTTCTTACGATTACTGTGAATATTCAATAAGACAATCTATAGAAAAGGCTTGGCAAATGTTTTCCATTGTAAGTCCTTACAACTGGTAGCTGCCCTTATTCATATTAAGACATATAAAAGTCTAGCACGTTGCCTTATCCAGACAGCTGCTGTAGGAGAGGAAAAGTATTTTCCTCGTGCCCTCCTAAGCTTCTAGCTGGGGCCCTGTAAATGGGACAAAGGACAAGAGAAAAGCATACAAGTTGGATTAGCATGTGCATTTTGGATACATGTGGGTGAAATTCAGTGAGTAACTTAAAGGGGTAGGTAGAATTTGGGGTTAATATAGCTAATTTAGCAGGAAAAAGGCAGGGGGAGAAAAGGCACTTATGGAAAAACAAATGACTTGTTAGAGAGATAAATGGACCCTAAAGAGAACAGAGGAGACAGGACAGTTTGTGACAGAGTCGGCCTGGGCACAGGGCCAACTTCTGTCTCCAAGAAGAAAGTAGAGAAAATGCTTCCAGGGAGGAGATTTAAGACAGCTGAGTTCTTACTTCTTATGGAAAAGTGGCATATTTTGGGGTGGCATATCCTTATCTCCTTCACTACTCAATAAATATTGATTCCCCCAGACCTTTCTTACCTTGGATTGAATAACATTGCAGAGTGTTGTCTCTACATCACCTGAGGCCTTAAATTTGACAAAACTAGGCAATAAATCAAACATTTAAGTGCTTACTATGTAGAAATGCCACAGGATATAATGGTGGACAGAGATGTTGTTAAATTTACGTTACGTCATAGAAGACACCCACCTATAGTGCGCCTCTTAAAATACTGGGCTCTCAGACTTGCTTCAGCAACAATGCCAACTCTAATATTAGATAACACTAGAACACAGGTGAGGGGAAGGCAGCATGAGGACTAGCAATATAAAGGCCAGAATGCCTTCCTAATATTATCGGACATAAAATACATTCTAATGCCCTGGGTTCAATCAGAGCTCTAAACCGAACTACTAAGTCAGAATGAAGGAAACAGACTAAAGGAGATTATTTACAACACCCCAAGGACAGTAAAGGTCACAGCATCTCAGCCTACAATTCCTATTCCCACAGCAGAAGAGAAATAAAAATGTAGGTCCTTGTAAGAGACATGGTTCTGCAACTGTACCTAATGGCAATGAGGCAGCGTGGGTTGAGCTGGAAAACCAAGGACTTAATCAGATGTGTGACCTCAGTCAAGTTTGTATCTTCTTGGTACCTCAGGGTTTTACTAGTAAAATGAAAATAACAGCATCTTCCTGGGATTGTTGAGAGATGAGGAGAACTGGGACTCAGAAGACTGTCGGCATGCGTCAAGCAGATGCTGGCTATTATCTGATGTGTGCTGGCATCAATGATGGTACACTTACTTTCTAGGTGAACTTCTCTGAATCACAGTTTTCTAATATCAAAAATAGGGATACGCTTTTGACCAACATCAAGTTGGATAACTGGTTAAATATCCCATGTATTATACAACTATAAACCACACAGTAAACCCTCAATTTCAGTTAAATCTAGAGCAAATCCCATAGTTCAATTCTTCCCCTAGACATAGATGGATCGAGTCAGAAAAGGCAACTCACGGAAGAGAGTAAAATAGGCATCAAACACTAAAGATTCATTTATTCTTTCAAAATACTCATTCAGCTCCTACTATTTCTTACCCAAACCAGACACTCCTGTTAGGTGTTAAAGGGCTGAGACCTTTCATGGACTACAAAGCAAAGGCTGACCTGTGTCCAGGCAATGGGGAAGGTAAGCTAGGCCGGTAGCTTACAGAGGAACATGGCCCAGACAGATGCCCTGTGTCAACTAGCTTCAGCAAGAAATTTCCGGTCTCTAGTCCTTCTGGAGTGCATTCTTTTTAAAGTTAAATCTATCTACCATAATGGATCCAACTTTGCACTAGGCCACATCCCTCCCGGAGGACTAGAGATTAGTTCTAGTTGTTGAGTGTTACCAGGTGACTGCTCTCAGCCACGCCCCTTTCTCGATCTTGCCCTCAGGCCAAGACAGGCAAGTTTTTGTCCTTTCCCCACCAGTAGCTATAACTGGTCAGTGCGGGATTTTAGTGTTTGGCCTCCTTGCCTCACGGTGGGACAACTCTGAAGGGTAAACCCGGCTCTGGGACCTCAGCTAAACAATTCCCCTCCCCTCCCTCTGATGAAATTTACTTCCCTCACACCCCGAGGGGGGCACTTCCCCACTTACCAAAGTTCAGATGGGGGGCTTGAGTTTAACATCTTCTCAAATAACACAGTTACAGACAGTTTAATGGTCCATAAACATAGGCAGTGCTTAAGGCAGAATGAAGACACAAGCAAATGGACTTTCCCACAAACATCGATGACGACCTTTTGGAAACATCTCATTGCCTGGCTTATAAATGCTTCATCTTGAGTCTCATACAGCTAGAGAAACAACTCCAGAAATTCTAGCTATGCTGGGAAATGTTCGCTGTTCTCCAGTATCTCCAGCCACCGAAGGATCTTCCCTTTTATGTCCAGTGACATTTTACAGTTCAAAGTGGTCTCCAGTGGTTTTACTAGATCTTCATTCAAAAGACCAAACAAAAAGCATTTCATCTGCATCATATGGGGATCTTTACCACTGCTGCTCTCAAGCAGTAGCTTGAAATCTTCCAAAGACTGAAGGGAACGGTCCCTGGTCCCCCACCTGTCTTTCAACACGTAGAACATAGCTGCAAGAAACTCCTGAACATGCAGGTGGGTGAACACATAGCAATTTTCATACTCCATGTCCTTTTGAAGAAAATTCATGTCCAGGAAAATCGACACATCCGCTTTAGTTAAACCATGCTTCTGAGATCTTCCCTGTAAAACACAGATGTCATAGTCCTCTGGCAGCCAAGTGGCGCAGGCTCCTCAATTGGGTTTGGTTGGGTAGACTGGGATCTACTGGTGGGAGAGGCTAGAGAAAGAGCAGGTGAACACAGCTGTGGCTGTTTTGCAGGTTAATGAGACATCAGCACCCATCTCCATCTGCTGCTCCAGACAGGTGCAGATGGCCCAGGACACCAGGGGGACTTTGCACATGCTGAAAAGCATCTCATTGCTTCTTAGTGAACTGAATACCCGCAAGGCCCTCTTCTTGTCTTCAAAAAACTGGTAAATATACTCCTTTCTTGCACCCTTGGACATACCCAGCAGCTCTACAGAACGCCGGTTCTTCAATAAAGGCTTTAGTTTCTTAAAAGCTGTGAGTCTGGTTGTCACCAATAAAGATGACGCAGGGAGCATCACTATCCTCGGCAGCCTACTCATAAGGAAGGACACTGGGTGTAGTGGGGTCCAGTCGCTGCATAGCACAAACTCAGGTTCCTCAAAGGCAAAGCTCAGTTCATCGAAACTATCAGTAAGAAAAAGGAGACTACTCGGCTGGGACATTATCCTTTCAATAGGGCCTTCCGTGCTGGGCCAGTCCTTTGATATCATTTGAACAAAGATTCCTTCTCTCAACTGGTCGATTTCTCTTGCATTGAAATAAAAAAGCACAGCTAAACCTCTGCTGATAGAGATTGCCCGAGGCCCAACCTACTATTGCTTTTCTCACCAAGGTTGTTTTCCCAACTCCAGCAGCCCCCTGGAGCACGACCGTCTGTGGCTGCTCACCAGTTTTTAACATTCACGTTGAACAGATGCTCCCACAGTTCTCCATCTTCCTAAGCAACTCCAGGATGGAAATCTTCAGGTTCTCCAAACACACACTTCTTATCCCACATGATACAATATTTTTCCTTTATTTGGATTCTGTATTCTGTTCCATCACCTAAGTCAGAATGTAGCAGGATAAAACACAGAGATAAACATATCAAAGCAAATTCTATGAATTGCAGTGTTAAGAACACTGGACTTGGCTCAAATAAAAGCGCAGCTAGTTTAGATAAGAATATAAGTAAAACAAAAAAAGCTTCCTGTAGATTTAAAAGCTGCATAAGAAATTGTGAAAAAACAAAACTGATCATGCAAAAGCATGAATCTGGGGTGGAAAGTAAAAATTAGATTCACTCTAGAAATACGTTCTCTTAAGACAAATACCACATGATTTCACTCATACGTGAAATTTAAAAAACAAAACAGATGAATATAGGGGAAGGGAAGGAAAAATAAAAAGATGAAAATTGAGAGGGATACAAACCGTAAGAGATGCTGGACTCTAGGAAACAAACTGAGCGTTCCTAGAGGGGAGGTGGGTGCGGGCGAAGAGGTGACTGGTGATGGGCATTAAGGAAGGCACCTGATGTAATGAGCACTGGGTGTTCTACGCAACTGATGAATCACTAATTTCTCCTCCCGAAACTAATAATACACTGTATGTTAACTAACTTGAATTTAAATAAAACAAAAAAAAAAGAAGTAGGTTTTCTTTGTACTTTTCCTCTAAAGAGAAAAAAAAGAGGACTATATGGAGATGAGACTGATCAGCCCCACGCGAAAAGAACAGAATTAACGGCGACAGCCAGGGAGGACCTGAAGATATATCTGAATCCACAGATTAAAGTAATCCTGTTTATAGTAAAACATTAATAGAAACGAACATTGAAGCAGAGCCTGAAGAATATTAAAAAAAAAAAAAAAAGCAAAGTATTCCCTTCTCTAGATATGTTTCCTCAGGCAAGGAAAACAAAAGTAAAAATAAACTACTGGGACCGCATGAAAATAAAAATCTTTTGCACAGCAAAGGAAACAAATCGACAAAACTAAAACACAGCCTACTGAATGAGAGAAGATATTTGCAAAGGATATATCTGATAAAGGGTTAGTACCCAAACTATATAAAGAACTTCTACAAGTTGGGGCTCCTGGCTGGCTCAGTCGGCGGAGCATGTGACTGACTCTCGGTTGTAAATTCAAGCCCCATGTTGGGTATAGAGATTACTTAACATTAAAAAAAAGAAGAAGAAAAAAAAGAACTTCTACAACTCAACACCAAAAAACGAATATTTCAGTTAAAAATGGGAAGATATTGGGGGCGCATGGGTGGCACAGTGGTTAAGCGTCTGCCTTTAGCTCAGGGCGTGATCCCAGCGTTCTGGGATCGAGCCCCACATCAGGCTCCTCCACTATGAGCCTGCTTCTTCCTCTCCCACTCCCCCTGCTTGTGTTCCCTCTCTTGCTGGCTGTCTCTATCTCTGTCGAATAAATAAAATCTTTAAAAAAAAAAATGGGAAGATATGAACAGGCATTTCTCCAAAGAAGACATACAGATGCCAACAAACACAAGATGCTCAACATCACTCATCATCAGGGAAATGCGAATCAAAACTATACTGAGTTATCACCTCACACCTGTCAGAATGGCTAAAATTAACACCACAAGAAACAACAAGTGCTGGTGAGGATGTGGAGAAAAAGAAACCCTCGTGCACTGTTGGTGGTGCAGCCACTGTGGAGAACAGTAGAGGTTCCTCGTATGCAGGTTCCTCCAAAAATTAAAAACAGAATTACCATGTGATCCAGTAATTCCACTACTGGGTATTTACCCAAAGAATATGAAAACACTAATTCAAAAAGATATAAGCACCCTTATTTTATTGCAGCATTACTTACAATTGTCAGACATGGAAGCAACTCAAATGTTTATTAATAGATGAATGGATAAATAAGTGGTGTATCTCTACAATGGAATATTACTCAGCCATAAAAAATGACATCTTGCCATCTGCAACAACATGGATGGATCTAGAGAATATAATGCTAAGTGAAATAAGTCAGAGAAAGACAAATACCACATGATTTCACTCATATGTAGAATTTAAGAAACAAAATAAATGGACAAAGGAAAAAAAAGAGAAAACCAAGAAACAGATTCTTTTTTTTTTTTTTAAGATTTTATTTATTTATTTAACAGAGATAGAGACAGCCAGAGAGAGAGGGAACACAAGCAGGGGGAGTGGGAGAGGAAGAAGCAGGCTCCCAGCGGAGGAGCCTGACGTGGGACTCGATCCCAGAACGCCTGGATCACGCCCTGAGCCGAAGGCAGACGCTTAATGACTGAGCCACCCAGGCGCCCCAAGAAACAGATTCTTAACTATAGAGAACTGATGGTCACCAGAGGGGAGGTGGGTGGGGGGACGGGGGAAAGAGGTGAAGGGGATTAAGAGGACACTTATCATGGTGAGCACTGAGTAATGTACAGAATTGTGGAATCACTATATTGTACATCTGAAACTAATGCAATACTGTGTGTTAACTGTACTGGAATTAAAATTTTAAAAATATTCCCAAGTGTCCAAGCAGAATGAAAACAGTTTCACCCTATAAAGTCCAATTCCTTTTTTAGATCTTAAATGTCACTATTTCAGAGAAATCTTCTGTGAACCCCAACGCTAGAATAGTTCCTTTCATATTTCTCAAAACATGGTATATTTTTCACAGCATATCTCACAAGCTATATTTTTTTAAAGTAAATAATTCTTTTCTTTGTTCTACCAGGGTACTCAGTACGAACATCTAACATAATTCCTATCCCACTAGTTCAAGCTTAGATTGCCTCCAGAAGGTACATGTTACAAGGCAGACACTCTTTATGGTATAATATCTTGTACAATGCAGTACTTAAAAGAAAATTCGGATTATGAGGATGATTTTTACTTCCTTCATTATACTTTTATCTATCTTCCAAATTTTCTAACAATTAACTTCTATGAGGTGGAATCCTGATTTCCTAAATTTATGGCCAGTAATACCACAAGAACAAACTTCCTTATACTGAATCAGAAATTAAGGTCAAAGCAGAAAGTTATCTTCAAGATCATTTAACACAATAAGCAATTCTTACTTATTAGTGCTTGGAATAAAGTAGGTCTCAATTACTTCTTGAATGAAATAATGTGGCCCATCAGAAAGCAGCATAGCTAGGTTAAGAATAATTGCTCACCTGTTCCAGTTTTCTTTCTACTGTAATTCCATTTATACAAACTAGAATTCAACTACATGGAATTGAAAACAACGTAGGGGGAATGGAAATGGTATTGAACTAAGACTAAGAAGACCTGGTTCTAGAAATTACATTCTATATGGACTAGTTGGTCACCACTCCTGGAACTCAATTACAGGATAATTTCTAAAGGAAGAGAGTGGATGTCATAAACCCAACAGCCCCTGCCAAACTCAGGGACTCTTTAATCTGTAAAGTAAGACAAGAATATACCCTTCTGCATGAGACTGTGAACTCCCGACTGGGCATTTGCATACACTCCTCTCACTGAGGCACCGAAATTAACATGGCCCTGATTCTGACCTTGGCCAGAGAGCCAGTTTGGTTGACTCTTTTTGAATAATCATCAACAACTGTCCCCTGGGGCATAAACCCCCATCACACTTCAAACCCTCAGGCTCCTCCCAAGTCTAAAAACAAAACAAAACACATCTACTCTCCCTGCATTGCCTCCTGATTATCTCGTTCGTCTTGTGTCCTGGCGTCCTCTGGTCCTACCATCTGGGCTGTCCCTGCACAAATTCCAGCAGGATCGTGAGATTACCAAAGACAAGGGGAACTCTAGTGATAGCTAGAACAGGGGCTAGAATTGTCCCCAGCGGCCCAATTCTAGGACATCTGGGCTTAACAAAACTGGCGCCAACAGAGCCTCAGACTGCACCAGCTTAGCTAAGGGAGAAGTGACGTGTTGTCCAACCGCACTGAAGCAGGGACTCTTGCCAGGCCCTCCGTTCTGTAATCCTAAGGCAGGTGCCGTAGTCTAAGTCTGCTTCCTGTCTACGCTGACCTCCCAGGAATATGGTGAGGCTCGTAGGAAATAATGGATACAACTTTGTAGCTGTAAAGCCTTGTCAAGTACACAAGAAGTTTTTGATGTCTATAGTATTTCATACTGAGGAATGACGAGAAATATCAGCTTGGCTTACGCCCCTTAATATTTTTCTCATTCCTCATATTTTAGCAAAGATTTTAAATCCGATTTTAAGGTATTTAAAATTTAATGTAACCTCTGGCCATTTGCAGTTCAGGCAAAGGAACACTAGATGGGACAATTCTTACCACTCAATTCCTTTAATCACCCGAATTGGTACAAGATGGTTGAATCATCCCCAATTAAGGAGCCAGGCTGAGTAATAGTACTCAAAACCCTCCTGCCTCTTCAGGGTTTCTCAAATGATCCAACGGTTTAACCCCCAAGTCCCTCTCATGGAATCATGGCGACGGGCCTCAGAAGCACATCCTGCCCCCAGCCCCAGACCCGTCGGATCATCACTCACAGCTGATCTCTGCTGTTGCTCTCTCACACAGATCCTTCAGGTTCATCTTGCCACAGACTTTGAGAGCCACATCCCAGGCTTGGTCCCCTGGAAAATATTTTTTCATCAAATAAGCCAGGTCCTCTCGACTGGCCTTCTTCACCTCAGCCCAGGGTATCTGGCAGTCCCTGGGCTCCACGGTCTCATTCTTTAAAAGTAATTTGAACTTATTCAATTCCTCTTTGTTTAGCTCTTCCAGATGCGACAGCAGCCCAAAATCAGGAAAGAGGGAAGGTGACGACCCATCTGTCAGTTTGCTCACGGATCAAAATTCAGGCTTCAGTGGGAAACATCAGAGAAATATGAACAGGGGCACCTGGGTGGTGCAGTTGGCTGAGCATCAGACTCTTGGTTTCTGCTCAGGTGGGGATCTCAGGGTCGTGAAATCGAGCCCGGTGCACGGCTCCGTGCTCAGCGCGCAGAGTCGGCTTAAGACTCTTTACTCCTTTCCCTCTGCCCCTCCTCCTGCACACACTCTCTCTAAAATAAAAATAAATCCTTAAAGAAAAACCGTAAGAGACTCATAATCTCAGGAAACAAACTGAGGGTTGCTGGAGGGGGATGGGGTGCGGAGTGGGGTGGCTGGGTGATGGACACCGGAGGGTATGTGTTGTGGTGAGCGCTGGGTGTTGTGTAAGACTGATGAATCACAGACCTGTACCCTCGAATCAAATAATACATATATGTTAAGAAAGGAAAGGGGGAGGGAAGGGCCGGACAGGGAAGGGCGAGGCAAGGAAATAAAAGTAAAGGAAAGAAAACAAAAGAAAGGAAAAAAAGAAAAGAAGGAAAAGAGCTAAAGTTAAACTAACAAAAAAAAAATAATAAAGAACAGGTTCATTAAAAAAATAATGAAATGCTTATAAAAATATAAATTCCACAAACACGTACTGAAGCCCCAGTGTTAGGCTCAGGACTCAGTGCCCCCTTACTACATTTGCTATCATAAAAACATTCCTCTAATACAGACCACTCTAGGTTTCTTTCACCTTCCCAAAGTCACTCCCAGTCCCACCACTTATGAGCTGTAAGACATAAACGCAATTCTACCCTCTGAGCCTCAGTTTACTCTCCTGCAGCGAGCAGATCAGAATCACCCTTCGAGAACCGCAGTTCGGATTAAAGGAGGTCGAGTTCACCGATCACCTGGCACAGACCAGGCTCCTAAGTACTGGCCACTCTCCTCACGCCTTCTCTCCCCGACCAACACCCAACATAAACCTCCCCCCATAAAGCATCGTTATTGCAGCCCCACCAACACAGCATTACTCTTGAAGCACAAACAACTGGAATATGCCACCACCTACCGCTTTTTGTCCTGTGCTCTCTGGTCACAAATCCATACACAGCCAGTGAGGGTCTGCGCTCCCAGCTCCCGAGCTCCTTTCGCGCCCGCTCCCCAACACCGCACATATTCTGGGTGTGTTCCAAGCTAAAGCTCCCAAAACAGCTCTCTCTCACAGCACTGACCTTGGTCCCCTGACCATGTTCCACTCCAGCAGGGTGTTCTGACGCTCTCACCCCAGACTATCAGCAAGCACTACCCACACTTCACCGCAGGCTCCTATCACGCATTCTCTCCTAACACCCTCCAGGCAACGGAGCGCTTCCGTGCCCTCCCTCCCACTGCGACAGTTCTTCAAATACAATCAAATCCTCTTCTTCTGAGGCCTGTTTTTCTCTTATTTATCAGCCACTTAAGTGCCGTATTCAGTTTCTTATTCAGCACAGGCTCCTCCAGTTCATCCCTTAAACTGTGTCCTCAATGCCTCAACTCCTCTTGAGCAACTAGAGAGACAGAGCTAGCAAGTGGCACAGACAGAACTCTGAGATCCTTCCGTCCTCCAAAACACTTACCCCTATCTTGCTAATGGGCCTGGAAAAGGATGAGGGAAACAAAAATGTACAGAAGGGGGATTTTACTTCTTAAGCAGAAACTGAATTATCCAAAATTACAGAGTAAATCGGGACTTCATCCCACAGTAATTAGGGAGCTATCCGCTATTTTAGGACCTTGTCTTTTTTTTTTTTTTTTTTAACTGCACTGCAGAAATATTCTAGATTCCAGATTAGGATGTGACCAAACAGGTTCCATAGTAATTTTTTAAAAAGAAGCAAAAAGGAATAAATTTGAGGAAACTTCAAAGGAACACCGAAATTTCTCAGGACCGAAAGGCTTCTCCCTGACCTCTCAGTCTTTTTCATTGATCTATAAACATGCCCAAATCTAGTCTTACATAAGTGTTCCCTTTACTCCTCATCCACTTCATCTTCATGCTCAAACTTCTTCAGAGTCTTCTATACGTAACCTGTTATTCTTCCACAATCCACTGCAATCTCACTTTTGCAACCAGAATTCCACTGATGTAACTTACACCAATTACCACCCTGTTGCAAAACCCAATAGGTATTTATTTTTGGATTCAACTTTCGTATCTATAACCAGGAAAAGAACAGTCCCTACCTCTGCAAAGATTGAAGTTACTGCACACAGCTAACTTATAGTGATGAGGGAACAGAAGGCAAGCTGGGGACAAAGCAGAAACTGACACCCTGCAACCCCCCTCCCCCATGGGATGTATGTGACATTCCTCAGGCACTCCTGGCTGCCCTAAAGGACAAAGAAATAGTTAACCTAGGGATACCACAATCCTGCAAGACTTAAGTCTCCCTCAGTTTACAAATGTCTTTAGCAGTTTACAAGATCGAAGCATTTCTATCAATAACCTAGCTTCCGGAAGGGAATGTAGATACAATTAAATGTCCTTATAATCTGCAGCCTCCAGAAGTTCCCAACCACCTTAATGTTAATGCCTTGCTGGAGGGCAAAACCACCTTAACTTGACAATGGCAAGGCTTCCGGTATCCTGTGAATCTTCTTTAACATATGAAAGTATTTTCTCAGCCTCCCTTTTTCCTCACCTCCCCCAACCCCGTGGTATATAATGAGCCACCCCTCACAACCCGGGGCTGCAGCTCTTTCTGCCCACGGGTCCTGTCCCTGTGCTTTAATAAACCACCAATTTTGCACCAAAGACCCCTCAAGAATTCTTTCTTGGTCATCGGCCCCGGACTCCACCCCACTGAACGTCACGTATATTCTACAACCTCATCAATAGGGTGCTATCCACATTAATAATTGCTGTTTTAACAATGCCTTCTTGAGCTACAGAGGGGAGGGGGGTGGGGGAATGGGATAGACCGGTGATGGGTAGTAAGGAGGGCACATATTGCATGGTGCACTGGGTGTTATACACAACTAATGAGTCATCGAGCCTTACATCGAAAACCGGGGATGTACTGTATGGTGACTAACATAATATAATAAAAAATTATAAAAAAAAAAAAAACAATGCCTTCTTGATGTTCTCTTTCCCCTTTGCTTTCATAATCCCACACTTTCTTCATTTTCCTCTTGCCTTCCCGGGTGTCTCTGAGCCAAAATCTGTATGGTTCTGAATCCTACTGGGTTTCTACTGCTACATGACGTCTACAATTCTGACAGAAAGCACCACGTACTCTGGCCTCCTTCCCGAAGATTTCATGCTCTTCTTGAAGGAACTGTTTTTTTGTTCTGTCTTCCTTTGTTTATATTTTTGGGAAGAGGAAAACAGATGCTGTCTGCCTGGTGTTGCTCTTATGTGAAGGCATTCCTAAGTCCCAACATGTTCTGAACTAAAATGGGAATCCATGGCCAAGGGGTTTTATTTCAATCTGCCAATCTATTGATGTAAATGTTTGCCCCTTATAATTAAAGCCCATTTGTTCAAAATATCCATTCAGCCCACGTTAATAATGACCACATTTGTTGAGGGTCTACCGTGTATAGATTCTTCGTGAAAATTTTCTTTAGTCTTAAAAATAGTCCTGAAACTTGCCCAGGTCAGATCTGACAAGTAGCCGATCAAACTACAAAGCTTACTCTCTTTCTAGTAGGTACCACTGCTTCTTAATTTCACTTTGCTTTTCTAGGCACAGGGAACTCAGGGTTAAATGCAATCTGTGTGACCTGTTCTGTGATACTGGACCCTGAGCAGAACACTGGGCTTTGGGAAGATGAGGACTTCTAAATATGTAATGGCAACCTTCTGAGCTCTAGTAGGACTCTAGAGCACAAAGGAAGGAGGGATTCTTTTTCTAGAAAGCGCAGAGATGAGAAGGCCTGGGGGAAGTGACATTTTATCTAGAAAGCAGGATATTCCCACCCTTTTAATACACCCTGGCCTGATTTTCTTTCTTCGTTTCTTTAATGGAATCTCCTATAGCAGTTTTCAACCTCACGACTACTAACATTGTTAGCCACATAATTCTTTATTTGAGGGACACTTAGGTGCACTAAATGGTGTTTAGCAGTATTGCTGGCCTCTACCCACTAGATACTATGAGAACTTTCAGTCTCCCTAAGTTGTGACAAAGTGTCTTCAGACATTGCCAGATGTCCCCAGGGCAGCCAACTGCCCCAGGTCGAAACCACTTCCAAAGCCTTACACTCTATTGCTGAATATGTAACTCCATCGATCCTTCTCTATGATGCAACCATAACAAACAAAGCAACAGAGTAGGTAACTCAGGAAAAGACAATCTGATAAGATTTTAGGTGTAACAGAAATACTGTAACTGAAAAGGGAAGCATTTCAGTGCAAATTATTAGGACAACCGGTAAACCATTCAGAAAAAATTAATTAGGACCCTCAGAGAACAAATCTCAGAGTTAATCCGCAAGGCATTAATACTTCAAACCAGAGGGGGGAAAACAGAGAATATTCATTACACCTTAGGAGAGGAGGGACTCACCAGCTTGGGCACCATAAGGGAAATGATCGAGAATCTGAATGGATATTAGAAGATATAGTTAACTATGTTGAAATTAAAACCTCTTGCTGTTTTCAAAGAATTCAAACACAAATGACAAATCAAAGAAAACAGCAAAAATTTTTATAGGATTGGGGCGCCTGGGTGGCTCAGTCATTAAGTGTCTGCCTTCGGCTCAGGGCGTGATCCCAGGGTCCTGGGATCGAGCCCCACATCGGGCTCCCTGCTCCACTGGGAGCCTGCTTCTCCCTCTCCCACTCCCCCTGCTTGTGTTCCCTCACTCGCTGGCTGTCTCTATCTCTGTCAAATAAATAAATAAAATCTTTTAAAAAAATTTATAGGAAATTTGGCAAAAATAGTTGGAGTATAAATCAGGAAAAACCACTTCAGCACTGTTGACATTAACTACTAAAATTGTAGATACTTACCCAGACTCAGATCTTGGTTCTAATACTGTTCTCCAGTAAGAGGAATCAGGGCTTCTTGGAGAAATTGCAGATTCTCGGGCTGGGGTTGGGAATATACAAGATGAGCCTAAAGCTCATAGTGCCAGAAAGGTACACATCCCCTACCGACTAATGATTATAGTCCTCAGAATGCACCCAACAGAAATGTGTGTGCACGAATACTAAGAGACATATAAGAACAGCCACGGCAGCATTGTTTGTAATTCACAAGTCCTGGAAAAAACCCGAGCCCACCGCAAGTAGAACCAGTAAGTCCACTGTGGTACATTCACACAATGGAATCCTGCACAGCAATGAACATATAGGATATGCACCTACCCGCTACGACGAATCTCACAAGCATAATCAGTGAAAGAAGCCAAACCCAAAAAGATTATGTAGCCTATAATTCCATTTGTAAAAAGATCAGAATTAGGGGCACCTGGCTGGCTCAGCGGGAAGGGCATGCAGCTTGACCTCATGAATTTGAGCCCCACGTTGGGTGTAGAGATTACTTAATAAACTTTATAAGGAGATCAAAACTGGAAAAAAGAAAGCTAAACTATACTGTTTATGGATGCATGTACAGATGATAACGCAATACTTTTTAAATGGGCCGGGGGTAAGGAGGTAACCACCTATAAAAGTTGATTAAACACCACCTCTGCAGGGAGGGAGGGGTTCACGATCAGGGAGATGCCCTGGGGTGCGTGGGCACTGGCACCGTTCTTTTCCTTGACTCTGTATTGGCTTATGTGGATGATCGGGTGGCAATCACTAAGCTGCACATTTAATGCTGTCTTCTATATGCATTATAGTTCACACTAAAATATGGCTTTAAAAACGTTCATATTACCAGAAAGACCTAATACAAATAGATTAGAAAAGCACTAATAGCAAATTATTGCTAATAGCCTATTCATAAAGGGGGGAAAGAGGTAAATGGCTAACAAGTATTTCAGAAAATGTTCAAACCAAAGGAGAGATCGAAACTAATACAAACCAGAGGATATCACTTCACAATTATCAAAATGGCAAAAATATTTAGCTGTAAAAAAAAACACAATACAATATGACGAGGAGAATGGAATGGAGCAGATGTTGTTAGCATAAATGTTAATAGCTACACTCTTGGAAAGCTGAGTGTCCACCTATGAAGAACTTTAAAAACATGCTGACTTTTCAATCAGTAACCCCCTCTGGGAAATTATCTAATGGCAAGAATCCCAAATATAGAAATAAAGTTTTCTGCATAAAGGTATTTTTTAAAATAGCAAATAATTGTCGTTAAAATTCAACGTTGATTAATGAAACAGATGCATTAAAAATATAGCACATATTTAGGGCATCTGGGTGGCTCAGGCAGTTAAGCGATCATCTCTAGATCTCAGCTCAGGTCTCAACCTCAGGGTCGAGAGTTCAAGCCTTGGGTTTGGCTCCAGACTGGGTGGCGAGCCTACATAAAAGAATTTTTTAAAAAATATGGCACGCGTTTTTTTTTTTTTTAGTCATTAAAATGACCTCTTCATGCAGCAACAAGCAACACATGGAGGATTAAAAGCGTATGGTAAGAATATGAGAATTAAAACTAAGTAATTAAAACAAAACCTCTGTGTAAAAGCAGACAAAATATACCAAAATACTAACCTTGGTGGGGTTTAAGTCAATTTGTGACGATCTTAATCAGAATACATTCCTTAAATAAGTGGACAATTAAGATAAAATGGAAGGCAATATCAATTTGTCAAATCCCAAAAAGGTGAAGAAATGAATGCCTGTTGATGGTACTTAAATCTGGCGGGTGGGAGCTCACGGGCAACCACTGTAAACGGGGCATTTTTAGGTCACTGCTGAGGGACACTGGGGGCAGTTATTTAAAGCCTCACTCCTGTGGGTAGAAGTGACCAGTCTAGGGAGCAAGCATGCGCAATTCTTTCTCGAACTTTGCTCATTAGGAGAGAGAAACTGGTAGCGTGGAACACAGGGTCTATAAAGTTTTTGGCTGTTTGCTTCGTCTGCAGTAGGAGGAGGGGCTGAGAGAGGGCTCAGCGTGGAGAAACCACTGAGCCCAGCTGGAGAGAGTATTCTCACATTGAAGGCTAAACGCCTGGTCCCGCGCAGGGAGGTGAGAGGCGTGCCTGAATTTACAAAGTTTGGCGAAAGTGAGGATAATCATCCCACCTGCCCTCAGGAGAGTTAAGAAGCAGATACTGCACGCAATTTAAAGGCCACACTGGGTCCCCACCCGAAGTGGCCTCTTTACCCACGTGCGCACGTGGCCGCGGCCTCGCGCTGGGAAAGCTGCCTCTCCTGCAGGGTCAAGGCGGCCCCCGCACGTCCGCCGCGTTCTCCACCCAGAGGCCTGACAGCTCCTCCTCCTGGATCTCCGGTCAGGGTCTCCATTCCCTTCCTTGCCTTCCATAAGAATGTGGGCGCTCGGAAGACCTTCACGAGACCTAAGCTCCTATTTTAGAGCAAGCAAAACACCCCCAGAGAAGAGGAGGGCCATCCCATACCGTGGGTCGCAGAGGGCGTCGGGGGCGAAAGTTAAATCCCAGCGCTGAAAGCCAAGAGCCAAAGAAGGAAAGGAAAAAGTGAAAGAAACGCCTCAACAAGTACCTGTTGCTTGAGGCGAAATGGGGGACTCACTCTCTGGCCTTTCATGCCCAAGCTCCCTCGTCGGCTGCGCGCCCAGCAAATGCGCAGAGACAAGCGCCAAGGGCGCGCGCCAAGAGACCCTCCCGGCCGGCGCGGCAGCCGCTCTTCCTATTGGTTGGGGGGGGGGGGGCGGGGGCGTCAGGTTCTCAGCTCGCCCTGCACTCAGCGCTCTGCGCTCGGCACACCTGTGGCCGCTCAGGACACCTGTGGGCGCACAGCCTTCTTGCTTTCCCCATAAACGAGAACACGTGTGAAAGTGAGGGTCTGGGAGCTGGACCCTGGCTGCGGATGGACCTTTCCCAGACAGGCTGACTCCCAATAAACTGCATCCCTTTACTAATCCATCCAGTAAACCATATAATTACTGAGCACCTGCTTCAGGCCTGGCAGGCTTCTAGGCCCTTTCTAGCGGGGAATAAAACATCCGAGGTTCACACGTACATACATCTTAAGAGAAACTATGAGTGTTAAAAGTTTGGGTTCCCAAACCATTTCTAACATGCTTATAAAATCATGAAATAGAACATATTTATTCCATGAAAAACAGAGGAGACTGTTAGAGTAACAGTTTTAGAAGCTGAGGGTCCCAAACTGTGCTTAATAAAGTGAATTAGACTTTTACCCCCTTTTCATTTAATTGATGTATACCTGGCATATTTAATTTTACATAAACACTTAATGATTCTACATCTTAGTGCCATCTTTTTTGTTTCTTTTCCCCTTTGGTTTAGCCCTACCATACAAAGCAACTTCCGTAAGGAAGAGGATCGCTTGCCCTTTATTGCATTATTAAAGAAAATTCAGTTTTGTTGTTTCCCTGTTTTGCTAAAATTTAATTTTTCAGGCCTTCTTTGTCTTAAAATCCTCCATAATATAGTGGAAAATGCAGGCCTACTTATTTAACAAGTACTAGCAAGAAGGCATCTTAGAAAAAAAATTTTAAGATGTCTCTTCATGCCCTTGCAGCTGGAAGAAGAGACACTATTCTTAATGAAACTAAACTAAGAGGGTGGGAACATAATAAAGGCAATTAAGAGCACATTCGTCTATGTGGATGAGGACGGCAAAACTCACAATTCATCTGTGTTCATTTCCTATGGACACAAAAACATGTTCTCTGTTCCAGGGATATAAGTTTCTATACAACTCTTAAACCAACATTTTTATACTATGCAATTTCTGTAGGACCTCATCTTTTGTCTCCTAGATGTAACTCTGACACAAATGTACTGAATTTTCCCACAGAACTGTATTTAATAAGTTCTCAGATTGATAATTTTTTGCCCTATGTATTTAGCAGGTTTGATACTATTCTTCCTCATAAATTGTGCCTTTTTTCAGTGTATAAAATCCATCCCTGATTCTGAACTTTCAATTAGTTTTCCGCAATTTCTGCTTTTTGTTTGCTCGGCAGCTTATTGACCAACCTCACGGGTTTTTCTTGTAAACAGCATATGTCTGGATTTTGTTAGCTTGACCCAGTCTGTCTCTGCCTTTACATAAGAAAATTCAGTCCATTCACCTTCAGCACACGGACTGAAAATCTATTACATTCGTTATGTTACTTTGGGTTCACTATTTATTTTACATCATGGATTTCTCTGTTCCCTTTCCCATAATTGCTCTGATTTACCTTTGTCTTTAGTTTGTTATTTGCTTAGAGTCCTTTCTTGAGCTCTTTCTTCAGATGGAAGAGGCCTGGATGATACAGACTCTGAATTCTTGCAAATCCTGAAATATTCATTTCATGAGGACAGATGAGTATATTTTGGCTGATGGGTTGCAGCCCCTTTATTTTAGCAGAGTCAATAGCTGCTGTTTTCTAGCTTCCAACATTACAAATGAGAAGTCTAACGTTATTTTTCTTTTTAGATCACTTGCCCTTTCTGCCTGAAAGCTTATGAGCTTTCTTTTTTTTTTCTTAGCATGTAGGAATGACGTCTGTATATGCCTAGTGTCTTTACTCATTAATCCAGACTGAAACACAGTGAGTTCTTTAGATCTACAGACTCAAGCCTTTAAAATTTTTTTCAGCCCAGAAAATTTTTCTATTATTTTGTTATTCATTTATTTTTTTACTTCTATGCACTTTTTTTTTTTCTCTCCTTCTGGAACTTCTGTGTCTGCATATTAGATCTCATAGATCTACCCTTTAAGCCTATCAGCTTTTTTTCTTATGATTTCTATCTCTTTCTTTTCCTCTATGGTTTGGGGTATTTCTTTAAGTTATCTAGGCTACTTCTTGGGTCTCAAAAATGACCATTTCAATTCACTTGCTAAATTGATGAATTAGGAAGATATAGGTAGATAGATACAAATTCACACATTTTTAAATTTAAATTTCTACTTTTGAAAGTATACACACATATATGTATGTATGTATGTTTTGTTTTGTCATTTCACTGAGTCTCACGTCTAGTTAATGACTATTTTAAGTGGTAGCAGTCCCATAGATAGGAGAAGACAAAGAGGCAAGCTTCCTTGCCTTCTTCTTTACTGCAGTTGGCTGTTGAGTAAGAAGTATGACTCCTGCCATTTTCCTACTGAGGCACCTGGATAAAACCCTCTTGCTTCCTAGTCTACTTATAATCTCTCAGACTCAGTACAGCAGTCAGCTTTAGCTTCTTCTTGGCCTCCTGGGAGTCAAAGAACTCCAGTAAATTTATACAGCTCTCCTAAGGGATCCACAGACCTAAGGTCTAAGTTCTCTAGTTTTGGAGAAGCAGACATCAGAATAGGGAATAGAAGAGCTCATTACAAATCTCCCCCATGACGCACATCTAACTTTAGTAGAGAGCTACTGCTCTTTCTGTGAATGACCTTATGAAACGGGAGACCCATTCACTTTCTTATATATGAAAAAGCCCTGATCCCTCCCCCCCCCCCCAGTATTTGCCAACCTTAACATGGAGAAGACACATGTCTGCGATGAAAGGTCTTAAGGATTCCAGTTGTTTGAAACAAAACTCTGGTTCCACTTCCCTCTCAAAATAAGTTCAAAAAAGCTCAAAATCCAGGAGACCCAGTCACACCTCTGAGACCCTTGGATACACAATAGTTTAGTCTCAAAACACATCTTAAAAATGAGACTATAGGGACATCTGGGTGGTACAGTGGGTTAAGCGTCTGACTCTTGGTTTGGCTCAGGTCATGATCTCAGGGTTGTGAGATCGAGCCTTACCGAGAGTCCCACCTCAAGCCCCACATCAGGCTCTGCGCTCAGGGCAGAGTCTGCTTGAGATTCTCCCTCCCTCTCCCTCTGCCCCTCCTGCTTGTGCTCTCTGTAACATGTGTGCATTCAGGATCTTAACTAGAACTGTTTAACCACATTAAAATCTTCATCTTACAGATGAGAAAACTGGGGGTGAAAGATTAAATAACTTGCCCAAAATCACCTGATGGGTAACACGACAGGTTTTAAAGTCAGTTCTGTTAGACAGCAAAACCCAAGCCTTTAAACACTGTGCCATATAGACTCTGAATATGTAAGCCAGGGAGGGGCCCACACAATGATTTTCAAAATGTGATCTTGGGAGTCATAGAAATTCAGGTGTTCATTTCCTGGTAGAGGCCAGAGGGGTAGGCCCTGGACCACCTACTTCTGCTAAATGTTGAACTGCAGACATGGTTAACATATATCACTTTCTATGTGCCTGGAACCAGTTTAAGCATTTTGAGGACATTGGGGCGCCTGGGTGGTGCAGTCGTTAAGCGTCTGCCTTCGGCTCAGGGCGTGATCCCGTTGTTCTGGGATCGAGCCCCACATCAGGCTTCATCAGTAGGAGTCTGCTTCTTCCTCTCCCACTCCCCCTGCTTGTGTTCCCTCTCTCACTGGTTGTCTCTGTCAAATAAATAAATAAAATCTTAAAAAAAAAAAGTATTTTGAGGATATTAACTCAGTTAATTCTAACAACAAACCTGTAAAATAGTTACTATTATTGTGCCTATTTTAAAGGTGACACAAAAAGGTTGTTATTCAGCCAAGATCACATCATGAGTGGGTAGTATTGTCAGAATAGAATCCAAGGAATCCCTTGCTTTTGAAGACTACTCTAAAAAGCGTTCCTTACCTAATAGTTGAATACTACTGATTCAGTCTAAGTTTGAGGAAAAGTGCTTTAAGGAAACGAAAACATTTCCTAACAGAACACTGACCAAGATAATAGAAGAGCAAGGGGCTGGATCTTTTTCTGGGGCTCTTTCCCAGAGCTCCGCCTCGGTCCCACCTTGCCTTTCTTCTCTCTGCGTGGAGTCTCCAGAGAAGTCCAGGACTTGGCAAGAAAAGAGGCAGGAGGAAAGCGCGACCCCACCAAGCACGTCAGCAGGAGCCAAGCGGGTCCCGGGCAACGGCAACCTGGAATTTGAAAGGTCCTCTTCGCGGCTGCGCGACTCCAACCTCGAGTTTAGGGACAGTGCTAGGGCCAGAGCTAGTGGGGTGCCTATTCCGCCGAGGGCTCGGGATAGCGGGCGCAACCATCCCTCGCCCCCAAAGGCAAAGTGACAGCAAGGGTTTCCCCAGATTCCTATTGGGGGGTTCCCTACTCGCGGGTTCTGAGGGTCCCAGAATTCTCCGAGGCCAGCCGCTCATTGCCCAGAATCCCCAGCCCCGCCCTTCCCAGGGGCCCTAAAAGCTCCTAGAACAGTCCTATTTCTTTAGCATTGGGGGTGACTAGACCCCGACCTGCGTTCAGAGCGCAGACAGCACAGGTCTGCCCCCGAACGCCGGTGGCTGAGAGCTGGACTGCGCCCCGAACCTTCTGGCCAATCAGGAGCCACGTTCTCCTGCGCTCTCCTTTCGAGCCCCGCCCCTCCCGTCTCCATGGAAACGCTCCGAGTGTCTACTCCGAGGCCCGGGGCTTCCATTTCGATCTAGCCGGGCTGCGGCCATTGTTTGTGTAGACGGACTATTTTGGCCGGTGGCGTCCCCCTCAGAGACTCCATAAGTGACGCGGACTCTCGGGAGCACCGAGCCAGAAGCGGACAAGGGCGGGGAGAGCTGTGGCTGAAGAAAGAGTGGCAGAAAAGGGAGGGCGAGGGGCCGAGAAGCGGCTCCGGCTTAGAAATACCGAAGACACCCGTGTAGGTGGGTCCTTCACAGCCGCCCTCCTCAAGTTAAAACCGAGTATGGGGAGTGGGAGAGGAGGACAGAGGCAGCTTGGACCCTGGAGCCGGGGTGCTCGGGGTTGGAAAAGTGTTGGGGCGGGGCTCGGGTTGGGGTCTGGACGTGGAACGGAGGCCGCGCGCGTCTTCGCTGCGGGAGCAGAGGCCGCGCAGATCCGTGGCCCCGACGCGGGCAAATCCCAGTCCTTGAGAACCTGAATCCAAAAACACTCGGGCAGCCCGTGGCAAGTTGGGGGAGCCCAAACCTGTGCTGCTCTTGAAACGTCCATGAATCGTGTTGTTGTTGTTGTTGTTGTTTCTCTCTCTCTAGAGAAAGAGGGCTCTTAACTGTTTATCATTTTCCTCAGGGACCTGTGATCACCAAGGCAGGACCGCGGTAGCAAAGGCTCATGCCCCCATTTTACAGGTGAGGAAAGTGAGGCCCTAGAAGGTCTAGAAGTTTGGTCATTTTCAAAGTTCTACAAGTGGTTAGTAATAGACTTGAGACTGATCAGTTCCTGGGAACGTTAGATCTGGGATCCTTCTTTAAGATTCTAGGTACTCTTGATAGTAAATCAGTATTTGTTGTAGTAAAGTACAAGAGAACAATGGAATTATTTTTCTACTTTACTGATTAAACAAGAAAAATATTTTTAGAAAGAAACTAAGGGTCGCATTTCTATTGTTTTTTTTAAGCTTGTTAATAATTAACTAAGAAAGCCTTGAGACTCAGAGGTTAAATTACAAAGAGAGCATCTGCATCCCTGGAAGGACTGTGAGATCAAATTCTGTTTTCCTGCCCAAACTAGAATCGTACCTTTTAAGTTTTTAAAGGTTCAGAAATAAAATGCTGGGTGCAAATTCTCACAACTCTCCTATCTGGCCCTTGAAACGGAACAGAAATATTCTTGGGTTTTTTCTGGCCTCTTTGTAAGAGGTTTGGGGGTCACACCCAGTTAGTATATGGGGAATGTAGTGAGTTTGGGAATTGCAAGGCATGCCCAATCTTTCATTCCTTTCTTCTCCCTCAGCTCAGACTCCTCAAAACTCCACCCTTCCCCAAAAGAGGAGCATAAACGAGGAAGGAATGTTCACTATTTTCCTCATAGTCTGATCCCAGGTGAGTAGGGTGGTCTTTTCTCATTTATAAGATGCCCCTGAATTCTCCACGGGTGGTGGGAGTAAGAGGAAGCTGCAGTGGGGATGGATGGGCCAGATAGAAAAGAAAATGTTCCTCCCTTGCCTGAGAAGCTTCCAAACCCCGATGTAGCATTTCCCTGCCTCCCATCCCGTGTCTTTTTCCAACATTTACTCATTTATTCAGCCAGTCATCCAGGTCTGTTGTATAATTTGTACTGTTCTTGATGCTCTGAGATAAGGAAATATATAAGAATGTCTTTTTCTAACATTGGGGAGATAAGCCACATGGGGTTAATAATAATTTCTCAAGTTATCACACATTAAACAGTGTCAGAATGAGTGGCACTTAAAAGAAACAGAAGCTCAGGTTTCAAAAATCATCATGAATAGGAAGATATTATTCTAGACAGAAGATGATCATTTAGTCTTAGGCAGAAATTGAGGGGAAAATGAGAAAACTGGGCTAGTAACTGTAGAGCATTTAAGAATGCATGTATAAAGTGAGGCCACATTGTGGAAGGCTATTCATGTTTAATTGGTTACTTATTCCTGTGCGCCACTCAGGCCTCTGCACTTCAACCAGAGGCAGCCATTACTGACATTTGGATCTATTTACTTAGTCTTATATCTAATATTTGATATACATCCATACATAATCTGTACAGACACTAATACATATACATACATGCATATACACATACATACAAATATAGCCACATAGGTAATCTAACATTCGTGTATGTAGAGAGATTATTATATATAAAAAAGTTTGAACATGATAAATATATTCTAAGAGGGCAGAGAACATTTCCTAGCATGTAGTAAGCCCTCATTGAATATTTGTTGGCTATATGGATAGCTGTTATATGTATAATTTTTTCATTGTTAAATATATATTATATATAAATAACATTTTTTCCAAATATTTTTTGGTAGCCTGAGTTTTAATGACTATATAATATTCCATTCCAAGTATGTATCATTCCATTCCAGATATATGGGCTTTATTCTAGATATGTTCCCTTCCAGCCATATGTACTTCATTTAAATTATATATATACATATATATTTTAAAGATTTTATTTATTTATTTGACAGAGAGAGACAGCAAGAGAGGGAACACAAGAAAGGGGAGTGTGAGAGGGAGAAGCAGGCTTCCCGCTGAGCAGGGAGCCCGATGTGGGGCTCCATCCCAGGACCCTGGGATCATGACCTGAGCCGAAGGCAGACGCTTAATGGCTGAGCCACTCAGGTGCCCCTTAAATCTTCTTTTTTGGAAGGGGGGGTAATCAGAAGGGGGAATGAAGCATGAGAGACTATGGACTCTGAGAAACAAACTGAGGGCTTCAGAGGGGAGGGGGGTGGGGGAATGGGATAGGCCGGTGATGGGTAGTAAGGAGGGCACGTATTGCATGGTGCACTGGGTGTTATACGCAACTAATGAATCATCGAACTTTACATCAGAAACCGGGGATGTACTGTATGGTGACTAACATAATATAATAAAAAAACATTAAAAAAAATTCTTTTGGGGGAAAAACTTAAGTAATTCTCAATATTTTGCTGTCATAAAAATTTTCTATTAAATATTCTTATAATCTATTTAGTGTATCTCTTTATACCCTCAAGGTATGCTCTGAGAAATAGGATAACAGAGTTAAGGAATATAAACATGTTTTAGACTTTTGAAAAACTTAAGTTCTTTTTTTAGAAATACTACATGAATTAACTTTTATAACCATCTGAGGAAAGATACTATTTTTCTGAACCTTTACCAGGTTTGAGTATTATCTTTAAGATTTTGCTTTGAATTGGATCCCTTAAGTCTTTAGTAAGGTTGACTGTTTTTAACATACATTTACTGGTCATTTGCATTCCTTCTTTGACATAGTAATGTATGCTTCTTGACATGCATTACTTTTTTTCCTACTAAATTTTTTGTTTCTATTTGATAAAAGATATTCTTTGTATGTAAAAGACATAAACCATTTGTTAAAGGCTGTATTTCTCTAATTGTTTGCCTTTTGCTTTTAAGGAATTCTTTGTTTATATGCGTTTCACATTTGTATAAAGTGGAATCTTATTTCTTTTTATTTATATAGTATTATGCTTTGAGAGCTCTTCTTCACCCCCAAATATAATACATAATTACTTTTGTTTTTCTCAACTGTTTTTTATAGTTTCAAGTATTTTAAAAGTTTAACTCTGAAACCTATCAGGTATTTATTTTGGTATGAAAAATGACAGAACTTAAACATTTTTCCTCCCACTTAGTTATTTTATTTTTCTAGTAATATTTACTTTCTCCATTGACTGTGGTGCTGCCTTTTTATATACCAAATTACTAAATTTTTTACATACACACACAAATATACAAATGTACACACAGACCACTTTTGGGGGTGTCCTTTTTCATGGGCCCATCTCTCATTTCTTATACTGCTGTCCGAGTGTATTTAATTTTGTTCCTTTATATGCATGTAGTGTGCTTAATAGGCAATGCAGAGGAATTTAGCCTTTCTTTTTCCACATTTAGGGATAAAGAAAAGGAAAATGGCTCGTTTTGGAAAAAGAAAAGTTTCTTATAAGTTTTAGATATCGAATATATTAACTTTTCAGTTAATATATATATAATCTATATATATATAATCTAGCATTACTTAACCAGTTTCTCAACTCTAAAGTGGGGAAATAGAACTTACTAGGGTTAAGATGTAAACATGTAAAAACCAGCACAGTGCCTGACAAACAGAATCACTAACAATGGTTGCTATTATGTTAATTATTGTTTAAAATATCATGCATATCTGATACAACTCTCTCTAGTCACTAAGACGTAAGAATTGAGGCAGGGAATCCAGCCTTTTTTCTCTTTTTTTGGCCAACGGCTAGTCAGATGTTCCAGCATAATGAATTATATAAGCCATTTTATCCCCACAAATTTGATATTACCTTTACCATGTTTAGAATTTACTGCTATATTTAGGTCCATATCCAGGTTTCTATTCTTTTCCATTGATCTTCTCTATTCCTTTGTCAACCTCATGGTGTTATAATTAGAGTTACAGAGTTTTAATATACCATTGGGTTAGTCTCCTCTCATTTCTTTTTAACACTTTTCCTTTTTCTCACAAAAGTGCTTGAAAATCAGTTTCTCAGGCCCTCCCCCAAACCTGCTGTATCACTGAAAATGTAGATAAGTTTAGTGATAACAAAATTATGTTTATTTCTCCTACCTGAGATTGAGGAGTGTTTTCTAAATTCAAAAGCTACATTTATCTAGGTTCTAAGTATTTTTGTTAATATATATATATTTAAAGATTTATTCATTTATTTGAGAGAGAGAGACAGAGAGAGTAAAAGGAGGGGGAGAGGTAGAGGCAGAGGGAGAAGGAGAAACAGACTCCCTGCTGAGCTGGGAGCCCAACATGGGGCTCGATCCCAGGACCTGGAGATTGTATTTTTTAATTGCTATTGTAAATGTCATTTTAAAAAATGTATTTAGTTTTATTTATTTGAGAGAGCGAGCAAGCATGGATGGGGGCAGAGGGAAAAGAGGACCCCCTGCTGAGCAGGGAGCCTGATGCAGGGCTCTATCCCAGGACCCCGAGATCATGACCTGAGCCGAAGGCAGCTGTTTAACCCTGAATGAGCCACCCAGGCACCCCCATAAATGCATTTTAAAAATACCTTTTAAAAGGGGCACCTGGGTGGCTCAGTGGGTTAAAGTATCTTTTAATGATTATATGTCTGAACTTTCTAAATTATGTAATTATATTTTACATGGTTAATTAATTTGAACTTGTGATGCATTACATGCATGCAAAAGAATATACTAAAATATTAAGTATCATTTAAAATAACATCAACACTTACCCTCTAGACCAGCAAATATTTAAAAAAAACCCCTGCTGACCCCACAATTTCATTCCCTCCTTTTCCTAAAGAGGCAACTGCTATCTTAAATGTTGTGTTTATTATTCCTTAGTTTTATATAAATGGAATCACTCTATATAGTCTTTTGTGATTTGCTTCTTTAGTATAATGTTAATTTTTATAGTGCATCCGTGTTGATTTATGTAGCTACAGCGTTTTCACTGCTGTGTACTGTTTCACAGAATGACACCTGATTTATCCATCCTCCTGTTGTTGGGCCTTTTGTATTGCTTCTAGTTTTTTGCTATTACAGCAGTTATACTGAAAATGTTGTTGTACATATCTTCTGGTATACATGTGTAAGTTTCTCTAGTGTACAAACCTAGTATTAAAATTTCAGGGACATTGACTTTCCTTAAAATTACTAACAACTTTCAGTTGATTTCCTGGGTTTCCTATATACAACCATACCCTCTATAATTGTCTACTTGTATTGTCAAGTGCTTTCATTAGTGGTTTAAAAATAATGAATTTGCAGTATCTTTGTTGAGTTTCCAGTCTTAATGGGAATGCTTTTAATGCTTTATTTTTGGATTTGAGATATATTTGCATGTCTTTATTTTTGTTTTGCTAACTTGCTTTGTTTGTAGTTTTAAATGAAGGGCCCATGTTGCATTTTAAGAAGTACTTTTGGCACTGAGTAAAATATATGGCTTTTCTTATTGGACATTATTACGACAGTTTATAGATTTCTTCATTTGGGCCTTTCTTTACCTTTTGGAATAAACCACCACTCCATCATGCTCTAATGTGCTTGGTATTATAGCAGATTGTATTTGCATTTTCCAAAGAGGCCACACCTATAACATATCTCACTCTTCATGCTTGTCTTACTGTGTGACTTACTCTTCCCGCCAAAAAGTAGGATCTGTGTCCCTGCTCCTCAAATCTGGTGGGGCTGTGATCACCTCAACCAGTGGAGTACAGCAGAAGTGATGCTGTGTGACTTGCAAAGCTAAGTCAGAAAGGATGCAGCGTTTGCTTGCCTCTATGTTGAGAGGTAGCCCAGGCCATATAACCAAGTGCAAAGAAACTGAGACCCTCCATCGACAGTCACAAGCAGCCTGGCAGCCATGTGAGTGAGCCACCCTGGAAGTGAATCCTTCAGCCCAGTCAAGCCACTACTCAACAATCTCGTGAGGGGGGGCGTCTGCCTTCAGCTCAGGGCGTGATCCCAGAGTCCTGGGATTGAGTCCCACATCAGGCTCCTCTGCTATGAGCCTGCTTCTTCCTCTCCCACTCCCCCTGCTTGTGTTCCCTCTCTCGCTGGCTGTCTCTCTCTCTGTCAAATAAATAAATAAAATCTTAAAAAAAAAAAAAAACAACAGTCTCGTGAGGGATCTGAGGTAGAACTGCACAGCTAGGCCATTCCTGAATTTCTGACCTAGAGAAATTGTGAGAGAGAATAATTATTGTTGTGTGAAGCCACCACATTTTAGAGTAATTAGTTCTGTGGCAGTATTTTATAAATATAGGTGTTGCTGGATTTTATTGGCCTTATATTTTCCTTTATTTATTCTTTTTTTTTTTTTAAAGATTTTATTTATTTATTTGACAGAGATAGAGACAGCCAGCGAGAGAGGGAACACAGCAGGGGGAGTGGGAGAGGAAGAAGTAGGCTCCTAGCGGAAGAGCCTGATGTGGGGCTCGATCCCATAACGCCGGGATCACGCCCTGAGCCGAAGGCAGACGCTTAACCGCTGTGCCACCCAGGCGCCCCTCCTTTATTTATTCTTGAAGTTTATATCAATATTCATTAATAATACAGTATAGATATTTAGTTTTCTGACTTTTACTGTCTCAGTGTTTTCCTGAATGTTTTAAAAATTTTGATAGTTTCTCTCTATATATAGTTTGTTGAAAATTTATGTGAGAAAACTTCCGGGTTGGTTATTTTTGAAGGTCAGAGTTCTTTGATGCCTTGAGCAATTTCTTTCATAAAACTGACCTGTTCAGGTTTTTTCTCTTTATGACATATTGGTTTTCTAGGAAAAAATATATTTCCTATTAAGATTTATTTTTAAAGAGCTGTGGGAAGTGCCTACCTAACTTTCAGTTAGAGTTTTATCTGTTGCCATTTCCCCACGTCAATTCTAACTTTTTTAAAATTTATACTCACTCCTTTTTTCCCCTTTGGTTAGCTAGCTGGTAATTTATCTAATTTATTAATATTTTTCTTCCAAAGAACTGGCTCTTGGATTCATTTCCGAATGGTAAATGTTTTTCAACTCCACCATTTTCTTTTGCTTACTCTATAGCTTTCCCTTTTTTTAAAAAAAATATTTGGGAGACAGCATAAGCAGGGGGAAGCAGCAGGCAGAGGGAGAGGGAAAAGCAGGCTCCCCACTATGCAGGGAGCCTGATGCGGGGCTCTATCCCAGGACCTTGGGATCATGACCTGAGCCGAAGGCAGACGCTT
The DNA here is from genome assembly GCF_024610735.1 of Ursus americanus. Classification (NCBI taxonomy): domain Eukaryota; kingdom Metazoa; phylum Chordata; class Mammalia; order Carnivora; family Ursidae; genus Ursus; species Ursus americanus. The sequence continues at coordinate 3,127,441 of NC_142142.1, forward strand.
AACCAACTGAACCACCCAGGCGCCCCCCACTTTAAGTGTTTAATCTGTCTAGTGACCACACTGTATATGATACTAAGTTGGAATCCACTTTTTTCTCATAGTCAGTTTTCACAACACCATGTAGTAAATAATCCATCCTTTCATTTTTAATGCCATCTTTATTATTAATGTGTCATATATAAACAAGCAGTCCGAATCTTCCATGCTGTTCGACTGGTCTATTTGTCAGTTCTTTTTTTTTTTTTTAAGATTTTATTTATTTATTCGACAGAGATAGAGACAGCCAGCGGGAGAGGGAACACAAGCAGGGGGAGTGGGAGAGGAAGAAGCAGGCTCATAGCCGAGGAACCTGATGTGGGGCTCGATCCCAGAACGTCGGGATCACGCCCTGAGCCGAAGGCAGACGCTTAACCGCTGTGCCACCCAGGTGCCCCTATTTGTCAGTTCTGATTTTACTGTTGTAGTTTGGCGGTATGTCACTATTTGGTAGGTCAAGTCTTCCTGCTTGGTTTTCTTAAATCTCTATATTATATCCTTCTTTTCCTTCCCTGTAAATTTTAGGGGGAAAAGTATATTGCGTTCCTCAAAAAAATCCAGTTGGAATTTGACTGGGGGTATATTGAATTTAATTCAACCCATCCAAGAACATGGTAGTATGCTTCTCCTTTTATTTAGGTCGTCTTCTTTCTGCTTATTCAAATTTAAATGTTATCTTCAAAGAGTTCTTTATATTCTTGGTTAAGATAGTGTTTGTTCTTTGTTTTGCTTTTTGTGAATGGTGTCTTCTATTTTCTAGCAGTTGATTGCTGATACAGTTATGCTTTATTGTATCTGGTAATTTTGCTGAGCTCTGTTTAGTTTATGGTTTATCTGTGTACTCTCGGTTTTTCTAGGTAGATTGCTGTAATATATGCAAATAGTTAAATTTTTTGTTTTTACTTCTAATCCTTGTGCCTCGTTTCATTTTCTTACCGTATTTGTCAGGCCTTTGGTACTATGTTGAAAGCAATGGGGATGGTAGTCACTCGTTTACCATAATAAAAGGAACACATACAGAGTTTGTCCATTCAGCTTAATGTTTGATACAGGTTCCTAATATGTAACCTTTACCAACTGAGAGGGTTTTTTATTCCTACTTTGCTAAAAGTTTTTAAAGACCATATAAAAGTGTTGAACATTATTAACTTTATCACATGATTTCTCTTCATCAGTTAATTATGGTTTTCTTCTGTAGCCTATTAATATAGTAAATTATATTGACAGATTTTTCTCATTAAACTGTCCTTCCTTCCTATAGTAAACCATGCTTGATCATGATGCATATTTTTAATATATTTCTCAATTCGCTAATACTTTATTTAGGATTTTTATAGATTTGTGAAATTTACAAAAGGGATTATAATCTAACATTTTGTATTGTCTTTATCTGGTCTTGGGAGTCAAGATTACACTAGCCACATAATGAGCTAGCAATTTTCACTTTCTATTTTCTAAAACAATTTGATTGTAATAGTAATTAATTGCTAATGGAATGTTTGCTAGAACAGTAATATTTATTGCATAGTAAATTACAGTTAGCAGTTTAAAATAACACACATTTATTATGTCACTGAATTTCTAAGGGTCAGGAAGCTGGGAGCGGCAGAACTCCCAGGGCCTCTCACGAGGCTGCACCAAGCTGTCAGCAGGACTGCAGACGTTGGAAGGCTTCACAGGGCTGGAGGATCCTCTGCTAAGATGGTTCACTCGTGTGGCTGTTGGCAGGATGCCTCATTTCTCACTGAGGACAGAAGGCCTCAGTTCCTTGCCACATGGCCTCTTCACAGGACTCCTTAAGTATTCTCACCACATGGAAGGCAGTTTCTCCCTGAGTGAGTGATCCAAGAAAAAGGGCAAGGAGGAAGCTGCAGTGCCCTTAAGAGCTAGTCTTAAAAGTTGCACCCCTTCTGTGTTTTTACATAATATTCATCAGAAGTGAGTCCTTAAGTCCAGCCCACGCTCAAAGGTGGGGACCTGGCTCTTGAAGGGAAGGGAATCAAATAATTTGTGGACATATTTTAATACCACCACAAATAAGATAGACCTGTATGTACTGATATGTGAAGCTGTATGTTATATATTATGTGAAAAATGCAAACCAGAATTATGTCTTTGTTAAGAAAAAAATGTCAGTGGGATATGTGTATTTGTGGGTATGCATGAAAAAAAGAAAGGACACAGTAGAAACTATCCTGCTTACTTCTCAAGTTATTTCTGGAGGGTAGGCTTTCAGTTTTTACTTATATTACTTCAGAATTATTTAAAAATTTTATGAATTTTCAGTAAGAGCAACTAGACCCAATCTCTAGTATATATTTTTAAGATTTATTTATGTTAGGGAGGGAAGGAGAGAAAGGGGGGAGGGAGAGAGAGAGAACACGTGAGCAAGGGGAGGGGTAGAGGGAGAGAGAGAATCCTCAAGCAGACTCCCCACTGAACATGTAGCCTGAGGCAGGGCTCAATCCCAGAACCCAGGGGTCATGACCTGAGCTGAAATCAAGAGTTGGCCACTTAACTGACTGAGCTACCCAGGTGCCCCTCTAGTATAATTTTTTAAAGAAATTCTTAAATATTTTAAAAAATAACAAAGCCAATAACAACAGGCTGAGTTTTCTTTTTCTGTACTTTTTACAAAATAAGGAACCAGTGAGTTCATTTATTTTCTGTTTGATTCCAGTTTTCAGTCTTCTAGTCTGGGCTTCTAAGCATCCAATTTTTCTTATTTATATTTTCATTTGTATGATAAGTTTTAACATTTATTTTATAAACATTTAAAAATAACATTTAATTTTCTCATTCTTGAGTTCTTATTTGTGGTTAGTACTAAATTGTTTAGGCATGGATTTTCATGTAGTTTATCTGGAAAGCAGTACCTGGGTGGTATATTTTGAACCCCTGAATATTTCAGTATATCTTCCCGTTGTCCTTTTTAACACAATAAGGACGTACATGGAAATCTTGATTAACAGCCCTTTCCCAAGTTGTTTTTGACTTCTCTGACTTCGACTTAGTAGGGAGGCCACTATTTTGTAACTGTATGACCTTGTACAAAGTTACTTAATCTTGCTAAATGTTGGTTTCCTTATTCCTTTAGTGTTGACAATTATACCTTACTATAAATGAGATAATGAGATAATGAGATAATAAATGAGATAACAGCCTTTTTCACATAACTTCTTGATTATTTAACTGCTATGATTATGATTTGATAGTCATGAATTCTAGTTTTCCTCCATGAAAAGTATATTTCCTTTATTCATAGTGTTTACTAAACATTTTTAATTGAACTTGGAATTGAGAATGTCATCAAAGAAACGAATTTGTCACATAACCAATTTATGAGCTGTTCTCTCCACTAAAAGAAGTATTTTTAGGCACTTTGAATACATATATTTATCTCTTCTTTCTAAAACTTCATGATGATAATAAGAAACTAAAAACTGTATGAACCTGCAATGATGAAGTAATGAGCCATCAGCAAATGAGGAATTTCAACAGAAACTTGGAAGAGGTGCCTGGGTGCCTCAGTCAGTTGGGCGTCTGGCTCTTGATTTCAGCTCAGGTCACGATCTTCGGGTGGTGGGATTAAGCCTCGCCTCAGGCTCCACTCTCAGCCCAGAGTCTTCTTGGGACTTTTCTCTCTCTCTTCCTCTGCAACCCCACCAACCCCCATGTGTGCACTCACTCTCTCAGTAAAATAAACAAACAAACAAACAAACAAATAAATACCTAAAAAACCCCCAAACCCCAAAACTTGGAAAGGAACAGGAGAAACAGTGGTAAGAGCTGCATAGGGCTACAGACATTACGTCCTGGAATGCTCCACAGGGGAGTAAGCACAAGAAGGATTTGATAGCCCTGTGAACTTCAGGGAAGCAGAGGATGCAGCCATACCATTGAAGCCAGAAGGCCAGTCAAAAGAGGATCCTAAAATATTTCCAGAGAGCAAAGAAAAAGTTGCCTGCAAAGGAATTAGAGTAAAAAAAAAAAAAAAAAAAAAAAGGGTCTAAGACACAACAATGAAGCCATATCAATAGTGAAGCAATTCTGAGAAAAATTCTTTTCACTCTAGAATTTGATACCCAGCCACTTGTGAGTGATGATAAGGACTTCAAGCATATAGTGTAACCACGCTTGGAGATTCTCCTTTAAACCAAATGTGTGTCCTGAAGAAAACCTTGCCTGTTTCTCACCTTTGCTTTTATTCAGTGGCCATGGAATTAACATTCATAAGCTTGACTGAACTCATTTGGGTGTATACCTCCCAATTAATGGAGTAAATCACAAAAAGGAAAGAAGTGTATGATCTAGAAAATGGGAGCACTAAAGAACAGCCAGCCCAGACTGGAGCAAGATGATGAACATTTCCAGAATAAAAAGGGTTGGGGATCAACTGACTTAATCTTCTTCAACCATTACTTACTAATTTTTAAAACTGGGATGATAATAGTATCTACGAGAGGGTGGCTGTGAGGACTACGTGAAATATATGTGAAGTCCTTAGCCCAGTGGTCAGCAGACATATAAATGTTTCTTATGACGTGATGGGCTTCAGTGACCGCGTACATTATTGAGCCGTCCCCATTATTATGTCTCCTTGTACCTTTCTTGTTTTTCTTCATTACTGAAGTTCTTTCTTTTTTGATATCGTTTGTCACTTATATTACCTGCTGAATGGCTGTTTCTTTCTCCATCTTCTCCCTTAGATCTCTTCTTCCTGGAAAACCTGATCTTTGACCAGATGGCAGTAACATTTGAAGATGTGACTGTTATTTTTACCTGGGAGGAGTGGAAATTCCTGGATTCTTCTCAAAAAAAGCTCTACCGAGAGGTCATGTGGGAGAACTACACAAATGTCATGTCAGTAGGTAAAGTTATCCTAGCTCTTGGGTAATAGAATTAGTTTCTTCTGGGACCAATTTTGTTGAGTATTTTGGTTCTTCATCTAGGTATTGTATTGAGATAGAAGAAATCTGACTCTCAGAAATGGGTCATATATCAGATGACAGAAGATAGAGCAAGACATCTCCCAAGACACGTAGGCTATGTAATTAATAGGTGTTTGTGATTTTTATTCTTATTTATTTTCTGGATTACATCTAAAATACAGATCTCCACACATAACCAATTTTGTGTGGTCCTAAATTTGTTCTCTCTTCGACTATTTATAGCTTTTGCTGTATAACAAACTACCCCAAACTTAGTGACTTAAAACAAACATTATTTTTCACGATTCTAATTGGTTAGATGGGTATTCTATCATAGAGTGATCTGATTGGGGCTGGATGGTCTAAGATGAGGCTGGACAGTCTGACTTACATGTCTGGCAGTTGGTAGATATCAGTGGGGATAATGGGAATGTGTTGACTATTTGTCCCTCTTCAAGGAGGCTAGCCCAGGCTTGTTTACCTGGTGGTGGTCATAGGATTTTCAAAACTAGCAAAGAGAGAGGGCAAGCCCCAGTACGTAAGCACTTGCAAGTCTCTGCTTGTATCACTTTTGCTATTGTCCCATTAAACAAAGCAAATTGTACAGCCAAGCTAAAGTCAGTGTGGAAGGGGAACACCCAAAGGTACAGAGTTAATGCAGCCATTTTTTCACACAATCTGTCACACTCTGCTATAACAGAAAAATAGAAACAATATTTTATTTCTTATAATAATGCCCCAAATAGAGTAACCTCATTAAATCTCAGTTTTTAAGATGATTTCCATGAAGCAGTCAGCCTTACTTGTTTATTTCTAACAGTACTTGGTAAGTAGTACATGGTCAGATATATCTATGGAATGACTGAATAAGTGAATGAATGAATACATATATGAATGAACAAACACATGAATTTCAGACCAGATATGGAGCAGCCTAAGTCATAATCCTTTCCCACTCCCACTCACACATATATTCCTATAATTCTGGAAGTCAGTGTTTGAGACATTGAGATTTTTTTAAAACCACCTTTATCTCACCAATGGATTATCTGCTTATTCTTCCAGGAAACTGGAAAGAGAGCTCCAAACCCCAAGAAGAAAGACTCAGGTATTTAGAACATGAAAATCATCTCTCCTGGCAAGGCTGGAGGAATGCCAGCGCTCAGATATATGAGAATAGAAACTATGTGGAAACTGTCCAAGGAATAGAATCCAAAGACCTAAAGCAACAAGATCTTTCCCACCATCAAGAATGGTTAATACTCTCCACCCAAGTACCAGGGTATGGGAACTACGAACTGACTTTTGAAGGCAAAAGTCCCAGGAACTTAAAATATACAAAGTTTATACCTTGGCAGTACTTAGAAATAAAACGTACCCCTCGAGACCATGCTAGAGAAATCTATGGGAATGATTCACATGGTTTTGAAGGAAGCAGATGCCATCTTGGCATATCTAGGAAAAATCTCTCTGTGGAAAAAGAACAGAAGCTCATAGTTCAGCATTCTTATGTCCCAACAGTAGAAGCCCTTCCGGAGTACACTGGGGAGCTATGTCAACATGACCTACTGAAAAAAACTATGGAAGAGAAATACTGTGGATGTAATAAATGTAAAGAAATTTATTATTGGAACTCACAGTGTGTTCTCCACAAGAGAAATCAACGTGGAGAAAAGTTCTATCAATGCTCTATCAGCACAGCATGCTTCTCTCAGAAATCAGACCTACACAGACATCCAAGAATTCACATAGGTAAGAAGCTGTATGGATGTGATGAAGTTGATGGTAACTTCAGTCAAAGCTTAGGTGTTCACTTTCATCAAAGAGTCTGCACAGGGGAAGTTTCTTACATATGCCACGTGTGTGGTAAGAGCTTCGGTCAGATCTCTAGTCTTCACAATCATCAAAGAGTCCATACAGGAGAGAAACTCTGTACATTTGAGTGTAATAAGGACCTCAGTAGAAATTCATTACTTCACATTCACCAGAGACTTCACATAGGAGAGAAGCCTTTTAAGTGCGATCAGTGTGGTAAGAGTTTTAGTCGGAGTTCAGTACTTCATGTTCATCAGAGAGTCCACACCGGAGAGAAACCGTACAAGTGTGATGAATGTGGCAAGGGCTTCAGTCAGAGCTCAAATCTTCGAATTCACCAGTTAGTGCACACGGGAGAGAAGTCCTATAAATGTGATGACTGTGGTAAGGGCTTTACCCAGCGCTCAAACCTCCAAATTCATCAGAGAGTACATACAGGAGAGAAGCCTTATAAATGCGACGACTGTGGGAAGGACTTCAGTCACAGCTCTGATCTTCGTATTCATCAGAGGGTCCATACTGGGGAGAAACCCTATACTTGTCATGAATGTGGGAAGGGCTTCAGCAAGAGTTCGAAGCTTCATACTCATCAAAGAGTACATACTGGAGAGAAACCCTATAAATGTGAACAGTGTGGTAAGGGATTCAGTCAGCGTTCACATCTTCTCATTCATCAGAGAGTCCACACAGGAGAAAAACCCTATAAATGTGATGACTGTGGAAAGGGCTTTAGTCACAGCTCTAATCTTCACATTCATCAGAGGGTCCACACAGGAGAGAAGCCTTATCAATGCACCAAGTGTGGCAAGGGTTTCAGTCATAGCTCAGCTCTTCGAATTCATCAGAGAGTCCACACAGGAGATAAACCTCATAAATGCCATGAATATTATAAGGGATTTGACCAGAATTCACATCTCCACAATAATCACACACAAGAAACCTTATAATTTATTTAGTTAACTGCTTTAATCAAAGCTTAACATTTAGCCCAATAAATGCTGCTGGGAAGAAAATTCTATAAATAACCCAAATAATCCCAAGCACCATTTATAGTTTCCCCCAACTCCCGCTAAGAATCATTTGCTTTAAGAAGAAATCCTTAGGAGGATGCCTGTATATTTAAAATGAAAATGTATTTACTTTTTCTATCATACATATCCATTATAAAATATATGAAAGATTCAAGGAGAAAACTCTTCATCCTGTTTTATTCTAGCCTTTTTTTGTGCATTTTCATATGCATGAAATCGTGTACTGTATATTCAACTCTATTTTCACTGACTTCAAAACATTTACTTACATTTTGTCTGAATGGAAATTGGCTAGCTAGCTATGAAACAGCATCCTGGCTCCTCTATATTAAAGTCCCTAGGAAGCCACAGGAAAAACACACACAAAACTTGAAACTCAAACTGGTAGATAACCTGTTGTTCAAATGTGGAAGAATTAACTATAGGGCAGGACAATTCGATTGCTTATGACCTAAGATAGGAAAGCACTGCATGACCCTTTATCTGAGACAGGATGTCTTGGAGATGTTCTGTCAACCAGAAAAGTCAGGAACCATCTTTTGCAGGGGTGCTGCACTTTGAGGTTGCCACGTTGCACTCTCACATCCCCCTCCCCAGGATTCCAAGTTGATTCATAGCTTCAGACACCACATAACAAGAAGTACAATATTTAATGTCTTTAAGGGTGTGAAAGATGTCCGCAAAAGCTAATAGAAGTGAATCTTCAGGAGACTGAAGATACTCCATCTGTTCAGAGTTAGGGATTTAAGCAGTAGACTGATTCATTCTCAGAACAGAGAGGTAACAGAAGTAGCTGCTGGAAGCAGAACTAAGCTCAGAGCTATGTGCAAAACTGAACTAGTAACCTAATTACGGAAGAAGACAGAAGGTGGCCATTGTAAAATGGAGTGGAGTCAGCAGGAATACACAAGTCCTAACTACCGATAAAATAAATATGTATAGACATCACTGCCCAAGAGAAACTAAATTAAGGGGACTTGTTCAGTGAAATAATAGGGAATTGCAGTACCAAAGAAAGAATACCACCGTGAAGAGTTAAAACCTGATACCCATGAAAATTAGTCACTTCAGTCTCCTGAAGAAATTTTTAAAAAACTGGTGTCTGTCTTGAGTAGCATGACAGAAAACCTGAAAGCAGTAAAACTAGAGTAGAAATCCGTAAGTAGAGAAGAGCCTCTAAAATAAAAAGAAAAATAATGAAGGACTACAGGGAAATTTAAAATGGATCACAGTACAAGGCAATAGGAGCAGAATTGGCACTGCGGAATATCGAATACTGTAATGAATACACTTGAGATGATCTTCAGTGTATACAAAAAGGACAATGAGATGGAAACAAGGAGAAAAGACAGATAGGAAATGCAAAGAATGGAGATCCAATGTAGGAACTGAAGGTGTTTCTAAGGAAGATAAAAGAATGTGGAATAGAATCAATGATCAAAGAACTTAAGACATTTTATCTGAGCTAAATGCATATATGCTCACTAGATTTTAGGGAAAACCAATATAAAAACCATGCTTAGAACCAGCTTAGGGAAAAGAACAGTTGAAAGCATGCAGAAAGAAAAATTCTGGTTATCTACAAAGCTCGTGAAAAGAGAACGGATAAAGAACTCCAAAAACAAAATGTCAAAAAGACAGTGAAATGACACCTTCAGAATTGAGAGATTAAAAACCCTATTATCACCTATGGTAGTATTTTTAATCAGCTCACTCGTCATTATTGTCTAAATTGTGCAGGTAACGGATTAGATAAGAAAACAGGGGACATGATACATGTTCCTTTTTTTTTAATGTTCAGTTAGCCACCATATAGCACATCATTAGTTTCTGACGTAGTGTTCAATGATTCATTAGCTCTGTATGACACCCAGTAGTGCTCATCACATGTTCCTTTCTTAAAGAGAGCTCAAGAATGTGGAAATTATGGCCTAAAACTAGTAGTGAGCACTAACATCAGTTAAACGGAATAACTGTTATTTTGTTTACAAAATGTCCAAAATTTTAAATAGCTCTGCAAAAAAAATATTTGATATACAAATGCTGAGTATAAAAGCAGACTGTATATAAATGCCTGAGAGGGAGACTATGACTGTCAGATAAAATACAACAATTTAGAGTTTAGATTTCAGATCTACAATGAATAATTTTTTAGTGTAAGTATATCCCAAATATTGCATGGGACTTACACTAAGAAATTATTTGCTTATATGAATTCAAATTTAATTAGGCGTCCTGTGTTTTCATTTGGAAATCCAGCAAAAGAAATGCGCTACGTTCATGTGCTGCAGCAAAAGAAAATGTGCTACATTTCTGATCTTAAATAGCAGGGACTCTACATCTTTAACAACTGAAGAAATAAAGGTGTAATAAATACATTTTTTTTCAAACTTAGAAACTGCAACTCATAGAACTAAAGCACATATACCTTTCAAAACAGGAGAAAGTAAAAACAAAGACTATTTAGTCCCTATTAGCAAAAGACAAAAGAAATTAAAGCAAAATGATACTGATCAGTAACTATCCATTATTAATTGATCGAATGCTCAATATTAATTTACTGATTAATTTTATTCATATAAAAGAATAGGCAAAGGTTTATTCAGCAAACATAAGGGAGTGCAATATGTTCTTAAAAACATATCTACAATATGTTTTTAAAAGTCAATAAAAATGAACTAGTTAAACCCATAGGGTGAATAAAAATACAAAAACCAGTAGTTTCCTAAATCCTTGCTATAATCAGAAAATAGAATGGGTAGAAAAAAGTATGGTTTATAATAACACTTAAATTTCTTTTCTAAAAAAAAGAACAAGTAAAAATGTAGAATGAAAATAGTGAAAAAAATCTGAGGAAAATAAAAGAGGGCTTGCATAGAGCAGTCTTACAATTTTTTTAGAGGAAATGTTCCTAAGTTAATCTATAGATTTATTTCAAATTTCATCAAAACCCCAATGAGATTTGAAATTTAAAAAATCTATTAAGAAAAACAGACATTGGAGAAGAGCAAAGATAATTTATAAGAACGAGATTGCCCTAAAGTAAAAAGTAAATGATATATTGAAATTAATGGCGAACTTGCTTGTACATTTCAAAAAAAAATGTTCAGAATGCTCAGTCAGTAAATCGCTTAGAAACAGACCAGTATATGGATAACGTAATATAACATATTTAGTATATATGCATATATACTTTACATATTAAGAAGATCTATGAATAGGAAAAGGATTATTCAGTAAATGGTGCTAAGAAAATGATTAACTCTTTGGTGAAAAAATTGGGCTTTCATGACATACATCGTATATATATTGTTCTAATATGTATTAATTAAAGCACAAGTTTTCAGGCTGACTTCCATGAACGTCCATGTGATTTCATGAAGGCTGGTGCATCAGAAATGAACTACAAATTTAACCCCATTTTTATCTGATTCATAAGGATTAGTATAAGATTTCTTTCTAAAGAGGGTTGTGCTACTTTAACATAAATGTTTAAAATTCACCAAAGTGGATTTTTATATGGTTGAAAACACACATACACATAGGCACTTTTTTTGAGAATTAGATAAAAAGGAAGAACTCAGAAAAAATACCTAGGAATTTGTCCACATAAAATTTTCTAAAGTAGGTGAAAAACATGAAAATCACAATAGGAAAATATTTGTCATAATTATGACAGTTAAGAACTTTCATAAATTAATAAGGAAGACGGACATCTAAAAATTGGCAAAGGACATCAGCAGATTAAAGCTATAAACACTTCTACTAACAATTATAATAGCTATTTTCAGTGAGAGTACAGAGTGATCGATACTTATACACTACTTACAATAAGGGTAAATTGATAGACTCTGGAAAGCTATTTGGCTAATCATAAGCCTTAAAATTGTTGATATTCTTCCTGACAGTGATTTCATGTCTAGGCATATATCTTTTGGAAATAGATTACACATTATTAGGGCAATTCTATTTCCAAAGAACAGAGACCCACTTAAGTTATCTAATTCAAAAATAGAGCTATATAACATTCATGTTTTAAAATCTCATTGAAAAAAATCCAAGAACAGAAGCTCTCACATGGGAACTTGCTCTAGAAAGCTATTAGACAAAGCCACTCTCTCAAAAACTTTTTTCTCTTTCGGTAGCCTCTCCTCTCTACACACTGACCTCCTGTTTACTTACTCCGCAGGTCTAGAATTGCCACCACATCCATGAATATATGTTTTTAAATTCTGTATCACTAACTTGTAACTTCCTTCTGGGTTTCTATTCAGACTTCTGAGTGGGGGAAGATGATTGGCTCAATTTTCATTACTACCTCTACACAAGCCTTTGAGGCCAGGCTAAACCTTACGCTAATGGGAAGCCTTTGGATTGGCTAGCTTTGTATCAGATGTTCACTCTGGTCCCTTCAGACATGCCCAGGGCTGGGATAATAAGGCATATAACATGGCCCTTAAGGGCTCATGTTCCAAAAGATTTCCCCAGAAAGTGGCAGGTTTCGGCATTCTGAACTCCATTAGAACACACAAAGATAAATAAATGTTTAAGATATTTACTGCAGTATTTTTTTATGCTGCAACCCTCCCCCCCCAAATAGGGGAAAGGTCCTATATGTGTAATGTTATGCAGTCATTAAAACTTATATTTTCCAAGAATATTGTAATGATAATATACTTACGGTTTATGTGAAAAGTACAAGATACAGAACTGTATATGGGTAAGATTCTATTTATATATATATATATATTTATATAGATACTCCCATGGGGAAAAGTATATATATGCATATATGCATACACACACACACACACACAATGTTCTTAGTGGATCTATTTGATAGGATGGATTGTGGCTATCTTTATGTTCTTCATACTTTTCTATTTTTTTATATTTTTATTGGTGTTTTATTTTCATAAAAAATAAAATCACGTTTTTACATACAACTTATTTAAAATGTTAATGGTTACATGATATTCCCTTGTGTTACTGTACCATGGTGCTTAATTATCTCTACATTATCAGGGATTCAGACTTTTCATTTTCATATCATGAATTTAACTGCTATAAATGTCATCATGTATGGAGTTCCCAATTACTTTTGTCAACTTTTATAATTTTCTATATTCAATTACTGGATTGAAATATAGGTCTCAGAAGTGTAATTCGTGCAAAGAAATGAAATCATGAAAATAAATGATGTAGACGGCCGGCTATAAGTAGCTTGACACTGAGGGCATAGAAAGTGTGAAAGTGGAAGGAGAGGTTAGAGGATGGCCAGATCATGGCCATCCTAATTTTTAGGACAGGAAGTCCTTAAAAATGTTAGTCATGAAGAAACATTACAAATCTTAAAGGAGGGTGCAATACTATCGTTTTGGAAAGATGACTTTAACAACAGTGTGGAGATTGGATATGTTGTTGAGTAAGTGGAAGAGAATGAGCAAGAATGGAGGCCACAAGATCATTTAGTACACCACTAGGTGGTGTCGATGAGCTTTGACAGTAGGAGATAGTTTCCTTCTTTAATTGTTTTACTTTTCCCTTGTGCACTCACCAGTGTAAATTTGGAAAACATACTCACTAAAAAAGAAATAAGGTTAAATGAAGTTTACTTCTGAAACTAATAACACTATATGTTAAATAACCGAATCTAAATAAAAAAATAAGGTTAAAGATAGCATGAAAAGCCACTGGAGGGTTTTAAAGGACATGATTCAACTTAACAGGGTCGCTCTGAAGGCTGGGAGGAATTGACCAAAGGTAGGGGCTAGAGGCAAAGCAAGGATTCCACTTAGGAGGTATTGCAGTAACGCCTCCACGAGATAAGCTGTTAACCTCGTATTAACAGGGGAGGTGAGAGAATCAAATTTTGGATAGATTTTGAGTATGATGAATATATCAGAAGGTAATCTGAAAATTGGGCTTTGGATAGCATTTTAATATGTAAAAAGAAGACCAAAATAGTTCACAGACAGGAGGAACTGTTTGTAAAAACTAGTAGTTGAGCACACAGGGTTTTAGGAAGAGTGAAATTATTGTCTAGATTAATGATTTCATTTTGGAGTTGGAGCTACCCCTTCAGATGCAGGGTTTTTTCATCTGCATAATATGAAGTTAAAACTGTGCCATAGGACTAGTCCAGCCCAACCTTGGGTAGGAGTTAGGGTGTGATTCCAATCTTAGTCCGAGTAAACTGAAATAACCTGAAGAGAAGGCAGGGGATGGGAGCTGGTTATTTCAAGCAGACCGAGCAAAATATGTAGTCTTAGGAATAAATACAGCCTGGTGGGTAAGAGCTAGGTTGCCTGAAAGGTTCGCTATTAGCCCGAATACACCACGCGGAGAGGCCCAGGCGGCCGGAAACCACTAAGTCTTCAGACACCAAACAGCAACGGCTTTCATGGCACTGGGGAATAGAGGTCCCGGTACACTTCCAGTGACACATGCGAGAGAAGAGAAGCCTAAAAGTCAGAACGCTTACCCGGTCTTCCTGGGAAATCTTGTCAATTCCAGGACCACAGAGCTGACACGAAGGCTCGGGTGGAAAACCCACCCGGCCAGCTGAACCCCATCGCGCTTGCGCAGAAGGACGGACGCAGCCGCAGACTACTACCCAGGCTCCGTGTCGTTCCACTTCCGGCTTCTCTGCCCTGCCCAGGCCCCACGGGGGCGGTGCCTTCCGGGCGGGAAAAATCCTTAAGGCTACCCTGGCTTGAGAGGCCCTTAGGGATGGAGTTGGGTACTACTGCCGTGGCGGGCTGACCATTCGAACCTTCCAGCCTGCCCTCTCACACTAGAGCACTTCAGGGCAAGCAGAGGCTTAGGCTTGATTTCTTGTTTTTGCTGATAGGCCGAAGCTACGAATTGTAGACGCACTTACTGGAGACCTCATAGGTCTCAGTCGGAACTTCCTGCGGCTCTTGGACTGCCTACAGTGAGCTCAAACCACTTGGGCTGAGCCAGGTGGATTTTATTCTGGAAATGACGGGAAGGCTTTGGAATCCCATCCGATTCCATAAGTATGTGGGAGTTCAGATCACTTTATAGTGTCTCTCCTAGAGAAATGATCTCATAAGACTGCAAGAGGGACTGTCCTTACACTCTTCTCCCGCCCCTCGCCCTCTTACGCATTTTCATTCAGAAGTCAAACCCACTGTTACCATCTTCCCTCAATGAAGATGTCAAGGAAAATTCTGTAATACGATTTTCCTCACTTGCTAGACTGGTACATAGTTAATGTCTATGACAACTGTGGATCTTTTTTTAAAATAACCGATTCCATCCATTACAGTATCAAAATGAAGTAATGGGGGCAAGAATAAACAACCTGGATATCAAGGAGTGCTTGGGAAAAGGTTGATAGAGCAGAACCAGTATTGGTAAATTACTAAATTCAAAGCTCACATTTATGAAGATGATAGCAAATAGAGCCCAGTCAGGGCCATTGATCATAATTCAATCCTAATTCAGTGTGAAGAGAATACTTTTTTTATTCAAAGAAATACACAAATTTGAAAAAAGTCCTGATGTTATAGTAGTGGGGTCATTAGTATACATTTAAAAATGTCTTTGGAGGGGGCGCCTGGGCGGCTCAGTTTGTAAAGCATGAGATTCTTGATTTTGGCTCAGGTCATGATCTCAGGGTTGTGAGATCAGGTCCCTCCTAGGTTTCCACGCTCTGCATGCAATCAGCTTGGGATCCTCTCTTTCCCTCTGCCTCTGTGCCTCACCCCTGCTCACACACTCTCTCTCAAAATAAGTAATACTTAAAAAAATGTCTTTGGTTACATCATTTTACAATGAGATGTAAAAAATAAGCGGTCAGGTCTATTTCCTACTCACATTCAATACTATTTGTTGCCAGCCAGTATGCTACATTTTACAGACCACTTGTCCCCCCCAAGCCATACTAAGTAGTTAGGATACAGTCCAATAAGTAATTGTAATAGAATTCCTGTAAGTGCTGTAAACACGTAAGTATGTGGAATTTAGTACATGTATTTTCTCAGTCTTCAGTTGTCAGAAGTGGCTTTCAAGGAAGGAAATCTCTTTAGTATAACTCCAAGGAGTGAAAATTAGATGAAGAGAAAGTGGTCTCCATGAGTAGGAAATATATGGAAAACCCTAGAGCTAAGCACCTGCGGCGGATGGGAAGTTGGAAGCTGCTGCATGGCTGACACGTGGAATACAAAGGGTGCAGTGTAAGAGAACATTAGAACATGAAAGCCAAGAGAAGTCGTTTCAGAGTTTAGATTCCACCTAAAAGTTCACGGGGAGTCTTTGAAAGGTTTAAGCATTTGTGCGCAATCATTAAAATTTGTATTTCACAAAAATCCTCTGCCTGCATCTTACAGAATTTCAAGGGAGAGACACTAGTTGATGTAAGAGAGAGGACAGTAACCAGAAATATAAATATAGTACCAGTAGGGATATATGCAGATAGATGCAAGGAAGAGTCAGAAAAGATTTGGTGAGCATATTAACTAAGGTACAGGGCAACCTGTGGTACAAAAGAAACAAAACAACAAAACCAGGAGCTTCTACATGACTGAAGTTTATTTCCCTCTAACTGTCTGGAGGTAGATGGGTGGCCCAGGATTCCGTTCCTAATACTGGCTTCCACTTGCAGTCCACTGTAACAGTTTTCACGGTTCTCCAGCCAGCAGGGAGACAGAAAGGTGTCAGCAGAATAGAATGATGCCTAGAGGCTTGAAGGGCAAGACTTGGAAGTGACATACATCACTTCTGTTCACACCCCATTGACCAGTACTTATTAACAGAGAGAAATTTAATGCTGGGTGGCTATGTGCCCAGCTAAACTTCTGTAACAATGAAAGTGAATAAATATAATGGATAACGACTAGCAGAATGCCTTAGTGATTCATGGGATATGGCATATGGGCACAAAGAGAGGGGACAGGTTTTTGACAGACAAGTGGGTCATTCCCTGCACTGAGGCTGAATGGCAAAGATCTTCCCATTTATTTGTGCCTTCTTCAATTTCTTTCACATGAGTGTCTGATAGTTTTCAATGTACAGATCTTTCATCTCCTTGGTTAAATTTATGCAGTTGTAATACTATTTACAACTGCATAAAAAGAATTAAATACCTATGGATAAAGTTAAGGCACAAATAAATGGGAAGATCTTCCATGCTCACGGCTTAGAAGAATTAATACCGTTAAAATGTCCATATTACCCAAAGAGTCTACAGATTCAATGCAACCCCTATCAAAATCCCAATGGCATTTTTCACAGAAATAGAAAAAAAATCCTAAAATTTGTATGAAACCACAAAAGACCCTGAACAGTCAAAGCAATCTTGAGAAAGAAGAACAAACCTGGAGGTATCACACTTCCTGACTTCAAACTATATTAGAAAGCAATAGTAACCAAAACAGTATGGTACTGGCATAAACACAGACACATAGATCAATGGAAGAGAACAGTGCCCAGAAATAAACCCTCATATATATGTGGTCAATTAATTTGCTACAAAGGGGTCAAAAATACCCAACTGGGAAAGGATAGTCTCTTCAATAAATAGTGTTGGGAAAACTGGACAGTCACATGCAATAAAGGATGAAAATGGACCACTCTTGTATCATACACAAAAATTAAATAAAAAATGGATTAAAGACCTGAAACCATAGAACAAATGAAGACAGAATAATTTTGCACATTAACTCATCCTAAGTGTTCACACTCCAGTGTGCCTTTTCTGTTTTTGAATAAGATATGAGCTTTAACAAAAAGCCACCATCATCATTCATTGGGAATCTCTCCAATATGATATTTGGGGGCAGATTAAAGATAAGTTTCTTGGCTCAGGATCCCAAGGGTAAATTACAGAAATAACTTACAGAAGAACGAGGAAACTAGTACACAGAGTATTAAGACACTTTATTGACCTCTTAATGTTTGGAATAAATGATAGACCCAAGACAATGGATGTTGCTCCAGCCTACATCCCAAAGAGTACTTTCAAAAACGCAGATTTGACGACTATATGTAGAATCCACTTCCCACTGCAGGTGATAATCCTCCTCCAATTCTAGTCCCCGCTCAGCACCAAGACAGCCGAGGATATTATCATGGAGTAATCTGCCATTCTTGTGGTCTCTGCCATTAATTCAGAGAGTTCAGTCCTTAGAAGTATAGTCTTCCTATATTCTCGTGAGCTCCTGGTTTCTCATGTCCTTCTTAGGACTGAAAGTTTCAGTTTTATTAAATATCAATTCCAAGGGTATTGCTTGGCTCCTCCCTAACTTCAATAAATCATGTGAATATAAGGATGCCATAGGTCCCATTTATGAACTAGAAATGATGATGGCAATGGATATCAGAATGATGACAGGCAAAGACTTGTACTGTGATACATTTAACTCCAAACCCTTGTGGCTTCACTTGGGAGCAGATTCCTACCCAATAACAGATTTCTCTCCAGCACTAATTCAATTAAATTATATCAATTAAAGAAGAACCCCTGACAAATGTTTTCTTGCATTTAATTTATTCACAGGATTCCCTCTACTATAAATTCATTGATGTAGGTAATCCTGTGTTTCTTCCTTTTATAAGACTTCTCTTGAGTATGAATTTTTTGGTGTTTTTTAAGGTTTGAACTCCTGTTGAAGGTTTTCTCACATTCCTTACATTTGAACGGTTTCTCTCCTGTATGAATCATTTGATGTCGAATAAGGGAGGAGCTCCGGCTGAAGGATTTCCCACAGTTAACACATTCATAGGGATTATCTCTAGAACGAAGTCTTGAATTTTTATTACTGTCTTCACTCTCACTGAAAGCTTTTCTATATTTATTGCCTTCACAGACCTTTGCTTCAGTATGAATTTTTTGATGCTTAGTAAGGTTTGTACGTCTGTTGAAGAATC
This sequence comes from Ursus americanus, assembly GCF_024610735.1. Taxonomy (NCBI): domain Eukaryota; kingdom Metazoa; phylum Chordata; class Mammalia; order Carnivora; family Ursidae; genus Ursus; species Ursus americanus. Next base: position 3,146,150 of record NC_142142.1, read on the forward strand.
TCCCACATTCACTACATTTATAGGGTTTCTCTCCTGTGTGAATGATCTGATGTCGAATGAGGGATGAACTCCGGCTGAAGGCTCTTCCACACTGATAGCATTCATAGGAATTCACCAAGGTATGACTTTTTGGCTGCTGAATATCTATACTCAGGCTCAAGGCATTTCCACATTCGTTATATTCTGAATATTGCTTACCTGAGTCTAAATTAAATTTGAAATTAGTTTTAAACTTAGCACATTTTGAGGACCCCTTTCTCATAGGAATTCCTTGTTGTATACCCAAAACTGAATTAACTGTCTCAATATCTAAGATTTTCTTATTCTCACTACCTTCAAAGTTTCCCACCTCAGTGTAGACTGTCTTATGAACAAAAGCTTCTTCTGGTAAATTTATGTCCCAATGTTCCTGGTTCCTATATAACCAATCATTGCTCATCCAAGCATCTAAAGAAGGGGATCCACTTTTGGTCAGTCTTGTCATAATCACTCCAGAAGATGATTCTTTTCCAGAAATTCTCTGCTTTGGAACTGAATCTTGGTTTTCTGAAATTATCTCTCTGTCTAAAAAGAAATTAAAAATTCCATGAACTAGAAGAAGGGAAATTGTTTAATTAGGAAAGTCATGCTAAACCACATAAGGGAATATGCATCTTTTTAGGCCTTAATTACAGAATGGGAATGTGAAGTGAGATTAGAAAAAGGAGAATTATAGAAGAAATAAAAGGGATAAAAGTATCAAAAGGGAGGTTAGGAGATCGTAAAATATGAGGAGAGCGATTCAGAAATATTAGAGAGAATACAGAGGGCTTGGGAAAATGTCCAGCATATGAACTGCGATAGGGTGGCATATCATAGTTCAAATTATTACTGCTTTGTAACTAGTCTGTGTGGGTTATACCTAACCTTCCTTTCTCTAGCATCTTGTCTTTGTCTCTTTTAACCTATGCTACTCATCAATAATAAATACACCCTTCTAAAATAGCAATTTAGTTGTATCTTTAAAAACATGTCTACATTTACAGGAGCCACATCTTAACCAGCTACAATAAGCTTACAATCAGTGCTTCTATTTTCCAGACGAGTTGCAATTATTCCCCATATTTAACAAAGGCAGAAAAAAAACCTATGATCAAAAGTAGCAGAGAAACCACCCTTTTTCCTAGGCTCAAAATCACCCCTGATTCTAACAGTGCTATGTTATTTTTCTATGTATTTCCTAGAACTCAAAACTTTACCTGTTCCAGTTAAGATTCAGTTCTCGTTTTCACCTGTCTTCAATTTGTTTCATTTAATAATGTCTCACCTTCCTTCTCAAAATTCCTTTCTCACTTAGCTTCTGTATAAATACATCCAATATACTATATATTCTAGCAATTTTTTAATAACTAAAATTCACTGACTTCCTATTATCCTTCTGCACATAACTTCAGCTTTATCTAATGCTTTTACTTCCACACTTTATTGGTAGCCAAAACACATTTTCAGCTTTGTAGTCTCACTTTTTTTTTTTAAACCTGTCTCCAAGACAATGCCACTTGGCTATCCTACTACTCTCTTCCAACTCACAAATGAGCCTGAGAATGTCATCTTTCATGTAGAAAGAACTTCCCTCAACATCCTCATCTGTTCGGTGAGTCATTGTTCTTCTAATATTTACACTAGAGTCTAGAAAGAGATCTTGAATAACCATGCTCTCTCTCTCCCCTTTCTAATCTACCCTGAGGTACTATTTTGAGGACTTTTGCCTCAAAGCAGCCCAATGATACATCCAGCTTTGTCAAATACCTATTAATTCAGCCTGATTTAGTCTAATTTCTAGCAGAAATTATCGTCTGAATAATACTTACACTGAAAACTAGACTACTAAAGCAATCTCCTAGAGCGGAGTCTAGGAATATAATGAGAGTATTGACTATAGTTTCTCTGTTTCTGCCTCACCAGTGTATACTGGGTGTGTGGGCAGATAACCTGTAATTTAATTCACAGGTCTTCAGTGAGAGAGAAACCTCTTCAAACTTGGACCTAATTTATAATTTAGATGGTGAGATCCTGGACTTCAAGCCTGGTGCCATAATGAGATGAGGTCTCTTAGGAGACAGTAAATGTATTTAACGAGGGGGAAAAAATAAAAAAATAATTTGTGGCCAGAGGACAGACTAGAGTAGATCAAAATGGCTGCACATTCATTAAAAAACAAAAAACAAAAAACCCACAGCTAACATCATACTCAAAGGGGAAAAAACTGAGAGCTATTCCTTTAAGATCAGGAACAAAACAAAGATGTCCACTCTCACTACTTTCATTCAACATAGTACTGGGAGTCCTAGCCACAGCAATCAGACAAGAAAAAGAAATAAAAGGCATTCATATTGGTAAATAAGAAGTAAAACTCTATTTACCTATTTACAGATGACATGATACTATATACAAAAAATCCTAAAGACTCCACCGAAAACTACCAGAACTGATACATTAATTTAGTACAGTTGCAGGATACAAAATTTATAGAAATATGTTGCATTTCTATACTTTAAAATGAAGTAGCACAAAGAGAAATTAAGAAAACAATCCCAATGGGAGGAGAGGGAACGGGAGAGGAAGGCGGGAGCAAACAGTCCCATTTACAATTGTACCAAAAAGAATAAAATACGTAGGGGAGGTGGGTGGAGGGATGGGGTAACTGGGTGATGGGCACCTAAAGTAATGAGCATTGGGTGTTGTATGCAACTGATGAATCACTAAATTCTACCTCTGGAACTAATAATACAGTATATGTTATTAAATGGAATTTAAATCAAAAATAGAAAAAAATATTAAAAACATAGGAATAAATTTAACCAAAAGAGTCAAAGACCTGTACTTTGAGAACTATAAAACAGTGATGAAAAAGACTGAAGATGACACTAAGAAATGGAAAGATATTCCACGCTCATGGATTGGGAGAACCAGTATTGTTAAAATGTCCATACTACTCAAAGCAATTTACATATTTAATGCAATCCCTATCAAAATACCACTAGCACTTTTCACAGAACTAGAACAAAGAATCCTAAAATTTGTATGGAACAAGAAAGACCCTGAATAACCAAACCAATCTTGTAAAAGAAAAAAAAAAAAACCCGGAGGTATCAAGACATATTAAGCAAAGCTGAAGTAATCAAAACAGAATGGTACTGGCATAAAAAAATAGACACATAGATCAATGGAACAAAACAGAGAGCCAGAAATAAACCCACAGCTTTATGATCAATTAATTGATCTATGACAAAGGAGGCAAGAATATACAACAGGAAAAAGTCTCTTCAACAAATGGTGTTGGGAAAACTGGACAGCTACATGCAAAAGAATGAAACTGGACCCTTCTTACACTATATACAAAAATAAACTCAAAATGGATTAAAGACCTAAATGTGAGACCTGAAACCGTAAAATTCCTAACAGAAAACGTAGGCAGTAATTTCTCTGACATAGGCCATAGCAATATTTTCTAGACATGTCTCCTTTGGCAAGGAAAACAAAAGCAAAAGTAAACTACTGAGACTACACCAAAGTAAAAATCTTTTGCACAGTGAAGGAAACCATCAACAAAATCAAGAATAACCTACTGAATGGGAGATGATATTTTCAAATGACATATCCAATAAAGGGTTAGAATCCAAAGTATATAGGAACTTATACAACTCAACAGGACAAAAGCCAACAACAATCCAATTAAAAAATGCGCAGAGGACCTGAATAGCCATTTTTCCAAAACAGACATTAGATGGCCAACAGACACATGAAAAGATGTTCAACATCACTTATCACCAGAGAAATGTAAATCAAAACCACAATGAGACATCACCTCACACTGGTCAGAATGGCTAAAATCAGAAACACAAAAAATAACAGTGTTGGCAAGGATGTGGAGAAAAAGGAACGCTTGTGCACTGTTGGGGGAATGCCAGCTGGTATACCCACTGTAGAAAACAGTATGGAGATTACTCAAAAAATTAAAAATAGAAATCCTATATGATCTAGTAATTCCACCACTGGGTATTTAGCCAAAGAAAATGAAAACACTAATTCAAAAAGATACAGGCACCCTTATGTTTACTGCAGAATTATTTACAATAGCCAAGATACAGAGGCAACCAAAATATTCATTCATAGAGGAATGTATAAAGAAGATGTGATATATGTGTGTGTGTGTTATATAGGTGTGTATACACACACATATATGTGTATGTATATATATGTGCGTGTATACACACACATACATATGATGGAATACTACTCAGTCATAAAAAAGAATGAAACTTCACTATTTGCAACAACATGAATAGATCTAGAGGTATCATGGTAAGTGAAATAATTCAAAGACAAATACCTTAAGATTTCACTCATAAGTGGAATTTAAGAAACAAACAAAGGAAAAAAGAAAAACAAAAAACCAGAGTCTTAAATATAATGAACAAACTGATGCTTGCCAGAGGGGAGGTGAATGGGGGAATGGGTGAGGACAGGACAATAAAGAGCACACTTATCATGACGAGCACGGAGTCATGCACAGAATTGTTGAATCATTATACTGTACAGCTGAAACTAACACAACACCATATATTAATTATACTTGAGTAATAAAAAGAAATAGATGCACATTCTTTGACACCTTCCCATAGAGAAGTGGAGTTTATTTTTCTTCCCCTTGCAAATGGGCTACTCCTGTGACAGCTTAGCCAACAGAATATGGTAGAAGTGATACCATGCCACTTCTGGGCCTGGCCTTTAGGAGACTGACAATTTCCAACTCCTCTCAGGATATTCCCAGAACCTGATGGGCATGCTATGAGCAGCCCATCCCTCAAAAGGGGCCACATGGAGGTGCGCTGCTCCACAGGGCCGATGTTCCCAGTGGCAGCCAGCATCAACTTCCAGCGGTGTGATAAGCCATCGTGATCATCCCATCCCAGCAGACACTGTACCCTCAGCCAACATCAGATGGATCCTGAGAACTCCGAAGTCAACTCCTAACTCTTGTGAGAGTTAATAAAATGATTGCTGTTTCAAGTCAGTAAGTTTTGGGGCAATTTGTTAGAAACAATAGGTAACCGAAACACAAGCTGTTCCAGCAGTATTTACTGAATGGCAAAATTCCTAAATGTATTTCTCTAAGCAAATCTCTGTTCTCATATTTCCATGACCCATTTTTCATATAACTTATTTACTCCTATTTTTAAAATCACTTTCATGTATTTTGTTATTTTCAAATCACTTAGTTCTAACATATAGGAAAACTACCAATATTTTTATTTTATATCTGGCCACCTTACAAAACTCTTAACAGATGTAATAGTTTTGACTATGAGTTTCTTGGTTTTCTAAGTAGAAAGTTATCATTTACAAATAAGTCTTTTTTCCTCTTTTCTACTAATTAAATTTCTCATTTTTTTTTATTCATTAGTTACGTCTTTCAGGTCAACATTAAATAATTATAGCAACAGATACTCTTATCTATTGATTCTAGCGGCAACACCAGTTTGTCTTTACACCCATGATTTGTTCTCCTTTTGCACTAAACAGATTTTGAGTCACTGTCTTATTCCTATTAATCCCAAACGCACAAACTATGCTTTACCTACAAGACTTTGCTCCTGCCTCTAACCTGAAACACAAACGAACACTTGAAACCTTAGCCTGTCATCCCAAACCTGGGTGTCTGCGCACAACTCCCCTGGACACCAGCCCATGCCAGACCATCTCTGCCTTTCTTTGGCCTATCTGAAAGTTTTCCCCAACTTCTCCAATCATTCCAATGGCTTATCTGTATTTATAGATTAAAATCCACAGGATTCTTTTTTCGTAGGTTCTGACTAGTTAATTAAGCTGGTTTAATTAAATCTGGTTTTATATTCTCTATCCAAATTTACCTTAAACTGTTTATAATAAACTCAGATCATTAGCCCTTAAATCTAGATGTGACTCTGATCATCTGACGAGCCTCTGAAGTACATACATGTGCACACATGTGTGATGTATGTACATTCCGTGTGGCTGTGCTGGGCTTCTCACAAACATCGCGATGTGCAGCTAGCTGAAGTAGTGGCTGCTAACTTCCGAGAGAGAAGTGGCAGCCTCACGTCCTATTACAGGTTAGACCTGGAACCGGCAGTGTCACCTCTGATGTATTTTACTGATTAAACAGTCCAGTGCCAGCTGAGATTCAAAGGGAGGGGAAACAAAGTCTGCAACTTTTTTTTCTGATTGAAGTATAGTTGGCACCATGTTACATTAGTTTCAGGTGTACAAAGGCTACATCCTGAGGGAGAAAGTGACAAAGATTCTGTAGCCACCTTTAATCCACTGTAGTCCATTAACTGTTTTGGAAAATAAACTACATTTACCGAGGTAAATTCCAGATTGATTGAAGTATTATATTTAAATGATGAAATAGATGAAATCAGAAAAAAAATCAGGAAATGTTTTTAATTTGCGGATGGAAAAATTCTTATGCCTAAAAATAACAGATATAAAGCACTGGGGGGAAGATATGCGGTAACATAAATTTTAAAATATGTATGGCAGACACCATAAAGAAAATAATAAAAAACTTCAGCGGTATTTCATTTGCTCTGTGATCAATAATGGGAATTTCCATGAGATCTTACTTATAAACCTCTAAAGGCTTAATAGATAAAGGACATAAAACCATTTACTGAATTACAAATGACCAAAGCAAATAAAATAATTTTTACCTTTCTCATAATCCAATATTTATCTACCCAGTTTTTTTCCTTTGGTTCCTATAAATGTGCAAAAGCTTGAGATAAAAAGGCAGGGTGAAAAGAGACATGGTGTCTGCCCTCAAGGAACATAAAGCCTAATGTGAGAGACAAAGACCTACATAGATACAAGTAAAATATAATTGTGATAAATGCTAAAAAGAGAAGATTATGGTCCTATGGGAGTATATAACAGAAAAAAATGAATCAAGACAGGTTTCCCTGAGGAAATGTGAAACTATCTGAGATCTGAAGGAAGACAAGGAGTCAACTAGGCAAAGAACAGGAGAATGACCATTTTATGTAAGGAAACTGCATGTACAGAGGCCCTGAGATGGAGGGCAAGTCCCACTCAACGGACATACGGAACGTGTGGCCTGTGGAACTCTTTTCTCTGCAGTCCTCCAACACCTATCAGAGAGCTTAGGGCACAGGAGATGCAAATACACACGTGATGCTGACTGAAAGCAGAGCAGTGTGGTTTGGGTGCGAAGAGCGAGGGGAGGATGCAGGGTGAGGTGAGGCTGGAGAAGCAGGTGAGGCTGGAGAAGCAGGCTGGAGAAGCAGTGTGTTCTGAAGTAAGCAAAACTGCAGTCAGCATAAGTGACTTAAGCAAGTACATGACAGAACTTGATCTCTTTGACTGCAATGTGGCTCAAACCCTGGAGCTGGGGAAAAAGAGCAAAGAGGCCTGGCAAGATCTTCCAGTACGATGAATTAAGAGGCTGCGGGGATAGCTGAGATGAGAGATGGCACTGGCACCTGGACTAGGGTAGTGGCCCTACAGATGGAGAGAAGTGGAGACGTTCAAAGGATATTTAGAAGGACGAAACCAAGTATTAGAGAGGTGAAGGAGAAGAAGTTGTGTCAAAGATAATACACCGTACTTATGTAATTGGATGGATGGCAGTGCCATTCACTCAGGGAACAGAGGAGGACTGGAAAAGAAAAAGTTATGGCTTTGGTTTTACAGAATTGGAGTCGTCTTTAAAACATCCAAGAGAAATGTCACATGTCTATAAATTGTTCAATTCAAACTAAGGGCTTTAGAGGGGAGGGGGGTGGGCGATCGGGATAGACCGGTGATGGGTAGTAAGGAGGGCACGTATTGCATGGTGCACTGGGTGTTATACACAAGTAATGAACCATGGAACTTTACATCAAAAACTTGGGATGTACTGTATGGTGACTAACATAACATCATAAAAAAATTTTATTTAAAAATAAATAAATAAATTGTTCAATTCGGAGAAGCAGCCTGGGCTGGGGACACACATTTGTAAGTCACCTACACGTGTGCGCTAAGTGGAGTTGCAGCTGTGGATGTGCTAACATAGAGAAGAAAACACAGAGTAAGAAAAGACAAAATGAGACATGTTGAGAAACTGAAATTACAGCTAGACAAAGAGAAGTCTCCACCATACAGACCGAGAAAGGCCAGAAACAGAGGAGGAAAATGGGAAGCATTATAAGAACCTACGAGTGTTTTAGAGCGAGGAGCAGGTAACGTAAGACAAGGAATGAAAAAGTATCCACGAGACTTCGCTACAAGAAAGTCTTCTACGACTTTAGTAAGGACTGTTCCAGACGGAGATCTGGAATAACAGCTAAACTGGAATGGGGTGAGGAAATGAGAAAAGTAGAAACTATTTTGAGAAGACTGGCTACAAAGAGGCGAGAAATAGAGTAATAGGTTGAGAGAAAAATCGTTGACATCAGCAATGACCTGAAAATGTTGAAAAGCTAATGGGAGGATGAAGCAGAAATGGTAAAAATATAAGTGAAAGAAGGCAGGGAGAAATGGGGTCCAAAGGAAAAGGGTGGAAGGTGGGGGAATTTACCTAAGAAAGAAAGAAACTGAATACTTTGCCTATCAAATCAATAAAGATTTCAGGCAAACGAGAGGGTGCCAGGGTGATAATGAGAGAGAGAATATGCTAGTAGTGACAGTACGGCTCGGCATAATCTCTCTGTAGACACTACAGCACAATGTAACAGGACTTTTAAATACATTCATGCCCTTTGATGCTGAAGTTTCTCTTCTAACAAGGTATATCCTGTGGAACTTACCAGATATGCCTGAAAACCTGGCAACAACCTGAATGTCCAACAGCCGGGGGGAATGGTTAAATATATTATGATACATGTGTACGATGGGAAGTTACACGTGAATGAGAAACCACATTTGCACGGACTATTTAGTGACACAGGTAATTGTCCACGGTATCGTATTAGGTGAGAAGAGCAGAATATAAAGTGACATATCCCTGACAATCCCAATTTTGGAAAAAAACAAATCTTCACAAGTCACAGAGACACATCATCACAAAGAAAAAAGCCTAAGAAAATAAATCAAAACGTTAATACTGCATAGCTCTCGGGAGTGAGGTAATGGGGTGATTTCTATTCTTCTTCATACTTTTCTATATGTACTAAAATTTATATTAAGCACATAATAATTGATAATGTCCCACAAACAAAATGTTAATAAGAATAAAGAGATTACATGAAAGTAGAAAGTAAGGGCACAAGAAGTTCTATGGTAAACAAAGAATGGAACACTACTAAAGTCACTCTAGTATGAAGCAGAACTTTGCTTTCTTTAGAAGGAAGCACATGATTTCATGCTGGGCTGGCTAATGTTCGTTTACGTAGCCCTACTGTGCGCCAGGCGCTGTTCTAAGCATGCTACCCACACCGACGCACTTGAGCCTCACAGGAACGTGGAGGTAAGGACTGTTATCGACTCCCTGTTGCAGATGAGGAGACGGGCAGGGAGGCCGCTCCGGGCCACACGGCTTTACAAGCCTCCGTGTCCCTCCCCTGTAACATTCATTCGTCTATCCGATGAAGAAAAAGAATCTGCCAACAAAAGGCAATGGTGTCCTTCTTCCTCCAAAGCCTCCAGGTTTTGTTGTCCGCCCCCCACCCGACTCTTACTCGAAGGCTGGTAACAGTACACTGTGCGTTTAACAAACAAGCTTCTTACACCTGCCTCGTATCTGCCTGGCTCTTACCTGAAACAGATGTGCTTGCGGTTTCTTGCTCTACTGTCCATCTTCTCTCCTTACTCTCCAGCTTGGAGATCTCAACTGGCTTGAAAAGTAGTTGTTCTGTTCATGGGGAAAATGAAACAACAACAACAAACAGACACTTCAGCCATTTTCATAAGGAAGAGATTCCCTCCCTCCGCAGTAGTCTCAGAGCTGCTGAAAGGTAAGGCCAGCGGTCACCACGGATCTGTGGACATTTATCTCTCCACCAGAAAGGACTTCCACTCAGATACACAGCAGGAAAATCTGCTATTGTGCCCAAAGGATATTAGGAAACCCGAACCCAAACCCAAGTGCCCTTAACCACTGCAGCCGTCCTCTAGTTTTTAGCAGATGAAGAGACTACCGACGGGCAGAAGAGGTAAATAACACGGAAGCCACCTTGATGCAATGAGTTCAGGTTCCTATAGTTTTCCAGCATCACATCCCTGTACAGGGTCTTTACAGCAGGGTCCAGCTGTCCCCACTCTTCCTCGTTGAATTCCACAATCACATCTTTGAATGTTACTGGTTCCTAAAACATTAAATTTCTTTTTAATCAAAGGTCACTTCTAAAAATATTACTAGCGGAGAAATGAATTTGGAAAGAACAAGGTAGGTCGTCAGAATACGTAAGAAACTGACAAACGTTTGGGGTTCTAAGTGATGGAAATTAAGTTATACTAGAGGCTTATGGACTTGGCACTGTGAGGGCTGCGAAAGGAAAATCCAGTGCAGTCTTAACCTAAACTAACTTTTATTTTGGTTGAGGAAAAAAAGACAGTTGGAATAATTGTGGAACAAAAAATTACTATAGAGTAAAAATAGCTGACATAAAAGGAGTTCAGAACAGGCAGAGTTTTGGAGAGATCTGAGGGGAACTTGTAACGAAGACGGAGCCTCTGGCAGCAGAAGAGGTAGGGCGTTTTCTCTGACTGAGAAATGCAGCCTGCCAGCATCTCCCATCCAGGGCAGGCAGTCCTTTCCTGATTACCCAAAACGGAGTAGCCACCCTCCTCATCAGTCTCCCATTGCATTATGCTTCTTTCTTTTCTCTGTAATAATTATTACTATCTGCAATCACCTTATTTGCCAGTGCGTGCCTGTCTGCTCTACCGTCATTTCCACAAAGGATTTCCCTTCGTTTACCATCACATTCCCAGCCCTTAGCAGTGGCGTATCAGACACTGCGTAGATATTTCTTACGAGGACCTTCACACCATCACTTGCTGCACTTCCCTGTCTAGCATTCTCAACCTTGTCATGACGGGCACCTTCGAACACGACGAAATATACCAATCCCTCCCTCCCTCTCCGTCAGAGCCAGAGGACTCTGAGACATGAGTGACTTGGTAGTAAATCATCTACGTCAGCTTTGCCTACATCCTCACCTTCTTCCCTCAACCCCCTGCAACCTGGCTTCTATTCCCATGAGGAGCAGGATCTCCGTGATGGTAAGGGAACAGGCACTACTCAGGCTGAATTTTCCTGAATTTTTTAAAGGATTTATCCCTGAAATACTCTCATCCTTGGCTTTCGGTGGCATCTCCTTGGTCTTCCTCTACCACTTTGATGCTTTCATTTCAGTATCCTTTGAGATTTCTTCTGCTCCTGCCTATTTAATGACATGACTCGGGATCCTGCTCTTGGCTCCCTTCACTTGTAATTCTGAACATTCTCTGGTGGGCTCTATTTCTATGGCTTTGATTATTGTCCTGAATTCTGAAGGAACAGATGCACAGAAAAATATAAAGATTGAATATTTCCCAAAGAGTGTATCATCAACTAAAATAAAATAGATCCAATGTCCTATGGGAGAAGTAACAGTCCTACATCCTTAGAGGACCTATATTTAGCAAAAGTTCAAAAGCTGAAAAAGAAAAAGCAGATTTCAGTAAAGAGTAGAATCCTAATTCACCTGGGAATGGCCAGTTAGCGAGTCAGCTTCCATTTCCCCCTGGATGCTGCCCTTCTGGAGCAGGACAGAATCCTTGCAGGCTATATCTGGGAAGATGAAGGAAAACGTTAGGGAGACAAGACTTGCGCTGGAGAAACATTTAATGACTATAGTAAGAGCTTTAACATGCTATTCGTAGGAATCATCTTTAGAGCTTTGGAAAAATAACGGTGTCAGGCCCTACCAGCAACCAGAATCTCCAAAGGTGGGGCTCAGATGTTACAGTTTTTAAAAACTATAAAAATGATTCTGATATTCTACCAGAAGTTGAGAAGTACTGGATCAGGGAGAAGAAGGCCAAAATAGCATTTTGAGGCTTCATCCGCGGTTGTAGCAGATTCAAAAAATTACTTTAATTCTGTCCTTACAAAATCTGTAGCTTTGTAGTAAGTTTTGAAATTGAAAGTATGCATCCTTAAAGTCTGTTCTTCATCAAGGCTGTTTTGGTTACTTTGAATCCTTTGCAATTTCATATTCATTTTAGGATCGGCCTGTCCATTTCTACAAAAAAAAGGCAGCTGGAATTTTGCCATGAATTGCATTTGAATCTGCAGACCACTTTAAAGAGTATTATCATCTTGACAACATTAAGACATCCAATACAGGAACACAGGCTTTTTTAAAATTGTTTTTTAGTGAAAAAATTTGACAGGTAACACAGTCCCTGGGATCCCAAGGGCTGCTGAAGGGCTCTGCAGGCCTCTCTGGGTACTCAAAGGGCAGCAGGTGTGAACTCCGAACCAGTCGTCTTCCATCTGACCTGCGGAGACTGGGGTGGGCAGTTGTAAATAAATGCCTTATGGCTTTTGCTATGAAATTAAAAAAAAAAAAACTCACATAAAAATGACCCATGCAGTTTAAACCCATGTTGTTCAAGGGTCAACTGCATAAGAACAGATCACAAGACAGTAAAGATAGCTTTACTTTTTCCTTTCCAATTGGGATACATTTTATTTATTTTTCCTGTTTAGCTGCACTGGCTAACACCTCCAGTATAATGCTGAACGGAAGTGGCCAGAGTGGACATCCTTGTTTTGTTCCTTAACCTAAGGGTAAAGCTTTTAGTCTTTAACCATTAAGTATGATGCTTCCTGTACGTTTTCCATAGATGCCCTTTATCACATAGAAGAAATTCCCTTCTATTCCTAGTATGTTGAGTGCTTTTACCATGAAAAGGCACTGGATTTTGTCAAATGCTTTTTCTACATCAAGAGGACCTTGTGGGCTCCTGGGTGGCTCAGTTAGTTAAGTGTCTACCTTCAGCTCAGGTCATGATCTCAGGGTCCTGGGACTGAGTCCCGCATCAGGCTCCCTGCTCAGCAAGGAGTTTCCTTCCACCTCTCCCCGTGCCTCCCCCCCCCCCACTTGTGCACATGCTCTCTTTCTCTCAAATAAATAAAATCTTATTTAAAAAAAAGAGGACTTTGTGATTTTCCCCTATTAGTATGGTGTAGAATGTTGATTTTCATATGTTGAACCATCCTGTATTCCTGGGATAAATCCCATTTGGTCATGGTGTATAATCCTCTTAACACGATGCTGGATTTGGCTTGCTAGTTTTCTTTTCTCATGAGGTCTTTGTCTGGCTTTGGCATCAAGTTAAAACTCACCACAGAGTAAGTTAGGAAGTCTTTTTTTTTTTTGGTCGGTGTAGTTAAGACTTTGTCAATTTTTTTTTTTCAAATGACCCACTTCCAGTTTCATTGATCCTATTGTTTTTCTATTCTCTATTTATCTCTGTTTAATCTTTCTTATTTTAATTTCTACATATTTGCGCATTTTCCAGATTTCCTTCTTTTTTTTAAAAAAGATTTTAGTTGACAGAGAGTGTGAGAGAACATAAGCAGGGGGAGCAGCAGGAGAGGGAGAAGCAGGCTCCCCACTGAGCAGGGAGCCCAATGAGGGGCTTGATCCCAGGACCCTGGGATCATGACCTGAGCTGAAGGCAGACTGTTAACCAACTGAGCGACCCAGGTGCCCTTCCAGATTTCCTTCTATTATTGATTTCTAATTTCATTCTGTTGTGGTCAAAAAAGATCCTTTGGATGACTTAAATGTTTAAAATAATTGTGACTTGTTTTGGCCCAACATTTGGTCTATCCTGGAAAATGTGCCATGTGCACTTGAGAAAACTATATATTCTGTTGTTGGGTAGAGTGCTTATATATTTGTTAGGTCTAGTTTAGTTTATAGAGTTGTTAATACAGTTCTTCCATTTCCTTTTTTGTCTTTTTTCTAGTTGTTCTATCCACTAAAGAAAGTGGGGTGCTGAAGACTATTATTCTTAATCTATTTCTCCCTCATTTCTGTCAATTTTTGCTTCATATATTTGTGGGCCTGATTGTTGTAATTCTTGCTCACTTACTTTTTTGAACTGATTTGGAAAGTCTGTATTCTTTGTTGTGTGTGCCCACTTAAATCTGTTCCCTTAGCTTAGTGGTCAGCTCGTGATTCCTCAGAGATTTCCTCAGATACCTGGAATCAAAAAAAAAAAACCCACAAAAACCCCACAAACAGAAACCATTTCCTAGTCTTTGCAGATGGGCTGCAGGTGTTGAGGCTTGCCTACACCACTCAGGTAATTTTTCAACATTACCTTCATCTTTAGTTTTTGTTTATGCGAAGCCTGACGGTCAGCCAGAGGTGAGAGTTAAGGCCTTATCAGGTCTTTCAGAACATGTGCCCAGCCTTCTAGATCTCTAGGATACGTAAGAACTTTTCAAAACCTTATTCCACAAAGCAACTCATACCCCAGTCTTTCCTCCCAATCTTTTTGTGTTCATGGTCTTAGGTGGCAGAGGCTAATACATTTCCCATTAAATGCTTTGACAAATGCCCCCCAGGTGGCCATCTCTGCCCTGGGAGAGTTCTGAGTCAGATAAAATAAGGGCAAGCCCTTTGGGTGGGTTCTTCAGAGAGCCAAGACAGGTTAAAAGAAACTAAAAACCTTTCTCAGTCCTCTATTAGCTGGCAACCTCTCCTTTCCTTCCCTCCCAGACTTTAAGAATAGTCTACAATCATGATCACATTCACACCTCAGCCATCCATCTTTTTTGGTAGTGGTGGTGGGGAACATGTGATAGGGAGAGTAACAGACCCCAGAAATACCCACACCCCTAATCCCTGATTTGATACACTGGTAAAAGAGACTCAGCGGATATGATTAAAGTTAAGGACCTTGAGCGATGAGGAATCACCGTGTATTATTTGGGTAATCACAATCTAATCACACGAATCCTAAAACACGGGTTTCCCAGCTGTGGTCAGTGTGAGAGAGAGCGAGCAAACATGCTCACCTGAGCAAGTGCGCGTACTGCCGCTGAGTGGAGGGGAAGAGAAGGCGGTGTGGAAAGGACACGGACATGGCTTGCCACTGCCAACTCCGAAGACGGGTAAAGGGAATCACAAGGCCCCGAAAGGAATGTAGTCCTACTGATGCCTTGATTTTCGTCCAGGGAGACCCATGTTGGACTAGTGATCTACAGACCTGTAGGATAATACATTCACACTGTTTTAAGCCACTAACTTTGTGGTTATTTATTATGACGGTAATGGAAAACCAATATAACTAACTACAAATAAGCACCACCTCAACTCCTTCTCTGAATCTGTTCTAAAACTTAACAATTTCTTCATAATCAATAATTTCAGTAAATTACTTCAATATTCATCTTAATAGGAGAATCTTTTTGTCACAGCATTGCTGAACACTCCCTTCTTGAATATTTCCCTTTTCTTAGCTCAAGATACTAACGTTTCCTGGTTCTCTGATGTCCTAGATTACGCTTTTCTAGCCTGCTTATTACCTGGCTTTTCTTTTTCTGTTTAATCCTTAATTTCTTTTTCAAATAAGGACTAAATACAGCAACAATAACAGTATCATCACTCTTCCCAGTCAGTAATTCCTTGTCAAATATTCAATCAATTGCCTCATGACAGAAAGTTCATACATTCACGTGACTGGTTATACATCTTTTACATTTAATTTCTAATTCCTCTTCCATATCTCCACTTCTCCCTTAAAATTATTTCGTTTTAGAGGGGCACCTGGGTGGCTCAGCCGGTTAAACGTCCAACCCTTGATTTCGGCTCAGTCATGACCTCAGGGTCATGCGATGGAGCCCCGCGTTGGGCTCCGTGCTCAGTGCAGAGTCTGCTGGAGATTCTCCCTCCCTCTCTTTCTCATTCTCTCTCCCCCTCACCCCCTGCTTGTGCATGCATGCTCTAAATAAATAAAATCTTTTAAAAAAAATAAAATTATTTTGTTTTAGAAACTGGATTGTCTTGTAGTTTCCCAGAGTTTAGATTTTACTAATGGCATTCCCATGATATAATTTAACATGTTCCTCCATCCTCCGTTCATCCTGTAATGGGTAGTTAGATCTATGATAGCCCTTAAATATTGATGCTCCCTAAGCATATGTATTTCTCCTACTTCTATTCATACCTGTAACTTTCCAAACCCATAGAGATCTCAGACTCAACGTGCCACATGATTACTGTATAAATCCCCTCCCTAAAATCTGCTACTTATGCCACGTTCATTTACGGCAGAACCTGCACATTCACATCAAATCTTACCCACTCACACCTTACATGCAGCTCGTAATTCCTTCAGGTTCAAACTCTTGTTTTCCCAATACTCCTTCATCTTTAACACCTCATCTATCTTAACTGATTTTCCTGTTTTTAGAGTCCTCAGGTCTATCCTTTAAACAAGATGTTGATAAACTTTTTCCGTGAAGATCCAGATAGTAAAGATTCTGGGTTTTGCAGGCAATACAGTCTCTGCTATAACTAATCAACTCTGGTCATAGCATGAAAGCAGCTTAGACTAAATGTCAATCAGTGGGCATGGCTGTGTTCCAAAAACACTATCTCCCAAAATATTTGGCCTTTGGGCCACAGTTTGCCAACCACTACTCTATATCGATATCAAAATGATATTTTAAAAGGCAAATCAAATCGTTTTACTCTCCTACCCATGCTGCGAGATCTCATTCTCTATTTCTATTTCCTACAGAATAAAATCCATGTTTCCTGATACTGTAAAGTCCTTCAAGATCTGCCCTTGACACCCTCTAGCTTCAGAAAAGATAATTTCTTTTCATATGGGAAGAGTCAATTACTTTTTTTTTTAAGGTTCTTTTTTTCTTTTTAATTGAGGTATAGCTGACATATAAAACCATACAGTTGACCCCTGACAAAAACGGGTCAGGGGCACCAACCTCCTGAGCAGTTGGAAATCTGCATATAACTTTAGACTCCCCCAAAACTTAACTACTAATAGCCTACCACTGACCAGAAGCCATACCAATAAGCAGTCTAAGCATATTTTATATATATATTACATACGGTATTCTTACAATAAAGTGAGCTAGAGAAAAGAAAATGTTAAGAAAATCGTAAGAAAAAATACATTTATAGTACTGTGCTGTATTTATTGAAAAACACCCATGTATAATTGGACCCACACAGTTTAAACCCATGTTGTTCAAGGGTCAACTGTATTAGCTTCAGGTGTACAACGTATTGATTCAATATTTATGTATATTGCACGATGATCACCACAATAAGTCTAGTTAACATCTGTCACTATATGGTTACAAAAATTTTTTTCTTGTAATGAGAGCTCTTAAGATCTAATGTCTTAACAACCTTCAAATATGCAATACAGTATTATCAACTATAGTCACTACCCTGTACATTACAGCCCCCTGACTTATTTATTTTATACCTGGAAGTTTCTATACCTTGTGACCCTCCACCCATTTTGCCCATCCTCCACTCCCACCCTGGCAACCACCAATCTGTTCTCTGTATCTATGAGCTCCTTTTTCCTTTTTTTTTTTTTTAAAGATTCCACATAAGGGTCAACTGTTATTCTACTGCCAATTTTCTACATTCCTACCTTCATCTTTAGGCATTTCAATCACATCCTCTATGAGGGTCACCACTTCTTTGCTGTTCTTTGGATGTTGTAAATTCACCCAAGTCCTGATGTCTTCAGGGAGAATTGTCAGAAATTGTTCTAACACCAACAGCTCTAGGATCTGCTGTTTTGTATGAACCTCTGGTCTCAGCCACTGAAGACAGAGCTCCCAGAGTTGGCACAGGGCTTCATGAGGCCCAGACACTGCCAGATACCGGAAATGTCTGAACTTTTGACGACAGGCCTCAGAGTCGTACGTTTCCATGATGGGGACGGATTCCTGTGGCCAGGACGCATCTGCTCTCAGGGCCTCACTTCGTTCATGTAGAATCAGGTTTTGAGGTTTTGAGATAGCCATCAACTTGTTCAGAGGCTGCATCTTCCTAGACAGAACTCCCACTGTAGTTTGAATTTGTCTAACTAGAGGATTCTAGTAATTCTTGGGCTTGGGCTAAGCACTTGTGTACAATATATGCGCAATGTGATTTCAGCCAAGTTCTATCTCAATAAGAGAAAAGTTCCAGGAGCTTCAGACAGAAAGACAACATTCAGGTACCTGAGAGAATGAAAAAAGACACCAATATGACCTATATTTAACAAACATGTTTTGTATAGTGTTAAAAGATAAAATAATACACATAATATTCTTAAGATTGTCTAATAAAATAAATATTATGGATTATCTTCCATTCTTGCTTCCTTTTTATAACAATATACTGTCTCTTTCCCTTCATCACCCACCCAAAAGACAGAAAACACAGACATCACACAAAAAGTGATAAATGAAATAGTCCTTTTAAAACAAACCTCATAATTTAATTGCAATTTCTCCTGCACCAGGTGACAACCCATTTTTGCTTTATTTTTTTTAATTTTTATTTATTTATTTAACAGAGAGAAAGAGAGAGAGCACAAGCAGGAGGAGCAGCAGGCAGAGGGAGAAGGAGAAGCAGATTCCCTACTAAACAGGGAGCCCAACATGCGGCTCGATCCCAGGACCCTGGGATCATGACCTGAGCCAAAGGCAGATGCTTAACATATTAAGACTTTATACTAGCGATACCTAAAAAATAAATTCTCACTAAAATATCAATAAGATTATAAAAAATGAGTAAAATTGGAAGTACCACTAGAAATTAAGTTACGAAACAATTTACTTAAAAAATAAGAGAAGAGGGGCGCCTGGGTGGCACAGCGGTTAAGTGTCTGCCTTCGGCTCAGGGCGTGATCCCGGCGTTGTGGGATCGAGCCCCACATCAGGCTCCTCCGCTATGAGCCTGCTTCTTCCTCTCCCACTCCCCCTGCTGTGTTCCCTCTCTCGCTGGCTGTCTCTATCTCTGTCGAATAAATAAATAAAATCTTTAAAAAAAAAAATAAGAGAAGAAATAGGAGTCATTTCATTGTCAGGGATAAATCAAAAAGTACATTGCAATGACACAAAAATAGACACATAGATCAATGGGTAGAGAGCCCAGGAGAAATCCCAGGACTATATGTTTAATTAATCTGTGACAAGGAGGCAAGAATACGTACTGGGGAAAGGACAGTCTCTCCAACAAATGGTGCTGGAAAACTGGGCAGCTACATCCAAACGAATGAAACTGGACCACTTTCTTACACCATATACAAAAATAAACTCAAAATGGATTTAAAAATCTAAATATGAGATCTGAAGCCATAAAACTCCTAACAGAAATACAGGCAGTAATCTCTTGGACATCAACCTTAGCAACATATTTATGGATATGTCTCCTCAGATAAAAAAAACAAAAGCAAAAATAAACTATTGGGACTACATCAAAATAAAAACTTTTGCACAGTAAAGGAAACCATCAACAAAACAAAAAGGCAACCTACTTAATGGGAGAATATATTTGAAAATGACATACCCGATAAGCGGTTAATATCCAAAATATATAAAGAATTTCTACAACTTGATGCGTGCTCGTGCACGCGCGCGCACACACACACAATTCGATTAAAAAATGGGCAGAGGACCTGAATAGACATTTTCCCAAAGAAGATATACAAATGGCCAACAGGTACGTGAAAAGATGCTCAACATCAGTAATCATCAGGAAACGCAGATCAAAACCACAATGGGCTATCATTTCACACCTATCAGAAAACGGCTAGTATCAAAAAGACAAGAAATAACAAGTGTTGGTAAGAATGTGGAGAAAAGGGAACCTTGTGTGCTGTTGGTGGGAATGTCAACTGGTGCAAACCACTGTGGAAACAGTATGGAGGTTTGTCAAAAAATTAAAAACAGAAATACAATACGTATGATCCAGTTTAATTTCACCACTGGGTATTTAGCCAAAGAAAATGAAGACACTAATTTGAAAAGATATATGTACCCCTACGTTTACTGAATTATTTACAATAGCTAAGATATGAAAGCAACCCAAGATGAATGGATAAAGAAGAGATAGTATACACATACAATGGCATATTACTCAGCCATAAAAAAGGATGAGATCTTGCTACTTGCAACAACATGGATGGATCTAGAGGGTATTATGCTAAGTGAAATAAGACAGAAAAATAAATACCATGTGATTTCACTTACACGTGGAATCTAAAAACCAAAACAAATGAACAAACAAACCAAAAGACTCTTAAATATAGAGAACTGGTGGTTGCCAGAGTGGAGGTGAGTGGGGGAGGTATGAAAAACAGTACGGAGATTCCTTAAAAAATTAAAACAGAACTACCCTATATCAAGCAACTCCACTTCTGAGTATTTATCCAAAGAAGATGAAAACACTAACTGGGAAAGATATATGCACCCTCATGTTCATTGCAGCATTGCTTACAATAGCCAAGATACGAAAACAACCTAAATGTCCATCAACAGATGAATGGATAAAGAAATTTACACACACACACACACACACACACACACACACACACAGAGGAATATTATTCAGCCATAAAAAGAATAAAATCTTACCATTTGCAACAACATGGATGTACTCTGAGGGAATTATGATAAGTGAAATAAAGTCAGAGAAAGAAAAATACTGTATGATCTCTCTTATATGTGTAATCTTAAAAACAAACAAACGAACAAAAATAAAAGCTCAGAGAACAAATTGGTGGTTGCCAGAGAAGAGCGGTAGGTGGGAGAAATGGGTAAAGGGGGTCAAAGGTCTCCCAGATCTCAGTTTTTAATACCATTCTTCAACACAAGGAACCAGGGCTCCATGGAGAAATGGCTTATTCCAGAACTGGAGCAAGAAATATACAAGATGGGGGCACCTGGGTGGCTCAGTAGGTTAAGCGTCCGCCTTCGGCTCAGGTCATGATCTCCAGGTCCTGGAATACAGCCCCACACCAGGCTCCCTGCTCCGCAGGGAGTCAGCTTCTCCCTCTGCCTCTCCCTTTGCCCCTCTCTTCCACTTGTGCTCTCTCTCTCAAATAAAATAAAAAAATAAATAAAATAAAATAAAATAAAATAAAAAAATAAAATAAAATAAAAAAATAAAATAAAAAAATAAAATAAAATAAAATAAAATAAAATAAAATAAAATAAAGAAATATACAAGATAAGCTTGGAGCGTCTTGAAGTACTAGAAACTAGATAAGAACTCAAAAACAAAAACATATTTACTGAGACATGTCCAAGGCATAGGAGCCAAGTGAAAGAGCTCCCAATGGCCAAAGCTGAAACAATATGAGCAATAAATAATCCAAACTATAAAATTAATACCCATAAGCTATACTAATATACATGACTGACTCAAATAATAAATAAACGGAAAAGAACAGACCAATCTGTCACGCAGAAGAATTGCAAATAATTTGTGTAGATACTCAGCCCTCCAAGAGGTGGAGCATAACTTTCCATCCCTTGAGTTTGGGCTCTGCATACTGAATCCCTCCCAAAGAGTAAACGTGGGAAGAGGGGAAAAAGAATAAATTTATAGTGGAGAAACCCAAAACATATACCTCAGCCACAGGATCAAAGTCAACATCAGTAATGACAGGTCATGTTGACAGTATGTACCTTTGAGATGATGTGGTAGAAATAGCACTTTATCTCTGTGATTTGCCTTCCCCAAACCCATAACCCCCATCTAATCATGAGAAAAATTCTAACAAATTCTAAAAGATGGGCTTCCTATAGTATACCTGACCAGTACTCAAAATTGTAAAGGTCATTAAAAACAAGTCTCAAAAACTGTCACAGCCAAGGGGAGCCTAAGGAGACAGGACAACTAAATGTAACGTGGCTTCCTCGGTGGGATGCTGGATCAGAAAAAGGACGTTAGGCAAAAATCAAAGTATGATTAAAGTATGGACTTTAGTTAATGGATCTAATTAATAGGTCTAATTAACATACTAATTTGTTACTAATAGGGGAAATGGGTATGGGGTATATGGGAACTCTTTGTACTATATTCTCAATTTTTCTGTAAATCTGAAATTGTTGTAAAATAAAAATTTTATTTAAAAAATTAAAAGACACTTGCCTGATGTATTTAGATTCAAAAGGATGAGTGGTAAATTTATGAAACAGAATTAGGGAGCCATTTAGTAAAACAGGATGAGATTAAGGTAAATATTAAAATGGATTAAGAGACTGACAATCTTGACTAGAAGGAGTAAAGAACAAAAGGGACACTTCACTGAACCAGTGATATGATAGACAAATTTAAAAGTCTCTCCCAAAATGCCAAGATAATAGAGAACAAAATCTTATGGTGAAAAATAAATTAAAATTATGGAAAACTTTTTGCAAATCAAAGGATCCATGCACATGGCAAAAGGAAAAATTATCAAAAGCGCAAGAGAACTTTTATGATGAAAATCAACAGTCTTCCATCCTACCCGCCTTTCTATGCTCATGTTTACTACCAAGAGGTGATTTTTTTGGAAATTTTTTTTGTGTTATGGGAGATTTCTGTCATTTGACCTTGTAGATTTCATTTAAAAAAACCCACTTCTACCAGTCATATTTTAAATATAAGAGCTTTTTCTTGTTCATTAATGGTTCTTTTTCCATTGCATTGTGCTTGTCTGGTTGTTGCAATATTTCAAATTTCTCTGGCAATTCTAATTTAGGTTTTCTGTTTCTTAAATTCCCTTTTATTCTGTGGTCAGGATTTCTGTTTATCTTGTTTTTTAGACATCTGGTGTTCCTTAGTTTTCTGTTCATACTTAAGAATCAAGAGTTAGGGTAGCTATTCCAGAGAGCCATACCAATTTCTACTTCAGCTCTATCAGCAGGTTGGTTTCCTAATGGGCATCTACTCTGAATGGGAGATCTTCCTGAGAGCCTTGTGGATATGGGTGAAACGCACAGATTGGCAGGCTTTGATTTAGAGTGAGTGCGGGAGCTGGCTGTCAGGCTGTGCCTCCCCCCCCCCCCCCACATAACAGAGTGAAAAGATTTAACTTTGAAAAGCAACACCCACATTAAAAGCCTTAGTTCTCCTCAGACGGTTTATTCAATTTAGGAAAAACCTTTTTGTGGGAGGAAGGCACTTTAGCTGAACTGCTTCTCTACACAGGTGGGAAGGGAAATAGGAAGTTGGGGAGATGACTGAAAGAGACGTTTCACATGTAATCCTTTACTGATCCCTCTGTTCTGTTGGATTCTCACTCCCACACTCTGTTGGAGCTAGCTGTGAGACACGGAGGCAGCTTCCACCTCCACTGTAGTTACCTCACAGTACATTCTAACTTGTGGCCCTTTCTACAGTGCCTTCAAAACTTGTGTTTCTCTCCACTCGCCATCTTGTAGCAATGTATTAACACCATTTATACGCTCATTAGTACCACCACTATATGTCCGCCAGAAACAGGGCAAAGTGGATCAACTGAAGGAAGATTTTGAGATCCAACACAAACCTCCTCTAAGCTTAAAGAAAGCATGGTTCATTAAAAAAAGAAAAAAGTTTCAAAGTGCTTCAGAAGTATCATGGAGTCCCACCAAAGAATGAACTACATGCCCAGATACTTTTCAAATTACCATAAAGGGAGAAAGAAGGGAAAAAAGCTCACAGGCAAATGTTAAAATGAAACAAACACCAAGGAAGCACAAAATTTTTTTTTTAAATTGAAGGTAGAAATAATACCACGGATATCCACTTAACAGTAAATGTACTGGATAAAAAATTTTACTATATAAACACTCAAAAGACATCAAAAACAAAGGAAAGGGAAAGTTGAAAATAAAGGGAAGATTAAAAACATAATAATGTGCAGGGATGTAATGATTTAAAAGCAAAAATGTATTAAAGCAGACAAAAAGGAAACTTTAAATGACTGAAGGTACAAATTATAATGAAGTATGACTTGTTAAATGTACCAAATAACAGAACTGGAACATATTTATTGTAAATCCTCAGAAAACAAAAGATGAAATCAACAATGACACCCAGAAATGGGAGAGACTAGGGCAACTTTCTAAAAACTTAACACATAAACTAAAACTAAGTAAGAATATAGTAGATATGAAAATGTGTTTAGTATATATAAAACCAGATAGAACGTAGTTTCTATTCAAGTACTTATGAAAATGTTTACAAAGGCTACTATATATCAGGTTACAAAAAACCTCCTCAAATAAAAAAGTATCTACGAGTGGTACAGACCACACTTACTATCAGAACGAATCCTAGAATTTAACACAAACAAAAAACATTTTCAACTGATTTGAAATTTAAACTTTGAATCAATATACAACTCAAATGTGGGGCTCCTGGGTGGCTCAGTCCTTAAGCGTCTGCCTTCAGCTCAGACATGATCCCAGGGTCCTGGGATCTAGCTCCCCATAAGGCTCCCTGCTCAGCTGGGAGACTGCTACTTCCTCTCCCATTCCCCCTGCTTGTGTTCCCTCTCTCGCTGGTTGTCTCTCTCTCCCTGTCAAATAAATAAATAAAATATTTTTAAAAAATACAACTCAAATGAAAACCAATAAAAACAATGCACATCAAGATCTATAGAGCACAGCTGAAGTTCCACTGTTAGGCAATGTCAAAGCCTCACATCTGTAATTAAACAAGAAGATGATGAATTAAACATTCAACTCAAAGTGAGAAAAAGCAACACAATATACTGGGAATGTATAGGTTTAAATACAATTTAATACCTTACCGGGTATCAATAATTACAGAACTAGGAGAACAGAGACGTTCAGGACGACATGAGTGCATTTAAGATTTGGAAAAAGGAACAGTCTGGATGATAGACGGTCCACGGTATGGCTGTGACTGCCAGAAGCTCAAGCGGTCTGTAAGCGACCAACACTGGAATTAACCAAGTCAAGGACAGTTAAAGTTCAAACTCTAAAGTAGGGAACGGACGCCTCTCAGGAGGATGGTGGCAGTGAGAAGGAAGAGCCAGGAGTGTGAGCCAGCACCAGGGGAAGGGAGGGCTCAATAAGGCGCAGGGGACAGGCATCTGGAGCCTTAAACACCCAGGTGACCCAGGTTCAAAGGATTTTACAGCACTGAGGAAACTGAACAGGTGACTATGGTGCGCTGGTATTATCTGTGGGCAGAGGGTTGTTTAAACCAATCAGCTGACAGGTGGGGCAGTCGCTTGAGGTAAAAGGAGCCTGTGGAGATCCGCGCAGAGAAAGGGGCGCAGAAAGCAGTTTGCAAATGACACGTCTGAAAATAACGATGCCTTAAGTTTTGTGTTTGGAGGAGTGGCTGGGAACGATTAGGAAAGAAGTTTTGTCCATTTTCTTTGCCAGCTGATCGATCCGGCCACACCCGGTATTTCCACGGGGAATCGACACCAGATTCCCAAACCCACGGATGAAGCCACTTCCATCAGGTCGAGCGCCTGGACACTGCCCCCGTTACAGAATGCGAGCGAGGCCGGCGCTAAACGCTGTTGACCGGCGCCCTCCCGCGCACCCACTTGCTTCTGCAGCCCACGCCTCCCCCGCTCCCCGAGCCCCAGCCAGGTGGTCCCGCAGAGACAGCGGGGCGCCGCGCCGGAAGCCGCCTAACTGCCCACCGGCCGCCGCACTCAAGCGGGATTCCCAATCCC
Organism: Ursus americanus; assembly: GCF_024610735.1. Lineage (NCBI taxonomy): Eukaryota > Metazoa > Chordata > Mammalia > Carnivora > Ursidae > Ursus > Ursus americanus. The sequence continues at coordinate 3,171,848 of NC_142142.1, forward strand.
GCACACCCGCGTCCTCACCGCCCGCTGACCCGGGGATACCTGCGGGCACCGCTCCCAGCTGAGGCTCCGTTCAGTCACACTCAAGCGCCAGGTCCGCCAGGAGCCGCGGGGGCCGCCGGCCTCGCGGGCGGAGGGAGCCGGCGTGGATAATGACGCCACAGCTACGAAGCCGTGACCACCCCGGCCCCTAAACGCCGCCGCGGGATCTGGCTCTCAGAAAAGCCAAGGCGCGCCGCCGCCGCACGCACGCGCACCACCCCTGGAGCGAGCCCCCAGCAGCCCCCGCGGCCCCAGTCCGCGGACTTCTCCCAGTCCCGCCCCTTCGTCCCCCCCTTCCGCAGACCCCGCCCACCCCGTAGACTGAGGTCCAAGCCTAGGGCCAGGAATGGGTGAGTGCGGGTCTTGTCAGGGTGGAGGTGAGGGTGAGGTGCAGGGAGGATGGCCTGTGGAACATTCTCAGCTGCCCCATCCCATCCGGGAGAACTGGCCAAAATCTTCCTCACCTTCTCCGTGACACCCCCCACCCCACTTGCATAGAACCAAACAACGTGGCAGAATTTCGAAAGGATACCGATTTGTATATAACATGGTTTTCACTGATTGAATGACTCCCTCCTTCAGTCCTTCTGTTTCATATCCAAGTAAAAAGTCTCTCGGAAGTCCATGAGTTCAGTTTTCGCTTGACTATGAGATACTTTGTGGCGTCCAAGAAGCATTATCAAAAAGACATATGGATAGAGCGGTCTGGAGCTTCGAGGTGTCTCAGGCCAGAGGTGTGAAATTCGTGTCAGTTGTGGGTAGGTGAGAGTCGAGGCTATGGGTGAGGATGACACTGCAGAAAGAGAGAGAGAAACCGAAAACGCTAAGAGGAGAGGGTCTAGGATTGAGCCCCAGAGGAAGAATTCAAACTGGGATGTCAGGGAGAGCCTCCCACAGAGAGAGCTTTAAATCTAGATGGTGAGTTGAACAAGGTAAAAGAAAAGGGGAAGTAGAAGATTTTTCCTAACCTCCTCTGTGCTCATTACTGTCTTAAGCAAATTGTAAATATCATCTCACCCATCACCACAACTATGAGGTAGTCATTACCATCCCTCAGTATTTTGAAACTAAAATCTCACAAAGCTGAACTCCAAGCTCAGTCCACTTCTTACTTGTACCGCTGCTGTTCCCTCAATGCTTCAATATTCAGGGGGCCATTAGTAAGTTATTGCAGAATTATGGATGATATTTTCCAAGATTGGGGGTATGGTGCGTGCTATGAATTGTTTGTGATGAGGCTGACCTTTATCAAAGTCATAGTAAAGTAGCTAGGCAAAATCAAAATTGTAACTTGTAAGTATTGCCAGCACATAGACTCAAACATGTTCCACAGCCAATTAAAGAGCAGGGAAAGGGAAAAGGCACAAAGTAGGAAGGAGAATGACCAGCCTTTCTCTCATACCTTATACATATGAGGTTTCTGACCATGTGCCTTCAAAGGTCACTGAAGCACTGACTATGCTCAGGGTAATTTTCAGGTTGCAGTCACTTCACTAAAGGTCCAGATACTTTTTAGTGGAATAAAATTTCTCTCAACATATGACTTTCATTGAAAGGTAAAGGACTCTGACGCTATGGGGGACTCGATCCTTGAGATGCATGCAATTGTTTGCTACAAACTCCATTTCCTTGTAGTACCATGACATCCACATGTTCTGAATTAAAACCTATCTGTATTTAAGAAAATACAGAGAAAACGGACTTGAGCCAATACATTTCCTAGACCACATATTCATTCAGCAAATTTTTACTGATGACCTAATATGTGGCAGATATTGTACTAGCAGGAGGGGATGCATCAGTAGCACAATCAGATGAGGACAATCTTAATGCCCAACAGAAGCATTCGCCGTGCTATGCTACTGTATCTCTTCACCCAACATTCTGTGTTCTACACATCCTCAGAATATTGTGTTATGTAGATTATGAGTCACATGGCCAGTCTGGAATCTGTCAAGACATTAGTGGGGTGATTTGGTTTCATAGGCCACGGGTAGGGGACGTGTGTCAATTTTTGGCTTCTGATCATTTGAGTACCCTTTCCATGTTTATAGTCATCTGGGAGTCTTGGGCTAGTTAGAGCCTGTCTCCCTCCATCCAATCTGAATCCACTTGAAATTCACATTCTTTGTCTTCACCGCAGCTAGGGTATAGCATGTAACTTGGACTCGATGGATTAGATACTCCCAGTGTAGACTCTGAATGGCTAGTGACTTGAAAAAGCAAGCATAGCAAACCGTTCCTTTTTAAAAAACAGACTTTATTTTGTAGATCTGTTTTAGACTTACAGAAAAACTGAGAAGTACCTACCTGAGTCCTCATATACCCACTTTCTCCTATTACTGCATCTTACATTAAAATTATGGTATTTGTTGCAATTAACAAAATCAACATTGATACCCCAATATTTTCTTTTAAGTTTTTATTAATTTTAAAGACAGAGAGAGCAGGGGGAGGGGCAGAGTGGAAGGGAGAGAGACATCCCAAGCAGACTCCATACTGAGTGCAAAGCCTCATGTGGGGCTCAATCCCATGACCCTGAGACCCTGAAACCATTTCCTGAACTGAAGAGTTGATCCCCAAGCAACTGACCACGCAGGCACCCCACTGACACATTATTAACTAAAATCATAAGTTATTTCGATTTTCTTTCTTTTATAAGATTTTATGTATTAGAGAGAGAAAGAACAAGAGACCACGAGTGGGGGGGGGGACAGGGCGGGCAGAGGGAGAAGCGGACCCCTGCTGGGTGCCTGACACAGGATTTGATCCCAGGATCCCAAGATCATGACCTGAGCCAAAGGCAGACACTTCATGGCCTGAGCCACCCAGGAGCCCCTATTGCTGTTAACCTTGATCACCTGACTGATGTGGTGTTTGTCAGCACAGTTTCTTTCTTTCTTTTTTTTTTTAAGTGGCAGAAGAAGCACCAACATCCCAAGTTCCAGCCTCAGTGAATCAACAGCTCCAGCAGCAGGGCCTGGGCTGAACGTGTTGCGGAGTAAAGTGCGCCATCTAGTGCTGAATGGCAGTGATGGTCTCATCACACCCATTCTATAGGATTTTGGCCTGTGGTGCTGGCTGCAGGACCAGAATTACCATTATTTCAATATTTTTCCTTTTAGCTTAAATCACACATAGTCGGCCTCTGTTACTTGCAACTAAGAACCCTAATCTATACATTATCTTCATTATTATTTTTGGGTGTGTGCATGAAATTTTTTCTTTAGAAGGTTTCTGGCCCTTTATTCCTTCTCCCCCTCCATAGCAGGAGAGAGAGAGCATGTTTGGGGGTTTCGTTTTGTTTCGTTTTGTTTTCAGAAAGAGATAGCAGCTTTTGTTAGTGTGAAAAAGTCCCATCAGTGTCTATTTTGTTGGAATGAATGGGAGCATAATTCTCTCAGCTTTTCCATTATTTGTTCAGTTATTTATTCATTTAGTGCCTTAAAACAGTAACCATTTTATTTTGCTTAGGATTCAGTGGTTTCAGAATTTGGAGTTGGGATGGCAACTATTGGTAATGGGATTACTGAAGAAATGACCATGGTGCGGGTGGCTGAGGTCACTGGAGGACAGAGATCAAGGAATTCCGAGAAGGCAGAGTAGTTGAATATTTCATTTTATGTGAAAATTAGAATACCTAAGATCTATAACAAGAGTAGGAGTTGGGAAAAGTGACAGTGATTCAGGGGTGAAAGTCCTCAAGGAAAAAGGAGAAGTGACTTACGAATCTTGAAGAAAGGGAAGGAAAGGAAAGGAAAGGAAGAAAAGAAAAAAGAAAGAAGAAAAGCTCACAACCCCATTTTCTCCCATGAACCTTCTTTAGTCCTTCTTCCTCATGTGGAGACTTCTCTAAATGTAAATTGTTCATTTACATTTCCTTACTTTTCTTTCTGTTATTGAAATCGATCTCATTTAGATGATCAAGGGCAGCCACTTCACCAGCTTCACCAATTACTGGTTTTTTTTTTTAAAGATTTTATTTACTTATTCAACAGAGACAGAGACAGCCAGCGAGAGAGGGAACACAAGCAGGGGGAGTGGGAGAGGAAGAAGCAGGCTCATAGCGGAGGAGCCTGATGTGGGGCTCGATCCCAGAACACCGGGATCACGCCCTGAGCCGAAGGCAGGCGCTTAACCGCTGTGCTACCCCTGCGCCCCACACCTATTACTGTTTTATCCTTGTCTATATTACTTCAACTAGCACGTGCTGTTTGTATGAGATTGTTCTCTGATCCTCACACACCCCAGATTACAGATTGTCTATTGTGGTGCAGATACAGTAATTCTAAAAGGATAGTAACAAATGCAAAAATGTTGATTGAAACACATTCTGTGTCAGGCATTGCTCTGGGTATACGGGCTACAATGAGAGCCAGGTAAGATAAAATGAAGTAAGAGCTCAATAAATGGCTTTAAAATGAATGCATGGAAGCATGAATGGAAGAAGTAAGAAATGTAGCTACTAGATATTACGTCAGGGGAGGTCTTCTACTGCAGAATCAGTAGTTCCTGACTACTGAGGTCTCTTGTTCCTGGAATCATATCCATGCCAACTGTAGAATGGTTGTCATGGAATCCCCTCTAAACATGTGACTGAGTAAAAGTATGGGTAAAACAGGCAAGTGGCTGTCAACCAGATTGTTTGGACTAAGGGTTTATGAAGCCTAAAGTAGACCCCAGAATCGACCGTTCCAGAGACGTTGAGCCACAGTGAGATGTGCTTACAGGCATCTAAGCCTATGGAGGGGTCAGCTGCAGAGTGGTAAGCTCGAGTTTTAAAATCCTAATTTCTCTTTTGGTTTTGGAAGAGGTATTCATTGGGTAAAGTGGGGTCAATCAAAGGAGGATGACCAGAATGAATACAGGGTGCCAAAGCACCCCAGAAACAAGTGGGTGGTTAGCTGTGAAAATTGAATTTGGGCCAATACAGAAACTGACGTCGGTGGGTTGTGGTACAGAATACTGAAAATTGTTCTAGGACCAAAACTAGAGAAAGTGCATTCAAGATATAGGAAAATTGATTTTGAGTTACCATAAGGAAGGTCTCAGTAACAGCAAAGAACTATCTATAGTTGACCCTGGAACAATGCAGGTTTGGACTGCATGGCTCCACTTAAATGTGGATGTTTTTGGATACAGTCAGTGATATGAATGTATTTTCTCTTACAATCTTAAGAACATTTTCTTTTCTCTAGGTTACTTTATTTTAAGAATACAGTATATAATACATATAGCTTATAAAATATGTGTCAACGGAATGCTTATGTAATTGGGAAGGCTTCCAGTCAACAGTAGGCTATTAGAACTTAAATTTTGGAGGAGTCAGTGGTTGTGTGAGGATTTTCCAATATGTGGGGCTGGCACATGTTGTTCAAGAATCAACTGTAAAAATGAAAGGGAATGATCCAAGAGAGTAGGGAGCTATACTTGTTTAGGCCAATCTAGATAATTACTCAATGGAAATACTGTAGAGTGGTTTATGCCTCAGACCTGTGTTCGTGTTAAATGACTGTAATTTCCCTTTCTATTCTGATAGTCTATGTTTCTGTGAAATTTGGGGTAAGATAAAACTCAGTTTTTGAAGCTTCCAGGAGAGAATGTTACGAACTTGTAAGTATTTTGCTTTGGGTGCCATTTTACAGGTGGAAATGCTCTGAGCCATGAATGATCCCAGTATTAAAGACTCTTCCAGATTTATTGATTGTTTCTGTCAGAGCCTATTCCTAGGTTTGTATGACTGGGACATCTAAACCTGAAATACCTTTGGTGTCAGAATCATGTATACAACTCACATTAGATGTTATTTCAAAATAATCCAGTTTCAACCTCTTGGATTCAATTGTGATCATGCTTAAAACATATCCACGTTAACTGAATTAACCACAAACTCCAAAATAGCGCTTGATGTGAAAACCTATTTATCCTTACATCTCTCCTCTGTGTTCTGCCTTATCATGGAGCTCATAGATTTTAGCACATTGTCCTTCACTTTTATGTCTCCTGAACTAATTCATAACTGTCCACCAAAGTACCGTACCTCTTTTAAGAATGTTACCATAGTTCTAAAAGTCAGACCCAGAGGGGTGCTTGGTAGCCTCGGTCAGTTAAGCATCTGACCATTTCAGCTCAGCCATGATCTCAGGGTCATGAAACGGAGCCCTGAGTCAGCTCTGCACTATCAGGGAGGCTGCTGAAGATTCTCTCTCTCCCTCTGGCCTCCCTCGCGTGTGCACACACTCTCTCTACCTCTCTTCTCTCTCCAAAAAACGAAACTGAACTAAACTAAACTAACTAAACTAAACGTCAGACCCAGAGATCATTGCCTCTGAGAAAAGGACTTCCTGCCAGCTAGTTTTCTGAGAGCCCCTTTGACATCCTTGTTTCTCAGGCTATAAATTATGGGGTTCAACATTGGAGTCACCACTGTATAGAACACAGATATCGTTTTATTCCCCTTTCTTGTGGTCTTGGAGTTTGGCTGCATGTACGCGAATATTCCTGAGCCATAGAAGAGGACAACAACAATCAGATGGGAGCCACAGGTAGAGAAAGCCTTGAGCCTCCCCTCCCCAGACTGCATCTGGAGCACAGTGGAGATAATATTCCAGTAGGAGACAAGGATCAGGCAGACAGGAGTTAAGAGCATGACCACGCCCATTGCAAAGATGGTCATTTCGGTGCTGTAAGTGTCTGCTGAAGCCAGCTTCACGAGGGCAGGAGGTTCACAAAAGTAGTGATTGATAATGTTCTGTCCTTGATAGGGTAGTTGGAACGTAATGGTGGTATCCACCAGAGACGCTACTGCCCCGCTGGCCCAGGATCCTATAGCCAACTGGAGACACACCTTTGGGGTCATGATGGTGGAGTAGTGCAGAGGCTTGCAGACAGCCACGTACCGGTCATAGGACATCACCACCAGCAGTGCACACTCTGTACACCCAACCAAAAGGAAGACAGCTGTCTGTGCCATACACCCAAAAAAAGAAATAGTTTTCCTCTTTACAAGGAAGTGGACCAACACTTGAGGGACAATGCTAGTGGCGAAGCAGAGATCTGCGAAAGACAGGTTTCTAAGAAAAAAGTACATGGGAGTGTGAAGTCGAGAATCCATGAAGATGAGAATGATGATGAGCAGGTTTCCAAGCACGGTCAAAAGATAAACGATGAGAAAAAGAATAAATAGCAGGATCTGGGTCTGCAAGTCCTGGGAAAGGCCAAGGAAAAGAAACTCAGCCACAAAGGTTTGGTTTTCCTCTCCCATTGAGTTTATGGCTCTTTATCTGTCTGCACAAATAGAAAGGACAAACGTTGGGTTTGTGACATCAAGTCTTGTAGAAGAGTATCATTCTAGCTCATTTCAAACCAAATCGGATATTTCTAGCTTGTTGTTATTCATGTCATTCGAAATAATGCTAAATAGAATATTTTAATTCTTATTAGTTTTTTCTAATGTAAATCCACTTCATTGTTTCCCAAATCTCCTCTTCCCAGGCCACTTACTTACGGAGTGTGACATTGTTAAAGCCTTCTTTGCTAGTTCTGATATGAGGATATTGGACTTCACGTGGATTTTACTAAATGCCTGTACACATATTGTTACAAAATGATGTGCATATTGTTAGCACTGTTACCATGTATAAAATTGCACCAATAACTATTCAAAATACTGCATATTTAATTATAATATATTCTTGAAAAATGTGAAACGGCTTTCAGGCATCAAACTTAATTTGACCTCTTAAAAAACAATAAATTATTCTTGCTTTAAAAAGAAGGCCTTGGGATACCAGGGTAGCATCTGCCTCTGGCTCATGTCATGATCCCAGTGTCCAGGGATGGAATCCTGCATTGGTCTCCTTGCTGGGCAGGGAACTTGCCTCCCTCTCTGCCTGCTGCTCCCCCTGCTTGTGCTCTCTCTTTCTCTCTGACAAATGACTAAATAAAATCTTTAAAAAAATAAAGCCTTATCATTGAATACACTGAATATTATTCTATTTGGATTAAAGAGTAAAATACTGAAAGTAAAACAACAAAAGACAGGAAGAATAAGTTAAAATTCTTGTGATATCTGGATAGGATCAGACTGATATACAATCTGTCTAAAAAACCATGAAGGAAAACATATAGAATGTACAACATAAATCGAAAGACTTCTTGAGAGAGTAATATCATGAATAAAATTAAAAGTTAAACTACAAACTGAGGAAAATATTTGAAGGAGACATCAGACAATAGTTAATACCTTTATTACATTAAGATTAAATATAAAACACTATGAAAATGGTTGAGGCGAAGCAATAATGGGCCAAGGAATACTTACAAAGAAGAAACGCAAACAGATTTTCAGTATAAGAAAAATATTCGATATTATTATAACTACATGAGTACAATACAACGAGAGATTTTTTTCATTTTTTCACCTGCGCTATTAGCTAATATTTTAACGGAACAAGCACATCACAAAATAGTAACTAGTATTTTTTAAAAAGACTTTATTTATTTTTTGAGAGACAGAGAGTGAGCTAAGAGAGCACCAGCAGGGGGGAGGGGGAGAAGGAGAGGGGGAAGCTGGGATCATGACCTGAGCTGAAGGCAAACACTTAACTGACTGAGCCATGAGGTGCCCTAGTAACTAGTATTTTATTGAAAATTTAACTCATGACAGGCATGAAGGGTTTACATAATTACAGTGTCCCAATAACATTATATGGTAGACATTATTCATCTTACTTTGCAGATGAAAAAACTGAGGCACAGAAAGTTCAGCTACCTTCCCCAAATTATACAATTTTAAAATGGCAGAATTTTTTAACTGTAAAACGAGGATGCAGGGGAAAAAAAGACATTTTTGTACAATGTAAGTGGGTAGGAAAATTAGTCCAATCTTTCTGGAAAATAATTTTGTCATATATTTTAAAATTTAAATTTGACCCAGGGCTCAATAATATGGGGAAGGGAGAAATTCCCTTTTTACTAGTCCTTTCTTCCTCGTGAGGAAGAATCTGATTTGTGACATTCTAGGATGTTGCTTGGTCCATATTTACTACTCGTTAGGGTTATTGTGCTTTAAAGAGTCATGCATGTTCCATTTCCTCACTTCTTCATGGAATTGGACTGATAAATTTGGCAAAGTCAAACTTAAGCTGTAAGGGAGATTGAAGATTTTGAAAGACTTTACATTAGACCAAGTACCCCAACCTAGGCTTATCAGAGTTCTGAACTTGAGTGACATTAGGGACTAGTGCAATTAATAAAAAGCAGTGTCTTAGTTTTCATATTTCTCATTTCTTTCGGAGAACTCCAAGGAAAGGAATCCCCTAGGCCTAATATCATATAATACCGCCAAATATTGTCCCAATTTCTAAATCGAATTCTAGGAATCTATTCCAAATAAATAAATCTATTCTAAATAAATACTCCAAATTGAAGAAAAATATTCACAAGGAAATTTGTGTATCATGTTATATAATAATGGTAAAAAACAGACATACAGACAAATGGAATATAATACAGAACCCAGAAATAAACCCACACATGTACAGTCAACTGATCTTTGACAAGGGTGCCAAGAACACACAGTGAGGAAATGACGGTCTCACCAATAAATAGTGTTGGGAAAACTGGATATGCACATGCAAAAAAAGAAAGAAAAAAGAAAAGAAATTGGACCTTTACCTTACATCATATACAAAAATCAACCCAAAATGGGTTCACAGAAGACCTGAAACTATAAAACGTGATGAAGAAGATAAAGGGGAAAACTTTGGGAGATTAGACTTGGCAATGATTTTGGATTTGACACCTAAAGCACAAGCAATGAAAAGACAAGTGAGATAAAACAAACAAACAAATACCTAAGAAAAAGTTTCTGCACAGCAAAGGAAACGATCAACAAAATGAAAAGGCATCCCATGAAATAGGAGAAAATATTTGCAAACCATATATCTCATAAAGTGTTAATATCTGAAATATATAAGGAACTCATATAACCGAATGGCCAAAAAAATAAAGCAAATAATCCAATTTTTAAAAAAGATTTTATTTATTTATTTGAAAGAGAGCGAGACAGCCAGTGAGAGAGGGAACACAAGCAGGGGGAGTGGGAGAGGAAGAAGCAGGCTCCCAGTGGAGGAGCCCCATGTGGTGCTCGACCCCAGGACCTTGGGATCATACCCTGAGCCGAAGGCAGACGCTGAACGACTCAGCCACCCAAGCGCCCCAATAATCTAATTTTTTAAATGGACAAGAAAACTGAATAAACATGTCTCCAGAGAAGACATACAAATGGCCAAGAGGTACATGAAAAGTTGCACATCATCACTAATCATCATGCAAGTGTCAATCAAAACACTGAAATATTACATTACCCCTGTTAGGGTGGTTACTAGAAAAAAAGTTAAAAAATACAAAACCCAGAAGGTAACTAGTGTTGACAAGGATGTGGAGAAAAGGAAAACCTTGTACATTGTTGGTAGGAATGTAAATTGGGGCAGCTACTATGGAAAACAGTTTGGAGGTATCTCAAAAAATTAAGAATAGAATTATCATATGATCCAGCAATCTCACTTCTGGGTATATATCCAAAGGAATCGAAATCAAGATCTTGAAAAAACATCTGAACTCCCATGTTTATTGCAGCATTATTCATAAGAGTCAAGACATAGTAGCCATTTAAATGTCCATTAACAAATGCATAAAGAAAATCTTGAATATACACACAATAGAATATTATTCACCCTTATAAAGGAAGGAAATCCTGCCATATGTGACAACACGGATGAACCTGGAGGACATCATGCTAAGTGAAGTAAGCCAGATACAGAAGAACAAATACACACACACACACAACATGCTCACAAAAAGGACAAATACTACATGATATCACTTAATGTAAAATAGTCAAACTCATAGAAGCAGAGAGGTGTATAGTCATTGCCAGGGGCTTGTGGAAGGAGGCAATTATTAGTCAAATTAAGTATTAGACAAAGGATACTAAGTTTGAGTTTTGTAAAACGAGTAAGCCCTAGGGATATACTGTACAGCATCGTGCCTACAGTTACTCAAAGAACTACTTCCTCTCCCACAATTACTTCTAAAATTCCACAGGTAATAACTGTTCTCAGCACTGTCAGTAATGTAACGTTGGTCACTTTCTTTTTCCCCTTATTTTATTTTGTAGCTGTTACCTGAGCATCTCTGTTTCCTCTATATCCTACAGATAATGATTAATATCCTTAATAATAATAATGACAATCATCTTCCACTGGTACTTACCACAAGTGGTATTGCTTAGGGACCAATGTTTTTTTTTTTTTTAATTTTGTTTATTTATTCGACAGAGATAGAGACAGCCAGCGAGAGAGGGAACACAAGCAAGGGGAGTGGGAGAGGAAGAAGCAGGCTCATAGCGGAGGAGCCTGATGTGGGGCTCGATCCCATAACGCCGGGATCACGCCCTGAGCCGAAGGCAGACGCTTAACCGCTGTGCCACCCAGGCGCCCCTAGGGACCAATGTTAATATAGGTTTTCAAAGCACACAGAAAGCACTGAAAGAAAAATATCTCGAAAATGTTGGGAGTGATTGACTCTGGGTATTGGAATTATGGGTGGGTTATTTTTTCCTTTTTAATGATCTTGTTCTTTAATGTTGTTTTTAATAGGTCATCGTCTATTGCCAATATAGGAAAAATATAAACATGGGAAAATCTAAACAGCACTTAGCTGAGGATGCTTTAAACTAAAGTCACGTTATTGCATCTGCTTTCTCTTTTTTTCTTTTAAAGACGTTATTTATTTATTTTTGAGAGAGAGAAAAAGCACAGAGGTAGAAGCAGGTTCCCCGCTGAGCAGAAAGCCCAATGTGGGATTCAATCCCAGGACCCTGAGATCATGACCTGAGCTGAAGGCAGAGGTTTAACCCACTGAGCCACCCAGGTGCCCTGCTTTCAGTCTTAATAAAGTAACTGCCATAGGACCAGCTATCTTGCTAGAAGCAAATATGAAATGGAAGTATGGAATACCTATATTCAGACATTGGACAATAGCCAGTTCAGAAAGCAATCTTGCACAGCAAGGAAATAAGCAAGGTCAGTTCCATGGTCCCACTAACTTAATGCCAAGGGGCACTCTCAGGACCATGGTCCATGGATCTGGAGCCTAAGCAGAGCACTATGGCCTCACTGAGGTGAGGAAACAGAGATCCATAACTGATGGTGCCAAAGCATTTGGAACAGGTGAAAGAGAGCATCAGAAAGGAAGTGGCTGCACAGTAAAGGGGTTTTAGGAATCTGAACAAGTTTGGGCTGAATATTAAGCAAGGCAGGCATAGTATAAGGCTGGGCAAGCCTCCCAGAAGGCAATTATTAGGGAAGTCAGGTAAAGCAGCAAGATTTTGGAATTCCAGCCATCCAGAATTGAGGAGCTTCACTGAAAACTCCTGGCAATGAGTTGCTACTTCTCAGAGGACAGGTCTAAGGAATAAAACTGGGATGAATACTGTAAACCTCAATATATAAAACCATAGGCATAGCAAAAAATCAAACAGACTATATAAAATGGAATAAAAAATACTCAAACATAAGGCCAATAAGATGAAAAGAAAAGGAATACATGAGAAAAATAGAAAGCGAATAATAAGATGGTAGACTTAATCCCAATTGTATTCAGAATTACATTAAAAGTAAATGGATAATATATTCTAATTAAAAGGAAGATATTGAGACCCTGGGAAGATGGTGAAGGAACCTAAGCTTGTCTTATCCCATGAATACAACTAGGTAACAGTTACATCAGTAGATAACCCAGAAAATGACCTGACGACCAGCAGAACAAATCCCACAACTAAATGTAGAAAAGAGCCCACAATGAATGAGGTAGGAAGGGTAAAGTCATGCTTTGGGAATGAAATGGACTGTGGCAGTACGCAGCGGGGAGGTAGCCAGTGGTGCAAATATAGACTATCATACCAGGGAGCCTGCACAGGGAAGATGAAACCCCATAACGTTTGGCTTTGAAAGTGAGAGGGACCAAACCTTGTGAGTTCTTACAACCAGTGGGACTTAAAGACTGGAATTTATAAAAATCAGCAGACTTGGTTCTAGCAGAGCCCAGAGGGTGTTAGGAAGCAAAGTTCCCCCCCCTTAAAGAGACAGTACAATAAACAGCCAGGGAAGAAACAGCAAACAGCCAGGGAAGATACATGGAAGCAAGAGTTTCGAAAACACTGGGGGCAGACAGGAGGGCGAGTAATTTGCTCATCTCGGAGTATGCCACAGATAGGCAGTGATCACAGGGAGACTCTCGAGGAACAAAGGAGCTGTCAGGTACCATTTTCCTCTCTTATCCCAACATAAACACAGGGCCACTTTTGGGAACCAGCACAGTGCTGCCACTCACTACCTAACTTGCTCACACCAAGCCCTGCCCACCCACACTTTGGCAGTTCCATCCTTCCCAGTCACACTTGCCTTCGTCCCAGCTTCAGGATATAGCTCCCGCAGAAGACCATCACAAACCCCACCAACACCTCATCTTCTGACCCACACAGTTTGTAGGACCTCAGTACTGGAAGCAGCAGCAGGCCTCGATTCACATGCAGACCAGTGCACACCTTATCAAAATGTGACCCACTCATCTGGGGACCACGCACTGTACACAAAGGGCAAAGAGAGCCTCTGCAGACTACTGGACTGAAGGAAAAAATGGCCAGGACTCAACAGCAGGGCATATGAAGCACACATAGAAGATACTTCCTGAAGCATTTCTACACACTAATAATTGAAGCAGCAGAAAGGGAGATTAAGAAACAATCCCCTTTATAACTACACCAAAGAGAACAAGATAGCTAGGAATGAACTGACGTGAAAGACCTCTACTCTGAAAACTATAAAACACTGATGAAAGAAATTAAAGATGACACAAATGGAAAAATATTCCATGCTCATGCATTGGAAAAACAAATATTGTTAGAATATCCACACTGCCCAGAGCAATCTACAGTTTTAACACAATCCTTATCAAAACATCAACATTTTTCACAGGACTAATTCAAATAATTCTAAAATATGTATGGAACCAACAACCACAAAAGAACCTGACTAGCCAAAGCAATCCTGAGAAAGAAGAGAAACCATAGGTACCACAGTCCCAGATTTCTAGATATACTGCAAAACTGTAGAAATCAAAGCAATATAGTATGGGCACAGCAATAGATGTATACACGTATAGGTTAGAACAGAGAGCCCGGAAATAAACCCATCATTATATGGTGGATTAATCTTTGACAAAGGAGGCAAACATATGCAGTGGGAAACAGACATGCTTTGTGCAAATGGTGTTGGGAAAACTGGACAGCTACATGCAAAAGAATGAAACAAAACCACTCCTTACACCCCATGCAAAAATAAACTCAAAATAGGTTAAGGACCTACGTGTGAGACCTGAAACCATAAAAATCCTAGAAGAGAGTGCACAGGCAGGAATTTCTCTGCATTGGCCATAGCAACATCTTTCTAGATATGTCTCCTGGGGCAAGGGAAACAAAAGCAAAAATAAACTATTGGGACTACTTCAAAATACAAGTCTCCACGGCAAAGGAAACAATCAACAAAACTAAAAGACAACCTACTGAATGGGAGAAGATATTTCCGAATAACATATCCAGTAAAGGATAAGTATCCAAATATATTAAGAATTTATACAACCCGGGGCGCCTGGGTGGCACAGCGGTTAAGCGTCTGCCTTCGGCTCAGGGCGTGATCCCGGCGTTATGGGATCGAGCCCCACATCAGACTCCTCTGCTGGGAGCCTGCTTCTTCCTCTCCCACTCCCCCTGCTTGTGTTCCCTCTCTCGCTGGCTGTCTCTATCTCTGTCGAATAAATAAATAAAATCTTAAAAAAAAAAAAAAGAATTTATACAACCCAACACTGTAAACCCAAATAATCCAATAAAAAAATGGTCAGAAGACATGAACAGACATTTCTCCAAGCAGACACATAAAAAGATGCTCAACATCACTAATCCTCAAGAATTTACAAATCAAACCACAAGATCAGATCACTGAAATATATAAACAACAAATAGGAAACTCTGACTTCAAAGAGCTTTTAAAAATAGTAAAATAATACCAATGGAAATGATGCAAACAGGATGTTAAATAGGTAATTCACAGAAGAAAAGCAAATGCCAAAAACTGTGTAAAGAACATTCATCCTCACTTAGAGAAATAGAAAATAAAATAGTAGCTGTTGTTTCTCTCGCATTACATTAGCAAAGCTGAAATAGACTGAAATCTCCAACTGTATTTTTGAGAAGGGGGCAAACAGATATGAAAAAAGTAGGCATGAAACATTTATAAAATCTCTCTGGAAGGCAATCAAAAGTATTATAAAGTTACAAAATGGACTTGCCTTTTTTTTCTGAATAATGCTATTTTTAGGACTTTACATATTGGAAATAATTACAGGTATGCATAAAACTTTGTTTCAAAGGATATTCACTTACAGGATTGTTTCCAGAATAAAACAACTCATGGTCTAACAACAGGTGATGCATTAAATTAATTACTGTTTTCTTATATGGTATAATCTATATCATATAGAGAAATGGGTAACAGTATAAAGATGTGTGAATCATACAGACATAGGTTGTAACATCTTCCCCTATTTCTTAGCTCTGTGGCCTTGGGCAATTGATTCAGCTCCGTTATGCCTCTGTTTCCTAGCGTGAAACGGATATAACACCACAAACGCACAGTGTGGGTATAAAGATTAAATTAAGAATTTACTGGAAAGTAGTTCGCACAATGTCTGACAGCTCCATTTCAAGAAACGGCTGCTGTGATCATGGTGCACTAACCTTAAGCCATTAAAAGTAAGTAGATCTGTATCTTCCATAGAAAGATGTTCACACTGTTGAGTTTCAAAAGAGTGTTGTGAAATAACATGTATGGGTAAGATTCATACGTGTGTGTGTGTGTGTGTGTGTAGGCATGTTGTGTATCTTTCTTTCTCTCTAGACATGGTTCCATTAAATAATACTCTTACCTCATTGATAAACTCTGAACGCACAACAAAAACTTAGTATCCAGGGAGAGACTGCAGAGTATACTTAAAAACTGACTCTCTCTCTATCTCTTAAAGGTAGGATTTGTACATTTACATATGTAAGTGTGTATGTGGATTAGGAAAAGCTCCAAACAGGAGAGTAATACAAATCAGTGAGAAAGGAAGGAAATAAGATGAAATGTAGTATCCTTTCTATTCCAAAGAAGGCCGGGGACAAGGATTCTTTCATGTTCTAAAGATTGCATATAACACTGCCAACTGTACTAATTAAGTAAGCAATGATGTATCTTTATCTAATTCAGATAAAAAATGACGAAGAAAAAATCAGAGTGGGAAAATACAATAAAGAGAAAAGTTAGAAGAAATCAGGGAACAGAAGTTGGACTTGGAGGACAGGAATCTAGAGATGTGGAGAAAAAGAAGAAGGAAGAAAGACAGGAAGAGATCTGTAAGTCTGGCTGTGTCCCCAAACTGAAGGGACAGGCAATGCATCTTTTATCCTCTGAGGCCCTAATAACGCTGTAACTACTATGGCCTTTCCAGATATCTTCTCTTAGTGACTGTGGCTCGCACACACACAGTTGCATATGTGGCGTTATTCCTTGTCCTATGCACACGCCACAGGCCGCATATACCCACTCACTGCCGGCTTCACAAGATCTTATATAAACACGCAGACAACACACACCACAGATGTACTCACTGAAGTATTTCATGTTCTCATACATGTACCCCCACGGCCACCAACTCTTTCGCAATAAGACGTCACAGATACTGAGCCAACTGGATACTGAGCAAGGCTGGTGTTTTGGGAACCCAGCACGCCTGACTTGTACGTGAAGGATACCACAGTATGGGGTGTGTGTGAGGGCACCAGCAGTGGGGGCAAGTATCCTCCTCTGGACTAGAAGGACAGCACGGATTTTAAGGGGACCCACGCTCTGCTGTCTGTCCTAACTCACCAGGGGCTTGGAGGCGGCAGTGCCAGCCTTCCCAGAGCAGTGTACCATGCAGTCCTGATTCCTTCGCATCTCCTACACCCAGGGAACACTCAAGACCAAGGAGCTCTTGATGGGGTTCCTCAAAGCAAGCTTCCTGTCTTCCTTCCAGCCCCTTGCCTGCTCATGGGAGATGGTGGAACACATGCAAGCTGAGAGAAACAAGGAAGCCTGAAGGGCTGACACGGGAGGGAAAGGGAAAATCAGGCAGTTGCTTTTCAACAGCAAGAGGCACAGCCTCTGTGATCTCTCTGGAAGGAGCCCCATCCCTGATGAAGAAAGTCTGTAAAAGGAGTTTTGGGCTGGCTCTCTGGAGAAGAGTGGGAAGACAACTGTTGTTTCTCGGAGTCCAGGAAGGAAAAACATTGATGAGTAAGAAAGTAAATGCCCAACTTTACCTTTCCCAATGCCATGCCCACCTCCCAACCTCCAACCGGTTCTGAGCATTCCTACAGACTGAGACCCAGCAACAGCTTGTCCACTCTCACCTGAGGACAGAGAGGAGGCAGCAACTGGGCTGCAGGGTCAGTGGTGAAGGCATCGAGGATAGAGTGTGGGAGGGAATGATTTCTGCAGCCTGCAGATCCAGCCTCGAAGGACAGCACCCGTTGTGGGTTGGCTCCTAAGCAATGCCTCCCAGGGCCTGGCTAGAGTCATCCCTAGGAGTCTGGCTCCACCCCCAGCCTCTCTGCCTCACTTCATTCAACGTACAAACTCCAATTCTCCTAGGTCCCAGTTATGAACAGAGCAGTTTCCCTTCAACAATGTATTTAGAGGTGAGGTCCTGAGGGTACGTAAACAGGGCATTCCCTGGAGCTTTAAAAGCCCTCAACTTTATTACCTTGCCATCCTCTGAGACATCCTAGGGCACTTGGAGTTATACCTGAGGTCACAGACTAAAGTCTCCAGCTCATTCTAACACCCCTCTGCCGAACCTTACACCCAGGTCATTCCAAATAGCTCACCAGATATATTCTCAGTGTGTGTTATCAAACGTGTGTTTTCATTTGTATGGTAATTAAAAGACGTGAAAATTAGCAGATATTGGATTGTCTGGATGCCAACTTTCTGAGTACTACAGCCGCACTGCAGGCCTTGTGCTGTCATTTTGGTTTGTGGTTGTTCTGGTGCCACGTGACCACCTTAAGTGGTGGAGTTGAATTTGGTTAGCATGGCCTTAATAGCAACATGGTAGCCGGGGTTTGGGTGGGCTCTTATATTAAAGTTGTTAATTTACTGGACATAAAGTCCAAGCTTTTCTTTTGTAGGAATAGTTCACAAAGGACGGTTTTACAGAATGAGACTTTTCAACTCTTAAATTAAGACTTTGGTTTGACCACATGGAAATGGAACTATTGCTATAGCTCTCTCAAGCTAATGAAAATATTTTTTAAAGGGTAAATTTTAGATCGAAATGATGCATTCATATCCTCTTAAGGGAAAAAAAATGTAAGAGAGAACAGGTGGAAGAATCAGGTTATCAGATGGTAGTACAGCCACGTGGGATTCAAGGAAATGCCCTGCACTTGTTAATCCTCCAATCATATTTCAAGTGGCAATTTAGTTTCCACAAAGCATCATTCATCACCTTAACGAAATACTAGTAATTTGAATTTTATTGTTTGTGTTTGTGTTTTGACTTGCACATTATTTATAGTTTAGTTTTGATTTCACAGCACCTATAAATCTAACTCGTTAAAAATAAATTATGTCCATTATATAAATATGCTATAATTTACTTAACCATATCCATATTAATGGACATATGGATTTTCTATTCTTTAGACACGAATACAGTGCCACAGTGAACTTCCTTGAACATATATTGTTGTGTCCTTGTCAAATAAATTTGAAGGATAACTTCCCGAGGTTTAATTGCAGGATCTAAAGGTACATTCCTTTAAAATGTCAATAGATATTGTCAATTGTTCTATTAAAAAGTTGCATTAATTTACAGTTACCAAATTGTATAAAAGTTCCTATTTAGTTACACCTGTACTAACATTTGGTATTGTGAAACTCTGCAATTTTGTTAATCAATTAGGTTAAAAAATGGCATCTCACTGTTAGTTTGTTATATGATATTAATTATACTTGAGGATGAGCATAATTTTCTATGTTTCTTGATCATTTTCATTTCCTTTTCTGTGATGTGACTATTTCCTTTGTACAGGCATAAGGTGACCCAGCAACACCAGATTCCTTCCCAGAATGGCTGTATGTCTCTACATTTTTCCAAATGAAAGTGAGTGTTCCTCTCTCCTCTACTTTTTGCCAATACTTTACAGTATCTGACTTTCCAGTTTCTGCATACCTAATATTGGTAAATAGGGTCTCTTTGTTGTTTAAGTTTGTATACCAACCAATACTAATGAATTTCAGTATTGTTTTCTATTCTTGTTGCCCTCTGAAATTAATTTTTGTGAGTTCCCTTGTTATCCTCTGCTTTTTTCTATTGGGGGTTACTTCCTTTTCTTCTTGTTTTTTAGAATTTATTATGAATTCCTGATATTAAGTTCTTATTTCTTATTTGTTTTACATAGCTCAACTATCTCATCCATTTTCTCATCAACCTTTTAACTTTATTCATCATGTTCTTCATTGAAGGCAAATCCTAGATTTTGACGAAATCAAATTCATCAAGTTTTCCATTATGGTCTGTGTTTTGAAGTTTCCTTGATGTAGGTCAAAAGATGTTCTCCTATGTTTTCTCCTATAATGTCATTGCTCTATTTGAACTCTTATTTAGCCCATTTAAAGTCTAACTACTTTTGTCACGTTAGGCAGAAATCCAGTTTTATTTTTCCCTATGTAATAAACTAGTATTTATCAATACTTTTTACTTCACTATTTGTCCTCTTCTGAATGGTTTTTGGAATAACCCTGTTGTACATTTATTTCACATATGTTTATCTAAGAGCTCTCAATTTTTTAAAATTTAAATTCAATTAGCCAACATATAGTACACATCATTAATTTCTGATGCAGTGTTCAATAATTTATCAGTTACGTGTAACAGCCAGTGTATGAGCTTTCTATTCTGTTCCACTTTTTAGTTTTCCCCCTCCCCACAACAACTGACACCTGGCTTTAATTTTTGTAGCTAGGAAATATTGCAAGTAGAAAAGGAAGAGGTTCTTTCTTTCTTTCTTTCTTTCTTTCTTTCTTTTGGAAAATGTTAAGTTTTATTACTTAACATTGTTTCATTGTTATAATTATTGTACATAAGACTATTATTAAAGGTCACTTCACAGAGTGGCTACAAAATGGCCTGAAATTGTAGCAGCATCCATTTTATACAAAATTTCTTTTTCAACAGAATTAAACCATGAAGAAATACATGTCAGCTAAAAATGTTGGTGAGGTGGTAGAAACGTCCTTTTACAAAGTACAGTGTTAGAATAGTAATTAAGGAGGGGAGGAGTTAAGATGGCGGAGGAGTAGGGGACCCCTTTTTCAGCCGGTCCCCTGAGTCGAGCTGGATAGGTACCAGACCAGCCTGACATCCACGGAATCAGCCTGAGACGCAGGAAGATACATTTGGATCTCTACAAATGAACATCTCCAGAGCTGAGTATTGAGGTACGAAGCGGGGAGCCGTGAAACCGCGCACAGATATCGGAAGATAAACGGAAGGGGGAGGGATCCACCGCGTTTGGGCGCCGGGAAGCGGTAGCCACCTGCACGGGGGAGCGGGAGGACTCTCGGACCAGCACCCGCTAGAGAGCGGACTGAAACCGTGAGCTGGGGAACACGTGCGACCAGAAACGGAACTCCGATGTGCTCACTGGAAGCAGACTGAGACTGGGAGCTCCGGGAGCGCATGGGGGTGGCTGGCGGCTGGTGGTGTTAGAAACACAAAGGACAGAGACGCGCCGGCCCTGGAAGTGAGGGCTGGGACACCGGGTATGGGGCGCACATCCCGGGACGCTGCAGGGTTGAGCAGCACCAACAGTAACAGAGTTAAAGTGGCCAGAACATCTGTGGAGAACGGTCCGCGATCACTCTGTTCTGAGACAGAGGCTGAAATTCGGCCGCTGCTGCTCTGACTCTCAGAAGAGGCACAACAAACCGCCAGGGAAAGCCGCCAGAGAACAAAAGCCAGGAAGTACCGGCTCACAGCGTGCCCATCCCCATCCCCCCTCGCAGGGGACACGGAGACTCTACCCAAACAGGGTTACCTGAGTATCGGCGCGGCAGGCCCCTCCCCCAGAAGGCAGGCTGAAAAATCAAGAAGCCCACATCCAGGGGCGCCTCGGTGGTGCAGTCATTAAGCGCCTGTCTTCGACTCAGGGCGTGATCCCAGCGTTCTGGAAAGGAGTCCCTCATCGGGCTCCTCCGCTGGGAGCCTGCTTCTTCCTCTCCCACTCC
Source organism: Ursus americanus (assembly GCF_024610735.1). Classification (NCBI taxonomy): domain Eukaryota; kingdom Metazoa; phylum Chordata; class Mammalia; order Carnivora; family Ursidae; genus Ursus; species Ursus americanus. The sequence continues at coordinate 3,193,324 of NC_142142.1, forward strand.
CCTGCTGTGTTCCCTCTCTCGCTGGCTGTCTCTCTGTCACATAAATAAATAAAATCTTTAAAAAAAAAAAAGAAAAAAAGAAGCCCACATCCCTAAGATCCCTATAAAACAAGGGCGCACGGCCTGGGTCCCGGTCAATAATTTGGGCTCTGGACAGCCCCGCAACCTCTCCTCATCAGAATGACGAGAAGGAGAAGTCCCCCCCAGCAAAGAAAAGACAATGAGTCTGTGGGCTCTGCCACAGAACTAATGGATATGGATATAACCAAATTATCAGAAATGGAATTCAGAGTAACAATGGTCAAGATGATGTATAGACTTGAAAAAAGTATTAACGAAAATGTTAATGAGAATATAGAATCTCTAAGGGTGGAAATGAGAGCGAATCTGGCAGAAATTAAAAATTCTATAAGCCAAATGCAGTCAAAACTAGAGGCTCTGACGGCCAGGATCACTGAGGCAGAAGAACATATTAGCGAATTGGAGGATGGGTTAGTAGAAGAAAAAGCGAAAATAGAATCTGGACTTAAAAAAATCCAAGCCCACGAATGTAGGTTATGGGAGATTACTGACTCAATGAAATGATCCAATGTCAGAATCATCGGCATCCCCAAGGGGGTGGAGAAAAACAGAGGTCTAGAAGAGATATTTGGACAAATTGTAGCTGAAAACTTCCCTAATCTAGCAAGGGAAACAAGCATTCGTGTCCAAGAGGCAGAGAGGACCCCTCCCAAGCTCAACCACGACAAACCTACGCCACGTCACGTCATAGTGCATTTCGCAAATATTAGATTCAAGGATACAGTATTGAAAGCAGCCAGGGCAAAGAAATTTCTCACATACCAAGGCAAAGGTATCAGAATTACGTCAGACCTGTCTACACAGACCTGGAATGAGAGAAAGGGTTGGGCGGGCATTTTTAAAGCTCTTTCAGAGAAAAACATGCAGCCAAGGATCCTCTATCCAGCAAGGCTGTCATTCGGAATGGATGGAGAAATAAAGACCTTCCAGAATTGCCAGTCATTGGCCAATTTCATAATCACGAAACCAGCCCTACAGGAGATATTAAGGGGGGTTCTATCAAAGTAAAAAGGCCCCAAGAGTGATACAGAACAGAAAGTTACAATTTATAGAAACAAAGACTTTACTGGCAACATGGCATCATTAAAATCATATCTCTCAATAATCAGTCTCAATGTAAATGGCCTAAATGCTCCCATAAAGCCACAGGGTTGCAGATTGGATAGTAAGACATGACCCATCCATTTGCTGTCTACAAGAGACTCATTTTGAACCTAAAGATACATTCAAACTGAAAGTAAAGGGATGGAATACCATCTTTCACGCCAATGGACCTCAAAAGAAAGCTGGGGTAGCAATTCTCATATCAGACAGATTGGATTTTAAACTAAAGACTATAGTTAGGGACACAGAAGGGCACTAAATTATTCTTAAAGGATGTATCCAACAAGTGGATATGACAGTTATAAACATATATGCCCCCAAGAGGGGAGCAGCAAGATACACAAGCCAACTCTTAACCACAATAAAGAGACATATAGATAAAAATACGTTAATAGTAGGGGACCTCAACACTCCACTATCAGCAATAGACAGAGCACCAGAGCAGAAAACCAACATAGAAACAAGAGCTTTGAATGCCATACTCGACGAGTTGGACCTCATAGATATACATAGAACACTACACCCCAGAACCAAAGAATACTCATTATATTCTAATGCCCATGGAACATTCTCAAGAATAGACCATGTTCTGGGACACAAAACAGGTCTCAACTGATACCAAAAGACTGAAATTATTCCCTGCATATTCTCAGACCACAACGCTCTGAAATTGGAACTCAACCACAAGGAAAAATTTGGAAGAAACTCAAACACTTGGAGACTAAGAACCATCCTGCTCAGGAATGACTCGATAAACCAGGAAATAAAAAATCAATTTAAACAATTTATGGAGACCAAAAAGAATGAAAACACAACAGCCCAAAGCCTATGGGATACTGCAAAGGCAGTCCTAAGGGGGAAATACACAGCCATCCAAGCCTCACTCAGAAGAATAGAAAAATCTAAAATGCAGTTTTTATATTCTCACATCAAGAAGCTGGAACAGCAACAGAGGGACAGGCCTAATCCACTCACGAGGAAGCAGGTGACCAAGATTAGAGCAGAAATCAATGAATTAGAAACCAGAAGTACAGTAGAGCAGATCGACAGGACTAGAAGCTGGTTCTTTGAGAGAATCAATAAAATTGACAAACTGCTGGCAAGGCTTATCCAAAAGAATAGAGAAAGGACTCAAATTAATAAAATTATGAATGAAAAAGGAGAGGTCACGACCAACACCAATGAAATTGGAAGGATAATTAGAACCTTTTATCAACAGCTATCAATTTATCAATTTATGCCAATAAATTAAGCAATCTGGAAGAGATGGAGGCCTTCCTGGAAACCTATAAACTACCAAGACTGAAACAGGAAGAAATTGATTTTTTAAACAGGCCAATTAATTGTGAAGAGATTGAGTCAGTGATAAACAACCTTCCAAATAACAAAACTCCAGGCCCGGATGGTTTTCCTGGGGAATTCTACCAAACATTCAAAGAAGAAATAATACCTATTCCCCTAAAGCTATTTCAAAAAATAGAAACGGAAGGAAAGCTACCAAACTCATTCTATGAGGCCAATATTACCTTGATTCCAAAACCAGGCAAAGACCCCATCAAAAAGGAGAATTACAGATCGATTTCCCTAATGAATATGGATGCCAAAATCCTCAACAAGATCCTGGCTAATAGAATCCAACAGTACATTAAAAGGATTATCCATCATGACCAAGTGGGATTCATACCTGGGATGCAAGCGTGGTTCAACATTCGCAAGTCGATCAGCGTGATACATCATATCAACAAGAAAAGACTCAGGAACCATATGATCCTCTCAATTGATGCAGAACAAGCATTTGACAAAATACAGCATCCTTTCCTGATTAAAACCCTTCAGAGTGTAGGAATAGAGGGTACACTTCTCAAGCTCATAAAAGCCATCTATGAAAAGCCTACAGCAAATATTATTCTCAATGGGGAAAAGCTGGAAGCCTTTCCCTTAAGATCAGGAACACGACAAGGATGCCCACTCTCGCCACTAGTATTCAACATAGTACTGGAAGTCCTGGCAACAGCAATCAGACAACAAAAAGGGATCAAAGGTATCCAAATCGGCAGAGAAGAAGTCAAAATGTCTCTCTTCGCAGATGACATGATACTCTATATGGAAAACCCAAAAGAATCCACTCCCAAACTATTAGAAGTTATAGAGCAATTCAGTAATGTGGCAGGATACAAAATCAATGCTCAGAAATCAGTTGCATTTCTATACACGAATAATGAGACTGAAGAAAGAGAAATTAGGGAATCCATCCCATTTACAATAGCACCAAAAACCATACATTACCTTGGAATTAACTTAACCGGAGACGTAAAGGATCTATATTCTAGAAACTATAAATCACTCTTGAGAGACATTGAGGAAGACACAAAAATATTCCATGCTCATGGATCGGAAGAATTAACATGGTTAAAATGTCCATGCTCCCCAGAGCAATCTACACTTTCAATGCTATCCCGATCAAAATACCGATAACATTTTTCAAAGAACTGGAACAAATAGTCCTTAAATTTGTGTGGAACCAGAAAAGGCCCCGAATCGCCAAGGAACTGTTGAAAAGGAAAAACAATGCTGGGGGCATCACAATGCTGGATTTCGAGCTGTACTACAAAGCTGTGATCACAAAGACAGCATGGTACTGGCACAAAAACAGACACGCAGACCAGTGGAACAGAATAGAGAACCCAGAAATGGACCCTCGGCTCTCTGGGCCTCTAATCTTTGATAAAGCAGGAAAAAACATCCGGTGGAAAAAAGACAGTCTCTTCAATAAATGCTGCTGGGAAAATTGGACAGCTACATGCAAAAGAATGAAACTTGACCACTCTCTCACAGCATACACAAAGATAAACTCCAAATGGATGAAAGACCTCGATGTGAGACAGGAATCCATCAAAATCCTAGAGGAGAACATAAGCAGCAACCTATACAACATTGGCCAAAGTAACCTTTTTCATGACACATCTCCAAAGGCAAGAGAAACAAAAGAAAAAATGAACCTGTGGGACTTCATCAAGATAAAAAGCTTCTGCACAGCCAAGGAAACAGTCAAAAAAACTAAGAGGCAGCCCACGGAATGGGAGAAGATATTTGCAAATGACACTACAGATAAAAGACTGGTATCCAAGATCTACAAAGAACTTCTCAAACTCAATACACGAGAAACAAATAAACAAATCATAAAATGGGCAGAACATATGAACAGACACTTTTCCAATGAAGACATACAAATGGCTAACAGACACATGAAAAAATGTTCAAAATCATTAGCCAATTCAAATCAAATCAAAACCACACTAAGATACCACCTTACGCCAGTTAGAACGGCAAAAATTGACAAGGCAAGAAACAACAATTGCTGGAGAGGATGTGGAGAAAGGGGATCCCTCCTACATTGTTGGTGGGAATGCAAGTTGGTACAGCCACTCTGGAAAACAGTGTGGAGGTCCCTTAAAAAGCTAAAAATTGAGCTACCCTATGACCCAGCCATTGCACTACTAGGTATTTACCCCAAAGATACAGACGTAGTGAAGAGAAGGGCCATATGTACCCCAATGTTCATAGCAGCATTGTCCACAATAGCTAAATCGTGGAAGGAACCGAGATGCCCTTCAACAGATGACTGGATTAAGAAGTTGTGGTCCATATATACAATGGAATATTACTCAGCTATCAGAAAAAATGAATTATCAACATTTGCTGCAACATGGACGGCACTGGAGGAGATAATGCTAAGTGAAATAAGTCAAGCAGAGAAAGACAATTATCATATGATTTCTCTCATCTACGGAACATAAGAAGTAGGAATATCGGCAGGAGAAGAAAGGGATAAAGAAAGGGGGGGTAATCAGAAGGGGGAATGAAGCATGAGAGACTATGGACTATGAGAAACAAACTGAGGACCTCAGAGGGGAGGGTGCGGGGGAATGGGATAGACTGGTGATGGGTAGTAAGGAGGGCACGTATTGCATGGTGCACTGGGTGTTATACACAACTAATGATTCATCGAACTTTACATCGGAAACCGGGGATGTACTGTACGGTGACTAACATAATAAAAAAACATTTAAAAAAACAGAATAGTACTTAAGAAGGCAAGATTCACTAAGTCCCAGGATTTACCAAACTTAATGATTAGCTCCATAGCATAAGGGGAAGATAGGGATTCTCAAGTTTTTAACCTTTTAAATATGAACCTATGGATGAACTCAGCACTACACAGCTCTGCAGAGAATTAAGGATGAATTGGGATAGTGTGACTGGTAGGAAGGGTGAAGGGGGACCAGCTCTAACAGTCCTCAAACTCCACTCCAGCTCTTCCTGTTCCACACCATCCACCAAGCAGGCCCAGTCCCCTTCACTCAGTGTGTCACCAAAGGCAGTTTCAGGGCTCAATAGCAAGAGATCACCTATAACCTCTTCACCTTCTGCTGCCTCTTTCCACTGCCACTGACTGCCATGACCATCTGTTATAGCCACATTGTCCTCAACGTGTCTAGTCCCTGGGACAAGGAAGGGCAACCATGGTGAGGCTCCAATCCCCAGGCCCTACTAATCCATACCCTAAACACTATTGCCTCTAGCCTCATTTACCGATCTGATAGCCAAAAGTAACCATCCCTCTAGCACCTGATGCTGCAAGTATTTTCTAAATATCTTCTAGTCTAACCAGCCTCTAGCCACCCTCCATTGCTGAGTTAGCTGGGCAAGGATTAAGGAGAAAGGTGATCAGTATTCTCCTTTAGTCTTGAACAAACCAAAAGTCTTCAAGTAGTCTTAGTAGCTTCGCAACACCACACCTCAATCAAAACCTCTTCTCCAGCATGCAGAGGTCAAATTCACTGGCAGGGGCTGGGAATTTAGAAAACCTACTCATATTCAGAAGCACTCAGCATCTGAACTGAACGTAGGATGAATGGGCAGAAATGGTGATACAAGGAAGAAAGAAAAAGAATGTGGCAAATAGGAGATAAGGCTGCAAATCCTCTTTCCTTCCCAAACTGGGACAATATGTTCTCCCCTCTCCCCCAGGGATTATGACAGACATGCTGGAGAGGTTCTATTTCTAACTGTGGTTTTAATTTGCAATTCCCCAAAGCCTGCCTAATGATGCACAGCATCCTTTCATGTTCTTGTCAGCCATTTGTATATCTTCTTGGGAGATACACCTTTTAAGTCCTTTGTCTATTTTTCAATTGTGTTCATCTTTTTTGGTTTTGAGTTGCATGATTTCTTTATATATTCTCCTCAGATAACTCATTCTGTGAGATGTCATTTCATTTTCATGGTGAGAGTAAGTTAAACAACACAAATACGGTTTCAGTTGTCTTTTTTCTGACTAAACAATCATTTGGTTGCTATAAACTTCTATTTTCCAGAATCTGATAAAGTTTGCTCTGACAGTATTTGTCATTTTTTTTTATTTCTTTGGAGGGAGGGCCACTTGGAGTTCCCTACTCTACCATTTTCCCCTCTAATAAATAATTTTTGATACAGTTTTGGCTATCTTAGTAATCATAATAAAGAAAAATTTGGGATTTTGTTAATCTTATCATATTTATATTTTGTTTTCTGTTTCATTGATTTCTTCTTTTTTCCTTACTTGAGTGTGACTTTGGATTTGCTCTGCTATTTCACACTTCTGTGAAACACTCAGCAGTTTGAATTTAATGCTTAACTTCATTTTTTTCTCCTCTCTCTCTCCCTCTCTTTAAATGAGGTATTATTTGCATAGAATGTGCACCAATCTTCAGGATAGCTCAAGAAAATCTTATATATGTATATGTCTGTAAAACTATTATACAGATCAGAATGTAGAACCCTCACACCCATCAAAAGGCTCCTGGTCAAGTCCAAATCAACAGTCTCTCAAAGGTAACCATGATTTGGAATTCTAAAAATATAAATTAGTTTTGCCTGTTCTTGAGCTTCAAATAAATAGAATATACTTTTTATATGTCTGGCTTGTTTTACTAAACATCTTCTGTCTACGTGGTTGCATGTAGCAGTAGCTCATTCTTTTAAAAATATTTAATAACATCCCCATGCATGACTAACTGTATCACAATTTATCTTTTTCTTGTCCATGCAAATTTGTATTGCTTCCATTTGTGGTCATTTTGAGGAAGGCTGTTATAAAAATGCTTGTACATACTTGTGGTGGATATAAACACTCACCTCCATGAGGCATGCATACCACAGAGGAGTGAAACGACTGCATTGTGGGAGGGAAGGCATATATTTTAGGTTAGTTTTCAAATATGCTTCCAAATAGACTTTTTGAATTCATTGTACCAAATTATGCTCCCAATGAACAATGAAAATTGCTCCACATCCTCAGTCATTGTAATCCAGTTTTAAGAAACTTGGTGGTATTTCACTGCAGTTTTATTTTTTAAGATTTTATTTATTTATGAGAGAGAGAGAATGAACAGGGGGAGGAGAGAGAGAGGGACAAGCATACTCCACCCTGAACATGAAGCCACACATCAGCTTGATCCCACAAACCTGAGATGATGACCTGAGCCAAAATCAAGAGTCAGACACCTACCCAACTGAGCCACCCAGGTTCCCCTCACTGTGGTTTTAATATATGTATTCTGGTGGCTAATTATGTTGTGTAACTTTTATATGCTTATTAGCTATTTGTATTTCCTATGTCTAAGTATATGTTCTGGTCTTTGCCCATTTTAAAAACTGGATTTTTCTGACTTCTCTTATTTGTAGGAATTCCTTATGTATTCTGGGCATTAAGTCTACAACTTAGCATCAAGTTATTAAAATAACTATGTGTCTAAATGAAGACAAAGAAAATACTGTTAAAATGTTAATAATCAAAGAATATCATTATCTGGGGCACATCATATTGCCATTCTACAAATGATGAAGTTCTTAAAAATCATACATACAGTATGTAATATAACTGGGCTGCAACCTAGAACCTAGAAACCAAATACTTGATTGCAACAATACAACTTCCCAAAAAAGAAGACAGGTAAGAAGAACTGGTAATGGGGCCCATAAATGGAGATGTGAGTGCTAAGTGCATGTTATTTTCTGTTCTCCTTATAACCATTTGGGAACCTCTGAGAGGTCACACAGCTCAAGATCCACCCTAGTGATTCAGAATTCTCCTGAGCACTTCAGCCACTCCAGAGACTGCTCCTACTATCCTTTTGTTGTCCTCATTTAAATGGAACTGTTGCAGCATAGCATGACCTGCTGTCAGTAAGACCTTTGGATGGAACAGAAGGACAAGGGAGTGCTGGGGATTCCCTTCTCTGCCTTGTCCTTGATTTTGACCTCAGAGGGTTTACTGAGCTCTTTGACTCAGAGGACTTAGGACAAGATGCCCTCAGTCTTGCAGTCTCCACTTTGCCCACTCCTGCAGCCAATACACCTGCAGTGGATTCCTCCTCAACACTCACATGTTTTTACTGGCTTTGACATGCTAATTTGATCCTTCTTCCTTCACCAGATGAGAAAATGCTGGTAAGACTATTAAAGGGATGGAAAGAGAAGGCAAAGGTGAACAAAGGTAATAATCTGGCATGTATTAAGAGTGAATTGGTTTCAATCTCTTCATAAATTTGGCTTTTAAAATTCAACTGATTTTGTCCAAACAATCACATTCTTAGGGCTAAATCCTCTGTAATTAGATTTAGCCAAGGTATTTTCCACAGTGGATCTAACTTATCAAACCACACCTGCAACGTCAAATTCCCTGTGAAGAAGAACCATGGTCCTCACTTAGAGGAGACATAAGCAGACCTTCCCTGGAGTCAGTATTGATCCTTTGCGTGGGGATTTTTATGCCTCTGTTGAGCTGGGTTTGGAAGACAGTAAGTGGGTATGGAGGGTAGGGAATGGGTAATCTTGAGCACAAAAGACCTTGGAATCAGAACTGAAATTTAGTATTTTCTCTTGGTTCCTATGGATTCCCGCAGAATCTTCTTCTTAAAAGAAATGTCAGATGATTTGACAATGCATGGCTCTGTGACCCTATCCTCTTGATTCATCTGTCATTTTTAGAGAAATGAACTTAAAAGCGTATGTTAAATCTAGGGAAAAGGCAGAATAGTAGGAGAGAAAGGTTGACAGTACACATGATTTCCTTTCAGAAGCTTCCTGACCCTGGGGGCAGATTCACAGTCACCTGGGGGAACATTTTCAACTCCACATTGGCATTAGAGAATAATATGCTTTCAAAAACAAATCAGGAGAGGTCAGGGGTGTAGCCTTCTACTGTTGTGCCAGGTCAGTGAGAGCTCCTATCATCTGACAGATCACAAGTCACACTCATCTCTGACTCATGCTGTCTCCCAGTGTTTGGCTCAAGTCAAATTAGCTCAAAAACCATGTGTTGTACACTTAGTCTGTACCAGCTTATTGTATTTGCTGTGAATAAATGAGTCAGATGAGGTCCCTGCCCTTGTACATCTTCCTGCCACAGAGAAAGAAAGTAATTTCAACGTAATGTTCTTAGCTATGATGGAAGTCCATGATGCTGAAGGTACACTAATGTATCTAGTATCTAGATGTTTGTGATGTCTTTAGTTGTAGAGTTTGTATGTGTTGGGAGTGAGTGGGAGTGGAGAATGGGAAACGTGCGGGTAAGAAAGGAAGGTGTTCCTGGATAATACTTTTCCTAAATGGACTCTTTTAAAACCTGTAGTTACTAGCCAGATGAAGGTATAGAAATCAGCAATATCCTGTGGTTGTCCTTCCATTAAGTTAACCACTGATTATAGGCATCACCTAAAACGTTGTGAGAAGTGTTTAGTTGTATGCTCTCTCTCTTTCATCAGAACTGAGAATGTTTGCTTACCATTTAATTTTCCCTGAGATTAGAGACATGTGTTAATTTCTATTGTGGGAAGGGTGTGAGCTGTGGTGGAGAGAGAAGCAAAGTCTAAAGGATCTGGGGAGACTCTAAGAACTAACCAGGTAGTATCTTCCACTAGATGGACGGTAATTCTGAAAGTAACTTAAAATGGTGTGTGGTCTCAAAATTTATTTTTATGTCAGCTATTTCAGCAACAGACTACATTTTTCTTTAGAAGCAATTCTTTATTAATTATGTTTAAGTAATTGTTAGTTCATAGAGACTCACTTTGGCCCAGTACATGCATTCATTAAACTATTATTTGCTGTGAATCTGTGATGTTCCTGGGACCACACTGATGTGGAGGATGAAACATGACCACAGTTTGGTTCTTCCTATCTGAGATTCTTGGCCTCAGGAGCTGGGTCTTTCTTCTCTATCCCTAGTATCAAGCATGTGCTTGGCTAATGACATTGGATCTACAAATAAGGTGACTGAGTTTTCAAAGTGTGATGAATGTTCAAGGAAAGTGATGCTAACTCTAGTAGTGTGGGTATACTTCTGAATAAAGGGATTATATCCAGCAAAAATCAGTGGGTATAAAAATACAGTGTGTCCTAGCTGTGTGGCAGGGAAAATGGCTGGAAAGATGGGCTATGGTCTGTAAGGGAACCATAAACGATCATCCAGCAGAGATGTGATTGTTCACGTTAATGTTTTATTTATTCATGTATTCTTTCAATGATGAATTAGAACCTATCCAGAGGCCTAAGACTCCATCATCAGATTACATAGAACGTGATCATGTCTTTTGGAGAAAACTGGGCATTTCTTCCGCCCAGGAGTTCTTCACTTGAACTGCAGAGTGTTCTTCAATTAAGATGTGAACGTTACTTCTTTATTTGTACTTTACCCTAACTGGAATTCAAAATTTCCTTCTTGTTTGAATGTTGGTAACTAAGCCAAACTATCCTTAGCAGTATCTATGACTTCATCGCCAAAGGAATCACAGGTATTTTTATATCACATTGCAGGTGTTGAAGATACCTCAAAATCTCCTTTGAGCTCATTATTTTGAAATTAACTTAAGGTGGTTATTAGACCTGCCACAACATTTTGAAATCTAATGTGTTAATAGAGAAGCACCTGTATTATTATACTACATATTTGCTTTCTAAAACTTTTTTGAAAAACTCTACTTCGATATGATTGGTTTTCCTGGTAATCCTATCCATCCTATGGGATGTATTTAAAACAGTATATTGAGGAAAACAATATATTTACTAAACAGATAAAGGATTGAAAGCCTAAACTTTGCATAGGGTCTTAAATTTTAGACTTCAAATTTCTCTCCCTTCTTTTTGAACAGTTCCATGAAATTTTATTATTGCTCTGAAAGTCTTGCAAATCTCTCCGAATAATGACACTCTTCCACCCTCTACCCTCCCAGTTTTACTGAGAAATAATCGGCATATATCACTATATATAGCATAATGACTTGATTTACATATATTGTGACATGATTACCACAGTAGGTTCAGTGAACATCAATCTTTTCCTATAGATACAATTAAAAAAGAAAAAAAAGGAAAAAGAAAAAAGTTCTCCTTGTGATAAGAACTCTTAGGATGTAGACTTTCATATATATTATAAAGTCACCATGTTGTCCATTCCATCCCTCAGATTTATTTATCTCATAACTGGAAGTTTATACTTCTTTTTTTTTAATGTATTCTGATTTTTTTTTTAAGATTTTATTTATTTATTTGACAGAGAGACAGCCAGCGAGAGAGGGAACACAAGCAGGGGGAGCGGGAGAGAAAGAAGCAGGCTCATAGCGGAGGAGCCTGATGTGGGGCTCGATCCCATAACGCCGGGATCACGCCCTGAGCCGAAGGCAGACGCTTAACCGCTGTGCCACCCAGGCGCCCCGGAAGTTTATACTTTTTGATCACCTTCCTCCAAATCGTTCTCCCCACACCCTCCACTCTGGCAACAAATCTGATGTATTTTTCTATTATTTGATTTGTTTGTTTTAGATTCCACCTAAAAATGAGATCATACAGTACTGGTCTTGGAGTAAATGCCACTTAGCATAATTCCTTCAAGGTCCATCCATAGTATTGCAAATGGTATGATGCCCTAGTTTTTCATGGATGAATAATATTCCATTGTATATATACCACAGTTTCTTTACTCATTTATTCATCAGTGGATACTTAGGTTGTTTCCATGTCATGGCTATTACCAATAATGCTGCTATGAACCCGGGGGTACCCTTTCAAGTTATTGTTTTATTTCCTTTGGATATGTATGTTTCCAGAAGTGGAATTGCGGGATCATGTAGTAGTTCTCTTTTTATTTTTCTGAGGATCCTTCACACTGTTTTCCATAGTGACTGTACCAGTTTGCAATACCACCAACAGTGCATAAGGGTTCCTTTTTCTCCACATCCATGCCAGCATTTGTTATCTCTTATCTTCTCACGATGGGCATTCTAACAGGCATGTGGTGATACGTGTCCCTGTGGCTTTCCTAATGACTAATGGGCTGTGAAAGTTCATACATTCTGTATATTAACCCCTTGTCAGATATGTGGTTTGCAAATATTTGTTCCCCTTCCATAGGCTGGTTTTCACTTTGTTGGTGGTTTCTTTAGCTGTGCAGAAGCTTTTTAGTTTGATGTAGTCCCACTTGCTTATTCTTCATTTTGTTGCTTATCCTTAGATGTCATATCAAAAATTCATTATCAAGACCCATCTCAAGAAACCTTATTCCTATGTTTCTTCTAGGGGTTTCCTTGTTTCAGAACTTACACTTAAGTCTAATTCATTTGAAGTTAATTTTTGTGAGTCTAGTTTCTAACACATGTAAATATCCAATTATCCCAACACCATTGACTGAAGAAACCATCTTTCCTTCCTCGAGCATTCTTGGTTCCCTTGTACAATATTAGCTGTCTGTATATATTTGGGTTTATTTCTAGGTTCTCAATTCTGTTTCATTGGTTTATTTGTCTGTATTTATGCCAGTACCATACTGTTTTGATGACTATAGCTTTATAATATAGCTTGAAATCAGGAAATGTGATGCCTCCTGCTTTGTTCTTCTTTCTCAGGATTTCTTTGGCTATTTGGGGTCTTTTGGGGTTCCATATAAATTTTAGGAGTGTTTTATCTACTTCTGTAAAAATGCCATTGCATACTTGATAAGGATTGCATTGAATCCATAGCAAGCTTTTGGTAGAATCGACATTTTACAGTATTAATTCTTCCAAGCATGAACATGATATAGCTTTCCATTTATTTGTGTCTGATTTCTTTCATCAATGTCATTTAGTTTTCTTGGTAGGGAACTTTCACCTCCTTAAATTTATTTCTAAGTATTTTGTTTTGATGCTATTGTAAATGGGATTGATTTTTTAGAAAATTGGTTGATAGCATATAGAAATGCTGATTTTTTATATTAATTTTGTATCCTGCATCTTTATGGAATTCATTGATTAGATATAGCCTGGGCTGTTTGCTTGTTTTTTTATTTTTGCATTTAGGATTTTCTATATATGAAATATCATCTGCAAATAAAGACACTTTTGCTTCTTTTTCAATTGTGATAATTTTTGTTTTTCTTACCTGATTACCCTAGCTAGGACTTCTAGTACTATGTTAAATAGGAGTGGTGAGAGTGGGCACCTGTCTTATTTCTGATCTTAGAGGAAAAGCTTTCAACTATTCACCATTAAGTATGATGTTAACTCTGGGTTTGTCACACATGGCCTTTATTATACTGAAATATGTTCCTTCTATGTGTAATATGTTAAGAGTTTTTTCTTTTTAATCACAAATGAATGTTGAATTTTGTCACATCCTTTTTTTTCTGTGTCTATTGAGATGATCATATGATTCTTTTCTTTCATTTTTAATGTCATGGAAGGTATGCCACTGGCTGAAAACAGTTGGGTAGGACTGCTGTCTTAGTTCCCTACCCAAGTGAGGCTGTAGGATGGGTTCTGTGGTTGCCTGGATTCTCTGGTCAGGCTTATTAGATGATCAGGACTGGGTACTATATTCAGTAACAGTATATGAAATAGCTTCCCTCCACTGGCAGGGCAGCAGGACAGAACCCAAAGCCTGTACAACTCATTGTTTAAGGAACCCAATCAATTCTCCAGAGTGTGCACTGAATTCCCTGGTCAAGTGAAGTCACCAGTTTTGCTCTGCAGATGAGGGAAGCCACAGCTGTGCTCTCTGCTCTAGTGCCACTCTGTGTAGGACTGGTGGATGGCTCTGCAGCTTCCAGTGTGCTCTGGTTAGGCTCTTTGGTTGGACTAGCTGAAGGCTGTATTCAGTGATAAGTGGGGCTACAATTAGATTCTTGCCTGGCAGAGCAGCTCTAAAGTTGGTTAAACTCTCTGTTGTCTTACACACCCCAAGTTTCCTGATGGAGCAGAACCACTGGCTATGCACTGCGAACTCTCAGTTCTGTGCACCCGTCACTTAGCTTGAGTGCCCCTGGGCTGCACTGCTTCCCGGAGTTGTTAGACGGGGTCAGAAGATACTCTTTACAGTGGATGGTGTTATGTCCCAGCTTTCTTGCCTGAGTTGGAAGGAGTGGGCCACTCCAGGCTACTCTCAATTTCTCAGGAAGGCTCTCCTTGGGAGAGTTGGGAAGGACTGGGATTTACCTTCAGTCAAGGCTATGCATTAAGTCCCCTGCCTGTGTGTAGCACAAGAACGTTCCACTGGTACTGGTTTTGCTCTGGGTGCAATCAACTCTTCCGACCCACGTCCCAGCTTGAGTGCTGCTGGGCTGTACTGCTTCTAGGATCTGGTCAGATGGGGCCAGAAGATGCTCTTCACAGCAGGTAGGGCTGTGATTCAGCTCCCTTCCTGGGCGTGGGCAAACCAGGCTCTAGGATCAGCAAAACTCCTTTGAGGATTTGAATCAAGCAGATCTGCACCCCACCTTGTTCTCTGATCAGAGTACCCCCCACCCCGAGTTGGTCTTGCAGATGAGAAAAACTGCTGGTTGGGATTAGTCCTTGGGCACTGCACCTATGAATTTGGTCTGCCAAAATCTGTGTCCTGACTGTTGCAAGCCCCTCCCCCCTTCTCTATCACAATCAGATTCCTGGTGGTTGAGCCCCATTGATTCCCCTGACGTTCCAGTGGTGTGAGATCAGAGCAAGGGCTCCTAGAAAGCAACCCACAATGTTAGGGTGCTGCAGATTGTCTCCCTGCCGTTTTCTTTTCCTAGTAGAGGAACAGGAGGCAAAGGGGAGACCTCCCCACATGATGTTGCACTGGCCTGACGGAAGGACAATGCATCACTGTGTAGCTGCTTCTCTTACCTATTTTTTTTATTATGTTCAGTTAGCCAATATATAGTACATTATTAGTTTTTGATGTAGTGTTCAACAATTCATTAGTTGTGTATAACACACAGTGCTCATCACAACACGTGCCCTCCTTAATATTCTCTTACCTTTCTAATGCCATCTGTCTTGGTCTCTGTGGTACAGCCCCGTGTTCTAGGATTCTCTCATTGGTGTCTTATTCTTCAGTATTGCCAGTGGTTCTCCTTGTGAGGGGGAACAAAGTCAGAAACAACCTATGTTGACTTCTTAGTGACATCAGAATGTGGTAGGCTTTTTAAAGAACTCTACTAAACCATATGATCAAATTATTTTCTCTAATTAATGATAATTGATTGTTTAAACCCCTGTCATATCTTTTAAAAAGGCACAAAAATGAAAAAGATACAGAGGTGCCTGGGTGGCTCAATAGGTTAAGTGTCTGCCTTAGACTCAGGTCATGATCTCAGGGTCCTGGGATTGAGCCCCACATCAGGCTCCCTGCTCAGCGGGGAACCTGCTTCTCCCTCTCCCTCTAGTGCTCGCCCTACTTGTGCTCTCTTGGTCTCTCTCAAACAAATAAAATCTTTAAATAAAATGACAAAGATATAGTTTTCAAGGGAGCTTTTAATCTCTGGGAGGAACAGACTGATAATGCAAGGCAGTGAGAGATAATGGGCTAGGGGTGGTGGATTAGTGTTAAGTCTGAACACAGAAAACTAGTCAACTTGGTGACTTCAAATGGAAATGTCGTGATGGTATGTCAGCTATTCTGGAAGTTTCCTTACGGTTAAGAGTTCCAGGCGAAGCTGGGGATGGAACTGCCACTGATGATGGCACACTATCCAGTTACTCCTTGGTTTCCCAGCTGTTTCAATAACAGGTTATTTTCTCCAAACAAAATGTCACTTCTGCAAGGTCCTTGGGCTCTTTTTGATTTCTTATACTTTAATGACTGTTCTTTTGGGGAAGAGACAACAGTTGTATGCATAAGGCATCAAAAAAAAAAAAAAACCCCACAAAAAACACAACACGGGGTAGGTGAGAGAAGGTATAGCAATAGCAGCATAAAACTGAAGAGTTTTAGAGGCACCTAGGTGGCACAGTCGTTAAGCGTCTGCCTTCGGCTCAGGGCGTGATCCCAACGTTCTGGGATCGAGCCCCACATCAGGCTCCCCCGCTGGGAGCCTGCTTCTTCCTCCCCCACCCCTCCTGCTTGTGTTCCCTCTCTCGCTGGCTGTCTCTCTCTATGTCAAATAAATAAATAAAATCTTTAAAAAAATAAAATAAACTCAAGAGTTTTAGTTGATAATAAAGTGAAATTAAGCGCCATGCATTATAGATTAATTGAATCTTTTTTTATTATTACAAGTTTCATATTCAGAATAAAGATGATGATTCTTTTGATCTACTCTACATTTGCAGATGACACAAAAGTGAATGCACCATCTTAAAAATATTACATTTTCCAACACTGAGAATGTTCCAACTAAAACAGCATGACCATCTTCTACATAAAGAGGATACTGGAAATGGCTGGTAGTGATTGAGGGCCATTCCAAAGCCCTCCAAACCTGATTTATATAATTTCATAGGTTATATGGACTTATGTTTAGCATGAAGTGACTTCTTACTGAAAAAACAGACAAACTATGAGACAAACAAATCAGACACAGGTGACCGAATTCCTCCTTCTGGGACTCTCTGATGACCCCCACACCCAGAAGCTGCTGTTCATTTTATTCCTGGGTGTCTACCTGGTCACTGTGCTTGCAAACCTGCTTCTCATGTGCCTTGTTCAGGCTGACTCCCGGCTTCACACACCCATGTATTTTTTCCTCTGCAACTTATCTCTGGCTGACCTGTTTTTCTACCAACATCGTTCCTCAGGCCCTAGTCCACCTGCTATCCAGGAAGAAGGTCATTTCATTCACACGCTGTGCAGCTCAACTTCTACTCTTCCTCATTTTGGGGGGTACACAGTGTGCCTTTCTGGCAGTGATGTCCTATGATCGGTATGTGGCCATCTGCAACCCTTTGCGTTACCCTAGCACCATGACTTGGAGGGTGTGTGTCCAGCTGGCTGCAGGATCATGGACCAGCGGCATTGTGGTGTCTGTGGTGGATACTACTTTTATACTAAGGCTACCCTACCGAGGCAGCAATAGTATTGCTCATTTCTTTTGTGAGGCCCCTGCACTGTTGATCCTGGCATCCACAGACACCCGCACTTCAGAGATGGCCATTTTCCTCATGGGCGTCGTGATTCTCTTCATACCTGTTTCCTTAATTCTGGTGTCCTATTGCCACATCATAGTGACTGTGGTCAGGATGAAGTCAGCTGTGAGGAGGCTCAAGGCGTTCTCTACCTGTGGCTCCCACCTCCTGGTGGTCATCCTTTTTTATGGATCAGCAATTGTGACTTACATGACACCAAACTCTTCCAAAGAACAAAAAAAACTGGTGTCTGTGTTCTATGCAATGGTGACACCCATGCTTAATCCCCTCATCTACAGCCTGAGGAACAAGGATGTAAAGGGAGCTCTGAGGAAAGTAGCAACAAGGAATTTCCCATGCGGGCCTGAAATCTGCCACTGAGGGTGAGAACCATCAGCTCCCTACCTGTATGACTTGAGTAGTTCCCTCAGCAAGATTGGAATATGTTAAGATCTTCATCCTTGGAGGTCTGCACCCACCCTCTATCCTTCATCAAGCACTTTCTTTGTAAAAGAAGAAGGACAAGAATTCACTGGCCAGTAGAAGGAGGGATGCTTCCTTCTTGCTGTTTTTTTGGCCCCTAAAAGTTAGGAAGTCCTGTAAAGAACATTCACCTTTTATAAACCCTGGAACCTGCAGTATCTTTTTTTTCTTATGTTGTATAATACTATCAATCTACCTTAGATCATACTCCAATTCTTTTTTTTTTTTTTTTGGTATTTCTGAATATCTTTGCATCATCAAATAATAAATCATCAAGCATTACTTAACCACTTACTATCAGCCAGGTGTCAGATGTATATGTTCCTGCAGATGCGTCTGTGTGTTTGAAGCGGGTAGTGAAAAGCATGGGTAGAATGAAGAGAATATGTGACTTCTGCTGTCCTTCTTACACTCATATTAGGCTCATGGGTATTTTACTCATCAGATAAAGGTAAAGACAGGATTCTGAAAACTAACAAGAAATAGTGACATCCCAGGGCTAGCACGAGTGAGAAAGATGCTGGCACCAACCCTGGGCCTGAAGGACAACTTGGACTTGGAGAGGGTAGCTGTATATAGAAAACCATGAGACAGGAGTTGTGGGCTTAGGTGTATATAGGTGAGAAGGCCAAGGGATAAATATTTCAAGCCCATTCCCTACCTACCTTCTGATTTCCCGTTACTGTATTCAAAAAAGAAAGAAAGAAAGAGAGAGAGACAGAGGGAGGGAGGGGGGAGAGGAAGGAAGGAAGGAAGGAAGGAAGGAAGGAAGGAAGGAAGGAAGGAAGAGAAAATCAAGGAATAACTCCCTATCTAAAGGTTATTTTAATTCTGTCTACGAAGTCCCTATTCCTGTGTAGGTAACATATTTATGGGTCCTGGTATGGATGAGTACATGGACATTTTTGGGGGACCATTACTCTGCCTAGCATACAAGGACAAGTAAAATACATGTGAAGGAGTGATTAATTTAGCCTAAATTGGAGATTATAAATGTATAATGGTGCCAATCTCCTAAATTGTTGATTGCTATCATCCAAACGGAACCCCAGGCTCTTTCTTTTCATTTGCAAATTCTTACAGTGATCATTCAGAATGTGCTGCCTTTCTAGAACCGTTGCTACAGGATAGGTGAAGGGTACCCTGTGTGGGAGATTGAACTGGTCCTGGTACCTCCATGGCACACAGAGTTAGAGTTATTTATAGAGTTTGCGGAGAGGACATGCCTATGCAGTAAATGCCATTTTATTCTGTTAATTATCAATAAATTAAAAGCTATGGTGCCACACCCCAAGTCTGCTATTTTTCAAGAATCCAGAGTTGGCCTATGTTCACTGGACAAAATCATAAAGATGGGCTCCTACACTGGTTGAGTGATAAGCAAGTTGAAGAAGGACAGTTGATTTCATCTAATCCCAATACGACTATATACAAATCTAGTAAACAAAAAATCTTTGGGTTACTCACAGCAGTTTCCTAGAATCTTGTCCTCTTAATTTGGGATGCCTTGCCCTTTCTGTCAAGCAATTCTCACAGCCAAGGTGAATAACCTGAGATTGAGACAGTGTCTGTGTGCAGCAGTCTTTCTCTAGATGAGGCGCAGACTAATTATGGCCGCGGAGTAGAAGTCCTCAGTTGCTAGCCTAGTAGTACATGGGCACTTTATAAGCCAGGGGAAGTTTTTAAGTATTGCCTTATTAATTTTTT
The DNA here is from genome assembly GCF_024610735.1 of Ursus americanus. Lineage (NCBI taxonomy): Eukaryota > Metazoa > Chordata > Mammalia > Carnivora > Ursidae > Ursus > Ursus americanus. The sequence goes on from NC_142142.1 coordinate 3,213,093, forward strand.
TTTCCTCCGTAGAATATAAATTCCACAAGTAAGAAATTTGTCTATTTTATTCAGCACTGTGTCTTCGGGACCTAAACAGGGTCTGACACATGCTGAATGCTGAATCAAAATGTACTGAAACTGCGAGTTCAAAACAAATGAGTGAAAGAATGAAACAAACCTCTACTATTTATTATCATCATTATCATAACTTTACCTCCTAAGAAAAAGATCTTTGAAAGTTGCAGGCAGAGTTTTTGGACAAATAGAACATGTAAAGAAGAAGTTTTAAAAAAACATGGATGAAGAAGTTCAAGAAAAAAAACAAGAATGGCAATTTGTAGTGACGTTGTCCACCTTCAGATGGGCTCCCAAACTGTGTAAACCAGCAGCATCCCCAGAGACATTGGTCCCACAGTCCCACGGAATCCTGGGCCTATAGAAGTTCTCAGGCATCATTCACGTTTTCATTCAGAAACAGATCCCAGTAAAGTCCAAAATCCTAGTGGGTATATCATGGCTCTTAGAATGAGTAGGGGCCAAAACCCAGTTGAGGAGTTCTGTTTTCTTTCCTGTGTCCTTGCATGCCACCCCTTTGGTTTGCATCTCTGTCCGTCATAGGTTCTGAGGGCCCAGGGTCCTGTGGATGACTCGCCTCAGCGCAGCCTTCACTTCACTCTTCCTTCAGCTGTAGATGATGGGCTTCAACATGGGAGTCGCCACTGTGCAGGAGAGCGATAGCAGTTTCTTGCGCTCAGGAGAGGAGCTGGATCCGGGCTGGAAGTCTGGGAGGATGGCAATGCTTAGAAGAGGGGGTGGGAGCAGCAGGTGGAGAAGGCCTTGCGTTTCCCCTCAGCTGAGGGCATCCTGAAGATAGTGGACAGGATGCAGACACAGGACCCAGGATCAGCAAGAAAGGGAAGAGAATGAATAAGACAGTGGCTGTCAGAACCTCCAGTTCACACAGAGAGCTATTAACACACACCAGGGCAATGACAGCGGGGCTGTGACAGTAAAAGGCGTTCACTGTATTGGGGCCCAAAAATGGGAAGCTGAAAATCGATGTGGTGTGCACAGCGGCCACCGGAAACCCTGAGAACCAGGAGGCAGCTGCTAGCTGGCCACCAGTCCTGGGGCTTATAAAGACTGGGTAGCACAAAGGGTCGCAGATGGCCACGTAGTGGTCATATGCCACTGTGGCCAGGAGGCAGCACTCAGCAGCCCCAAGGACGAGAAGAAATACAGCTGAGTGCCACAGCCAAGGAAGGAGATGGTTGTGTCTTGGATGATCAGAGTCCCCAGCATCTTGGGCACAATGACCAAGCTGAGGCCTATCTCCAGGAAGGACAAGTTCCTGAGGAAGAAGTACATAGGATTTTGTAGAACAGAGTCCGCTGTAGTGGCCAGGATGATGAGAACATTGCCCATTAGGGTAACCAGGTAAATAGTCAAAAAAGGGAGAAACGGTAGACCTCGTAGCTCAGAGGACAAGGTTGAAAAGCTCACAAAAACAAACTCACTGACAACTGTCCAGTTCCCCCACCATATTCTTCTGCCCAGGATGTCATTGGGCTTTCATGCTCCAGGAAGGTAGAAGTCTCCATATGTTATTTAAACCTCTACCATACGCTTCAAAGAAAACCTCCTATGGCCTCATTCTCCACCTTTCTTGTTATAGTGGTTCAAATAAAAGGCTGTACCTTCCACAATGTATAAAAATAAGCCCCTCCATGGGATTCACAATTTTCTGGAAGAAAACTAACCTGTTTTCGGACTAAACTGACGCACACCACATATATCTGTACATCCCCTGATTTTCTTTGCTCTACAGAGAAGTTCAAAATCACAGCTTCCCTTTGGGGCTCCTACGCTATCTTTCTTCGACAGACAGGGGTACTAAAAAAGAAGCCAGGCCACCATTTCTGAAGAGAGGGGTCTTAATGCACAATGAAAGGTGGTGAGGTCAGCCAGGGTGCGTCGTCTGCAAAATGAAAGGGTGCGAAAGAGAAAGTCAAGGAACGTGAACCATCAGTTACCAATGATCCCCAAGATGGAGACCTGAATGTGTCCTAATCTCAAGCAGCCCACACTCAGGATGATTTCAGTATACTGGAGGAATCTTCAATATATTAGAGTATTTCTTCATTTCTAAACTCAGAATATGGCAGTTTATAGAAGGAGACCTGGAATATGAGACTGTGGTTTATTTGGATCCCTGGGTTAACTATTCTGCACATGGTTGTATGTGATCAGAAAAGGGAACACAGACTGAAGATAGTGTCAGACCGTAGAAAGAATCCAGATGTATTACATATAAACTTTCCAACAGCTTTTGTTGGTTGACTTGCGTCTTGACTCTGAAGATACAAAAGCTCAAATTTATGTGTTAATAAATAAAGACCAACTGGAAACAGGAGAGACTAAGGCTACTTTCTTAATCATTAACAGATAAAGTAAACTAAATATGTAATAATATAGTAGATATGAAAGACGTGCTTAGTGTAACATATAAAACTAGATAGAATGTAGTTTCTATTCCATCACTTACAAAAACGTTTACAAAAGCTACTATATATTAGGTACAAAAAAAAGTTCCCTATATAAAAAGTATCTACCCATGGTACAGACCACACTTATTATCAGAATGAAAACTAGAATTTAACACAAATAGAAAAACACACTCTCAGCTAATTTTAAATTTAAATTTTGCATCAATATACAACTCAAATGAAAACCAATAAAAACACTGCACATCAAGATCTATAGAACACAGCTTAAGTTCCACTGTTAGGCAATGTCAAAGCCTCTCATCTGTAATTAAACAAGAAGGAGATGAATTAAACATTCAACTCAAAGTGAGAAAAAGCAACACAATATACTGGGAATGTATAGGTTTAAATACAATTTAATACCTTACTGGGAATCAATAATAACAGAACTAGGAGAACAGAGCCGTTCAGGACGACGTGCGTGCATTTAAGATTTGGAAAAAGGAACAGTCTGGATGATAGACGGTCCACGGTATGGCTGTGACTGCCAGAAGCTCAAGCGGTCTGTAAGCGACCAACACTGGAATTAACCAAGTCAAGGACAGTTAAAGTTCAAACTCTAAAGTAGGGAACGGACGCCTCTCAGGAGGATGGTGGCAGTGAGAAGGAAGAGCCAGGAGTGTGAGCCAGCACCAGGGGAAGGGAGGGCTCAATAAGGCGCAGGGGACAGGCATCTGGAGCCTTAAACACCCAGGTGACCCAGGTTCAAAGGATTTTACAGCACTGAGGAAACTGAACAGGTGACTATGGTGCGCTGGTAGTATCTGTGGGCAGAGGGTTGTTTAAACCAATCAGCTGACAGGTGGGGCAGTCGCTTGAGGTAAAAGGAGCCTGTGGAGATCCGCGCAGAGAAAGGGGCGCAGAAAGCAGTTTGCAAATGACACGTCTGAAAATAAGAACGATGCCTTAAGTTTTGTGTTTGGAGGAGCGGCTGGGAACGATTAGGAAAGAAGGCAAGTTGGAATGAAGTTTTGTCCATTTTCTTTGCCAGCTGATCGATCCGACCACACCCGGTATTTCCACGGGGAATCGACACCAGATTCCCAAACCCACGGATGAAGCCACTTCCATCAGGTCGAGCGCCTGGACACTGCCCCCGTTACAGAATGCGAGCGAGGCCGGCGCTAAACGCTGTTGACCGGCGCCCTCCCGCACACCCACTTGCTTCTGCAGCCCACGCCTCCCCCGCTCCCCGAGCCCCAGCCAGGTGGTCCCGCAGAGACAGCGGGGCGCCGCGCCGGAAGCCGCCTAACTGCCCACCGGCCGCCGCACTCAAGCGGGATTCCCAATCCCGCACACCCGCGTCCTCACCGCCCGCTGACCCGGGGATACCTGCGGGCACCGCTCCCAGCTGAGGCTCGGTTCAGTCACACTCAGGCGCCAGGTCCGCCAGGAGCCGCGGGGGCCGCCGGCCTCGCGGGCGGAGGGAGCCGGCGTGGATAATGACGCCACAGCTACGAAGCCGTGACCACCCCGGCCCCTAAACGCCGCCGCGGGATCTGGCTCTCAGAAAAGCCAAGGCGCGCCGCCGCCGCACGCACGCGCACCACCCCTGGAGCGAGCCCCCAGCAGCCCCCGCGGCCCCAGTCCGCGGACTTCTCCCAGTCCCGCCCCTTCGTCCCGCCCCTTCCGCAGACCCCGCCCACCCCGCAGACTGAGGTCCAAGCCTAGGGCCAGGAATGGGTGGGTGGGTGCGGGTCTTGTCAGGGTGGAGGTGAGGGTGAGGTGCAGGGAGGATGGCCTGTGGAACATTCTCAGCTGCCCCATCCCATCCGGGAGAACTGGCCAAAATCTTCCTCACCTTCTCCGTGCTACCCCCCACCCCACTTGCATAGAACCAAAAACCGTGGCAGAATTTCGAAAAGATACCGATTAGTACATAACAGGGTTTTCACTGATTGACTGATTGACTCCTTCATTCCTTCTGTTTCGTATCCAAGTAAAAAGTCTCTCGGAAGTCCATGAGTTCAGTTTTCGCTTGTTGACTATGAGATACTTTGTGGCGTCCAAGAAGCATTATCAAAAAGACATATGGATAGAGCGGTCTGGAGCTTCGAGGTGTCTCAGGCCAGAGGAGTGAAATTCGTGTCAGTTGTGGGTAGGTGAGAGTCGAGGCTATGGGTGAGGATGACACTGCAGAAAGAGAGAGAGAAACCGAAAACGCTAAGAGGAGAGGGTCTAGGATTGAGCCCCAGAGGAAGAACTCAAACTAGGATGTCAGGGAGAGCCTCCCACAGCGAGAGCTTTAAATCTAGATGGTGAGTTGAACAAGGTAAAAGAAAAGGGGAAGTAGAAGATTTTTCCTAACCTCCTCTGTGCTCATTACTGTCTTAAGCAAATTGTAAATATCATCTCACCCATCACCACAACTATGAGGTAGTCATTACCATCCCTCAGTATTTTGAAACTAAAATCTCACAAAGCTGAACTCCAAGCTCAGTCCACTTCTTACTTGTACCGCTGCTGTTCCCTCAATGCTTCAATATTCAGGGGGCCATTAGTAAGTTATTGCAGAATTATGGATGATATTTTCCAAGATTGGGGGTATGGTGCGTGCTATGAATTGTTTGTGATGAGGTTGACCTTTATCAAAGTCATAGTAAAGTAGCGAGGCAAAATCAAAATTGTAACTTGTAAGTATTGCCAGCACGTAGACTCAAACATGTTCCACAGCCAATTAAAGAGCAGGGAAAGGGAAAAGGCACAAAGTAGGAAGGAGAATGACCAGCCTTTCTCTCATACCTTATACATATGAGGTTTCTGACCATGTGCCTTCAAAGGTCACTGAAGCACTGATCTGCTGTCTAACTGAACAGGGTAATTTTCAGATTGCAGTCACTTCACTAAAGGTCCAGATATTTTTTAGTGGAATAATCGTATAAGATTTCTCTCAACATATGACTTTCATTGAAAGGTAAAGGACTCTGACGCTATGGGGGACTCGATCCTTGAGATGCATCCAATTGTTTGCTACAAACTCCATTTCCTTGTAGCACCATGACATCCACATGTTCTGAATTAAAACCTATCTGTATTTAAGAAAATACAGAGAAAACGGACTTGAGCCAATACGTTTCCTAGACCACATATTCATTCAGCAAATTTTTACTGATGACCTAATATGTGGCAGATATTGTACTAGCAGGAGGGGATGCATCAGTAGCACAGTCAGATGAGGACAATCTTAATGCCCAACAGAAGCATTCGCCGTGCTATGCTACTGTATCTCTTCACCCAACATTCTGTGTTCTACACATCCTCAGAATATTGTGTTATGTAGATTATGAGTCACATGGCCAGTCTGGAATCTGTCAAGACATTAGTGGGGTGATTTGGTTTCATAGGCCACGGGTAGTGGACATGTGTCAATTTTTGGCTTCTGATCATTTGAGTACCCTTTCCATGTTTATAGTCATCTGGGAGTCTTGGGCTAGTTAGAGCCTGTCTGCTTCCATCCAATCTGAATCCACTTGAAATTCACATTCTTTGTCTTCACCGCAGCTAGGGTATAGCATGTAACTTGGACTCGATCAATTAGATACTCCCAGTGTAGACTCTGAATGGCTAGTGACTTGAAAAAGCAAGGATAGCAAACCGTTCCTTTTTTAAAAACAGCCTTTATTTTGTAGATCTGTTTTAGACTTACAGAAAAACTGAGAAGTACCTACTGAGTCCTCATATACCCACTTTCTCCTATTATTGTATCTTGCATTAATTATGGTATTTGTTGCAATTAACAAAATCAACATTGATACCCCAATATTTTCTTTTAAGTTTTTATTAATTTTAGAGAGAGAGCAGAGGGGAGAGGCAGAGTCGAAGGGAGAGAGACATCCCAAGCAGACTCCATACTGAGTGCAAAGCCTCATGTGGGGCTCAATCCCATGACCCTGAGACCCTGAAACCAGGACCTGAACTGAAGAGTTGGATCCCCAAGCAACTGACCACGCAGGCACCCGACTGACACATTATTAACAAAAATCATAAGTTATTTCGATTTTCTTTCTTTTTTAAGATTTTATGTATTAGAGACAGAAAGAACAAGAGACCACGAGTCGGAGCGGACGAGGCGGGCAGAGGGAGAAGCGGACTCCCTGCTGGGTGCCTGACACAGGATTTGATCCCAGGATCCCAAGATCATGACCTGAGCCAAAGGCAGACACTTCATGGACTGAGCCCCCAGGAGCCCCTACTGCTGTTAACCTTGATCACCTGACTGATGTGGTGTTTGTCAGCACAGTTTCTTTCTTTCTTTTTTTTTTTTTTTTTAAGTGGCAGAAGAAGCACCAACATCCCAAGTTCCAGCCTCAGTGAATCAACAGCTCCAGCAGCAGGGCCTGGGCTGAACGTGTTGCGGAGTAAAGTGCGCCATCTAGTGCTGAATGGCAGTGATGGTCTCATCACACCCATTCTATAGGATTTTGGCCTGTGGTGCTGGCTGCAGGACCAGAATTACCATTATTTCAATATTTTTCCTTTTAGCTTAAATCACACATAGTCGGCCTCTGTTACTTGCAACTAAGAACCCTAATCTATACATTATCTTCATTATTATTTTTGGGTGTGTGCATGAAATTTTTTCTTTAGAAGGTTTCTGGCCGTTTATTCCCTCTCTCCCTCCATAGCAGGAGAGAGAGCATGTTTGGGGGTTTGGTTTTGTTTCGTTTTGTTTTCAGAAAGACACTGCAGCTTTTGTTAGTGTGAAAAAATCCCATCAGTGTCTATTTTGTTGGAATGAATGGGAGCATAATTCTCTCAGCTTTTCCATTATTTGTTCAGTTATTTATTCATTTAGTGCCTTAAAACAGTAATCATTTTATTTTGCTTAGGATTCAGTGGTTTCAGAATTTGGAGTGGGGATCCAACTATTGGTAATGAGAATACTGAAGAAATGACCATGGTGCGGGTGGCTGAGGTCACTGGAGGACAGAGATCAAGGAATTCTGAGAAGGCAGAGTAGTTGAATATTTCATTTTATGTGAAAATTAGAATACCTAAGATCTATAATAAGAGTAGCGTGTTGGGGAAAGTGACAGTGATTCAGGGGTGAAAGTCTTCAAGGAAAAGGGAGAAGTGACTTAGGAATCTTGAAGAAAGGAAAGGAAAGGAAAGGAAAGGAAAGGAAAGGAAAGGAAGAAAGAAAAAGAAAGAAAGAAAGAAAGAAAGAAAGAAAGAAAGAAAGAAAGAAAGAAAGAAAGAAAGAAGAAAGAAAAGCTCACAACCCCACTTTCTCCACCAAACCTTCTTTAGTCCTTCTTCCTCATGCGGACACTTCTCTAAATTAGTGTCCAAACTGTCCATTTACATTTCCTTACTTCTCTTCCTGTTATTGAAATAGATCTCATTTAGATGATCAAGGGCAGCCAAGTCACCAAGTTCACCTATTACTGTTTTATCCTTGTCTATATTACTTCAACTAGCACGTGCTGTTTGTATGAGATTGTTCTCTGATCCTCACACACCCCAGATTAGAGATTGTCTATTGTGGTGCAGATCCAGTAATTCTAAAAGGATAGTAACAAATGCAAAAATGTTGATTGAAACACATTCTGTGTCAGGCATTGCTCTGGGCATACTGGCTACAACTAGAGTCAGATAAGATAAAATGAAGTAAGGGCTCAATAAATGGCTTTAAAATGAATGCATGGAAGCATGAATGGAAGAAGTAAGAAATGTAGCTACTAGATATTACGTCAGGGGAGGTCTTCTACTGCAGAATCAGCAGTTCCTGACTACTGAGGTCTCTTGTTCCTGGAATCATATCCATGGCAACTGTAGAATGGTTGTCATGGAATCCCCTCTAAACATGTGACTGAGTAAAAGTATGGGTAAAACAGGCAAGTGGCTGTCAGCCAGATTGTTTGGACTAAGGGTTTATGAAACCTAAAGTAGACCCCAGAATCGACCGTTCCGGAGACGCTGAGCCACAGTGAGATGTGCTTACAGGCATCTAAGCCTATGGAGGGGTCAGCCTCAGAGTGGTAAGCTCCAATTTTAAAATCCTAATTTCTCTTTTGGTTTTGGAAGAGGTATTCATTGGGTAAAGTGGGCTCAATCAAAGGAGGATGACCAGAATGAATACAGGGTGCCAAAGCACCCCAGAAACAAGTGGGTGGTTGGCTGTGAGAATTGTACTTGGGCCAATACAGAAACTGACGTCGGTGGGTTGTGGTACAGGATACTGAAAATTGTTCTAGGACTAAAACTAGAGAAAGTGGGTTCAAGATACAGGAGAATTGATTTTGAGTTACCATAAGGAAGGTCTTAGTAATAGCAAAGAACTATCTATAGTTGACCCTTGAACAATGCAGAATTGGACTGCATGTCTCCACTTAAATGTGGATTTTTTTGGATACAGTACAGTATTGTGAATGTATTTTCTCTTACAATCTTCTTCTTTTTTTTTTAAGATTTTATTTATTTATCTGACAGAGATAGAGACAGCCAGCGAGGGGGAACACAAGCAGGGAGAGTGGGAGAGGAATAAGCAGGCTCCCAGAGGAGGAGCCTGATGTGGGGCTCGATCCCATAACGCAGGGATCATGCCCTGAGCCGAAGGCAGACGCTTAACCGCTATGCCACCCAGGCGCCCCTCTCTTACAATCTTCTTAAGAACATTTTCTTTTCTCTAGCCTTATTGTAAGAATACAGTATACAATACATAAAACATACAAAATATGTGTTAATCGACTGTATGTAATTGGGAAGGCTTCCAGTCAACAGTAGGCTATTAGAAATTAAATTTCAGGGGAGTCAAAAATTGTATGAGGATTTTCCAATATGTGGGGCTGGCACATGTTGTTCAAGAATCAACTGGAAAAAGGGAAGGGAATGATCCAAGAGAGTAGGGAGCTATACTTGTTTAGGCCAATTCTGGATAATTACTCAATAGAAATATTGTGGAGTGGTTTAAGCCTCAGACCTGTGTTTGTGTTAAATGACTGTAATTTCCATTTTTACCCTGACAGTCTATGTTTCTGTGAAATTTGGGGTAAGATAAAATACTCAGTTTTTGAAGCTTCCAGGAGAGAACATTATGAACTAGTAAGTATTTTGCTTTTGGTGCCATTTTACAGGTGGAAATGCTCTGAGCCATGAATGATCCCAGTATTAAAGACTCTTCCAGATTTATTGATTGTTTCTGTCAGAGCCTATTCCTAGGTTTGTATGACTAGGACATCTAAACCTGAAATGCCTTTGGTGTCAAAATCATGTATGCAACTCATATTAGATGTTGTTTCAAAATAATCCAGTTTCAACCTCTTAGATTCAATTGTGATCATGCTTAAAACATATCCACGTTAACTGAATTAACTACAAACTCCAAAATAGCGCTTGATGTGAAAACCTGACTTTTTATCCTTTCATCTCTCTTCTGTGTTCTAGCTTAGCACGGAGCTCATAGATTTTAGCACATTGTCCTTCACTTTTATGTCTCCTGAACTAACTCATAACTGTCCACCAAAGTACCATACCTCTTTTAAGAATGTTACCATAGTTCTAAAAGTCAGACCCAGAGGGGTGCTTGGTAGCCTCGGGCAGTTGAGCGTCTGACCATTTCAGCTCAGCCATGATCTCAGGGTCATGAAACGGAGCCCTGAGTCAGCTCTGCACTGTCAGGGAGGCTGCTGAAGATTCTCTCTCTCCCTCTGCCCTCCCTCGCGTGTGCATGCTCTCTACCTCTTCTCTCTCCAAAAAACTAAACTAAACTGAACTAAACTAAACTAACTAAACTAAACGTCAGACCCAGAGATCACTGCCTCTGAGAAAAGGACTTTCTGCCAGCTAGTTTTCTGAGAGCCCCTTTGACATCCTTGTTTCTCAGGCTATAAATTATGGGGTTCAACATTGGAGTCACCACTGTATAGAACACAGATATCGTTTTATTCCCCTTTCTTGTGGTCTTGGAGTTTGGCTGCATGTACGCGAATATTCCTGAGCCATAGAAGAGGACAACAACAATCAGATGGGAGCCACAGGTAGAGAAAGCCTTGAGCCTCCCCTCCCCAGACTGCATCTGGATCACAGTGGAAATAATATTCCAGTAGGAGACAAGGATCAGGCAGACAGGAGCTAAAAGGATGACCACCCCCATTGCAAAGATGGCCATTTCGGTGCTGTAAGTGTCTGCTGAAGCCAGCTTCAGGAGGGCAGGAGGTTCACAAAAGTAGTGATTGATAATGTTCTGTCCTTGATAGGGTAGTTGGAACGTAAAGGTGGTATCCACCAGAGAAACTAGTGCCCCACTGGCCCAGGATCCTATGGCCAACTGGAGACACACCTTTGGGGTCATGATGGTGGTGTAGTGCAGGGGCTTGCAGACAGCCACGTACCGGTCGTAGGACATCACCGCCAGCAGTGCACACTCTGTACACCCAACCAGAAGGAAGACAGCTATCTGTGCCATACACCCAAAAAAAGAAATAGTTTTCCTCTTTACAAGGAAGTGGACCAACACTTGAGGGACAATGCTAGTGGAGAAGCAGAGATCTGCGAAAGACAGGTTTCTAAGAAAAAAGTACATGGGAGTGTGAAGTCGAGAATCCATGAAGATGAGAATGATGATGAGCAGGTTTCCAAGCACGGTCAAAAGATAAATGATGAGAAAAAGAATAAATAGCAGGATCTGGGTCTGCAAGTCCTGGGAAAGGCCAAGGAAAAGAAATTCAGCCAGGAAGGTTTGGTTTTCCTCTCCCATTGAGTTTATGGCTCTTTATCTGTTTGCACAATTAAAAGGAACAAACTTTGGATTTGTGACATCAAGTATTGTAGAAGAGTATCATTCAAGCTCATTTCAAACCAAATCGGATATTTCTAGCTTGTTGCTATTCATGCCATTCTAATTAATGCTAAATAGAATATTTTAATTCTTATTAGTTGGTTCTAATGTAAATCCACTTCATTGTTTCCCAAATCCCCTCTTCCCAGGCCACTTACTTATGGAGTGTGACATTGTTAAAGCCTTCTTGGCTAGTTCTGATATGAGGATATTGGACTTCATGTGGATTTTACTAAATGCCTGTACACATATTGTTACAAAATGACTATGTATACTGTTAGCAGGATTACCTTGTATATAACTGCACCACTAACTGTTCAAAATACCACATATTTAATTATAACATATGCTTGAAAAATGTGAAACAGCTTCCAGGCATTAAACTTAATTTGACCTCTTAAAAAACAATAAATTATTCTTGCTTTAAAAAGAAGGCCTTGGGATACCAGGGTGGCATCTGCCTCTGGCTCATGTCATGATCCCAGGGTCCTGGGATGGAATCCTGCATTTGTCTCCTTGCTGGGCAGGGAGCTTGCCTCCCTCTCTGCCTGCTGCTCCCCCTGCTTGTGCTCTCTCTTTCTCTCTGACAAATGACTAAATAAAATCTTTAAAAAAATAAAGCCTTATCATTTAATACACTGAATATTATTCTATTTGGATTAAAGAGTAAAATACTGAAAGTAAAACAACAAAAAACAGGAAGAATAAGTTAAAATTCTTGTGATATCTGGATAGGATCAGACTGATATACAATCTGTCTAAAAAAACCATGAAGGAAAACATATAGAATGTATAACATAAATCGAAAGACTTCTTGAGATAGTAATATCATGAATAAAATAATAGATAAACTACAAACTGAGGAAAATATTTGAAGGAGACATCAGACAAAATAGTTAATACCTTTATTACATTAAGATTACATAGTAAACACTATGAAAATGGTTGAGGCCAAGAAATAATGGGCCAAGGAATACTTACAAAGAAGAAATGCAAATAGATATTAAGTATAATAAAAACAGTCGATAGTATTATAACTACATAAGTACAACACAACAATGAGAGATACGTTTTTTCACCTGCGCTATTAGCTAATACTTAAACAAAACAAGCACATCACAAAATAGTAACTAGTATTTTTTTAAAAAGATTTTATTTATTTATTTGAGAGAGAGAACGCGAGAGAGCAGGAGCAGGGTGGAGGAAGAGAGAGAGAGGGGAAAAACGAATCCCTACTCCAACCTAGGCTTACCAGAGTTCTGAACTTGAGTGACATTAGGGACTAGTGCAATTAATAAAAAGCAGTGTCTTAGTTTTCATATTTCTCATTTCTTTTGTAGAACTCCAAGGAAAGGAATCCCCTAGGCCTAATATCATATAATACCATCAATAATTGTCCCAATTTCTAAATCCAATTCTAGGAATCTATTCTAAATAAATAAATCTATTCTAAATAAATACTCCAAATTGAAGAAAAATATTCACAAGGATATTTGTGTATCATGTTATATAATAATGGTTAAAAACAGACATACAGACAAATGGAATATAATACAGAACCCAGAAATAAACCCACACATATACAGTCAACTGATCTTTGACAAGGGTGCCAAGAACACACAGTGAGGAAATGATAGTCTCTCTAATAAATGGTATTGGGAAAACTGGATATGCACATGTAAAAAAAAAAAGAAAAAAAGAAAAAAAAGGAAAAGAAAAGAAATTGGACCTTTACCTTACATCATATACAAAAATCAACTTAAAATGGATTAACAGAACACCTGAAACTATAAAACTTGATGAAGAAAACAAAGGAGTAAACTTTGGGAGATTAGACTTGGCAATGATTTTGGATTTGACACCTAAAGCACAAGCAATGAAAAGACAAGTGAGGTAAAACAAACAAACAAACAAACAAACACCTAACAAAAAGCTTCTGTACAGGAAAGGAAACAATCAACAAAATGAAAAGGCAACCTATGAAATAGAAAATATTTGCGAACCATGTATCTGATAAAGTGTTAATATATGAAATATATAAGGAACTCATACAACTGAATGGCCAAATAAATAAAGAAATAAAGCAAATAATCCAATTTTTTAAGTGGACGTGAAAAATGAATAAACATGTCTCCAGAGAAGACATTCAAAGGGCCAAGAGGTACATGAAAAGTTGCACATCATCACTAATCATCATGCAAGTGTCAATCAAAACACTGAAATATTACATTACCCCCGTTGGGGTGGGTACTATACAAAAAGTTAAAAAATACAAAACCCAGACGGTAACTAGTGTTGGCAAGGATGTGGAGAAAAGGAAAACCTTGTACATTGTTGGTGGGAATGTAAATTGGGGCAGCTACTAGGGAAAACAGTTCGGAGGTATCTCAAAAAATTAAGAATAGAATTATCATATGATCCAGCAATCTCACTTCTGAGTATATATCCAAAGGAATTGAAATCAAGATTTTGAAAAAAAATCTGAACTCCCATGTTAAAAAATATCTGAACTCCCATGTTCATTGCAGCATTATTCATAACAGTCAAGACATAGTAGCCATTTAAATGTCCATTAACAAATGCATAAAGAAAATCTTGAATATACACACAATAGAATATTATTCACCCTTAAAAAGGAAGGAAATCCTGCCATATGTGACAACACGGATGAACCTGGAGGACATCATGCTAAGTGAAGTAAGCCAGATACAGAAGAACAAATACACATACACACACAACATGCTCACAAAAAGGACAAATACTACATGATATCACTTATGTAAAATAGTCAAACTCATAGAAGCAGAGAGTGGTATAGTCATTGCCAGGGGCTTGTGGAAGGAGGCAATTATTAGTCAAATTAGATATTGGTCAAACGATACTAAGTTTCAGTTTTGTAAAACGAGTAAGCCCTAGGGATATACTGTACAGCATCGTGCTGACAGTTACTCAAAGAACTACTTCCTCTCCCACGATTACTTCTAAAATTCCACAGGTAATAACTGTTCTCAGCACTGTCAGTAATGTAACGTTGGTCACTTTCTTTTTCCCCTTATTGTCTAGCTGTTACCTGAGCATCTCTGTTTCCTCTATATCCCACAGATAATGATTAATATCCTTAATAATAATAATGACAATCATCTTCCACTGGTACTTACCACAAGTGGTATTGCTAATACCTTAGGGACCAATGTTAATAAAGGCTTTCAAAGTGCACAGAAAGCACCGAAAGAAAAAATCTCCAAAATGTTGGGAGTGATTGACTCTGGATATTGGAATTATGGGTGGGTTATTTTTTTTCTTTTTTAATGTTCTTGTTCTTTCATGTTGTTTTTAATAGGTCATCCTCTATTGCCAATATTGGAAAAATATAAACATGGGAAAATCTAAACAGCACTTAGCTGAGGATGCTCTAAAGTCACGTTATTGCATCTGCTTTGTCTTTTTTTTTAAAGACTGTATTTATTTATTTTTGAGAGAGAGAGAAAGCACAGAGGTAGAAGCAGGCTCCCCGCTGAGCAGAAAGCCCAATGTGGGACTCAATCCCAGGACCCTGAGATCATGACCTGAGCTGAAGGCAGAGGTTTAACCCACTGAGCCACCCAGGCGCCCTGCTTTCAGTCTTAATAAAGTAACTGCTATAGGACCAGCTATCTTGCTAGAAGCAAATATGAAATGGAAGTATGGAATACCTATATTCAGACATTGGACAATAGCCAGTTCAGAAAGCAATCTTGCACAGCAAGGAAATAAGCAAGGTCAGTTCCATGGTCCCACTAACTTAATGTCAAGAGGCACTCTGAGGACCATGGTCCATGGATCTGGAGCCTAAGCAGAGCACTATGGCCTCACTGAGGTGAGGAAACAGAGATCCATAACTGATGGTGCCAAAGCATTTGGAACAAGTGAAAGAGAGCATCAGAAAGGAAGTGGCTGCACAGTAAAGTGGTTTTAGGAATCTGAACAAGTTTGGGCTGAATATTAAGCAAGGCAGGCATAGTATAAGACTGGGCAAGCCTCCCAGAAGGCAATTATTAGGGAAGTCAGGTAAAGCAGCAAGATTTTGGAATTCCAGCCATCCAGAATTGAGGAGCTTCACTGAAAACTCCTGGCAATGAGTTGCTACTTCTCAGAGGACAAGTCTAAGGAATAAAACTGGGATGAATACTATAAACCTCAATATATAAAACCATAGGCATAGCAAGAAATCAAACAGACTATATAAAATGGAATAAAAAATACTCAAACATAAGGCCAATAAGATGAAAAGAAGAAGGAATACTTGGGAAAAATAGAAAGCGAATAATAAGATGGTAGACTTAATCCCAATTGTATTCAGAATTACATTAAAAGTAAATGGATAAAATATTCTAATTAAAAGGAAGACATTGAGACCCTGGGAAGATGGTGAAGGAACCTAAGCTTGTCTTATCCCATGAATACAACTAGGTAACAGTTACATCAGTAAGTAACCCAGAAAATGACCTGACGACCAGCAGAACAAATCCCACAACTAAATGTAGAAAAGAGCCCACAATGAATGAGGTAGGAAGGGTAAAGTCATGCTTTGGGAGTGAAATGGACTGTGGCAGTATGCAGCGGGGAGGTAGCCAGTGGTGCAAATATAGACTATCATACCAGGGAGCCTGCACAGGGAAGATGAAACCCCATAACGTTTGGCTTTGAAAGTGAGAGGGACCAAACCTTGTGAGTTCTTACAACCAGTGGGACTTAAAGACTGGAATTTATAAAAATCAGCAGACTTGGTTCTAGCAGAGCCCAGAGGGTGTTAGGAAGCAAAGTTCCCCCCCTTAAAGAGACAGTACAATAAACAGCCAGGGAAGAAACAGCAAACAGCCAGGGAAGATACATGGAAGCAAGAGTTTCGAAAACACTGGGGGCAGACAGGAGGGCGAGTAATTTGCTCATCTCGGAGTATGCCACAGATAGGCAGTGATCACAGGGAGACTCTTGAGGAACAAAGGAGCTGTCAGGTACCATTTTCCTCTCTTATCCCAACATAAACACAGGGCCACTTTTGGGAACCAGCACAGTGCTGCCACTCACTACCTAACTTGCTCACACCAAGCCCTGCCCACCCACACTTTGGCAGTTCCATCCTTCCCAGTCACACTTGCCTTGGTCCCAGCTCCAGGAGATACCTCCCACAGAAGACCATCACAAACCCCACCAACACCTCATCTTCTGACCCACACAGTTTGTAGGACCTCAGTACTGGAAGCAGCAGCAGGCCTCGATTCACATGTAGACCAGTGCACACCTTATCAAAATGTGACCCACTCATCTGGGGACCACGCACTGTACACAAAGGGCAAAGAGAGCCTCTGCAGACTACTGGACTGAAGGAAAAAATAGCCAGGACTCAGCAGCAGGGCAAATGAAGCACACACAGAAGACACTTCCTGAAGCATTTCTACACACTAATAATAGAAGCAGCAGAAAGGGAGATTAAGAAACAATCCCCTTTATAACTACACCAAAGAGAACAATTTACCTAGGAATGAACTGACGTGAAAGACCTCTACTCTGAAAACTATAAAACACTGATGAAAGAAATTAAAGATGACACAAATGGAAAAATATTCCATGCTCATGCATTGGAAAAACAAATATTGTTAGAATATCCACACTGCCCAGAGCAATCTACAGATTTAACACAATCCTTATCAAAACATCAACATTTTTCACAGGACTAATTCAAATAATCCTAAAATATGTATGGAACCAACCACAAAAGAACCTGACTAGCCAAAGCAATCCTGAGAAAGAAGAGAAACTATAGGTACCATAGTCCCAGTTTCCAGATATACTGCAAAACTGTAGTAATCAAGGCAATATAGTACTGGCACAACAATAGATGTATAGATGTATAGGTTAGAACAGAGAGCCCGGAAATAAACCCATCATTATATGGTGGATTAATCTTTGACAAAGGAGGCAAACATATGCAATGGGAAACAGACAGGCTTTTCGCAAATGGTGTTGGGAAAACTGGACAGCTACATGCAAAAGAATGAAACAAGACCACTTCCTTACGCCCTAAGCAAAAATAAACTCAAAATGGGTTAAGGACCTACGTGTGAGACCTGAAACCATAAAAATCCTAGAAGAGAGCACACAGGCAGGAATTTCTCTGCATTGGCCATAGCAACATCTTTCTAGATATGTCTCCTGGGGCAAGGGAAACAAAACCAAAAATAAACTATTAGGACTACTTCAAAATACAAGTCTTCTGCACAGCAAAGGAAACAATCAACAAAACTAAAAGACAACCTACTGAATGGGAGAAGACATTTCCGAATAATATATCCAGTAAAGGGTAAGTATCCAAATATATTAAGAATTTATACAACCCAACACTGTAAACCCAAATAATCCAATAAAAAAATAGTCAGATGACATGAACAGACATTTATCCAAAGAAAACATACAGACGGACAACAGACACATAAAAAGATGCTCAACATCACTAATCCTCAAGAATTTACTAACAAATCTGGGGGCATCACAATGCCGGATTTCGAGCTGTACTACAAAGCTGTGATCACAAAGACAGCATGGTACTGGCACAAAAACAGACACATAGACCACTGGAACAGAATAGATAACCCAGAAATGGACCCTCGGCTCTTTGGGGAACTAATCTTTGATAAAGCAGGAAAAAACATCCGGTGGGAAAAAGACAGTCTCTTCAATAAATGCTGCTGGGAAAATTGGACAGCTAAATGCAAAGGAATGAAACTTGACCACTCTCACACCATACACAAAGATAAACTCCAAATGGATGAAAGACCACGATGTGAGACAGGAATCCATCAAAATCCTAGAGGAGAACATAGGCTGCAACCTCTTTGACATCGGCCACAGCAACTTTTTTCATGACACATCTCCAAAGGTAAGAGAAACAAAAGAAAAAATGAACTTGTGGGACTTCATCAAGATAAAAAGCTTCTACACGGCCAAGGAAACAGTCAGGAAAACTAAGAGGCAGCCCACGGAATGGGAGAAGATATTTGCAAATGATGCTACAGATAAAAGACTGGTATCCAAGATCTACAAAGAACTTCTCAAACTCAATACACGAGAAACAAATAAACAAATCAAAAAATGGGCAGAAGATATGAACAGACACTTTTCCAATAATGACATACAAATGGCTAACAGACACACGAAAAAATGTTCAAAATCATTAGCCATCAGGGAAATTCAAATCAAAACCACACTAAGATACCACCTTATGCCAGTTAGAATGGCAAAAATTGACAAGGCAAGAAACAACAATTGCTGGAGAGGATGTGGAGAAAGGGGATCCCTCCTACATTGTTGGTGGGAATGCAAGTTGGTACAGCCACTCTGGAAAACAGTGTGGAGGTCCCTTAAAAAGTTAAAAATTGAGCTACCCTATGACCCAGCCATTGCACTACTAGGTATTTACCCCAAAGATACAGACGTAGTGAAGAGAAGGGCCATATGCGCCCCAATGTTCATAGCAGCATTGTCCACAATAGCTTAATCGTGGAAGGAACCGAGATGCCCTTCAACAGATGACTGGATTAAGAAGTTGTGGTCCATATATACAATGGAATATTACTCAGCTATCAAAAAGAACTATTTCTCAACATTTGCTGCAACATGGACGGCACTGGAGGAGATAATGCTAAGTGAAATAAGTCAAGCAGAGAAAGACAATTATCATTTGATTTCTCTCATCTATGGAACATAAGAACTAGGATGATCGGTAGGGGAAGAAAGGGATAAAGAAAGGGGGGGTAATCAGAAGGGGGAATGAAACATGAAAGACTATGGACTATGAGAAACAAACTGAGGGCTTCAGAGGGGAGGGGGGTGGGGGAATGGGATAGACTGGTGATGGGTAGTAAGGAGGGCACGTATTGCATGGTGCACTGGGTGTGATACGCACTAATGAATCATCGAACTTTACATCAGAAACCAGGGATGTACTGTATGCTGACTAACATAATATAATTAAAAAAACATTAAAATAAAAAAAGAGAATTTACAAATCAAACCACAAGAACAGATACATTGAAATATATAAACAACAAATAGGAAACTCTGACTTCAAAGAGCTTTTAAAAATAGTAAAATAATATGAATGGAAATGATGCAAACAGGATGTTAAATAGGCAATTCAGAGAAGAAATGCAAATGACAAACTGTGTAAAGAATATTCATCCTCACTTAGAGAAATAGGAAATAAAATAGTAGCTATTGTGTCTCTCACATTACATTAGCAAAGCTGAAATAGATTGAAATCTCCAACTGTATTTTTGAGAATGGGGCAAACAGATATGAAAAATGTAGGCATGAAACATTTATAAAACCTCTCCGGAAGGCAATCAAAAGTATTATAAAGTTACAAAATGGACTTGCCTTTTTTTTCTGAACAATGCTATTTTTAGGACTTTACATATCGGAAATAATTACAGGTATGCATAAAACTTTGTTTCAAAGGATATTCACTTACAGGATTGTTTCCAGAATAAAACAACTCACAGTCTAACAACAGGTGATGGCATTAAATTAATTATTGTTTTCTTATATGGTATAATCTATATCATATAGAGAAATGGGTAACAGTATAAAGATGTGTGAATCATACAGACATAGGTCGAATGCTTTTCCCCTATTTCTTAGCTCTGTGGCCTTGGCCAATTGATTCAGCTCCGTTATGCCTCTGTTTCCTAGTGTGAAATGGATAGAACACCACAAACCACAGTGTGGGTATAAAGATTAAATTAAGAATTTACTGGAAAGTAGTTCGCATAATGTCAGACAGCTCCATTTCAAGAAACAGCTGCTGTGATCATGGTGCACTAACCTTAAGCCATTAAAAGTAAGTAGATCTGTATCTTCCATAGAAAGATGTTGTTCACACTGTTGAGTTTCAAAAGAGTGTTGTGAAATAACATGTATGGGTAAGATTCATACGTGTGTGTGTGTGTAGGCATGTTGTGTATCTTTCTTTCTCTCTAGACATGGTTCCATTAAATAATACCGTTACCTTATTGATAAACTCTGAACGCACAACAAAAACTTAGTATCCAGGGAGAGACTGCACAGTATACTTAAAAACTATCTCTCTATCTCTTAAAGGTAGGATTTGTACATTTACATATGTAAGTGTGTATGTGGATTAGGAAAAGCTCCATACAGGAGAATAATACAAATCAGTGAGAAAGGAAGGAAATAAGATGAAATGTAGTATCCTTTCTATTCCAAAGAAGGCTGGGGACAAGGATTCTTTCATGTTCTAAAGATTGCATGTAACACTGCCAACTGTACTAATTAAGTAAGCAATGATGTATCTTTATCTAATTCAGATAAAAAATGACGAAGAAAAAATCAGAGTGGGAAAATACAATAAGGAGAAAAGTTAGAAGAAATCAGGGAACAGAAGTTGGACTTGGAGGACAGGAATCTGGAGACGTGGAGAAAAAGAAGAAGGAAGAAAGACAGGAAGAGATCTTAAGTCTGGCTGTGTCCCCAAACTGAAGGGACAGGCAATGCATCTTTTATCCTCTGAGGCCCTAATAACGCTGTAACTACTATGGCCTTTCCAGATATCTTCTCTTAGTGACTGTGGCTCGCACACACACAGTTGCATATGTGGCATTATTCCTTGTCCTATGCACACGCCACAGGCCGCATATACCCACTCACTGCCAACTTCACAAGATCTTATATAAACACGCAGACAACACACACCACAGATGTACTCACTGAAGTATTTCATGTTCTCATACATGTACCCCCACGGCCACCAACTCTTTCGCAATAAGACGTCACAGATACTGAGCCAACTGGATACTGAGCAAGGCTGGTGTTTTGGGAACCCAGCACGCCTGACTTGTACGTGAAGGATACCACAGTATGGGGTGTGTGTGAGGGCACCAGCAGTGGGGGCGAGTATCCTCCTCTGGACTAGAAGGACAGCACGGATTGTAATGGGACCCACGCTCTGCTGTCTGTCCTAACTCACCAGGGGCTTGGAGGCAGCAGTGCCAGCCTTCCCAGAACAGTGTACCGTGCAGTCCTGATTCCTTCACATCGCCTAGACCCAGGGAACAGTCAAGACCAAGGAGCTCTTGATGGGGTTCCTCAAAGCAAGCTTCCTGTTTTCCTTCCAGCCCCTTGCCTGCTCATGGGAGATGGTGGAACACACGCAAGCTGAGAGAAACAAGGAAGCCTGAAGGGCTGACACGGGAGGGAAAGGGAAAATCAGGCAGTTGCTTTTCAACAGCAAGAACAGCAAAGGCACAGCCTCTGTGATCCCTGGAAGGAGCCCCATCCCTGATGAAGAAAGTCTGGAAAAGGAGTTTTGGGCTGGCTCTCTGGAGAAGAGTGGGAATACAACTGTTGTCTCTCGGAGTCCAGGAAGGAAAAACATTGATGTGTAAGAAAGTAAATGCCCAACTTTACCTTTCCCAATGCCATGCCCACCTCCCAACCTCCAACCGGTTCTGAGTATTCCTACAGACTGAGACCCAGCAACAGCTTGTCCACTCTCACCTGAGGACAGAGAGGAGGCAGCAACTGGGCTGCAGGGTCAGTGGTGAAGGCATCGAGGATAGAGTGTGGGAGGGAATGATTTCTGCAGCCTGCAGATCCAGCCTCGAAGGACAGCACCCGTTGTGGGTTGGCTCCTAAGCAATGCCTCCCAGGGCCTGGCTAGAGTCATCCCTAGGAGTCTGGCTCCACCCCCAGCCTCTCTGCCTCACTTCATTCAACGTACAAACTCCAATTCTCCTAGGTCCCAGTTATGAACAGAGCAGTTTCCCTTCAACAATGTATTTAGAGGTGAGGTCCTGAGGGTACGTAAACAGGGCATTCCCTGGAGCTTTAAAAGCCCTCAACTTTATTACCTTGCCATCCTCTGAGACATCCTAGGGCACTCGGAGTTATACCTGAGGTCACAGACTAAAGTCTCCAGCTCATTCTAACACCCCTCTGCCGAACCTTACACCCAGGTCATTCCAAATAGCTCAGCAGATATATTCTCAGTGTGTGTTATCAAACATGTGTTTTCATTTGTATGGTAATTAAAAGACGTGAAAATTAGCAGATATTGGATTGTCTGGATGCCAACTTTCTGAGTACTACAGCTGCACTGCAGGCCTTGTGCTGTCATTTTGGTTTGTGGTTGTTCTGGTGCCACGTGATCACCTTAAGTGGTGGAGTTGAATTTGGTTAGCATGGCCTTAATAGCAACATGGTAGCCGGGGTTTGGGTGGGCTCTTATATTAAAGTTGTTAATTACTGGACATAAAGTCCAAGCTTTTCTTTTGTAGGAATAGTTCACAAAGGACGGTTTTACAGAATGAGACTTTTCAACTCTTAAATTAAGACTTTGGTTTGACCACATGGAAATGGAACTATTGCTATAGCTCTCTCAAGCTAATGAAAATATTTTTTAAAGGGTAAATTTTAGATCGAAATGATGCATTCATATCCTCTTAAAGTCAAAAAATGTAAGAGAGAACAGGTGGAAGAATCAGGTTATCAGATGGTAGTATAGCCACGTGGGATTCAAGGAAATGCCCTGCACTTGTTAATCCCCCAATCATATTGCAGGTGGCAATTTAGGTTCCACAAAGCATCATTCATCACCTTAACGAAATACTAGTAATTTGAATTTTATTGTTTGTGTTTGTGTTTTGACTTGCACATTACTTATAGTTTAGTTTTGATTTCACAGCACCTATAAATCTAACTCGTTAAAAATAAATTATGTCCATCATATAAATATGCTGTAATTTACTTAACCATATCCATATTAATGGACATATGGATTTTCTATTCTTTAGACATGAATACAGTGCCACAGTGAACTTCCTTGAACATATATTGTTGTGTCCTTGTCAAATATATTTGAAGGATAACTTCCCGAGGTTTAATTGCAGGATCTAAAGGTACATTCCTTTAAAATGTCAACAGATATTGTCAACTGTCCTGTTAAAAAGTTGCATTAATTTATAGTTATCAAAATTGCATAAAAGTTCCTATTTAGTTACACCTGTACTAACATTTGGTATTGTGAAACTCTTCAATTTTGTTAATCCGTTAGGTTAAAAAAATGGCATCTCACTGTTAGTTTGTTATATGATATTAATTATACTTGAGGATGAGCATAATTTTCTATGTTCCTTGATCATTTTCATTTCCTTTTCTGTGATGTGACTATTTCCTTTGTGCAGGCATAAGGTGACCCAGTAATACCAGATTCCTTCCCAGAATATCTGTATCTCTCCACATTTTTTCAAATGAAAGTGAGTGTTCCTCTCTCCTCTACTTTTTGCCAATACTTTACAGTATCTGACTTTCTAGTGTCTGCATGCCTAATAGGGGTAAATAGGGTCTCTTTGTTGTTTCAGTTTGTATACCAACCAATACTAATGAATTTCTGTATTGTTTTTATTCTTGTAGCCCTTTGAAGTTAATTTTTTGTGAATTCCCTTGTCATCCTCTGCTTTTCTTCTATTGGGGGTTACTTCCTTTTCTTCTTGATTTTTTATAATTTATTATGAATT
Organism: Ursus americanus; assembly: GCF_024610735.1. NCBI lineage: Eukaryota > Metazoa > Chordata > Mammalia > Carnivora > Ursidae > Ursus > Ursus americanus. Next base: position 3,236,972 of record NC_142142.1, read on the forward strand.
CCTGATGTTAAGTTCTTATTTCTTATTTGTTTTACATAGCTCAACTATCTCATCCATTTTCTCATCTATCTTTCTAACTTTGTTCATAATGTTCTTTGAAGACAAATCCCAGATTTTGAGGAAATCAAATTCATCAAGTTTTTCGTTACGGTCTGTGTTTTGGTGGTTCCTTGCTCTAGGTCAGAAAGATGTTCTCTTATGTTTTCACCTATAATGTCATTGTTCTATTTTAACTTTTAGTTATTTAGCCCATTTAGAGTCTACCTTCTTGTGTCACGTTAGGTAGAAATCCAGGTATATTTTTCTCTAGGTAGTAAACTAGTATTTACCAATACTGTTTACTTCACTCTTTGCCCTCTTCCAAATGATTTTTGAAATTAACTTTGTTGTACGTTACATTTCACATATGTCTATCTAAGAGGTCTCAATTCTTTTCTTTAAAATTTAAAATCAATTAGGCAACATATAGTACACATCATTAGTTTCTGATGCAGTGTTCAATAATTCATCAGTTGCGTGTAACAGCCAGTGTATGAGCGCTCAATTCTGTTCCACATTTAGTCCTTTTTTATTTTTTCTTTCACCAGTGCTACCTGGCTTTAAATTTTGTGGCTTGGCAATATTGCCAGTAGAAAAGGAAGAGGTTCTATTTCTAACTGTGGTTTTAATTTGCAATTCCCAAATGCCTGCCTAATGGTGTGCAGCATCCTTTCATGTTCTCGTCAGCCTTTTGTATGTCTTCTTGGGAGATACACCTTTTAAGTCCTTTGTCCATGTTTCAATTGTGTTGTTCATCTTTTTTGGTTTTGCATTACCTGAGTTCTTTATATATCCTGCATACTAGACCCTCCTCAGATATCTCATTCTGTGAGATGTCATTTCATTTTCATAGTAGAGAAAGTTAAACAACACAAACCTGTGTTGTCTTTTTCCCGACTAAACATTCATTGGGTTGCTCTAAACTTCTATTTTCCAGAATCTGATAAAGTTTGCTCTGACAGTATTTGTCATGTTTTTTGTATTTCTTTGGAGGGAGGGCCACTTGGAGTTCCCTACTTTACTATTTTCCCTCTAATAAATAATTTTTGATACCATTTTGGCTATCTTAGTAATCATTATAAAGAAAAATTTGGGATTTTGTTACACTTATCATATTTATATTTTGTTTTCTATTTCACTGCTTTCTTCTTTTATTTTTTTACCCGTTTTCTTCTTTATTATTTACCTGTTTGTGCGTTTGGATTTGCTCTGCTATTTCACACCCCTGTCTCCAGCAGTTTGAATTAAATGCTTAACTTCATTTTTTCTCTTTTCTCTCTCCCTCTCTTTAAATGAGGTATTACTTACACACAGACTGTGCACCAGTCTGTAGTTAGCAAGGTGGTCTTATGTATGCATATGTCTGTATCACTATTATACAGATCAGAATGTAGAATCCTCACAGGCACCAAAAGGCTCCCAGTTAAGTCCAAATCAACAGTCTCTCAAAGGTAACTGTTACTTGGAATTCTAAAAATATAAATTAATTTTGCCTGTTCTTGAGCTTCAAAGAAATGGAATCCTGTAGAATATACTTCCTATATGTTCCACTTCTTTTACTAAACATCTTTCTGTCTGTGGAGTTGCATGTAGAAGTAGTTCATTCTTTTAAAAATATTTAATAATATCCCCCTGCATGACTGTAGCCAAATTTATCCTTTCTATTGTCCATGAACCTTTATATCGTTTCCACTTCCAGTTATTATGAGTAAGGCTGTTATAAAAATGCTTGTACATACTTGTGGTGGATATAAACACTCATTTCCGTGAGGCATGCATACCACAAAGGAGTGAAACGACTGCATTGTAGGAGGGAAGGCATATATTTAAGGTTAGTTTTCAAAGATGCTTCCAAATAGACTTTTGAATTGATTGTACCAAATTGTGCTCCCAATGAGCAAAGTAAATTGCTCCATATACTCAGTCAGTTCAATCCATTTTTTATTAAGCTGAGTATTATTTCAATGTAGTTTTATTTTGTTAAGAATTTAATTAATTAATTAATTAATTAATTAATGAGAGAGAGAGAGAGAAAACGAGCCTTCCCTCGTGAGGCAAGTGAGAGGTAAGTGAGAGGGTCAAGCAGACTGCATGCTGAACCCAGAGCGGGACATGGGGGCTTGATCCTACAAACCTGAGATGATGACCTGAGCTGAAATCAAGAGTCAGACACCTAATCAGATGAGCCACCCAGGTTCCCCTCACTGTGGTTTTACTATATGTATTCTGGTGGCTAATTATGTTGTGTATCTTTTTATATGCTTATTAGCTATTTGTATTTCCTATATCTAAGTATATGTTCTGGTCTTTGCCCGTTATAAAAACTGGATTTTTCTGACTTTTCTTATTTGTAGGAATTCCTTATATATTCTGGGCATTAAGTCTACAACTTAGCATCAGGTTATTAAAACAACTATGGGTACAAATAGAGACAAATAAAGAAAATACTGTTAAAATGTTAATAATCAAAGAATATCATTATCTGGGGCACATCATATTGCCATTCTACAAATGATGAAGTTCTTAAAAATCATACATACAGTATGTAATATAACTGGGCTGCAACCTAGAACCTAGAAACCAAATACTTGATTGCAACAATACAACTTCCCAAAAAAGAAGACAGGTAAGAAGAACTGGTAATGGGGCCCATAAATGGAGATGTGAGTGCTAAGTGCATGTTATTTTCTGTTCTCCTTATAACCATTTGGGAACCTCTGAGAGGTCACACAGCTCAAGATCCACCCTAGTGATTCAGAATTCTCCTGAGCACTTCAGCCACTCCAGAGACTGCTCCTACTATCCTTTTGTTGTCCTCATTTAAATGGAACTGTTGCAGCATAGCATGACCTGCTGTCAGTAAGACCTTTGGATGGAACAGAAGGACAAGGGAGTGCTGGGGATTCCCTTCTCTGCCTTGTCCTTGATTTTGACCTCAGAGGGTTTACTGAGCTCTTTGACTCAGAGGACTTAGGACAAGATGCCCTCAGTCTTGCAGTCTCCACTTTGCCCACTCCTGCAGCCAATACACCTGCAGTGGATTCCTCCTCAACACTCACATGTTTTTACTGGCTTTGACATGCTAATTTGATCCTTCTTCCTTCACCAGATGAGAAAACTTGGTAAGACTATTAGATGGAAAGAGAAGGCAAAGGTGAACAAAGGTAATAATCTGGCATATATTGAGAGCGAATTGGTTTCAATCTCTTCATAAATTTGGCTTTTAAAATTTAACTGATTTTGTCCAAATAATCACATTCTTAGGGCTAAATCCTCTGTAATTAGATTTAGCCAAGGTATTTTCCACAGTGGATCTAACTTAGCAAACCACACCTGCAATGTCAAATTCCCTGTGAAGAAGAACCATGGTCCTCACTTAGAGGAGACATAAGCAGACCTTCCCTGGAGTCAGTATTGATCCTTTGCGTGGGGATTTTTATGCCTCTGTTGAGCTGGGTTTGGAAGACAGTAAGTGGGTATGGAGGGTAGGGAATGGGTAATTTTGAGCACAAAACACCTTGGAATCAGAACTGAAATTTAGTATTTTCTCTTGGTTCCTATGGATTCCTGCAGAATCTTCTTAAAAGAAATGTCAGATGATTTGACAATGCATGGCTCTGTGACCCTATCCTCTTGATTCATATGTCATTTTTAGAGAAATGAACTTAAAAGCGGATGTTAAATCTAGGGAAAAGGCAGAATAGTAGGAGAGAAAGGTTGACAGTACACATGATTTCCTTTCAGAAGCTTCCTGACCCTGGGGGCAGATTCACAGTCACCTGGGGGAACATTTTCAACTCCACATTTGCATTAGAGAATAATATGCTTTCAAAAACAAATCAGGAGAGGTCAGGGGTGTAGCCTTCTACTATTGTGCCAGGTCAGGGAGAGCTCCTACCATCTGACAGATCACAAGTCACACTCATTTCTGACTCATGCTGTCTCCCAGTGTTTGGCTCAAGTCAAATTAGCTCAAAAACCATGTGTTGTACACTTAGTCTGTACCAGCTTATTGTATTTGCTGTGAATAAATGAGTCAGATGAGGTCCCTGCCCTTGTACATCTTCCTGCCACAGAGAAAGTAATTTCAACGTAATGTTCTTAGCTATGATGGAAGTCCATGATGCTGAAGGTACACTAATGTATCTAGTATCTAGAAGTTTGTGATGTCTTTAGTTGTAGAGTTTGTATGTGTTGGGAGTGAGTGGGAGTGGAGAATGGGAAACATGCGGGTAAGAAAGGAAGGTGTTCCTGGATAATACTTTTCCTAAATGGACTCTTTTAAAACCTGTAGTTACTAGCCAGATGAAGGTATAGAAATCAGCAATATCCTGTGGTTGTCCTTCCATTAAGTTAACCACTGATTACAGGCATCACTTAAAACTTTGTGAGAAGTGTTTAGTTGTATGCTCTCTCTCTTTCATCAGAACTGAGAATGTTTGCTTACCATTTAACTTTCCCTGCTATTAGAGACGTGTTAATTTCTACTGTGGGAAGGGTGTGAGCTGTGGTGGAGAGAGAAGCAAAGTCTAAAGGATCTGGGGAGACTCTAAGAACTAACCAGGTAGTATCTTCCACTAGATGGACGATAATTCCGAAAGTAACTAACTTAAAATGGTGTGTGGTCTCAAAATTTATTTTTATGTCAGCTATTTCAGCAACAGACTACATTTTTCTTTAGAAGCAATTCTTTATTAGTTTGATTTAAGTGGTTGTTAGGTCATAAAGGCTCACTTGGTCCAGTACATGCATTCATTAAACTATTATTTGCTGTGAATCTGTGATGTTCCTGGGACCACACTGATGTGGAGGATGAAACATGACCACAGTTTGGTTCTTCCTATCTGAGATTCTTGGCCTCAGGAGCTGGGTCTTTTTCTCTATCCCTAGTACCAAGCATGTGCTTGGCTAATGACAGTGGATCTACAAATAAGGTGACTGAGTCTTCAAAGTGTGATGAATGTTCAAGGAAAGTGATGCTAACTCTAGTAGTGTGGTTATACTTCTGAATAAAAGGATTATATCCAGCAAAAATCAGTGGGTATAAAAATACAGTCTGTCCTAGCTGTGTGGCAGGGAAAATGGCTGGAAAGATGGGCTATGGTCTGTAAGGGAACCATAAACGATCATCCAGCAGAGATGTGACTGTTCACGTTAATGTTTTATTTATTCATGTATTCTTTCAATGATGAATTAGAACCTATCCAGATGCCTAAGACTCCATCATCAGATTATATAGAACGTGATCATGTCTTTTGGAGAAAACTGGGCATTTCTTCCGCCCAGGAGTTCTTCACTTGAACTGCAGAGTGTTCTTCAATTAAGATGTGAACGTTACTTCTTTATTTGTACTTTACCCTAACTGGAATTCAAAATTTCCTTCTTGTTTGAATGTTGGTAACTAAGCCAAACTATCCTTAGCAGTATCTATGACTTCATCGCCAAAGGAATCACAGGTATTTTTATATCACATTGCAGGTGTTGAAGATACCTCAAAATCTCCTTTGAGCTCATTATTTTGAAATTAACTTAAGGTGGTTATTAGACCTGCCACAACATTTTGAAATCTAATGTGTTAATAGAGAAGCACCTGTATTATTATACTACATATTCGCTTTCTAAAACTGTTTGAAAAACTCTACTTTGATATGATTGGTTTTCCTGGTAATCCTATCCATCCTATGGGATGTATTTAAAACAATATATTGAGAAAAACACTGTATTTACTAAACAGATAAAGGATTGAAAGCCTAAACTTTGCATAGGGTCTTAAATTTTAGACTTCAAATTTCTCTCCCTTCTTTTTGAACAGTTCCATAAAGTTTTATTATTGCTCCAAAAGTCTTGCAAATCTCTCCGAATAATGACACTCTTCCACCCTCTACCCTCCCAGTTTTACTGAGAAATAATCAGCGTATATCACCATATATAGCTTAATGACCTGATTTACATATATTGTGACATGATTACCACAGTAGGTTCAGTGAACATCAATCTTTTCCTATAGATACAATTAAAAAGAAAAAAAAAAGGAAAAAAAATTCACCTTGTGAGAAGAACTCTTAGGATGTAGACTTTCATATATATTATAAAGCAGTGTTAGTGATAGTCACCATGTTGTCCATTCCATCCCTCAGATTTATTGATCTCATAACTGGAAGTTTATACTTTTTAGTCACCTTCCTCCAAATCGTTCTCCCCATACCCTCCACTCTGGCAACAAATCTGATGTCTTTTTCTATTATTTGATTTGTTTGTTTTAGATTCCACCTAAAAATGAGATCATACAGTATTGGTCTTTGAGTAAATGCCACTTAGCATAATTCCTTCAAGGACCATCCACGGTACTGCAAGTGGTAGGATTCCCTAATTTTTAATGGCTGAGTAATATTCCATTGTATATATACAATTTCACAATTATTCATTAATCCACCAATGGACAATTAGGTTGTTTTCATGTTATGGCTATTGTAAATGGTGTTGCTATGAACACTGCGGTGCAGATATCTTTTCAAGTTAGTGTTTTCATTTCTTTTGTATTCCAAAGTGGAATTGTTGGATTATGTGGTAGCTCTATTTTATTTTTCTGAGGATCGTTCATAGTGTTTTCCACAGTGGCTGTACCAATTTACAATGCCACCAATAGTGTGTAAGGGTCCATTTCTCCACATCTATGCAGCATTTGTTATCTCTTGTGTCACTATGGTGATTCTAATAGGCATGTGCTAATATGTGTCCCTCTGGTTTCACTAATGACTAATGAGTTGTATAAGTTCTTCATATATTCTATATATTAACCCCTTGTCAGATATATGGTTTCCTCACCCCCATGTTCTAGGTTTCTCCAGGCGGTGTCTTATTCTTGAATAGTTGTTTGTTATTCTTGTGAGGGGAACCAAAGTCAAGAACAAGCTGTGTTCCCATCTGAGTGCATCAGAATGGGCTATGCTCTTTAAACAACTCTACTAAAGCATATGATCAAATGATTTTTATTTACTTTAATGATAATCAATCATATAAGTCCCTATGTCGTGTCTAACAAAGGGCACAAAAATGAAAAAGATGCAGTTTTCAAAGGAGTTTTTAATCTCCGGGAGGAATAGACAGATAATGCAAGGCAGAGAGAGGTGATGGTGGATGGATTAGTGCTGTTTAGTTCGAACACAATAACTACTCCACCTGATGGCTTCAGATGAAATGTTGTGATTGTGTGTCTGCTATTTTTGAAGTTTATGAATGCTTAAGAATTCCAGCTGAAGCTGGGGATGGGATTGCCAAAGAGATAATGGCATACTATCCAATTACACCTTGGTTTCCCAGCTCTTTCAAAAACAGGTCATTTTCTCCAAAACATGTCAGTTCTGCAAGGTACTTTGGCTCTTTTTGATTTCTTATACCTTAGTGGCTGTCTTTCAGGGAAGAGACAAGAGTCTCATACCCAAAGAATTAAAAACAACAACAACAACAACTACAACAAAACACCATCCTAAGACATGGGAGATGTGGCGATAGCAGCAAAAGACTCGAGTTGTAGTTGATAATAAAGTGATTTACGTGCCAGCTTTATAGATTAATTGAATCTTTTTATATCAGAAGTTTTATATTCAGAATAAAGATGATTCTTTCGATCTACTCTACATTTGCAGATGACACAAAAGTGAATGCACCATCTTAAAAATATTACATTTTCCAACACTGAGAATGTTCCAACTAAAACAGCATGACCATCTTCTACATAAAGGGGATACTGGAAATGGCTGGTAGTGATTGAGGGCAATTCCAAAGCCCTCCAAACCTGATTTATATAATTTCACAGGTTATATGGACCTATGTTTAGCATGAAGTGACTTCTTACTGAAAAAACAGACAAACTATGAGACAAACAAATCAGACACAGGTGACTGAATTCCTCCTTCTGGGACTCTCTGATGACCCCCACACCCAGAAGCTGCTGTTCATTTTATTCCTGGGTGTCTACCTGGTCACTGTGCTTGCAAACCTGCTTCTCATGTGCCTTGTTCAGGCTGACTCCCGGCTTCACACACCCATGTATTTTTTCCTCTGCAACTTATCTCTGGCTGACCTCTGTTTTTCTACCAACATCGTTCCTCAGGCCCTAGTCCACCTGCTATCCAGGAGGAAGGTTATTTCATTCACACGTTGTGCAGCTCAACTTCTACTCTTCCTCATTTTTGGGGGTACACAGTGTGCCTTTCTGGCAGTGATGTCCTATGATCGGTATGTGGCCATCTGCAACCCTTTGCGTTACCCTAGCACCATGACTTGGAGGGTGTGTGTCCAGCTGGCTGCAGGATCATGGACCAGCGGCATTGTGGTGTCTGTGGTGGATACTACTTTTATACTAAGGCTACCCTACCGAGGCAGCAATAGTATTGCTCATTTCTTTTGTGAGGCCCCTGCACTGTTGATCCTGGCATCCACAGACACCCGCACTTCAGAGATGGCCATTTTCCTCATGGGCGTCGTGATTCTCCTTGTACCTGTTTCCCTAATTCTGGTGTCCTATTGCTACATCATAGTGACTGTGGTCAGGATGAAGTCAGCTGTGAGGAGGCTCAAGGCATTCTCTACCTGTGGCTCCCACCTCCTGGTGGTCATCCTTTTTTATGGATCAGCAATTGTGACTTACATGACACCAAAGTCTTCCAAAGAACAGGAAAGATTGGTATCTGTGTTCTATGCAATGGTGACACCCATGCTTAATCCCCTCATCTACAGCCTGAGGAACAAGGATGTGAAGGGAGCTCTGAGGAAAGTAGCAACAAGGAATTTCCCATGCGGTCTTGAAATCTGCCACTGACTGTGAGCACCTTTTGGATTCCTACTTAGAAGACTTGCTGAGTAGTTGCCTTAGCAAGATTGAAATATGGTAAGATTTTTATCCTTGGGCCTTGTCCTGACCTACCTTCCATCCTTCATCACGCACTTTCTTTGTAAAAGAAGAAGGACAATAATTCACAGACCAATACAAGGAGGGTCTGCTTCTTTCTTGTTTTGTTTTTGTTTTTTGTTTTTTGGCACTTCAGAATTAGGAAAGCCTGTAAAATACATTCACATTTTATAAACACTGGAACCTCTAAAATCCATCTTTTTTTTCCATGTTATATATTACTATCAATCGATCCCAGCACCTACTCCAATTCTTTTTTCTTTGTTATTTATGAATCTCGGGGAAAAGATGGAGGAGGAGTAGGGGACCCTTTTTTCATCTGGTTCCCTGAATTGAGCTGAATATCTACCATACCATCCTGAACACCCACGAAATCAGCTTGAGACGCAGGAAGATACATTTGGATCTCTAAAACGAGCATCTCCAGCACTGAGTATTGAGGTACAAATCAGGGAGCCGTGAATCCACGCACAGGTATCAGAAGATAAACGCAAGAGGGAGGGAACCGCCGCGCTCAGGCACTGGGAAGCGGTAGCCAGCTGCACTGGGGAGCAGCCGGACTCACGGATCGGCACCCGCGAGAGAGCAGACTGAGACCGTGAGCCCGGGAACGTGGCGCAACCAGACTGAATACCGGAGCTCTGGAGCGCTCACTGGAACTGGAGTAAAACCAGGAGCTCAGGAGCGCGCGTGCGTAACCAGATGGAAAACCGGCGCTCCAGAGCGCGTGTGAACCACACTGAAACAGGGAGCTCGGGAGAGTGCACGGGAACCGGGGGGGCGGCTGGCAGTGTTAGAAGCACAAAGGACAGAGATGTGCCAGCCCCGGAAGTGAGGGCTGGGACACTGGCTGTGGGGTGCACATCCCGGGACGCTGTGGGGTTTTTAGCGGCACTGACAGAAACAGAGTTAACATGGCCAGAAGAGCTCAGTGGAGAGTGGATTGCAATCTCTCTGTTCTGAGACAGAGGCTAGGATATGGCCACTGCTGCTCTGACTCTCAGAAGAGGCACGGAAAACTGCCAGGGAAAGCCGCCAGAGAACAAAAGCCCGGAAATACCAGCTCACATTGTGCCCATCCCCATCCCCCCCTCACAGGTGCAGCGTGACTCTACCCAAACAGGGTTGTCTGAATATCAGCGTGGCAGGCCCCTCCCCCAGAAGGCAGGTTGAAAAATCAGGAAGCCCACATTCCTAAGGTCGCTATAAAACAACTGCACACTGCCTGGGTCCTGGTCAATAATCTGGGCTCTGGGCATCCCCGCAACCTCTCCTCATCAGAATGACGAGGAGGAGAAATCCCCCCAACAAAGAAAAGATACAGAGTCTGTGGCCTCTGCCACAGAACTGATGGATATGGATATATCCAAATTGTCAGAAATGGAGTTCAGAGTAATAATGGTCAAGATATGTGTAGTCTTGAAAAAAATATTAACGAAAATATTAACGAGAATATAGAATCTGTAAGGGCAGAAATGAGAGTGAATCTGGCAGAAATTAAGAATGCTATGAATCAAATGCAGTCTAAACTAGATGCCCTGACAGCCAGGGTAAATAAGGCAGAAGAATGAATGGTAGAAGAGAAAGTAAAAATGGAAACTTGGCTCAACAAAAATCCAATCTCAAGAATGTAGATTACAGGAGATTACTGACTCAATGAAACATTCCAATATCAGAATCATCTGCATCCCCGAGGGGATGGAAAAAAAAAAGAGAGAGAGAGAGAGGTCTAAAAGAGATATTTGAACAAATTGTAGCTGAGAACGTCCCTAATCTGGCAAAGGAACAAGCATTTGTGTCCAAGAAGCAGAGAGGACCCCGCCCAAGATCAATGAGAGCAGGCCTACACCACATCACGTCATAGTGCAATTCACAAATATTAGATCCAAGGATACAGTCTTGAAAGTGGCCAGGGGAAAGAAAATCCTTACATACAGAGGGGAAAATATCAGAATAACGTCAGACCTGTTTACAGAGACCTGGCACGCCAGGAAGGGTTGGCAGGGTATTTTCAAAGCTCTAACTGAGAAGAACATGCAGCCAAGGATCCTTTACCCAGCAAAGCTGTCATTCAGAATTGATGGGGAGATAAGGACCTTCCAAGACCGGCAGGAACTGAAGGAATTTGTGACCACCAAGCCAGTCCCACAAGAGATATTAAGGGGGGGTTCTCTAAAAGTAAAAAGGCCCTAAGAGTGATACAGAACAGAAATTTACAATCTATACAAACAAAGACTTCACAGGCAACATGACATCATTAAAATCATATCTCTCAATAATCACTCTCAATGTGAATGGCCTAAATGCTCCCATAAATGACACAGGGTTGCAGATTGGATTAAAAAGACATGACCCATCCGTTTGCTGTCTACAAGAGACTCATTTTGAACCTAAAGATACATCCAGACTGAAAGTGAAGGGATGGAAAACTATTTTTCATGCCAATGGACCTCAAAAGAAAGCTGGGGTAGCAATTCTCATATCAGACAGATTAGATTTTAAACTAAAGACTGTAGTTAGAGATACAGAAGGATACTATATTATTCTTAAAGGAAGTATCCAACAAGCAGATATGACAATTATAACAGGGGAGCAGCTAGATACACAAGCCAACTCTTAACCAGAATAAAAAGACATATAGATAATAATACATTAATAGTAGGGGACCTCAACACTCCTCTCTCAGCAATAGACAGATCACGTAAGCAGAAAATCAACAAAGAAACAAGAGCTTTGAATGATATACTAGACCAGATGGACCTCATAGATATATACAGAACACTACACCCCAGATGGACCTCATAGATATATACAGAACACTACACCCCAGAACAACAGAATACTCATTCTTTTCGAATGCACATGGAACTTTCTCCAGAATAGACCATATAACTGGGTCACAAAACAGGTCTCAACCATTACCAAAAGACTGATTATTCCCTGCATATTCTCAGACCACAATGCTTCGAAACTGGAACTCAATCACAAGGAAAAATTTGGAAGAAATTCAAACACTTGGAAACTAAGAACCATCCTGCTCAAGAATGATTGGGTAAACCAGGTAATTAAGAAGGAGATTAAGCAACAATTTTTGGAGACCAACAAAAATGAAAACACATCAGTCCAAAACCTATGGGACACTGCAAAGGTGGTCGTATGGGGAAAATACATAGCCATCCAAGCCTCACTCAAAAGAATAGAAAAATCTAAAATGCAGTTTTTATATTCTCACCTCAAGAAGCTGGAGCTGGAACAGAAGAACAGGCCTAACCCACACACGAGAAGGCAGGTGATCAAGATTAGAGCAGAGATCAATGAATTAGAAACCAGGAGCACAGTAGAGCAGATCAACAGAACTAGAAGCCGGTTCTTTGAAAGAATAAATGAGATCGGTAAGCCACTGGCCAGACTTATTCAAAGGAATAGAGAAAGGACCCAAATTAATAAAATTATGAACAAAGGGGAGAGATCATGACCAACACCAACGAAATAGGAAGGATCATTAGAAACTTTTATCGACAGCTTTATGCCAATAAATTAAACAGCCTGGAAGAAATGGATGCCTTCCTGGAAACCTATAAACTACCAAGACTGAAACAGGAAGAAATTGATTATTTAAACAGACCAATTAATTATGAAGAGATTGAAGCAGTGATCAAAAACCTGCCCCAAAACAAGAGTCCAGGGCCTGAATTCCCCAGGGAATTCTACCAAACATTCAAAGAAGAAATAATACCTATTCTCCTGAAGTTGTTTCAAAAAATAAATTGGTATTCCTTACACCCTTTCTGTCAAACAATTCTCATATTCAAGGTGAATAATTTGAGATTGACACAGTGTCTGTGTGGAGTAGTCTTTCTCCAGATGAGGCGCAGACTAATTACGGTAGCAGAATAAGAAGTCCTCATTTGCTAGCCTAGTAGTACATGGGTACTTTATAAACCAGGGGAAGTTTTTAAGTATAGGTTTATTGCTTTCTTTCTCACTAGAATATAAATTCTACAAGGTAAGAAATTTGTCTATTTTATTCAGCACTGTGTCTTCGGGACCTAAACAGTGTCTGACACATGCTGAATGCTGAATCAAAATGTACTGAAATTGTGAGTTCAAAAAAAATGAGTGAAAAAATGAAACAAAGCTCTACTATTTATTATCATCACTATCATAACTTGATCTTCTAAGCAAAAAGATCCTTGAACGTTACAGGCAGAGTTTTTGGACAAATAGAAAATGTAAAGCAGGAGGTTTAAAAAAATGGATTTAGAAGTTCAAGAAAAGTTAATACAAGTAAAGAATGGCAAATTGTAGTGTTGTCACCACAACTGCCAACCTTCAGATAGACTCCCATTCTGTGTAAACTAGCAGCATCCTCAGATATGTTGGTCCTGTGGTCCTACAGAATCCTGGGCCTACAGAAGTTTTCCTTATCATTCATGTTCTTTCATTCAGAAACAGATCCTAGTAAAGTCCAAAATCCTAGTGGGTATATCATGGCTCTTAGAATGAGTAGGGGCCAAAACCCAGTTGAGGAGTTCTGTTTTCTTTCCTTTGTCCTTGCATGACACCCCTTTGGTTTGCATCTCCATCTGTCATAGTTTCTGAGGGCCCAAGGTCCTGTGGATGACTCGCCTCAGTGCAGCCTTCACTTCACTATTCCTTAAGCTGTAGATGATGGGATTCAACATGGGAGTCACCACTGTGTAGGAGAGTGATAGCAGTTTCTTGCTCTCAGGAGAGGTGCTAGATCGGGGTCGGAAGTATGTGAGGATGGCAGTGCTGTAGAAGAGCGAGACAACCAGGAGGTGGGAGGAGCAGGTGGAGAAGGCCTTGTGTTTCCCCTCAGCTGAGGGCATCCTGAAAATAGTGGAGAGGATCCGGACATAGGACCCCAGGATCAGCAAGAAAGGGAAGAGAATGAATAAGATAGTGGCTGTCAGAGCCTCCAGTTCAAACAGAGAGGTATCAGCACACACCAGGGCAATGATAGGGGGGCTGTCACAGAAAAAGTGGTTCACTCTGTTGGGGCCACAAAAAGGGAAGCTGAAAATCCATGTGGTTTGCACGGTGGCCACTGGAAACCCTGAGAACCAGGAGGTAGCTGCTAGCTGGGCACAGGCCCTGCGGCTCATAATGATTGGGTAGCGCAAAGGGTCGCAGATGGCCACATAGCGGTCATATGCCATTGTGGCCAGGAGGCAGCACTCAGCAGCCCCAAAGAAGAAGAAGAAGTACATCTGAGTGGCACAGCCAAGGAAGGAGATGGTTGTGTCTTGGATGATCAGAGTCCCCAGCATCTTGGGCACAATGACCAAGTTGAATCCTATCTCCAGGAAGGACAAGTTCCTGAGGAAGAAGTACATAGGATTTTGTAGAGTAGAATCAGCTGTAGTGACCAGGATGATGAGAACATTGCCCATTAGGGTAACCAGATAAATAGTCAGAAAAAGGAGAAACAGTAGACATTGTAAACTAGAGGACAAGGTTGAAAAGCCCACAAGAACAAATTCACTTACAATTGTCCAGTTTTCCCACATCATTCTTCTTACTAGGATTTCATTGGGCATTCATGTTCTAGGAAGGTAGATGTCTCCATATATTACTTAAACCTCTATTATACCTTTAGAAAGAAAACCTCCCATGGCCTCATTGTCCATGTTTCTTGTTATAGTGGTTGCTAGTCAAAAGCTGTATCTTCCAAAATGTAAGAAAATAAGCCTGTCCTTGGGGCTTATGATATTTTGGCAGAATCCTAACCTGTTTTCAGACTGAACTGAGACACACCCATATATTTCTATACATTCCTTGGTTTTTCCTTGCTCTATAGAGAAGTTCAAAATCACAGCTTCCCTTTGAGTCTCCTACTCTATCTTTCTTCAATAGTCAGGGGTACTAAAAAAGAAGTCAGGCTAAGCATTTCTGAGGAGAGGGGTCTTAATGCACAATGAAAGGTGGTGAGGTCAGCCAGGGTATGTTTTCTGCAAAATGAAAGATACAAAAGAGAAAGTTAAGGAAAGTGAGCCATCAGTTACCAATGATCCCCAAGGAGGAGACCTGAATGTGTCCTAATCTCAAGCAGCCTATACTCAGGATGATTTCAGTATTTTGGAGGAATCTTCAATATATTAGAGTATTTTTTCATTTCCAAACTCAGAATATGGCAGTTTATACAAGGAGACATGGAATATGAGACTGTGGCTTATTTTGATCCCTGGGCTAACTATTCTCCATGTGGCTCTATGTGATTAGAAAAGGGAACACAGGGGCGCCTGGGTGGTGCAGTTGTTAAGCGTCTGCCTTTGGCTCAGGGCGTGATCCCAGCGTTCTGGGATCGAGCCCCACATCAGGCTCTTCTGCTGGGAGCCTGCTTCTTCCTCTCCCACTCCCCCTGCTTGTGTTCCCTCTCTCGCTGGCTCGCTCTCTCTGTTAAATAAATAAATAAAATCTTAAAAAAAAAAAGAAAAGGGAACACAGACTCAAAATAGTGTCAGACAGTAGAAAGAATCCAGGTGTATTACATATAAACCTTTTCGTCAGCTTTTGTTGGTTGAATTTGTCTTGACTTTCAAAAAATATGAGTTCAAGTGTTACATGTTAATAGAGACCAACTCAAATAGGCAGACTAATAATATTAAATCCTGTGAGAAAGAAGCAGAAGGTTTCATCAGGACATTAATAACTAAACTTCAAAATTGTGACCCATGATATTCTGATTATTATAAACTTACATGAAGGAATATATCTAAAGCACTTGCATGGTGACTGTTACATAACACATGCTAACCATAAATGTTAACCATTATAGTTACTATAATATAATATTAGATCTATCTTTCAAAATCTACTTCTTGTTTAACCTATGTCCCATTCTCACTGTAGTCTCTACTTTTCAATCCCTAGAAAAAAAGTGTAATTTATTCATTAATATTATCTTCTGTGTACCAGACACTGTTCTATATACTGAAGATAATACACCTGTAAATTAAACAAACAAAAATCTCTGCCCTAGAGGACCGTTCTCATTGATCTTGGGAGGGAGGACCAACACCCCCACATATAATAGTAGAACTCGCAAAACTTAGATCCAAGGAAATAATCCTGAAAGTGGCTATTGGAAAAGCATTTCTTTCGTAGTGAAGGAGGAATATCAGAATAACGTCAGATCTGTCCATAGACACCTGGCCAGCCAGAAAGGGCTGGCAAGACATATTCAGGGTACTAAATGAGAATAACATGCAGCCAAGGATACTTTATCCATCAAGGCTATCATTCAGAATGGATGGAAAGACAAGAAGCTTCCCAGACCAGCAGAAACTGAAAGAATGTGTGACCACCAAGACAGCCCTGCATGAAATATTAAGGGGGGTTCTATAAAAGAAGAAAGATCCCAAAAGTAATATAGACCAGAAATTTACAGAGACAATCTATAGAAACAAGCCCTTCACAGGCAATATGATGGCACTAAAATCATATCTTTCTATAATAACTCTCAACATGAAATGGCAGAGGGTTGCAGATTGGATAAAAAGACATGACCCATCCATATGCTGTCTACAAGAGACTCATTTTGAACCTAAAGATACATCCAGACTGCAAGCAAGGGAACCATTTTTCATGCTAACGGATCTTAAAAGAAAGCTGGGGAAGCAATTCTCATATCAGACAAATTAGATTTTAAGCTAAAGACTGTAGTAAGAGATACAGAGGGACACTATATCATTCTTAAAGGGTCTCTCCAACAAGAAGACCTAACAATTGTAAACATCTATGCCCCCAACATGGGAACAGCCAACTACATAAGCCAAGTGTTAAACAAAATAAAGAAACATATTGATAAGAATACTTTAATATTGGAGACCTCAACGCTACACTCTCAGCAATAGACAGATCATCTAAGCAGAAGATCAACAAAGAAACAAGAGCTCTGAATGACACACTGGACCAGAAAGACTTCATAGATACATACAGAACATTCCACCCTAAAACAACAGAATACTCATTCTTCTTAAACACATATGGAACTTTCTCCATAATAGACCACATATTGGGTCACAAATCAGGTCTCAACCGATACCAAAGATTGAGGTTATTCCCTGCATGTTATCAGACCACAATGCTTTGAAACTAGAACTCAATCACAAGAAAAAATTTGGAAGGAATTCAAACACTTGGAAGCTAAAGACCATCCTGCTAAAGAATGTTTGGGTCAACCAGGAAATTAAAGAACTTAAACAATTCATGGAAATTGATTAGAATGAAAACACATGGGTCCAAAACCTATGGGATAGTGCAAATGTGGTCCTAAGGGGGAGATACATAGCCATCCAAGACTCACTCAAAAAAGTAGAAAAATCCTGAATACACAAGTTAACCTTACATCTAAAGAAACTGGAAAAAGAACAGCAAATAAAACCTAAACCAAGCAGGAGAAGAGAAATAATGAAGATTAGAGCAGATATCAATGAAATAGAAACCAGAAAAACAGTAGAGAAGCTCAATGAAATTAGAAGCTGGTTCTTTGAAAGAATTAGTAAGATCAATAAACCTCTGGCCAGACTTATCCAAAAGGAAAGAGAAAGGACCCAAGTTAATAACAGTATGAATGAAAGGGGAGAGATCACAACTAACACCAAGGAAATAGAAACAATTATTAGAAATTATTATCAGCAAATATATGCCAATAAATTAAGCAACCTGGAAGAAATGGATGCCTTCCTGGAAACTTATAAACTACCAAGACTGAAACAGGAAGAAATTGACCATCTGAATAGACCAATAACCAGTAATGGAATTGAAGCAGTGATCAAAAACCTCCCAAAAAACAAGAGTTCAGAGCCTGATGGATTCCCAGGAGGAATTCTACCAAACATTTAAAGAAGAAAGCATATCTATTCTACTGAAGCTGTTTCAAAAAATAGAAACAGAAGGAAAACTTCCAAACTCATTCTATGAGGCCAGCATTACCTTGATCCCAAAACCAGACAAAGACACCAACAAAAAGAATTACAGACCAATATCCCTGATGAATATGGATGCCAAAATTCTCAACAAGATCCTAGCCAATAGGATCCAATAGTACATTAAAAGTATTATTCATCACCACCAGGTGGGATTCATTCCTGGGATGCAAGGGTGGTTCAACATTCACGAATCAATCAGTGTGATAGAACACATTAATTAAAGAAGAGACAAGAACGATACGATCCTCTCAATTAACGCAGAAAAAGCATTTTACAAAATACAGCATCCTTTCCTGATTAAAACCCTTCAGAGTGTAGAGATAGAGGTTACATTATTCAATTTCATAAAAACCATCTATGAAAATCCCACAGAGAATATCATTCTCAATGGGGAAAAGCTCTCAGCTTTCAGGAACATGACAAGGATGCCCACTCTTGCCACTATTGTTCAACATAGTAGTCGAAGTCCTAGAGTCAGCAATCAGACAACAAAAAAGAATAAAATTGGCAAAGAAGAAGTGAAACTCTCTCTTCGCAGATGACATGATACTTTATGTGGAAAACCCAAAAGACTCCACCCCCAAATTATTAGAACTCGTACAGTAATTCAGTAATGTGGCAGGATACAAAATCAATGCACAGAAGTCAGTTGCATTTCTATACACTAACAATGAGACTGAAGAAAGAGAAATTAGGGAATCAATTCCATTTACAACAGCACCAAAAACCATAAGATACCTAGGAATCAACCTAACCAAAGACGCAAAGGATCTATACTCTAGAAACTACGGAACACTTATGAAAGAAATGGAAGAAGACACAAAAGATGAAAAAACATTCCATGCTCATGGATTGGAAGAATAAACATTGTTAAAACGTCTATGCTGCCCAGAACAATCTATACTTTCAAAGCCATCCTGATCAAAATACCAATGGCATTTTTCAAAGAGCTGGAACAAACAATCTTAAAATTTGTATGGAACCAGAAAAGACCCCAAATTGCCAAGGGAATGTTGAAAAAGAAAAACAAAGCTGGGGGCATCACGTTGCCTGATTTCAAGCTATATTACAAAGCTGTGATCATCAAAACAACATGGCATCGGCACATAGAGCAATGGAACAGAATAGAGAGCCCAGATATGGCCCTCAATTCTATGGTCAACTAATCTTAGACAAAGCAGGAAAAAATATCCAATGGAAAGAAGACAATCTCTTCAATAAATGGTGTGGGAAAATTGGACAGCTATATACGGAAGAATGAAACTCGACCATTCCCTTACACCATACACAAAGATAAACTCAAAATGGATGAAAGACAATGTGAGACAGGAGTCCATCAAAATCCCAGAGGAGAACATAAGCAGTAACCTCTTCGACATCAGCCACAGCAACTTCTTTCATGACATGTGTCCAAAGGCACGGTAAGCAAATGCAAAAGTGAACTTCTGGGACTTCCTCAAGACAAAAAGCTTCTGCACAGCAAAGGAAACAGTCAACAAACAAAGAGGCAACCCACAGAATGAGAGAAGATATTTGCAAATGACATTACAAATAAAGGGCAGGTATCCAATATCTATAAAGAACTTCTCAAACTCAACACCCAAAAAACAAATAATCAAGTCAAAAAATGGGCAGAAGACATGAACAGACTCTTCTCCAAAGAAGACATAAAAATGGCTAACAGACACATGAAAAAATGTTCAACATCATTAGCCATCAGGGAAATTCAAATTAAAACCACACTGAGGGGCGCCTGGGTGGCTCAGTTGTTATGTGTCTGCCTTCGACTCAGGTCATGATCCCAGGGTCTTGGGATTAAGCCCCGCATCGGGCTCCCTGCTCCACTGGGAGCCTGCTTCTTCTTCTCCCACTCCCCCTGCTTGTGTTCCTTCTCTCGCTGGCTCTCTCTCTCTGTTAAATAAATAAATAAAATCTTAAAAAAAAAACCACCACACATTGAGATATCACCTTACACCAGTTAGAATGGCAAAAATTAACAAAGCAGGAAACAACAAATGTTGGAGAGGATGTGAAGAAAGGGGGACCTTTTTACACCTTTGTTGGGAACGTAAGTTGGTATAGCCACTTTGGAAAACAGTATGGAGGTTCCGCAAAAAGTTAAAAATAGAGCTACCCTATGACCCAGCAATTGCACTACTGAGTATTTATCCCAAAGATACAGATGTAGTGAAAAGAAGGGGCACCTGCACCCCAATGTTCATAGCAGCAATGTCCACAATAGCCAAACTGTGGGAGGAGCTGAGATGCCCTTCAACAGACAAATGGATAAAGATGTGGTTCATATATACAATGGGATATTACTCTGCCATCAGAAAGGAGGAATACCCACCATTTGCATCAACATGGATGGAACTGAAGGGCGTTACGCTAAGTGAAATAAGTCAAGCAGAGAAAGATAATTATCATATGGTTTCACTCACGTGTGGAACATAAGGAATAGCATGGAGGACATGAGGAAAAAGAAGGAAAACTGAAGGGGGGGGGCAATCAGAGGGGGAGACGAACTATGAGAGACTATGGACTCCAGGAAACAAACTGAGGGTTTCAGAGGGGAGGGGGGTGGGGGGATGGGCTAGCCCGGTAAAGGGCATTGAGGGCATGTATTGCAATGAGCACTGAGTGTTATACGCAAATAATGAATCATGGAACACTACATCAAAAACTAATGAAGTATTGTATTGTGACTAACATAACATAATAAAAAAAATTTTTTAAATCTGCCCTCACCTTCTAGCAAAGGAAACAGATTATATGCAAATTATGTAAATAGGATGTATAATATGTTAGGTGGTGGTAAGAACAATGGGGAAGAATAAAACAGTGGAGAAGGAGATAGGCATTTGGGGTGTGAGGAGTGTCAGAGAAGCCTTCCCTGAGCAGATGTTTTTGAGTAAAGTACTCAGCAGGTACAGGACATGAGTAGGGGCAGTAAAGGAAGGAAGGAGGTAAAGAGCAAAAACAGTGAGAAAATGCTATTTTAGAATTTTTGCTGATTCCTATCCATTTTAAAAAACTCAACCTGGGCATTGCTTATTTTAATGACTACTTTGATACTTTGTCAATTTTCAAATAAGAGTTAACATTTAATAAGCACCAAATAAGTGCCAGACCACTATTCTAAGTGTTTTGCATGCACTATGTTAAGTCTCACAACAAACTGAAGATACAGGGATTGTTATTAGGCCCACTTCACAGCCAAGGAGGCACAGAAAAGTTGAATAATTTTTCCAAAGTTAGACAGCCAGCAAGTGTTGGTATCAGGATATTCCTCCTGGGCAGTCTGACTCTGAGTCATGGCTTTACCCACCAGGCAACTCACCCACTCTGAGAATAGGAATGAGTCTGAGCTCACAGGTGAGGGCAAGCAGGAGTTTTGGGCACTGGGTGGTAGTAATAGAGCAAAAAGCAAGACAATTTCTAGAGAAGATCTGAAAGGTATTAGCACACTGGAGAGCTGGAATACCCCTTTCATACTCTTAATACTAGAATAATTGTTAATTTGTATCTCCATCTCCATGCTGTAGATGGCATACTACTTGACAGTAGAAATTGTGTTATTCAACTTTTCATCCCAATTCCTAGCAAGGTAGATGTCCAGTAAATTGTTATCAAATAAATGAATGAACAATGAACAAAATGTGGGAAATGATCATGGAAATATCTGTATAGACAGAATGCAGGCACAGTGAGCCCCATTCAGAAGGAACTTAGATACAAAGACTACATACATCAATGATACAGCCTCATACAACTTACACAGATTTAAAGAGTGATAAGGGTTATAAATTACACTCATCATCTTCCCCTACCCCAACCTGCCTCCTTTTATCTACCTCATTTCAGGAAATGACACACCCGGCTGCATGACCCAGGAATTGGACACAAATCCTTTAATTCATCCACCAAACTTGACGATTTTTCCTCTTAAACACCAATTCAGTGTCATCTTCTACATCCCCACCACAACTGCCTGTAGATTCTGGCTCTTTTTTCTTCTGACCTGTAATATTGCAGGAAACTGATTCTGGTTCTCTTCAAACCGGCCTTGACTTGTGTGTGGTTGGACAGCAACTCCAATCAAGTTACCCACTTAATGTCTTTCAATCACTGCCTACTGTCCCTGGTATAAGTACAAATCCTTTAACAAGGTCTTTTTCTCTGGTGTCTGCTTTACTTTTCCAGTTTCAGCTGCATGTTTCCCTACATAGCTGATGCTTGGTTACACAAAAGTACTTTCTGTTCTGTGCGTACATCATGTTCTCGCACTCCTCCTCCTACTTGTGCTGGTGACTCTCTGCTTTTGGAAACCTCTTCCTGCAATTATGTATAATTTCTTCTCATCTTGCAAGTCTCAGCTGAAACATCGTTTTCTTTGTGAAGTTCCCTGCGATCCCTTGGTGTAATCAAGGGATTATTCTTGGGGTGCCTGGGTGGCTCAGTCATCTGAGTGTCTGACTTGATTTCTGCTCAGGTCATGATCTCAGGGTTATGATATCTAGCCCTGAGTTGGGCTCCATGCTGAATGTGGAGCCTGTTTGGGATTCTCTCTCTCCCTCTCCCTCTACCCCTCCCTCCATCACACCCTGCACAGCTCGCACTCTGTCTCTCTCTCTCAAAAAAAGGATTATTCTTCTACTCTTGTATAACACTTTGTGTAAAACTCTATTGGAGCACTATACAATTGTGTAAGTGTGCATATATTTATATTATCTAATTGTTAATTCCAGGAGGAAAATCTATTCAGTCATCATTGTATCTTTTGCACCTAACAGAGTGTTAACTCTAAGTGCTTGGTAATTAATGTAGCCTAAGATTTAATTATTTTTAGAGCAGTTTAATGGTGCTACAGCATCTCCAGTTGAGCTTAGAGCTAAGTAAGACCTCTGAATGTGTGTGTGTGTGTTATAGATGGTACATTCAGTTTTGTCTTCCAATATATATTTATTTTAAATGTTTTGTTATGTCCTGAGAATTATTTTAAAAGCTTATTATAATAGCTTTGTATCACTCATTGTGCCACAGATGTCCACTCCCCTCAAATATTTAATCAAAATGTTTCCTAGGACAGAGCCACAACTCTGGGGCACATCACTTAAGCCATACCCCAAAATGAGTTGGCACCAAAATTTTAGTCTCTACTTTCTGGGCTGTTTAGCAAAGTGATCTATTTTTTTTCTGTCAGCGACTTTAAATCATTTCAGACATGAGCTGGGTATAAATAAACAGTTATATGTACTGAGAATGTCCTAATGACACACAACCAGATGATACTACTTAGACACTAGTCATTATGTTACAAAAGGCTAGAAAGTTTCTCAGAAAAGGTTCTCACGCCAAAAGTTCAGATGTTATCAAAGAAAACCTCAGCTAAGGTAGCAGAGATGACCTTCCTTTTTCTTTCAATCCACATCCTACAGAGAATCTCCACACTTAAGTCCGATGAAGAGGAATAAGGTCAGGGACAGGGGCAGGGGCTCAGAACCCCACTTGCTTGGCTTTCACTTTTCTCCTGTCCCCTGAAACAGCCCCTTCATGCTTCTTTATAGGGCCCTAGGGCTGCACAAAACAATATGAAGGCATGATTCAAAACTTTGCATTTGCCTCCCTCCCACAGTTCTAATTCTGTATTTTCCTTCATCTGCCTTGATCTTTCTCTTACCATCCCTCCATATTGCCTTTCCTCTCTTTCTCTTCCGTTTCTCTCACCTTTCTCTTCGGTTTTCACATTTTGATCTGTTTTCCTCTGCTAAGCAGGGAAGAGATGGTGGAAGGAAGGTTCCTGGGACGGTATTCTGAAGAACTGATCTCCCGTCGCTGCATGCATGCAATTGTGGTTGTCAGGATGTTATCAATGAAGTATAATCCAGCTACTGTTTTACTACTGGTCTTGCAAGCACAGAGCCTTGAATAAATGTAATTGTGTTTGCAGCCATCAGAGTGGGAGAGAACCCTATGGAAGGGGAAGTTATACAGAAACTTAGCTGAGGTGGTCTGGCCAGCTACACTTCTATCCGGAATGTCTCCTTCCTGTGGTAACATCTTGGACATTCCATGCACTGCTTCAACAAGGAAGAACTAGAAAACATACTTAAGAAAACTTTGTGAAACTGGGGCGGTGCATGGGTGGCACAGTCGGTTGAGCTTCTGACTCTTGGTTTCAGCTCAGGTGGTGGTCTCAGGGTCCAGGATTAAGCCCTGCCTCAGGCTTTCTGCTCAGCAGGGAGTCTGCATAAGACTCTCTCCCTCTGTCCCTCCTCACCCTGCTCGATCACTCTCTCATAAAAGAATGAGTGAATGAATAGAAAAATTTGTGAAACTCCCACATAAATGATAGTTTGAGGCCACATAGTTACAATGACAAGGACTTTGGAGTCATAATTTCAGAGTTAAAGTTCTGGTTGTTATTTTTTAGCTGTGAGACACAGAGCTACTGACATGACATTTTCTGAGTTATTTTCTCAACTGTAAAATGACTATTATCATAGATGCTCTAACCCTGTGAAATTAGATAATCTATGTGCAAATGCTTCGACCATTCTAAACCCCAATACATATATTATCTGTGTTTTCCATCTTTTCCCAGATTAGTTAATTTGTCAACTCTTATAAAACTCCTTTTTTTTGTTTTTTTTTTTTTTACCTGAGACCTTTGCCCTTCCTTCTCGTTTCCTAGAAATATGTCAAAGAAGATACATTTTCTTGGTAATAAGCATCATCCTCTTTACTAGAGAGCTCAAGTCTATGCTCCGTCCACTTTGCTCTTTACTTACCTCCTGTGAATGAAATTTGTATCACATTCCAGAGAACCCCTGGTCTGTGTCAGCTGCTCTAGAGTACCCTGAGACTATATCCGAATGAGCCACTCCAGGGGAGTCCTAAAATATGGCTATATCCGTGCAAATCATTTCAGAAAAGCCCTGGATTGTGTCTGTGCCAATCATTTCAAAGGTACTCTGGGTTGTACTTGTCTCAGTCCTCATTGCTGGTGAACCCTGGGGTTCTGCCATGTCACATTCTCTGAGAAACTTTGTCCAGGGCTGTGCCAGACACCCCAGGTAGATCCTGGGCTGTGGGTGAGTCAGTCCCTGTAAAGAAGCCCTGAGTTGTGCAGCATTAGTCATTCCAAAGAAGCTCTGAGCTGGGCCTGTGTCAATCACTCTAGAGGATTCCACGCTGGGTCTCAGGACTATTTTGGTCCCTGCTGTTTACTGTAATAGAGTGATTCCCCGAATGCTTCCTCTTCCTCAGGTCAAGTCATAGGTTCACTTTCTGACAGGTGTGAGTTTTGAGGAATTCCTAGGAGTGCAAAAATTTGTGAAGATTCTGCAATCTCATAAATAGAGGAAGATCTTTGCTGCAGCTCCAACTTTCCTGCACTCATGAGGCTACGAGAGCGAAGGGAAAAAACTTAAGGGTCTGTCTATTCTCTAAGGTTTGCACCAGAGAAAGATTAGAAGAGCATGCCAGTGTCCTTTTTCCCCCTCAGCTTTATTGAGACAAATTGACGTATAACATTGTGTAAGTTTAAGGTATATAATATGATGATTTGATACATGTATTTATATTGGAATGATTAGCACAATAGAGTTAGTTAACATGTCCATTACTTCACATAATTACCTTTCTGTATATGCGTGTGGTGAAAACCTTTAAGATCCACTCTCTCAGCAACTTTCAAGTATATAATACAGTAATGTTAATGATAGTCACTATGCTGTGCATTTGATCCCCACAGCTTATTCATCCTATAACTGAGTTTGTACCCTTTGACCAACATCACCCTACCCCAACCCCTGTTAACCACTATCCTACTCTCTTTTCCTTTGATTTCGGCTTTTTTCAGATTACACATAGAAGTGAGATCATATAGTATTTGTCTTTCTTTGACTTCTTTAGCATAATGCTCTTGAGGTCCATCCATGTTGTCCAATGGCAGGATTTCCTTCTTTGTTATGGGTGATTAATATCCCATCCTATATATCCACACAAATGCCACATTTTCTTTATCCTTTCACCTGTAAATGGACACTTAGGTTGTTCCCATGTCTTGGCTATCGGGAAAAATGCTATAACGAACATGGGAGTGCAGGTGTCTCTTTAAGACAGTGATTTCATTTCTTTCATGCCAGATTCTTTTACATCTCCCCTCACTTTTGAGTCTCATTGGGCTGGTTCTTTGGGAATGTTTCTGACCTGGACTGTTTTCAGGCATGGAGAGGAGAACTTGTTAATCATTGTCTAAGCCAAGTGGAGAATATTAATGAAAACCATAAGCAGTTGATGGGGGTATTGTTGGTTGAGGAACTATTAACTCCTGGTTAAGATGAAAAGAAGAAAGTCTGACTAACAGTCTTAAAATCCTCACCCTTCTGGAGTAAGAATTGAAGTTGAGGGGCGCCTGGGTGGCACAGCGATTAAACGTCTGCCTTCGGCTCAGGGCGTGATCCTGGCGTTATGGGATCGAGCCCCACATCAGGCTCCTCCGCTATGAGCCTGCTTCTTCCTCCCCCACTCTCCCTGCTTGTGTTCCCTCTCTCGCTGGCTGTTTCTATCTCTGTCGAATAAATAAATAAAATCTTTAAAAAAAAAAGAATTGAAGTTGAAGGAGTAAGATGATGTCCATGCTTTGAGATAAAATTTCCCCAAGCTGATTAGGACTTCATCCAAAGACCCTAATGCATATCTGAACATTTCTTATAGTGCTTCTAAAACAGAAATTTTATTGCATGTTCCTTACTGAAAGCGGTAACCATATCTGACTTCATTATTGTTTGCTTAGTATTTAACATAGTTTCTGCAAATATGTGCTCGAATTTTTGCACAAGCTGTATTTAAAATACTGACCTTCTGCATCGTCCTTCACCTATATGATCTGGGATTTTCCATTTCAATTAATTAGGATGGCACATTCATCTTGCAGTTTGCTCTAGGGAAGTGTACCATATTTCCAACAAAAGTGATAACAAAGGTGGCTCAGTGGATAAAAACGAATAGCTATTTATTCTTCCCCCAATAACCTTTCTCTTTGTCTAGTATATAACATAAATTTCTGTTAGTTCCCATGTTTACTTGGAATTACAACCAAAAGTAGTGTGAGAATAGAAATAGCTACATGAGTTCTCTCTGCCATTCTTCCTCTCATCCTTTCCCTCTTCTCAAATACTGAGTACTTGCATTTGGAGGAGGAAAAATTGTATTACAGGCTCCAATGGCCAATAAGCAAATGCACAAGGTTCACTTTGAATGTTTGTTCATTCATTCAACAAATAATTCTTGGATGCCTAACATGAACCAGGCAGTGGAGTTTCAGTAGGAAATTTTATAAACATTGTTCTTGTCCTCATGGAACATACGGTTTAAATGAGAAGACAAATATTAAAGAACCATATAAAAATGTGAAATTACAACTGTGATGGATATGTAACTAGGAGAAAATGATGTAGCTACAAAAATAGCATCACCATTTCCCATTTCTCTGGACATAACTCTGAGTAGGGACTGGCTTACAATTTAATAAAGTTATGAGCAACAATCCCAAAGTTTCAGCCATGTCTTCGCCTAAGACAAAAGCCTTTCAAATATAAATTAATCATCACGAGCTATTTTCTCACTCCCAGCAATCCCAAAGAGGCCTCTGTAACAGCGGAAGATGAAACGAAGTATCATTGCCCTATATAATGATGTGTGCCTCTGAGTCTATTGTGAAAAATAAAGATGCCTTGAAAATGATGAATTAAATAAGAAAATATTTATTTCATACGTATATGTTTGACTCCATTGTTTCTGATGAACGATGCATATCTTGGGAGATGAGTTTGGATTTGTGTGTTTGATTCAAACTACTCATCTGGAAAAAAATAAATGTATCAAAATTCACACTGCTGGGTAGATGTTGAACTTGGAGAGGTTGCTGTATGTTGAACTCAGCTCTAGATTTAGCGTTTCAGTAGTTATTTTTTTCAATGACCATTTTTTAATGTTCTGATTAGAGACTTTGGAGTTTTTTCTTGACCCAAACACTCAGATGATGAATAGCACTTCTGAAGGGCAGACTGCAGTAGACAATGCTGGAGTTTCTCTTCAATCCTCCTCGGTCATTTTGACTAGCTCTGAGCATCCTTTGTCAGCTTCTGAAATCTTTACTTCTAGTAGCATGTACCTGAGACCTTCAGAAGAATGCCCCTAAGGCACTGGGAGAGTGGTGCCTGGGAGATTAATTCTCACTCTTCCCTACCCACCAGTCTGCCAGGAGCCAGTGGATGACTGGAATGAAAGTACAAAAGCCTACTTCTTATGACTAAGCTTTATTTATGCTCTGGAGCTCCCAGCTGTATTAGGCTGAGTCTGGGATTGCACCCAAAATTATGTTTGCGTAGCTTCTTCTCCATTCCTACTCTATTTTCCCCCACTCATTTAATGATTTCTCCTTAATAACTCACTTGCACTTGAGTCCTTGGTTCCATATCTGGTTCTGGGACAACCTGATGAAAGCAACTAGTCTCAAGACAAGTTCAGTTATTGCAAGTTTGGGGAAGATGTTTCTAAAAGGTGAAATAAGATTCATAGCAGGGATATGAAGGAAAAGGCTTGACCTTCCAGAAAAAATCTCTTTCATACCTTTTTCATGGGTCTCCTCCAGACTTTCAGAACACCTATACTCTACTGCAGGAATTGGTCTTGCTCTAGAATCAAATCCCCTTTCTTGAGCACTGTATTTCCTCACATGCAATCCACCATCAAATCCTATCAATTCTTCCTCTAAAAATTATTTAGAATTAATTTCTACAGATACCTGATAAATTACATTCTTTATTCCAAGTCACCACCATTTCTCAACCAGATTACCCATTCATTTATTCATCTTTCATACACTATTGAAAAATTGGAGAATAATTTCATTATAATGTAAATTTTGTATTGGGCAAAGTAAATCAGAATAGATAAAGTGATATCCTTCAACACTGAAGTGAAAGTCATAAGACCTTGGCATCTCCTAAGTATGACTGTACTTGAGGCTCCATTCACAAAGGGGAGCATCTCTTGTTTTGTGCAGCTTTTGGTTCCTGGAAAGTGGCACTGACTCTCATGACCATATAAGGGCTGCCCCACTGGTTCAGAGCATCACATCATCTGCATTATCTTGGCACCAAATATCCTTTTACTAAATAAACCATCACTGACATTTTCATTCTATTGTTACTATACATGTTAACTATCTACTGTGGCAACCTCCAGTATCACTGAACTGCATGTCTGAGCAGTCTATGTTGTCTCTCCAAGTACCAGCTGTGTTTCTGTTAAAACTCTGGCTTCGGAGTTGCATATATTCTGAGTGGTCTGCCCTAACCCCATTTTCCCACAGTATTTTCAGTGTAGAGTTTTTCAGAACATAAGTTTTTCAGGAATGCCCACATCATATAAAACAGAAATACTTGTGCAACTTTCATTTTCAAAGAGTTACAGGTACACTGGGGGAAGACAAACATGTAAAAACAAGTACAGCATAGTTTATCCAAAATTTAACATATCTGTTGATAAAATTGGAATAGATGCATGTAGGAGAGAATGATTTATGCTGCTTGAGGGATCACAGTGGGACCTTAAAAGATGAGATGGATCTGTCTAAAATAAAGATGGAAAGAACCTTTCAAGTAAAGAAAATAGAGTACCAAGCATCACCAGCTGCTAATCACCTAAACTATTAACTCAGAAGTCTGAATTAAATTCACCATTTTCTCAACTTACTCAAATATTTCTTCCATATTCTTCAAAATTTATTTCCTTCAAGTTAAAATTTTACTTATTTTTTGCCTATTATATAAGCAAAATTTCAAATGTTTGATAACAAATGTTATTGATGTGGCTGTGGGGAAACAAGAACACTTGTAAACTTCTGGTGGGAGTGTAAAATGGTACAATCAGTTTTGAGGGAAATGTGCCAATATATAACAACATGATACACATATTTACCCTTTTCCCAATTTCCAGATTTCCGTCTGTCAGATATACTGGCAAAAATATGAAAATGCTTATATAAAGCTATTTTTTATAGCATGATTTGTAATTGTAAAAGATTCATTAAGTAAACTATGGTATATCTAGAAAACAGAGTACTATGAAATTATAAAAAGAATGAGAAATATTTTTGTGGTTAAAGAAGAGCTAATGTTGCAGTTAACTAGATCCATTTTAAACTTTGATGAAAACAGAATCATAAGACATTAAGGAGCGCATGTGATGTAATGAGTACTGGGTATTATATAAGACTGATGAATCACTGACCTCTACCTCTGAAACTAATAATACATTATATGTTAATTAATTGCATTTAAATCTCAAAAAACAGAATCACAATAACAACATGGATGGGACTGGAGGAGATTATGCTAAGTGAAATAAGTCAAGCAGAGAAAGACAATTATCATATGGTTTCACTCATTTATGGAACATAAGAAATAGGAAGATCGGTGGGAGAAGGAAGGGAAGAATGAAGGGGGGATAAACAGAAGGGGGAATCAACCATGAGAGACTGTGGAATCTCGGAAACAAACTAAGGGCTTCAGAGGGGAGGGGGGTGGGGGATTGGGATAGGCTGGTGATGGGTATTAAGGAGGGCACGTATTGCATGGTGCACTGGGTGTTATACGCAAATAATGAATCATGGAACATTACATCAAAAACTAAGGATATACTGTATGGTGACTAATATAATAAAAAATTATTATTAAAAAAAGAATTTTAAAAAAAGAAAGAAATTTATAACATTACTTCAACAAGGTTTAAGAACCTGAATATGGGATAGAGAGAGAGCCCACGGAAGCTCAGCTCATTCTTTCTGGGAACAATAGAGTAAGAAATAAAATGATTGTGGGGGTTATAACGGTGTAAGCATAGAGATTATCAATACACTTTCCTATATTCATAACACATGCCAGTGAGCTTAGAACTGCTTCAAGGGCAGGCGAACTGAAGTAAGACAATAATGAAAGTTATGCATGGGAGGGATCATATGGTGGTTTTCTATCTGATGAATGGAGTCAGATCTGCCAAAAGGAAGAGAAAGTGACATGATGATTTTTACCGATTTTGTCCTGTTATTAAATGTGTTCCCACATTAGGATTATAAGCAGTTTTTAAATATTCAAAATGTGGACATAGGAATGTGAATATCTGGAATTACTTGGCACAGAATTGTTGAAATACCAATAAGAAAAATAAAATAAGCCTACAATGATCAGATGAGTTTTCCATGTGGTAGCAATAGGTTTTATCTACTTCTGTGCTCTTTTCCCTACACTGAGCTTCAGCAGTTGGGTTTCATCCCAACAGAGAAGGGAAGAGAGCAGAAGAATCCCAAATAGGAAATTGATTGCTCCCCATTCAGTACCCACTACTCTTCTTAATGTCTATGGGATGACATTTCTAAGGCCTAAAGCCTTGTGGAGGGTCCGGCCAAGGGCATTCTTCACCTCATTATTTCTCAGGCTATAGATGATGGGGTTCAACATGGGAGTCACAACAGTGTAGGACAATGACAGCAACTTTTTGCTCTCAGGAGAATTATTGGATTTAGGCCGGAAGTAGGTGAGGCTTAAAGATACGTAGAACAGGGAGACAACAAGGAGGTGGGAGGAACAGGTAGAGAAGGCTTTATGCTTCCCTTTAGCTGATGGAATCTTAAGGATGGCAGCAGCAATGCGAGTATAGGAACACAGGATCAGCAAGCAGGGTGTCATGACAACAAGAATGGTTCCAACAATTGCATAGATCTCAAACAGTGCTGTGTCTGCACAGACCAGCCTCAGCACAGGTGGGCTGTCACAGAAGAAGTGATTCACCTTGTTGGTGCCACAGAATGGAAAGCTGAAGAGCCACGTGGTCTGCACAGTAGCTACGGGAAAGCCTGGAAACCAGGAGGCAATAGCCAGTTTGGCACGTGTCCTTTGGTTCATGATGACTGCGTAGTGCAAGGGACTGCAGATGGCTACATAGCGGTCATATGCCATGGTGGCCAGGAGGAAGCATTCATCAACTCCAAAGAAAAAGAAGAAATACATCTGTGTGGCACAGCCAAGGAAGGAGATGGTTGTGTCCCAGGCAAGCAGGGTCCCCAGCATCTTGGGCACAATGACTAGGTTGAGGCCAATCTCTAAGAAGGACAAGTTCCTGAGGAAGAAGTACATGGGACTGTGCAGCATGGGGTCAGCCAAGGTAACCAGAATGATGAGGCTGTTTCCCATTAGGGTGACCAGGTAGATGATTAGAAATGTCAGGAAGAGTAATGACTGTATTTCAGTAGGTAGGGAAGAGAAGCTCATGAGGATAAACTCCCCAACTCTTGTCCAGTTTCCTCCAGCCATAGACGTACAAATGAATCCCCAGCTGTGGTCATGGAGAGAGATTCTTGATTGGAAGAGTCAGACTCTGGATTTGATTTTCAGACTCTTTTTTAGTGTCAGGAGAAGAGGCAAGGTCAAGATCTCAGTTGGAAGAGGAAAGGCGTTGTATTGTCTAAGAATAAAGACACAGGGAAGAATGGCCAGTGTTTAAACTCAGAGATGGGCCTGGGCCAGCTTCTGGAGGATTTGATATTTCTTTATTTGTACATTAACGTATACAGAAAAGTTATACCAAACCAAAACTATAAGTCCCTGAAAGGGCCACCAACGGGCATATTTTGGGAGAAGTGATAGTCCCGAGAACATCTAACCTTTTGAGAAACAAGACCAATGTTCATGATTTCATTAAAAACACATACATGGGGGATGCCTGGGTGATTCATTCAGTTAAGTGTCAGCCTTTGGCTCAGGTCATGATCCCAGGGTCACGGGATTGAGTTCCTCACTGGGCTTCTTGCTCAGTGGGGAGCCTGCTTTTCCCTCTGCCCACTTCTTACTCTGTCACTCCCCTGCTTGTGTGCTCTCTCTCTCTATCTGACAAATAAATAAATAAAATCTTTAAAAAAATACCCCAATACATGTGCATTTATCAAAGCTTTAGGAATATATTTACAATTATAATGCAGAATAATGCATTAACAATTTTTCTACTCTTCATGAATCTTTCTTGCCAGCTGAAATTTGGGAGGTGAGTGAGGGGCTTAGTATGTATTGAGGACAGTTAACACATGCCTTTGTTTTGTCCTTTTATATGTGCCTTTTATAGGTGAGGAAACTGATCCCAGAGAAGTTAAAGAACAGCAATTAAAATGGTAAATCTCAAATCCAAAACAGATTTGTTGGATTCCAGAGTTCTCAGATTTCCACTGGACCATGCATCATTGGACTGCTCTGCCTTGATCTGAGGACCAACTCATCAATACTTAAGAAAATCAAAATAGGAATTTCTGCAAAATCACATTTTGTATTATTTATTTCTACTTTGTAATTTACTATCATATGCTCTTCTTTTCTTGTTATTTTGGTAATCTAGAATATTGAGTTCTAATAGAGGAATTATTAGATGAAATTGGAAGATAAATAAAAAAGAATTAGAGAAAAAAAAAAAAGGTTTGGGAACTACTGTACAAAAAAACCCCACAAGCTTAAAAACAGAAATTAAAACATTAAGAGCAGTAGAAACCAGAATTGAAACAAAGTAGAAGACAAACGAACATGTGGTCCTTGTTTTGGATACATTCCAGCAATAGACTTTTATTCTATGCTCAACAATTTCGACCTTACTCTATAAAGAAAGCCATCTGAATATTTGAAGCACAGGGGAGACGTTGTTATATATGCCATGCAGAAAGATCACTCTGACATTGAGAATGGACAGTATAGGGTGAAATTAGTGGAGTAATCAAATCTGTATACCCGAGATCAAGAAGACCAGATGGTATGTTCATCCCTATTTCATATATAATACGTTTTTAAGCAGTAGACAAACTAATGACATATATAATCCATTTTTAAGCAATAAAACTAATGAAGAGAGAGTAGACAAACTAATATTAGTCAGGTCATGGTGAGTAATTTGAATTTCAAGATTGTATTTAAAACTCTAAAACATCTATTCAGGAAGAGAAAATCATTTTTGACAAAGGATAATGATCAATCTAAGATATCTCTGAAACACCAAAAATTAAATGAAGCAATGTCTACAGCTTTGAACTCAAATTCAGAAAAACCAAATATAAGCTTCAAAAAAACAATAATAAAAGGATCACTGATGCGGCAAACAGAGGGTCTTAATTAGAAACTCCTACTGTCATTTAATACAACCCAGCCCTGTGCTTTTCGGAATAAGTAAATAGAGAAAATAAGTAAATAGAGAAATCATGAGAGGTATGAAGACAATAATCCAAATTAATGGGATGAATCCAAGACATCAGAATAGTTCTTCCCTTTCTTAAAAAAGAAACTAAAAGAAACTGAAGACACATTAATTTTTTTCAATATATACTCCCAAAAAATGCTATATGATATTAAATATTGAATAAGTAGTTATAAAAATGAGAGTCTTACGTCAGAAAAGACCATGGTAGCTGGGGGGGGGGGCGGTGAGGATGGTGACCATGATTATAAAATTAAAAGGCTGTGGAGCATAGTGTTGGAAACTTAAGAAAACTGAATTGGTGAATTAGAATACAAGTTTGAGAAATTATACTCACATTACTGAGAAAAAATTTGAAAATAGGAAGATAATGAGAATAATGAAGTAAAGTACAGGAAATAAAATCAATTTGATACGCATTCCAGAATGACATGACAAAGAAAAGAGAGACAATACTCAAAGAAGTACCAGGGGAAGAACAAACATCTCTGAGCTAAAGGAAGGCATGACTTTTTGAACTGAAAGAATCTCTAGGTACAAAACAAAATAAATTTAAAAAGGTTTACACAAACATTTCTTTATATTAGTGAAAGTTTTCTTTTTTTAACTTGAAGAAAGGGAAAAATTCTGTTAAGTAACTGGACTGGAAAATGATAAAAATAAAACAAAAATAATTTTATTTTTTTATTTTTTTAAAAGATTTTATTTATTTATTTGACAGAGAGATAGCCAGCAAGAGAGGGAACACAAGCAGGGGAAGTGGGAGAGGAAGAAGCAGGCTCCCAGTGCTCCCGGTGGAGCAGGGAGCCTAATGCAGGGCTCGATCCCAGGACCCTGGGATCAGGCCCTGAGCTGAAGGCAGACACTTAACAACTGAGCCACCCAGGCGCCCCACAAAAGTAATTTTAATGACCCCTATAAACCACATCCAAACAAAAACTTTAGCTCAACTGTAAAGGAAAAGAAAATCAGAGAACTCTATTTCTAGGAAGATGGGAGAGATGTGCTTTTCCTTATTCTTTCCACTAAGTATAACTAAAACCCCTAGACATTATATGTGAAAAGAGTGTAAGAAGATTATGAAAGATGGACAGAAGTTAGGGGAGCTAGGCATCTCAGAACCCAAGGAAGGTCATGGTAGTAAGTCCATTGGGATTTAATTTTGCCTCATATAACCCAGACTACTTTCTCAATATAACCTGAATATCTATGTAAAAAATAACAGTCAACACTATACTTACAAGTAAAATATTAGAGCAGAGATTCTTAAATTCAGGAGATCATGCAATCTTTTGAGAATCTGACAAAAACTATGGAATCTTTCTCCTTCAAAAAATATGTATAATATTGTATGCATTTTGGAAGAAGTCTCAGATCCCTGAAGTCCTTCTGGAGACTCCCAACTTAGTTTCACAATAAATTTTGGAGATTTTGGCCAATGCAATTAGACCAGGAAAATAAATGAGAAGTAAATATTAGAAAGAAAAAGATGACATTATTATTAAAAGAAGATGAAAAACTATCAATATTAAGAGATTCAATTGGTTGGCCAGTTTCAGGATTGACATAGCAAATAAGTGGTTTTCCAATATTCATGAAAAAAAGCTAAGTAGGGAAAAAGTTTCACTGTATCATTAAAATACAGAGTACTTTAGAATAAGCATGTTAAAAGTAGACATGCCCTTATGGAATGTAATGTACTTACATAATGTTAGAAAACTGTCTTAGACAAATTGAGTGCTATATTGTCTTTATGAAGAAAACAATAGTGTTATAAAGATGCCAATTACCAACAAATAAAAAAGTAAATTTAATTTAATTCCAAAACATTAAGAAAAGTAGAGCAAGAAGTATATACACAGTCAGATATTAGAACATATTATAATACTACTTTACAATGTTTTATTATATTCTCTCTTAATATTCAAATGTTTTATTATGTTTATGTGTGCATGCTTTGAAGAATTGTACTTTAGGCAAATAATTGAAACAGAATGACTCCCAACAGCAGTGCTTATATGAGACAAATTCAATAAACAGCTTCAGGTCAACTTGAGGGGAAAATAAATGTTACATTCTCACCTTAAACAATACACCAAAATACATCAAATATGGATGATTTAAGTGTAAATAGGAAGCCATAGTTGAATTTGAAAAAAAATGTATGTTAATATTTACATTAGCTTTCTGAAGGTCTTTTGCAGCATAAACTCTAAAACAGAATCTAAAAAAGATAAGATTCATTGATTTGAACATATAAAATTAAATGTTTGAACATTAAAAGCCTAACATAGAAATTAAAGATAAATTCCAAATAGGGACAATATATATAAGATAAATTTTAAGAGATTGTTGTGGTTTATCCAAGAGAAAATTAGGTAAAGCTATAATCATTCAATTCACATAATCAGAAATCAAATGCCAAAAAAACATGAAAAATATTCAAATTAATCAGAAATGAAATACAATTTTTAACAAGAGATTATATTTCTCAAAAATTTAAAATATTAATTATTTATTTTGGGTAAAAGTGAAAGAATATAAACATTTGAACATTGTAGGTCCAAATAATAGGGGGATTTCACAGTATGTATCAGAGACTCTGAACTAGCAATTCCATGTCTACAATTTTAGATTAAGATTATGTGTAAATTTCATCTGCTAGAATTCTCCTCTCAACTCTATTTACAATAGAGTAATTGAAACAAATAATAAAGGATAGTCTAAATGTATAAAAATAGATCAGTGAAATAAATTGTACTATATCTACACTATGGAATGCTATGAATTCTTTGTATGAGTTTCAGAGGTAGAATTTAGTGATTCATCAGTTGCATATAACACCCAGTGCTCATTACATCAAGTGCCCTACTTAATGCCCATCACCCAATTATCCCTTCCCCCCACCAACCTCCCCTCCAGCAGCCTTCAGTTTGTTTCCTACAGTTCAGCATCTCTTATAGTTCTCCTCCCTCTCAATTTTCATCTTATTTTGTTCTTCCTTCCCTTCCCCTCTGTTCATTTGTTTTGTTTCTTAAATTCCACCTATGAGTGAAATCATATGGTATGAAGCAATTTTAAAGTATGTTGTAAGAATATCAAATGACATGGGAAAATATTCAATATGTTTTGCAAAGTTGATAAATTAGGCTATGAAATAGTATGTTCAATGTAAGACAGTTATTTCAAAATGAAAATTTATATATATGCATACATGCATGAATATACATATAGAAACCTTCAGTTCTATTCTTTTGTTAATATCTTAGTAATATAATTACAAGTGCTTTAAATTTCTTCTTTGTATATTTTTATACTATCTACAGTGAAATATATTGGTTTTTATTTGAAGAACAAATACTTGGACATAATAAGGAATAGCATACTTATAACACACACAAAAAAACCCATGAATAAAAGGTAAAAATGGCAAACAGAAAAATATTTGCAGTAATGGCCACAAATAAAAAGCATTTCTCTACTTGATAAGTAATGAGTCATATAAATAATTTTTTAAAAGACATGACCTCCCCAAAAAAGAAAGAAAAGATGCAAAATTTTATTTCACCAAAAAGTGCCAATGGCCAGTAGCATATAAAAATTCTTCTATTTTGCTAGTAATAAAATTAAAAATTAACATAGAAATTCAATTTCTTCATCAAATTTGAAAAATTGAAAAATATTCAGTGTTAGTCAGGGGTAGTAAAGTAAGCAATATCTTATTTTGTTTAGGGCTGTGTAATTTAATCTCTCTAAAAATTTGGCACAATTGGGTGAGGATTCTCTACTGTTCATACATTTTGATGCAAGAACTCTTCTGTTGAAGAGATGGAGGCAATGATTTCATATGTAAGTTTGTTCAGTGCCAAACATTAGTGATAACTTGAAAATAATCATTAACAGGTAAATGAATGAATGGTTCAATTATAAAGCATGAATTTAAGCAACTATCATGCAACAATTTAATTTTGAAGAACATTTATTGCTGTAGTGCAACAATCACCACATAATATTAAATGAAAAGATAAAATGCCAACCCTGCACACATGTAATTTCTAATTTTGTAAATATATGCTTATAGAAAGAAGCTGAAAGGGTATAAGCAAAATTTAAAAGTGATGTACTTCAACTGGTAAAAAGTGGGGATTTATTTTCTTATTTTTATTTCCTATATTTCTAAATTTTCTACAGTGAGCTATGTTTGTTATATAATATATAGCACTAAACACATTATGAATGAAAGTGTTGATAACCATACGGATGACCAAGCTGGCAATGCTGACTGAGTAATAGATTTATGCTTTGTGCTTTACATTCATTCTCTCATTTTCTTCTTACAACTATGATTTAAATGCCATCATTGTCTTTTCTATATCAGAGATGAGTAAATGTAAATTGAGAGCAGATAAATAATTTTGTAGTCAAGAAACTTTGTAATTGCATAGAAATTAAGTGACAGAGCCACAATCAGAAAAACTTACAATAAGAGCAATTATGAGGTTTTCAACAAAGCATACAAAATGAACATAACCTAAACTTTAAGTGTCACCTTTGGTCCTTCCTCTGCTTCACTGTTGAGGTTCTTACCATTTATTTGACAGGTCAGCTTCCTTTGTCTCTGTGACAGCTTCCTTTGCATGTGACATCATTCCTGCCTACATACACTCCCGTCTCCACCTGGCTAACCTTTCTGATCTTCAAAATTCAGCTCTTTTGTGTGGTGCTTCCAAAGGGACTAGTCATCTTCTCTACTTTCCTATACCCTTTAAAAATATTTCAATTATTCAGATATTATAATTACCTATTTACATCTAGATCTGTAAGCTCCTTCAGAAAAGTAACTGTCTCAGTCATCGTTACAGATCGTCTAGCCAGATAAGCTATTAATATGTGCTTCAGGATGACTGGATGAATGAAAACATGAACCGGACACAGTTCATTCTCCCCGGAGTTTCCATTCATCATTGGAATTCTTACTTTTCTCAATGATTTTTCTCCCTTTAGTCAGAAATCTACTTTCATTTAAAAGCTCCATTTCAGGACATAGTGTAGTGTTTGGTGCTGGTGAAGAGGATTGGAAAGGTAGAGGGAGGAGAGATGAAAGAGCCCATTGGATTTCCATGGAATTTCTGGAAACTACTGGGGAAGAAGAGATGGCACCCTGGCTCAAGAGTGGGAGGCATCACGGAACCTGATGGCTCATGGCCGGCCCACAGGCTCCTTCCCACCCAGTCCCTCCAGAACTTCTGCAGGAACATCTCTCTGCTAATCATTTGACTGACTGCCCCAGAATAAGAACCCACTCTTCTAGGCCTTCGGCACCCATGATATGGCCCGAAAGCAGTAGTATACTCTGATGTGCTCTGCTTCATGAATGTTCCACTCAGGCAAGTCTTCCCTGAGTTAATCAGAGGAAAGTCGAACTTGGAGGAAGTGTATGTCCTGTGGTGGCTGCAGGTCTGGGTCAGAAAGCTTTAGAGGATAGAACTGGGGGAAAAAAACCCAGTAATCTCAATCTTTTTGTGGTTTTAGATCTCACTTATGACACAGCAAGAGAGGAACTGATGAGATCTTCCCAGTGTGGACACAGGAATAGAATGGGGTGTTCCTCCAAACCCTGCCAAACCCGGTCCAGTTGAGCACCTGAACTTGGAGAGGGGTCGTTAGCTAATCTGGCCATTGGCAGAAACCTTACCTGTGCCCAGTAGGGAAATCTGCCTTGTTCAGCTCTGCCTGACACCCATACTTCATGCCTGCCCTTGAGTGTTTGAAGAGCTCTGGCTCTGTTGTCAGAAGAACCAGAAGAGGAACCAAGGAAGTCTTACTTTCTATCCTGCATGAGCCATTAGTGGCTGGACTCAAAGCCAGGTCCCTGCTGCCTTCTTTTTCAGGCATGTGTGAGCACACCCAGTCCTGACATAGGAGAGTTATTCCCAGCTATGCCTCTTTTGTCCTCAGAGCCAGGTAAAGGGCTGGCATCTGTTTTTTCCCTCAGGTGTTATTGGGCTTACCTTAGTTCCCCTTTCTTCCCTTCTTCAATGGCGTCTGACCTTTCTTGAATCTATTGTCCTTTGAGACCACAATGAATTTCAGATGACAACAGGATGAATTTCAAGAAAAGAAAAGAAAACAACCCCCCCCCAAACCCCCAAAACAAAAAAACAAAACTCTTGGCTAAGGGGAAGTAGCATTTTGTAGAATAAAGAATTAATTTGAAGTCAGAGTGACCTAAATTTAATTCTAGAACTGGATCTTTCTGGTTTGTGATGCTTAGCAACTTTTTAAAATTTATTTATTTTAAAAAAGATTTTATTTTTAAGCAGTATCTACACCCAACTTGGGACTCAAATCCACAACCCTGAGATTAAGAGTGGCAGGTTCCACAGACTGAGCCAGCCAGTTCTCTGATGCTTAGCAACTTTAAAAGGTGATTTAAAAAGTCAACAGTATTGAGACAGATATCTACTTTTGATTGTATATAATTTTATATTGGTTAAATTTTTTACTTAAATGTTGCAAAGATAGAGTAAGAATTCCTTTCTACACTCCGTACAGGTTTCCCTAGTTTTAACATCTTAAAGTTAATTTCTCATAACTTAAAAAATTAACATGGGTACAATACTATTAAGTAGACCGCAGGCCTTATTTGAATTTGATCAGTTTCCCACAGATGTTTCTTTTCTTTACCAGGATTCATTACAGGGTACCACATCGCATTTAGTTGTCATATATCCTTACTTTTCTCTAATCTGTGATATTCTTGTCTCTTGTTTTTTCATGATTAGATGGTTTGGTTGGGTTGGGTTGGGTTGGGTTGGGTTGGGTTGGGTTTGGTTGGGTTGGGTTTGGTATGGAGAGGGGGGAAGTACCACAAAGGGAAGTACCCTTCTCATCACACCACATTGGAATGTGCATGATATAAACATGACTTATCACTACCCCCTTTCCATATTCTATTCCTTAGAGGTGACTTGCTAAGTCTAACCCACATGCAAGGAAGGGAAATTTATCTCCACCACCAAAAGGAAGGAATCTGGCTGAATTTTTATCACGTGCAAGTATTTGTTGTTGTTACTGTTGTTGTTGTTGTTTTAATATAGCAAAGAGATATCTGAAGCAAAAGAAATGTTCTGGTTTCCTCCACTGATTCCTAACCTTGTGACCTGGAAAAAATTATTCCATGCCCAGTAAGGATATCTCAAGAAGGAAATGAGATAAAGCATAGAAAACATGCTAGGAAAAGAGATAAAGTATAGAAAACATTAGGATGCTATTTGACCTGGGACTTGAAAGTTGCCATCAAAGAGGGAAAGAGCATTCCAGCTGACTATCTGATGACCAACATCACTATTAATACTGCCACCAACACCATTTCTGCAATTACTGACTGAGATATTTGTGTATACAAATCCCTTTGCTTTGTATATTATTCCTCTTTATTTTTACTTGGTTAACTCCTACTTCTGATACCAGTTTAAATGTTACTTCCTTGAGAAGAAGGAAATCTTGCTGTGTGTGATAACATGGATGGAAGTAGAGAGTATTCTTCTAACTGACAACCTAATCTTAACCCAAACCCTAACTGCTAATTACTAATGGTTACCCACTAACCCTTAACCCTAACCCCTCATCCTGACCATAACACTCGCCCTAAACATATCCCTCTAGAAAGGTCTCTGTACTGAAGGATATTAGGCCCATACTCTCTCACTGGCAATAACCTTAACCCTAACTCTTATCCTAGTCCTAAAT
This sequence comes from Ursus americanus, assembly GCF_024610735.1. NCBI lineage: Eukaryota > Metazoa > Chordata > Mammalia > Carnivora > Ursidae > Ursus > Ursus americanus. Next base: position 3,278,927 of record NC_142142.1, read on the forward strand.
TGAACCCTAATCCTAGATCCGAGGGGGGGAAAATATATATATAAAATACACACACAGTGGAATATTGAATATTAGCTATAAAAAAGAATGAAATCTTGCCATTTGCAATGACACAGATGGAGCTGGAGAGTATCAATCTCAGCAGAATAGGTCTGTCAGAGAAAGACAAATACCATACGATTTCACTCACATGTGGGGTTCAAGAAACAAATGAGCAAAGGGGGGAAAAGGGGGGAGGGACCAATCAAGAAACAGACTCTTAACTATAGAGAACACATTAATGGTTACCAGAGGGGAGAAAGAGAGGACGTGTTAAATAGGTTATGGGGACTAAAGAGTGCACTTGTGATGAGCACTGAGTGTTGTAGGGAGGTGTTGAATTACTATATTGCACACCAGAATCTAATATTACACTATATATTAACTAACTGGAATTAAAATAAAAACCTTAAAAAAGTTACTTTCTTGGTGAGGTTTTCTCTGATCCAAATGCAAATTAGGAATCCCTCCTTTAATTCTTTCTCAGAGTACTTTTCCTTCATAGCAATGATATTGATTTGTAATTATTTATTTATTTGTGCAGTTCTTTGTTTAATATCTCTCATCTCCACTGGACTGCAATGTCCCCAAGGGCAAGGACTCTGTTTTGCTCATCCTTGTAAATCCTGTACTTAGCAGTGAGTGTAAAGGGGCATTGGGAAGTGAGCAGGGGAGCAATGAGAAGAGTGAGGAGGCCTTTATGATAATAGTTTAGAATTCAGGGTCTGGCTTGTGGTGTATAAAGGCAGGGCCAATGAACATGGGAATTGAGCCAAGATTTGAGTAAGAATTTTGCCAAGAAAGAATTAGCAGGATTAAGAGACTGGGTGAACATTTCTACGATAGCATTTATCAAAGTGAAGAATTATGACACAGTACAGCACTTTTCATGGCTGTCTTTTTGCTCTCCAGCTGTTTGTGTACTTGTCTACTTCTATATAACTGTATTGTGTAGTTGCCAAAAACTCCGTGAGAGCAGTACCTTGTTCATTCTTACACTCTCGAGATTCAGTATGTAAGTACTCACTGATTAAATGAAAGACTATGTCAATGAATGGTGGGGTTAAAAAAAAAGAAGAAGTTGGAATATTATTCAGCCATCAGAAAGGATGAATACCCACCATTTGCATCAAATTGGATGGAACTGGAGGGGATTATGGTCTAAGTGAAGTAAGGCAAGCAGAGAAAGACAATCATCATATGGTTTCACTCATATGTAGAACATAAGCAATAGCATGGAGGGTGATAGGGGAAGGGAGGGAAGCTGAAGGCGGAGAAATCAGAAGGGGGAGATGAGAGACTATGGACCCTGGGAAACAAACTGAGGGGTTCAGAGAGGAGGGGTGTTGGGGATGGGGTAACAGGGTGATGGGTATTAAGGAGGGTATGAGTTGTGATGAGCACTGGGTGTTATACGCAACTAATGAATAATTGAACACTACATCAAAAACTAATGATGTACTATAAGTGGCTAACTGCACATAATAATAAAAAAAAAGAAGACGTAAGAGGAATTTTTTTTCAAGATTGGAGATTGGGAGAGTAAGTTTGTCTGGAAGCACAGTGCTAGACTTAGGCCTTGACACCTAAGCAGAAAAGTCTCAGAAGCAGTTGGAAATATGGAACTCAATATCAGTGAGAGGTGAGGGTTAAGGAAATAATTTAGGGATTATGCATTCATTTATTCATATATTTTGCACTTACTGTACAACAGGCACTGAATTAGACCTCAGAAATACAAACATGAATGACAAACTGTCTTTACTGTGGAAAATACAATTGCAATGCCTTTAATGCATACTTAGAATGCTGGAGACGGTAAGGAGGATGAATTAGAATGAGGGGCACATGTAATTCTGCAATATGACTGGAGACTGGGAGATCAGTTAGGAGACTCTAGCAATAATTCTGGTGGGAGATATAAGCCAACACCCAAGTTTCATCTCCACAAGGAGGCTTCATCTCCACAGGATTTGTTAAAACCCTGGCAATGGATAGGATTTCTAAGAGATAGTACACAAGGAAGACAGAAGACGAGGGCCAACCTCTGAACTCCCAGGACAAGTATAGTTCAAAAGGACTTGAGAAATAATGCAAAAGAACCTGCACTTGGATGTGTGAGGGAGAATAGCAAGGAAAGTCATGGTTATGGAAAGCAAGGGGGAAAATGTTGCAAGGGCAATATTCCATTTATGCAAGCATCAAAGAAAACCGGAAGAGCATTTGATTTCCTCAAGAGTCTCTGGCCCAAGTGTGGGATCACTGGACTCTGTTGGAATACCTCCCCTCTAAGGCCTTGGTCCCTCCAGGCCTCTTTCTGCAGAATCAGTCTCTGAGGGCCAGAGGAGACCCTGAGGACCTGAGAGTGAAAGCCTAGGAGTCTCCACTAAAGGGGATTCGTTCTCTCTCCCTCTGATGCAGCTCTGATGCAGGCTGAGCTCTGTTCTCACTGGCTCCTAATCTCACTCTCCTCCATCCCTGGGGTTGCAGGCTAACCAGCCTATTAATGAGCAGTCACAGCCTGTGACCTCATTAAAAAGTTGTTAATGAGGCACACTGCTGCTAAGGGAGTACAGTTGACTGAGGCTCCCAGTGGCCTATCCTGGGGCCTGAAGGGAAAGCTTAGGTGAATAGGTAGGATCAGATCTGGGGACAGGGCTAATGAACTCAGGCTGCAGAGCCACACCTCCCAATGAACTCATCTTGGCAAGCAGGCCAGCTTTGAAGCTCAAACCCCTGCTGGCCCGCAGGCTAACAGGAGCGGATGCAGTACAGAGAAGCAGTGATTTTATTCTGATCTGTCAGCTCTGCTGAATGCCTACTCTGCTGACCCGTTTTGGTGGAGGACTTCAAATTCTGAGATTAGGAAGTGGTTTTCCTTGCACTGAATTTTGGTCTAATAATCTCTTAGCTGCCCAATTACAAAGGTCTTTGACTGGAGTCTCTTTCATAGGTTGTGTTCCTCTACCACCCATTTTTCTCACCACTGCCAAGTAACATTTCCAAAAAACAGAGTTGATTGTTTCTTCATGCTGAAAACCATTCAACTGATCTTTATTGTGCACAAAATAGTGTTCAAACTCTTTGGCATGGAAGGCCTTTCAGGTTTTGACTCCTACCAACACTTCCGCCCTCATCTTTCCCCAATTTTCCCTCCCATGTCATAATTTCTGTTATTCTCACCATCATCATCACTACCCCGCCCAATAATCAGATTGCTATAATGGCTAACATTTCTATAGAAATTACTACTTGTAAAGTACTGTTCCTTAGCGATTGACATATATTAACTCATTTAATCCTCTCAGCCAAGGTGAAAAAGGAGAAATCAGTGCTATGATTATCTTCACTTTATAGAAGAAGAAACTAAAGCACAGAGGTGCAAAATAACTTACCCAATATCACCAAGTTATCAAGTGACAGAACCAGGATAAAACCTAGGCATTTTAGCTTCAGAGTTCATGCTTTTACCCAGATGTTGGCAAACTATAGCCTATAGGCCAAATCCCACCCTCCAACGATCTTTATGTAGTTCTTGAGTTGAGAATGATTTTTACATTTTTCAATGGTTAGAAAAAATAATCAGAGGAAGAATATTCCTTGACACATGAAAAGTATATGAAATTCAAATTCTAATATCCAGAAATGTTTTATTGAAACACAGCCATGCAAATTCATTTATATATTATGGCTGCTTTTATAGTACAAAAGCTAAGCAGCTGTGCAGAACTCATACATAGTGGTACTTTCATTTGCTACCTGGGGTATTAAAAATCATAGTAATCCCCAAGAAAAAAAATTTAACTATGTGAGGTAATGGAAGGTAACTGAAGTTACTGTGGTAATTATTTTACAATATATACATATGTCAAGTCATTACACTGTACACACGAGACTCATGATCAGTGTGATCATCACCTTGATTGCTGCTAAGAATAAATATTAAGTTAAAAAATGTCACAGTGTTACAGTTATTACTTGACAGCAATTTGAGTGCCATGGGCATCTCTGTACTTCAACAATTTATTTACTTATTTTATTACCAGTGTATGCCTATCATGTCAAAATCAGAAAATGACCTAAATTCAAACATCACATTTTCCTTTATTTTATTTTTTAAAGATTTTGTTTATTTATTTTGAAAGAGAGAGTGCAAGCAGGGGAGGAGTCAGGCAGAGGGAGAGAGAGAATCTCAAACAGGCTCTAAGCTGAGCACGGAGCCTGGTGGGGGGCTCAATCTCATGACCCTGAGATCATGACCTGAGTCAAAATCAAGAGTAAATGTCCAATCAATTGATCCACTCAGTACCCCACATTTTATTTTATTTTTTTATTAATTTTTTTTAAGAGAGAGACAGCACACAATCAGGGGGCATGGGTGGAGGGAGACAGAAAGAGAGAATCTTTTTTTTGTTAAAGATTTTATTTATTTATTTATTTATTTAGTGCACATGAGAGGGGGTAGGGGAGAGAGAATCGGAGGCAGAGAATCTCAAGCGACTCTGTGGCGAGTGTGGAGCCTGACATGAGGCTCCATCTCAAGACCCTGAGACCATGACCTGATCTGAAATCAAGAGTCAGTCACTTAACTGACTGAGCGTAAAATGTCACATTTAAAAGTAGAGTGGAGTGTTACTGAGTATTTACCCAAAGAACACAAAAACACTAATTCATATGGATATATGTACCCCTACGTTTACAGTAGCATTATTTACAATAGCCAAATTATGGAAGAAGACCAAGTGTCCATTCCATCAATTGATGAATGGATAAAGAAGATGTGGTGCGTGTATACATATATTTAATTATTCATTTATATATGTGTGTGTGTATATATATATATATATATATATTATTCAGCCATAAAAAAGAAGGAAATCTTCCCATTTGCAATGACATATTTGGAGCTAGAGAATATAATGCTAAGTTAATAAGTCAGTCAGAAAGACAAATACTGTATGATTTCACCCATATGTGGAATTTAAGAAACAAAGCAAATGGGCAAAAGGGACAAAAGAGAGAGAAAGATACACAAACCAAGAAACAGACTTTTAATTATAGGGAACAGATTGATGGTTTCCAGAGGGCAGGGAGAGAGGGGGATGGGTTAAACAGGTGATGGTGATTAAGAAGCACACTTGTGATGAGCACCAGGTGATGTATGGAATTGTTGAATCACTATATTGTACACCTGAAACTAATATAACACTATATGTTAACTATTTAGAATGAAAATAAAAACTTTAAAAAGTACAGAGGAGTGTAGATAATTCTGTTATCAAATTAGGTGGTAAATGATTGTGTTTATTACCTAATGATACTCAATGTTAAAGAATAGAGCATATGTAGACATCTAGATTAAATACTTATTGAAATTACTTCCAACTCACAGAAAGGAACAGAGAAATCTGAAAATTTTAAGTGGAATATCTCAAGTAAATTTCTTCACACAAATAAAAATGATAATGAAGCTGCAACCAAAGTAAGTTTCTAAGTGGCTTATTTGTTAGCCAAACAACAAAAGTCTTTACTGGTGATGAGTTGATAATATTGAGTATAATTTTTTTGTAATACAATATTACCTGGGAAAAATAGCCTGAAGAAGGAAGTGATTAAGGCTCTTGGGGTTATAAAGGAATACACATGGAGATTACTGTTCTACTTTCCTCTGTCCATGTTAAATACCAACTAACTTAAGAGCCAGTACTGTCTCAGGAGCATACAAAAATGAAATGAATAAATTATGTAAACAGGGTTATAGGCTTTTTACCAATTGAATGAAGACTTATCCACAACAAGATAAAGTGCCAAGATGTGTCTCAAAGTTCATATTATAAGCAGTTTCATATTATCCCAGTGTATGTCACATTGACACACATTAACAAAGTAAATACCTGGAATGGATAGGTTATAGAATTGTCAAAATACCATTTTACCATTGGAGAGGATGTGGAGAAAGGGGAATCCACTTACACTGTTGGTGGAATGCAAGTTGTTATAGCTGCTTTGGAAAACAGTGTGGAGGTTCCTCAAAAAGTCAAAACTAGAGCTACCCTATGACCCAGCAATTGCACTACTGGGTATTTACCCCAAAGATACAGATGTAATGACAAGAAGGGCCATATGCACCCCAATGATCATAGCAGCAATATCCACAATAGCCAAACTCTGGAAGTAGCCGAGATGCCCTTCAAGAGACGAATGGATAAAGAAGTTGCGGTCCCTACATACAATGGAATATTACTCAGTCATCAGAAAGAATGATTACCCAACATTTGCATCGACATGGATGGAGCTGGAGGAGATTATGGTAAGTGAAATAAGTCAAGCAGAGAAAGACAATTATCATATGGTTTCACTTATTTGTGGAATATAAGGAACAGCAGGGAGATTGTTAGGAGAAGGAAGGGAAAAATGAAGAGAGGGGAAACAAAGGGGCAGATGAACGATGAGAGACGATGGACTCTGGGAAACAGACTGAGGGTTTTAGAGGGGAAGGGGGTAGGGGGTTGGGCTAGCCTGGTAAAGGGTATTAAGGAGGACACGTATCGCGGGGAGCACTGGGTGTTATACGCAAACAATGAATCATGGAACACTACATCAAAAGGTAAAGATATACCGTATGATGACTAACATATCATAATAAAAAAAATACCATTGTACCAAGAAGAAAAATAATGTAAGCCTACAATGAGCAGAAGAGTTTTCCATGTGGTAGCAATAGGTCTTATCCACTTCTGTGCTCTTTTCCCTCCACTGAGCTTCCCAAAAGTCATTTCAGCAGCTGGGTTTCATCCCAACAGAGAAGGGAAGAGAGCAGAAGAATCCCAAATAGGAAATTGATTGCTCCCCATTCAGTACACTTTATTCTTCTTAATGTCTATGGGATGCCATTTCTAAGGCCTAAAGCCTTGCGGAAGGTCCGGCCAAGGGCATTCTTCACCTCATTATTTCTCAGGCTATAGATGATGGGGTTCAACATGGGAGTCACAACAGTGTAGGATAACGACAGCAGCTTTTTGCTCTCAGGAGAATTATTGGATTTAGGCCGGAAGTAGGTGAGGCTTGAAGATACATAGAACAGGGAGACAACAAGGAGGTGGGAGGAACAGGTAGAGAAGGCTTTATGCTTCCCCTTAGCTGATGGAATCTTAAGGATGGCAGCAGCAATGTGAGTATAGGAACACAGGATCAGCAAACAGGGTGTCATGACAACAAGAATGGTTCCAACAATTGCATAGATCTCAAACAGTGCTGTGTCTGCACAGACCAGCCTCAGTACAGGTGGGCTGTCACAGAAGAAGTGATTCACCTTGTTGGTGCCACAGAATGGAAAGCTGAAGAGCCACGTGGTCTGCACAGTAGCTACGGGAAAGCCTGGAAACCAGGAGGCAATAGCCAGTTTGGCACGTGTCCTTTGGTTCATGATGACTGGGTAGTGCAAGGGACTGCAGATGGCTACATAGCGGTCATATGCCATGGTGGCCAGGAGGAAGCATTCATCAACTCCAAAGAAAAAGAAGAAATACATCTGTGTGGCACAGCCAAGGAAGGAGATGGTTGTGTCCCAGGCAAGCAGGGTCCCCAGCATCTTGGGCACAATGACTAGGTTGAAGCCAATCTCTAAGAAGGACAAGTTCCTGAGGAAGAAGTACATGGGACTGTGCAGCATGGGGTCAGCCAAGGTAACCAGAATGATGAGGCTGTTTCCCATCAGGGTGACCAGGTAGATGATTAGAAATGTCAGGAAGAGTAATGACTGTATTTCAGTAGGTAGGGAAGAGAAGCTCATGAGGATAAACTCCTCAACTCTTGTCCAGTTTCCTCCAGCCATAGACGTACAAATGAATCCCCAGCTGTGGTCATGGAGAGAGATTCTTGATTGGAAGAGTCAGACTCTGGATTTGATTTTCAGACTCTTTTTTAGTGTCAGGAGAAGAGGCAAGGTCAAGATCTCAGTTGGAAGAGGAAGGGCCTTGTATTGTCTAAGAATAAAGACACAAGGAAGAATGGCCAGAGCCTGAGCTCTGGAATGGGTAATAGTTCATCATTCCCTACCGTTACTCTTTTTTATGATCTTTTTGTGCTTTTTTTAAAACCATATTTACTAAAACAAATCAGATCATATTTACCACACCCATTTACTGCTGCACACTTAACACCTTTGAGGTGGGGTTAAGTGATATCTACTCTCCCGTGCTCATTGTGTCATTATTCACCATAGCTAAGATACGGAAACAATCTAAACATCCATCAGTGGATGAATGGATAAAGAAAATGTCACACACACACACACACACACACACACACACACACAGGAATATTATTCAGCCATAACAAAGGCGGTAATCCTGCCATTTGCAGCAAACAACTTGGATGGACCTCGAGGGCATTAAGCTATGTAAATTAGACACAGAAAGACAAGCACTATATGATCTCACTTATGTGTAGTGTCTGAAAGAGCCAAACTCATGGAAACAGAGAATGGACTGATGGTGGTCAGGGCCTGGGAGGTGGGGGAAGTGGAGAGATGTTGGTTAAAGGGCACAAATTTCCAGTTATAAGACAAATAAGGGATATATTATACAGCATGGTGGTTGTAGGTAACAATATTGTATTATATACTTGAAAGTTGCAAAGAGTAGATTAAATGTCTTCACCCCACACACATACACACACACAAGGTAATTATGGGAGGTGAAGGATATGTTAACTCACTTTAATGCGGTAATCATTTCACAATACATTCACGTAACAAATCATCACATTGTATACCTTATACAATGTTAATTATCAATTATATTCCAATAAAGCCAGAATTAAAGGGATTAGGAGGAACAATAGATTTCTGCTGACAACAAACTTGACCTAACACACTGTATTCAGGTTAAAAATTTTGGAGGGGAGAATTAAGACTTATTATTATACCATAAGAAATAATTAAGATAAATCAACCAGGAAACTGAATGGGAAGAAATCAGAGAGGAAGACAAATCATGAGAGACTCTGGACTCTTGGAAACAAACGGAGGGTTATAGAAGGGAGGGGATGAGGGGATGGGTAGCTGGGTGATGGGTATTAAGGAGGGCATGTGTTGGGATGAGCACTGGGTGTTATACACAACTAATGATCTGTTGAACACTACATCAAAAACTAATGATGTACTATATATTGGCTAACTGAACATAAAAAGAACTTAGACTTCCATATCAAATTATAGGTGTAGATCTTTATAGATTTATATTTCTTCTGTTTAGTTTACATCTCAATATAAATAAAGATAAAAATATGAACTTCTTAGAATTTTTCCTAGACTTGTTACAAGTAGTGTTTGAACTATGTGGCAGGAACATGTATTATTTCTTTAAAAAGTAAATAAATAAATAAAAAATGAAAATGAAAATAAATAAATCAACTGGGTTTTTAAATCAACTAGAAAGCAAAATGGACACTGAAAGAAGGAAATAGAATTAAAAGCAGAAATTAATTTAAACATTGTAAAATTAGTAAATAGATCTTAGTTTCTCCTTTGAAAAGTTAAAAAGTGTCGGTAAATTGTTGGAAAATCTAATAAGAAATAGAGAAAACAGCGGCGCCTGGGTGGCACAGAGGTTGAGCGTCTGCCTTCAGCTCAGGGCGTGATCCCGGCGTTATGGGATCGAGCCCCACATCAGGCTCCTCTGCTATGAGCCTGCTTCTTCCTCTCCCACTCCCCCTGCTTGTGTTCCCTCTCTCGCTGCTTGTCTCTATCTCTGTCAAATAAATAAATAAAATCTTTAAAAAAAAATAGAGAAAACAAAAATATACAATGTTAAGAATAAGAAATGGAAAATAACCTTAGAAATAGAATAGAAATTTTTAGATTATAAGAGAATACAATAACATAATAAATGTGTGAGTTTTTAAATGAAATTGATGGTTTTGTAGTCATAGGTAGGGTTTACTTTGATTTAAAAAAAGATAAAACATGAGTGGGTTGAAGTAATTTTACCAAAAATTTACTAAAAAGCCACGAGCTGAGATATTTTAACAGATGTAATAATCCAGTCCTTCAAGAACAGATAAATCTTGTGATTTACCAGAACAAAGAAAAAGAAGTAGAGTTTCCCAGTTAACATTATGACAACTACGTATACCTGTTTTCAAAGGTTGCAAATTTAATACACACAAAAAAAGCCCCAAAATCAATCCTATTTGGGAATACCAGTGCAAAATATCAAATAAATTGAGCCCTTTAATAATAAAAAACTATCTGTAGAGCCAAGTAGGATTTATTCAGGGAATGCAAGTATGGTTTGTAACTTTAAAAATAATCAAATATAATTAATCCCATCAAAAATTCAATTGAAAAAATTTATTAATCTCAGTAGATGCTGAGAATGATGAATTCGACATTTACCTCAAAGAAAAAAAAAACGCAATCCAGTAAATTTTACTAACTCATAAATAGAAGACTACTTTCTTAATGCAACCTGAATATTTTTATAAAACAAGAGCCCATTCTGAGCTTAAGTGATGGTTCTAGACATCTGCTGTACAATGTTGTGCTTGTGGTTAACAATACTGTATGGTGTAATTAAAAATGTAAGAGGAATATCTCATCTTAAGTGTTTTTACAACAATAAAAAAATTTTAAGACAAGGGGGAAGAAAAGAAAAGTAGGCAAGAGATATAATCATACATTTGAAATCAGTATGGCTATAAAATATGGAAAAAAATGTAAGAAGTTACCAGAAAGTAAATGGAAATTAAAAACAAGATTTTTTAGTCAGACTGAGAAGGACAAATGCCTTATGATTCCATTCATAAATGGAGTCTAAAAAAACCGAATACACAAACAAAACCAGAACCAGAAGTATAAATACAGAGAACAAACTGATGCTTGCCAGAGAGGAGGGGATGGGGCATTGGGCAAAACAGGTGAAGGGGAGAGGGAGATATAGGCTTCTAGTTATAGAATGAGTAAGTCATGAGAATACAAAGCAGAGAGCATGAGGAATACAGCTGATGAAACTGTAATAGTGATGTAATGGGACAGTGACGTAATGTAGCTATACTTGTGGTGAACACTGCAGAATACATAATATAAACTTCTCAAATCACTAAATTGCACCCCTAAAACTAATGTAACATGGTGAGCTAGGATCATCATCCCAGAGTCCTGGGATTGAGCCCCACTTTGGGCTCTCTAGGTAGCGGGGAGCCTGCTTCTTCCTCTGCCCCTCCCACCAACCCCACTTTTACACCTATCGCTCTCTCTCTCTAAAATAAAAAATTAAATAATAATATTTTTAAAAAGTAATATTTTAAAAACTTGTAAAGCTCATTTATGTTAAAAGTGAAGGGAACTAAACATGATAAATCAAAGTGATATGTACACTTCACAAAATATATCAAAGATACTTTAAACTAACAATACCCAGGCTACAAGTAGATTAAGCTTGAGTGCAAATTGTATTTACAAGACTGTTCTTCTCAATTTTATGTATGATAATGTAGTAGCAAACAAATGAATAAAAGAATAAAAATAGAAATTAGTTAAATAATGTTATATCTCTGCTATGGAATTCTGCATGGATCAAGAATTATGTTCTAGAAAAACACTTAATGGCATGAGAAATAATCAATATATTTAGCTAAGTGGATGGTATATGTCACAAAATACTATGTCCAATGTGAAGACATTTATTTTAAAATATTAAATTATATCCATACATCGAAAAACTGCAGTTGTATTCAGTTAAATGTCACAATCTTAGTGGTGTGAAGATAAGTGTTTTGAATTTCTTCTTTGTGTTTCATATATGCTACATTATTCATGTTGACAATCTAAACTTTGTATTGACACAAACACATATATTACTAAGAATACAATACTTTTGTAACTCAGAACAACTCTCTCTTTAGGCTCCTTTCTCTCTTTTTTTTTTTAAGTACACTCTATGCCCAACATGGGGCTTGAACTCATGACCCCAAGATCAAGAGTCCCATGCTCTTCCAACAGAGCCACCCAAGTGCCCCTGTAACTCAAAACAACTCTTAAAAATTTTAAACGCAAATGGTAAACTTGGAAGAATATTCGTAGTCACTCAACAAACAATTAAAAGTATCTAATGATTTGTAAAGAGGTCATACACCTCATTAAGGAAAAACATCACCTCTGTCCACAAAAACAGAGGCCACAAAGGTTCAGTTTGCCAAAAACGCCAATAAGGAAGAAGCATATAAAATTACTCAATTTTCCCAGTAGTAGAAATAAGCAAAAATTAAACAAATCTGTAAAAAACACAGAAGCTCAACTGTTCTCATCAAACTCAGAAAAGCGAAAATAATCTCAAGGCTCAGTGCTAATGAGAGGGATGGTATAGAGTTTGACTGTAAATCAACGTAATTTTTCTGAAAAGCATTTTAGAGAATGTGTATGAAGTCCCTTAAAGTTTCATACATTCTGCTTCAAGAATTTCTTCAGGGTTTCTAATCTAGGCCAATAATCAGAACCATAGATAATGTTGTATCGCTATCATGTCAAAATTTGGAAAAAACCCACTGATCCATAAATGACCATGTCAGCAATGCATCAAACGATTAAGAAAATAACATGCAATCACCTAAGTCTTTTTTCAAGGACATTTACTGCTATTGAATAATACCCATCACATAATAGTAAATGAGAAAAACACAACACACATGTGCACGTGTAAGCTTCCAACTTCATAAATGTGTGCACAGAAAAAACGGACTAAGAATGTGCAAAATTTTAGCAATAATTGCCCTTAAGTAGTTGGAAAAGGGATGGGGTTATCTCATTTACAACTTCATTTCGGGGCTTTTAGACATTTTATAGTGAGCTGCCTTTGTTATATAGCAGCCATAAAAGCAGTCACAATAGAAATGAGAATGATGACCACATGCTGGTAGTATTTACTGGGGACACAGTAGAATTACATTGTGTATTTTTACTTTTACTTTTTTCGTATTCTTCTCACAACTGTCTGGCTTAGATGCTATTATTACCCCTCCCCAAATTGCCAATGGATGAACTGAAGTTTAGGTGATTAAGTAATTGTGTAGTTAAGGAATTTGGTAACTTGTCTGCATGGGCAGTACAAGGCAGAGACTGCGCTCAGAAGCATAATGAGAAAAAATATAATAGAAGCAACACTTGGGTTTTCAGCAAGACATGCAATATGAATACAGAATAGTTCTTAGTTCTTACCTTTTTCCTCCTCCTCATCCAGGTACGTTAGTGTCCACCAATGTTGAGTCTCTCACCGTTTACTGATAATTACTTTGCTTTATGATTCCATACCAGAGGTCAACAAAGTTTTTCTGTAAAAGGTCAGATAGAAAATATTTTAGACTTTGTGGATCATGTGATCTCCGTGGCAACTGCTCAGTATCTAAACAAAAGTGCACACACACATACTTAACACCTGATGTACAGGTAAACTAATAAACATTAGGAATACAAATACATGCGATACCCAAACAAATGAGCTTGGCTGAGTTCCAATAAGAATTTATTTATAGATGTCAAAATTTGAATTTCATGTAATTTTCAGATGCTATGTGCACTATTCTTGGTTTGATTTATTTAACCATTTAAACACTGTAAAAGTCCATTTAGCTCTGGGCCATATAAAACAGGGGAGTAAGTGGATTTCACCCATGGGCTGTAGTTGGCTGATCTCTGCTCTGATATCTTTGCATATAAACTCATCTGTGTTTGTACATGCTGCCTCCTCTACCTAGCTGACTTCTTCCTTCCCATTTTCAAAACTCAGATATGTTTCCTCTGTGATGCTTCCAGATAGGGTTATTCGTGGGTACTTTTAAAAATACTTAGTTATTCAGTTATGTTTTAATTATCGACTGGTCTCAGAATTTCCCAATTTAATCTGTGAGTTCCTTTAGGGCAGGATCTGCTCATTATTTACAGGCATAGGCCGAAGGCACACCCAGAGTTAGCTGTTTATATGTACTTTTGGATAAACGGATGGAAAAAAGAATACAAGAGTTTCAGAAAGTTTATTATTCCTGGAGTTTCCATTGGATTCCCTATCTACTCATACTCTCTACTAAAACCACTTTCATGAGAAACTCCTTTCCAGGACAAAGTGTAGTGTTTGGTGCTGGTGAAGAGGATTGGAAAGGTAGAGGGAGGAGAGATGGAACGGCCCTTTGGATTCCCATAGAACTTCTGGAAACTACTGGGGAAGAGGAGATGGCACCCTGGTGCAAGAGTGGGAGGCATCACGGAACCTGATGGCTCATGGCCGGCCCACAGGCTCCTTCCCACCCAGTCCCTCCAGAACTTCTGCAGGAACATCTCTCTGCTAATCATTTGACTGACTGCCCCAGAATAAGAACCCACTCTTCTAGGCCTTCGGCACCCATGATATCGCCCGAAAGCAGTAGTGTACTCGGATGTGCTCTGCTTCATGAATGTTCCACTGAGGCAAGTCTTCCCTGAGTTAATGAGAGGAGAGTCAAACTTAGAGGAAGTGTATGTCCTGTGGAGGCTGCAGGGCTTGGAAGGTTTCTGACCCAGAAAGCTTTAGAGGACAGATTTGGAAAACTGGTAAACTCAATCTTTTTGTGGTCTCAGATGTCACTTATCTTATGAAGTAGAGAGAGGAAACTGAGGCCTACGCATGAGAGGAATGGATGAGATCTTACCAATGTGGACACCGGAAGAGAATGAGGTGTCCCTCCCACGCCTGCCAAACCTGGTCCAGTTGAGCATCTGAACCTGGAGAGGAGTGCTTGGCTGACCTGGCCCTTGCAGGGAGGCTTACCTGTGCCCATTAGGAGATCTGCCTTCCTCAGCTCTGCCTGACACCCATACTTCATGCTTGCCCTTGAGTATTTGCCGAGCTCTGGCTCTGTTGTCAGAAGAACCAGAAGAGGAACCAGGGAAGTCTTACTCTCTAGCCTGGAGGGGCCATTAATGGCTGGACCTGAATCAGCCAGGTCCCTGCTGCCTCCTTTGTCAGGCACAAGTGAGCACACTCCATGAGCTGGCCATGCTCCCAGTCCTGACTTAGGAGAGTTATTCCCAGCTGTGTCTCTTTTGCCCTCAGGGCCAGTTGAAGGGCTGACATCTGTTTTCCCTCCAGGTATAATTGGGCTCACCTTAGTTCCTCTTCCTTCCCTTCCTCAAGGGTACCTGACCTCTCTTGGATCCACTGTCCTTTGGGGTCCTCAGGAATATCAGATGCCAATAGGATGAAGTTCAAGAAACTAAACCCATACTCTAGGAATGTAGCATTGTGTAGAGAAAAGCACAGAAGTTTTGGATTCTGAGGGACTGCAGTATATTTTTTATTTTATTTTATTTTTTATTTTATTTGTAGCAGAAGTTTATTCTTCTGTTTTATATTCTGTGGAAAGAGATCTGCAAATATTCTTTATGTGGGGGTCTGAATGTCTTTTTTCCTATTTTTTAATTTTTAATTTTCATTATCATCAATTAAGCAACAGATAGTACATTATAAGTTTTTGTTGTAGTGTTCAATGATTCATTAGTTGGGTATAACACCCAGTGCTTGGGTGATGCTTATTAAGGAGGACATGTGTTGGGATGAGCACGGGGACTTTGGTTTAATTCCAGTACTGGAGCTCTCTGATTTGTGCGGCTTAGCAATTTTGTTAAACTCTCTGAATTTCACTTTCCATATTGCTGAGACAATAATAATATGTTGAGTTTATAGCATTGATATGATTAGATGGGATATATTATTAGTCTTGATGTTCATATATTACAGCATGTGTATGCATATCTCATATGAATATAATGCTAAAATAACCAATCATATTGCCAAGAATTGCTCATCAGCAAATATGTATTGACTGATTACTACATGCTAGGAATTCCATGCATGGATTGGAAGAACATTGTTAAAATGTGTATACTACCCAAAGCTATATACATATTGAATGCAATCCTTATCAAAATACCACCACCATTTTTCAAAGAGCTAGAATGAACAATCCTAGAATTTGTATGGAACCAGAAAAGACCCTGAATAGCCAAAGTAATTTTGGAAGAAAAAAAAAAAAAAGCAAAGTGGGAGGCATCACGATTCCAGACTACAAGCTGTATACAAAGCTGTTATCATTAAGACAGTATGGTACTGGCAGAAGAACAGACACATAAATGAGCAGAACAGCATAGAGAACCCAGAAATGGATCCACAACTATATGGCCAACTAATCTTCAACAAAGCAGCAAAGAATATCCAATGGAAAAAAATGACAATCTCTTCAAAAAATGGTGTTGGGAAAACTGGATGCAACACACACATGAATGAAACTGGGCCACTTTCTTACACTATACACAAAAATAAATTCAAAATGGATGAAAGACCTAAATGTAACACAGAAAACCATCAAAGACCTAGTGGAGAAAGCATGCAGCAATTTTTGACCTTGGCCACAGCAATTTTTACTAGGCATGTCTCCAGAGGCAAAGGAAACAACAGGAAAAATGAACTACTGGGACCTCATCAAGATAAAAAGCTTCTGCACAGAGAAAGAAACAATCAACAAAACTAAAAGGCAACCAGTGGAATGGGAGAAGATATCTGCAAATGAAATAATGGATAAAGAACTCAGCAAAATCAATTTTCCAAAATAAATAATCAAGTTAAGATATGGGCAGAAGACATGAACAGACATTTCTCAAAAGAAGACACAGAAATGCCTAACAGACACATGAAAAGATGCTCAACATCACTATCATCAGGGAAATACAAATCAAAACCACAATGACATACCACCTCACATTCAACAGAATGGCTAAAATTAACATCTCAGGAGACAACAGATGTTGGCAAGGATGTGGAGAAAGGGGAACTCTTCTGCGGTGTTGGTGGGAATGCAAACCAGCAGAGCCACTCTGGAAAACACTATGGACGTTTCCCAAAAAGTTAAAAATAGAATTATCCTATGACCCAGCATTTAGCATGATTAGGTATTTATCCAAAGGTTACAAAAATGCTGATTCAAAGGGGCACATACACCCCAATGCTTATGGCAGCACTATTGACGATAGCCAAATTATGGAAAGATCCCAAATGTCCATCGACTGAAGAATGGATAAAGAAGAGGTTTTGTGTGTGTGTGTGTGTGTGTGTGTGTGTGTGTGTAATATATATAATGGACTATTACTCAGCCACGAGAAAGAATGAAATCTTGCCATTTGTAAGGACATGTATGCAACTAGATGGTATTACACTAAGGGAAATAAGTTAATTAGTGAAAGACAAATATCAGATGATTTCACTCATATGTGGAATTTCAGGAACAAAACAGGTGAACATAGGGGAAGAAAAGGAAAAATAAAATAAGATAAAATCAGAGAGGGAGACAAACCATAAGAGAACCTGAACTATAGGAAACAAACTGAGGGTTGCTGGAGGGAAGGTGGCGGGGGAGGATGGGGTAACTGGGTGATGGGCATTAAGGAGGGCATTTGATGTAATGAGCACTGGGTGTTATATGCAACTAATGAATCACAAAATCCTACCTCTGAAACTAATACACTATATGTTAATTAAATTGAATTTAAATAAAGGATTGTTTAAAAAAACTTTTGTTTAAGGTGTACAACATAAAGACTCAATATTCATGTATATTGTGAAATGATCCACAAATAAATGTAGTTAACATCCATCACCATAGTTACAAATTTGTTTATTATGTGAACTTTTAAGATTTATTCTCTTAGCAACTTTCAAATATGCAGTGCAATATTATTAACTATAGTCTCCATGCTGCCTATTATATCCCTATGACTTATTTACTTTATAACTGGAAGTTTGTACCTTTTAACCCCCTTTACCTATTTTACCCCTCCACCCACACCTCACTTCTCTGGCAACCACTAGTCTTTTCCCTGTATCCATGACCTCAGTTTTTTGTCTTTGTTTTTGTTTTAGATTCCACATATAAGTCAAGTCATACAGTATTTGTCTTTCTCTGTCTGACTTATTTCACTTAGCATAATGCCCTCAAGGATCATTTGTGTTGTCACAAATGGCAAGATCTTCTTCTTTTTATGGCCAAACAGTATTCCATTGTGTATATAAACCACATCTTTTTCATCCATTCATCCACTGATGGACACCTAGACTATTTCCATATCTTGGCTATTGTAAATAATGTTCCAATAAAAATATGGATGCATGTATCTCTTCAACTTAGTGTTTTCATTTTTTCAGATGAATACCCAGAAGTGGACTTGCTGGATTATATGGTAGTTCTATTTTTAATTTTTTCAGGAATCTTAATGCTCTTTTCCACAGTGGCTATACCAATTTACATTCTCACCAACAGTGCACATGGGTTCCCTTTTCTTCACATCCTCACCAATACTTGTTATTTCTTGTCTTTTTGATAATAGCCACTCTAACAGGTGTAAAGTGATAGCTCGTTGTGGTTTTGATTTGCATTTCTGTGATGATTATTGATGTTGAACAACTTTTCATGTACCTGTTGGCTATCTTATGTCTTCTTTGGAAAAACGTCTATTCAAATCTCTACCCATCTTTTAACCACGTTGCTCTTTTTATTACTGAGTTTTATAACTTCTTTATGTGTTTTTTATATTAATCCCTTATGAGACACATGACATGCAAATATTTTCTGCCATTCTGTAGGTTGCCTTTTTGTTTTGTTGATGGTTTCTTTTGTTGTGCAAAAAAGATTTTTAGTTTGACATAGTTCCACTTGTTTACTTTTGTTTTTGTTGCCCTTGCTTTTGGTGACAAATCCAAAAAGTCATCAAGATCAATGTCAAGGACCTTGCCACCTAAGTTTTCTTCTAAGAGTTTTAGAGTTTATGGATTTACATTCAAGTCTTTAATCCATGTTGAGTTAGTTTTTGTATATGGTGTAAGAGAGTGGTCTAGTTTCATTCTTTTGCATGTGGCTGTCCAGTTCTCCCAACACAATTTACTGAAAAAACTATCCTTTCCCTGTTGTATAATCTTTGTCATAAATTAATTGACCATATATGTATGGATTTATTCCTGGAATTTCTATTCTTTTCCATTGATCTATGTGTCTGTTCTTATGCCAATACCATACTGTTTGGTTATTACAGCTTTGTAATATAGTTTGAAATCAGGAGACATGATGCCTCCAGCTTTGTTTTCTTTCTTAAGATTGCTTTGGCTACTGGGGATCTTTTGTGGTCTCATACAAATTTTAGGATTATTTGTTCCATTTCTGTGAAAAAGTGCCATTGGAATTTTGGTAGGGATAACCTTGATTGCTTTGAGCAATATGGATATTTTGACAATATTAATCCTTCCAATGCATGAGCATGGGATATCTTCCCATATATTTGTGTCTTCTTCAATTTCTTTCACCAATGTCTTATAATTTCCAGTATACAGGTCTTTAAACTCCTTGTTTGAGTTAATTTCTAAATATTTTGTTCTTTTTGATGCAATTGTAAATGGGATTTGTTCCTTAATTTCTCTTTGTAATAGCTTGTTTTTAGTGTATAGATATACAACTGATTTTTTATGTGACTTTGTATCCAGCAACTTCACTGAATTCATTTAGTAGTTTTAATAGTTTTTGGTGCAATCTTTAGGTTTTTATATAGTGTGATAGTTTTACTTCTTCCTTTCCAGTTTGGATGCCTTTTATTTCTTTTTCTTGCCTAGTTGCTCCGGTGAGGGCTTCCAATACTGCCTGATTAAAAGTGGTGAGAATGGGCATCATCGTCTTTTGCCTGATCTTAGAGAAAAAGCTTTCCATTTTTTTCTTTGAGAATAATGTTAGCTGTGGGCTTCTCATATATGGACCTTATTATGTTGAAGTGCATTCTTTCTATACCTACTTTGTTAAGAGTTTTTTTTATCATGAATGGATATGAATATTGTCAATTTTGAATACTGTTAGATGCTTCTTCATCTATTGAGATGCTCGTGTGATTTTTATTCTTTATTCTGTTAATGTGGTGAGTCACACTGATTCATTTGTGGATGTTCAACTATATTTGCATCCTTGGAATAAATCCCACTTCATCGTGGTGTATGATCATTTTACTGTATTGTTGAATTCAGTTTGCTAATGTTTTGTTGAGGATTTTCGTATCTATGTTCATCAGGAGTATTGGCCTCTAATTTTCTTTTCTTGTGGTGTCCTTGTCTTGTTTTGGTATCAAGGTAGTGCTGGCCTCATAAAATGAGCTTGGAAGTGTTCTATTTTTTGGAAGAGTTTGAAAACGATTGGTATTCATTTTTCTTTAAAAGTTTGATAGAATTCAGAAGTGAAACCATCTAGTCCTGGACTTTTGTGTGTGTGTGTGAATTTATTTTTTATTCTTTTATTTTTTTAAATTTTATTATGTTATGTTAGTCACCATACAGTACATCATTAGTTTTTGATGTAGTTCTGACCTTTTGATTGTTAAGAGGTTTTTGATAGTTGATTCAATCTCCTTACTAGTTATCAATTTGTTCAGTTTTTCTATCTCTTTCATGATTCAAGTATTGATACACTGTATGTTTCTAAGAATTTATCTATTTCTTCTAGGTTGTCTAGTTTGTTGCCATGTAATTGTTCATATAATCCTTCGTATTTCTTGTGTTGGTTATAGCATGTCCTCTATCATTTCTGATTTTATTTCTTTGGGTCCTCTCACTTTTTTCTTGGTAAGTCTAACTAAATGTTTGTAAATTTTGTTAATTTTTTTCAAAAAAAAAGAAAGAAAAAAACCCTAACTCTTAGTTTCATTCATCATTTCTCTTGTTTATTTATTTATTTTTTGTCTGAATTTCGTTTATCTCGGCTCTGACCTTTATTTCCTTCCTTGTACTAACTGTGCTTCATTTGTTTCTATGTCTTTGGATTGAAGAATTTAATTTAATTACATGTAATGTGATTATTGATAAGCAGGTAGTAATTATTTCCATTTTATTCATTGTTTTCTGGTTGTTTTGTAATTCCTTTGTCCCTTTCTTCTTTTTTGTTTTCTTCATTTGTAATTTGATGATTTTTCTGTGGTGGTATGCTAATATGTCTTTCTCTTTATCTTTTGCATATCTACTAAAGGTTTTTGCCTTGTGGTTACCATGAGGCTTACATAAAACAAGTTAGAACAGTCTATTATAAATTGATAACAAACTAAGTTTGATCCCATCCTAAAGCTCTACATTTTTACACCTCCCTCACTGTGTTTTATGTTTTTGGTGTCACAATTTACATCTTTTTATTTGTGTATTCCCTAACAAATTATTGTTATAATATTTTATAATGTAATATAAGTTATACTTATTTTTACTTCTTTTGTCCTTTAAACTTCATACTAGCTTTATAAATGCTTAACCCACAACCTTTAAATATTAGATTATTCTGAATTTTACTTTATATTTACCTTTACCAGTGAGATTTATACTTTCATATGTTTTATTGTTACTAATTAGTGTCCTTTCATTTCAGCATTTCAGCTTAAAGAAGTCACTTTAACATTTCTTATAAAGTCAGTCTAGCAGTGGTAAACTCCTTTGCCTGGTATAGTATTTTGTTGGGTGGGTTCTGTTTTTTTTTTTTTTTTCTTTCAGCATTTTGAATATAATGTGCAACTCCCTTCTGGCATGTAAAGTTTCTTTTTTTTTTTTTTTTAAAGATTTTATTTATTTATTCAACAGAGAGAGAGACAGCCAGCGAGAGAGGGAACACAAGCAGGGAGAGTGGGAGAGGAAGAAGCAGACTCATAGCGGAGGAGCCTGATGTGGGGCTCGATCCCGTAACACCGGGATCACGCCCTGAGCTGAAGGCAGACGCTTAACCGCTGTGCCACCCAGGCGCCCCTGGCATGTAAAGTTTCTGCTGAAAAATCTGCTGATAGTGTTATGGGGTTCCCATATATGTAACAAATTGTTTTTCTTTTGCTGCTTTTAAGATTATTTCCTTCTCTTTAACTGTTGATACTTTAATTAAAATGTGTCTTGTTGTGGAGAATTGGGAATTGAGTTCATCTTATTTGAGAACTTCCCTGGGCTTCCTGGATCTAGATGTCTCTTTCCTTTCCCAGGTTAGGGGATTTTCAGCCATTATTTCTTCAAATAAGTTTCTTGTCCCTTTCTCCTTCTGGGATACCTATAATGTAAATATTATTCCACTTACTGTTGTTGTAAGTCCCTCAAAAACTATCTTCACTCTTTTTCATTCTTGTTTACTTCTTGCTGCTCTGTTTGGGTGAGTTCCACTATCCTGTCTTTGAGTTCACTAATTCTTTCTTCTGCTTCATCTAGTGTGCTATTGAATCCCTTTATTGTGTTTTTCAGCTCAATTATATTATTCTTCAGCTCTGTAACTTCTAATTGTTACTTATATTTTTTATCTCTTTGCTGAAATCTCACTTTGTTCATCCATTGTTTTCTTGAGCTCAGTGAGCACATTTCCTCTTCTCTGTGGCCTGGGATGTAGCCAGTTAAGAACAGACAAGTGCACAAGTTCCTTTCCAGGAGTTACTGGCAACCTGGGGTGGGGCAGAGGGAGAGCACAGAGATGGTACCCACTAGCATTTGCGTTAGGAGAGTATTTCAGTAGGCTGCCAAACATGTGTTAAATTAGATGTCCATCCTTCAGGCCAAGCTTCAAGATAAGCAAATAGGCCTATTTTACAAAAAGTCTGAGTGCTTTTCAGTTGGCTGCCTCCGTGCTGGGCCCTGGGGTGGGTGAGTCTGCAGAAGCTCTTTAAGAACTGTTCTGAGCTCACTGTAGTCTTGTGGGCCTCACGGACACAGCTCTGCTGGTTTCAAAGCTAGATGTTTGGGGGCTTGTCTCTCAGAGGCAAGTCTTAAAAATTGGGTACCAGATTAGGGATTCAAACCCTTAGCTCTTCAGTGAGAAGCTTAGAGTTGTGAGCTTCCTCCTTGTGGGCTGCAGTGCTGGGGATGGGGTTTATGCTGACATTGTGTCTCAGCTTCTTCATCTGTTTCAATGTAGGGTTTTTTTGTTGTTGCTTTTGTTTGTTTGTTTGTTTTCTCATTCTCCCAATGTGTGGGAGTTGCTCATCTGGTTTTGGTTTTCTTTCAGAGTAAGTTTTTCTGTATGTGACTGTGGGTTCAGTGTGTCTACTGGAGGAGGTAAGTTCAGGATCCTCCTATGTTGTCATCTTGAATTGGAACTCCCATGCTTTTCTTTCTTTAGATTCAATTGGAAGTATTGCTCAGGGTCATCTATTGAAGAGCGACATCTTTGTTATATTTTCCCTGAGCCATTTTGCCTAAATGGAAGGAATTTTGGAATATTTGTTACAGAAGTATTACACATGTAGCTGTCAGTCAGGATACTACAGATCATGATGGAGTAAAAAGCAACACTAAAATCTCAGTGGCTTTCATCAACAATGGTTTATATCTTACTTTTTAAAAAGATTTTATTTATTTATTTGTCAGAGAGAGAGAAAGAGCACAAGCACAAGCTGGGGGAGCAGTAGGTAGAGGAAGAAGGAGGCTCCCCTCTGAGCAAGGAGTCTGATGCAGGACTTGAACCCATGACCCTGGGATCATGATGTGAGCTGAAGGCAGACACTTTGACTGAGCCACCCAGGCATCCCAACAATGGTTTATATTTTACTTATGCTACATTTTCAGTGTGGATTTATTGCAATGTTGCTCCATGTTTTCTTCACTGGAGGACCTGGGTAAACGGAGCATCCTCTATCTTAAACATTGTCTCATGACTGAGGAAGAATAGAAAGGTGGTAAACTACAAGATAGCTTTTAAAGCTTCAACTCAGAAAAGACATAGACTTCCATCCACATTTCATGGACCAAAGGAAGTCACATGGCTAAATCCGAATTTAGCAGGAAGAGATGTAAAATTCTTGTACCAAGGAGAGGTACAGCAAGTCTCTTGGCCATGTTGGACCTTAGCATTGCAAGAATATATAATTGCTCTAGAGAGAAAAGAACTGTAAACAGTAACACACTATATCCCACTGCCTGTATTATCTTTTGGAAAGTTAAAATTTCATAACTGAAATGGATAATTTCCAACAAATATCTTGTTTAATATTCAATTAATACAGCCGTGTAACTAGACTGGCAGAAAGTACATTTATTTGTAACAGATTCTCAAAGTTGTTTCACTTGCCAGTTTTTTATTTGTTACTGAAATTATCAGTGAAGTGTATACAGAGGGGTAGAAAATATTGTCACATCAATGATGTATTTGTACCACATTCTTTTGAAACCAGTAGGTCTGATGTCTTTTCTTTTTTAAAGCATTCCATCTATTTTCTCTAAAAATGTATCTGACAATCCAATTTTTTCATTTGCCCCAGGAAAAAAATCTCTTTTCAAATACTGATACTTTTGAAGAATTAATTTCTAATGTCTATAAATAAATATATCTTAGTATTTTATTTTTGAATTTATAACATTTAAAAATAATATATATGTGACAAGTCACAAAATTTTAACAGAAGTTGATTTTTATACAGACAAAAATTCACAAAAATAAGCAATTACTTTAATGTAATTAGGGAACCACTATGTAGTGATCCTTATGTCTACAGCATTTACTCTGTGGGTTACTGATGTTAAATGAATAGTAATATTACATTATTATGTCTGTCATGATAATAATTCCTATAGATTAAAATTGGAAACTAAGCAATTCCATTCTTAAACAAAAGGAAAATAATACGAACTATAACATGAAATGCTAAATTTGGCTAGTCAAGTAATACTAATAGAGATTTTTATTTTTTATTTTAGTATACTTACTTATCTGTACATAGGCCAGAAAAGAAGCACATTATGCTCAAGTC
The DNA here is from genome assembly GCF_024610735.1 of Ursus americanus. Lineage (NCBI taxonomy): Eukaryota > Metazoa > Chordata > Mammalia > Carnivora > Ursidae > Ursus > Ursus americanus. The sequence goes on from NC_142142.1 coordinate 3,303,768, forward strand.
TTTTACAGCCTTACTGAATTTTTGTTGTTATTACATCACTTACTGGGAAAAGATGGGTGAAAGTTCCTACTATAATTGTAAACTTACCTATTTATCTTTTAAATTCTGTCATTTTAGTTTCATACATTTTGAAGCTATGTTACTAGAGACATTCAAATTTAGGATTATTATATCAATGTGATGAATTGATCTTTTTGGTATTAGGAAGTTATTTTCTTTTTTTCTTTGGTAGTATTTATTTTTTTGAAAATTCTTGATACAGTTTATTAACTCAGCTGCTCCAATTTTCTTACAATTAGTGTTTGCTTTATACACCACTTCTTCATTCTTTTTTCATAGCTTATTTTTATAGTCTTTATATTTAAAAGGCATTTCTCGTTAACAGCATATATTTGGGTTATGCTTTTTAACCCAGAGTGATGACCTTTGCCTCTTAATAGAAATATTAGTCTACTCCTATTAAATATGCATAAGTAGAGTAAATATGGAGAATATTTATTTTCCAATTTTAATCCATAAGTATTTTTATCATGATAGGCATTATAATATAACACTACTATTCATTTATCATGAATAATACAGTAAATTTTATAGACATAAAGATTACTACATAATGACTCCCAAATTACACTAAAATAATTGCTTATTGTGAAATTTATCAGTATAAATATGAATTTCTGTTAAAACAGACTAAACTTACAACTAATTTTGATATGGTTGGGTTTGTATCTGCCATCATTTCCTGCCTTCCTTTAAATTGAACATTTTTCTTCTCTTTTGGTATTTTAACTATGCTTATCGAATTATTGTTAGCTTATGTGTTTGCTCTAGGGATTACCATTTGCATCCTTAACATTTAGCAATCTACCCTGAAGTAATATAACTATTCATATGTAATGCAACATTTTTTTAAAGGTAAGCTTCCATTTACCTCTCTTTCTTTTGTGCTATTGCTGTCATACATTTTACTTATACATATTTTATAAATTTCACAACACGTTGTTATTATTTTGCTATAAAAATTGATTTTCCACTTTTACTGATTCTGTCCACTTAGTGCAACTAAACACCCTGGACATTATGTATAAAACATAAGACTCTGAAAAGTGGAGGAAAGGCTGACTAGCTAGGGACGTTGTGGCCCAAGGAATGAAATGGTAGTGAGTTCTCTGGGTTTGTATTTGATTTTATATATTCCAGACTTGATACTGAAGAAGTCAGAAATCTAGACATGCAGATAGGTGCAGACAAAAAAGCTCCAACCAAAGTGTGTTCTTTCTAGGTAAATAACCAGGAAAGGGGCAAACTAGCAAGATAGAATGTTTTAGACAAAGACCATTCTACTTCGGCAAACACAATAGAAAAAACTATGGTCCTATCCTTACGCATACTAGCAAAGGTTGAGTGGGGAGTTTAGACTTCCACCATCACCAGGCTGGGTGAGAAGCCAGGAATTTCACCCCCACTGGGAGGTGCTGAGCTCCTCTGCCCCACTGCCACCAGGTGTCAGTGGAGAGTTTGGACTTCTCCCACCCGGCAGTAATAAGATATCCTTCTCCCTTCGTCTGAAAGTTATGTCAGAAGATGCCTAGAGGAGAGTCAGGACTTTGGCCACCACCCAGCAGTAATGAGGCCACCCATATAGTATCAGTAGAGGCCACATAGGGAGCAGTAACTAAAGCACTCTTACTCCTCCTGGGAAGGAGTCAGTGGAATAATAGTTAGCTAGAACACTCATCCTTGCCCAGCAGTAATGAGAAGCTCCACATCTGGATGTCAATGGACAGTGAATAATGAATCGAGAATTCTACCCACACCTGGCAATAACAAGGCCATGTCTCTCCTCCCTCTCATGTAGGAGAAATGTCAGAGAAAACCAGCTAAAGGAGGTTTAAATCAGATGCAAATCTCATAAGAGAATACCCAATATATTCTGTTATCAACAGAAATTTAGTCATCATACCAAGAACAAGGAAGATCTCAAACTGAATGAAAAAAACAATCAAGGATGCCAATTCTAAAATTACAGAAATGTTAGAATTATGGAAAAAGATTTTAAAGTAGCCATTATAATGAAGAATTATGAGCACACTTAAATGAAAAAATAGAATCTCAGCAAAGAAATAGAACATGCAAAGATACAGATGAAATCTTGTAGTTAAAAAGCAAAATAAGGAAATAAGAAAGCTAATTGATGGGCTCAACATCGGAATGAAGGGGGAAAAGGAAAGAATGGAGGAGACTGGAGAGATTATAACAAAAACTCTTGATATTCAGGTTATCAGAGTCCAGGAAGGAGAGGAGCAATCTCTTGATTGGGGCTGAAAAAGTACTCAAGTAGTGGCTGAAAATCCCTCAATTTGGCAAAAGATAAATCTACAGATTCAATAAATTGCATGAACTCTAAACAGAATAAGCCCAATGAAATCCACAAGCCATCCAGAGACACATTTCTGAAAACTTAAAATTAAAAAAAAATATTTTGGAAGGCAGCAAGGGAGAAACACCTTGTTTATAAGGGAAAACAATTTGAATGATAGCAAATTTCTCATCAGAAACCATGGTGGCTAGAAATAAGGAGCACCCTAGTTTTCAAATGCTGAAGAAAAACAGTCAACTTTGAACCCAATATCCAGTGAAAAAATCTTACAAGAATAAGGGGGAAATTTATACATTCTCAGATGAAGGGAAACTAAAAGAATATGTTACCAGCAGACATAACCTTAAATAATGGGCATAAGAAGTTCTCTAAACTGAAAGGAAATGATAAAAGAAGTTTGAAATAAGGAAGGAAGAATACAGTAAGCAAAAGCATGGGTAACTATAAGAGAATTTCAGTTTTATAACTGACATATAACATTCAGTTTCAGGTGTACAATATGTTGATTTGATACATTTATATATTGCACTGTGATTACCATCATAGCATTAGCTAACACCTCTATCACATAAGCTACAGTAAGCAAGGCCATTGTGTAATTTATGGAGGCATAGACATATAGATCAATGAAACAGAAAAGAGAATCTAAAAATAGACCCATAAACATATGCTCATTAATTTCTTAAAAATGTGAAAAAGTAATTCAATGGAGAAAAGAAAGCCTTTTCAACAAATGGTGCCGGAACATTTGAGCATCCCTGGATGAAAAAATTAACCTTGACCCAAGTCTCACATCTTATACAAAAATTAACTCAAGATGGAACATGGACTTAAATGTAAAATATAAAACTATAAAACTCTGAGGAAAAACATAAGAGAAAATCTTTGGGAACTAGAGTAAAACAAAAAATTCTTAGAATTCAGGCCCCAAAAAATTCATAAAAGAAAAAATTGATAAAGCAGACTTTATCAAAATTAAAAAGTTCTTCTCTGTGGAAGACTGTGAAGAGACTCAAAAGAGGCTTCCCTCTTAAATTGTTGGTGGGAATGCACACTGGTATAGCCAATCTGGAAAACAGTACGGAAGTTCTTCAAGAAGTTAAAAATAGAGCTACTGTAGGACCAAGCAATTGCACTACGAGGTATTTACCCCAAAGATACAAACGTAGTGATCCAAAGGGGCACCTGCACCCCAATGTTTACAGAAGCAATGTCCACAAGAGCAAAACTGTGGAAAGAGTTGAGATGTTCATTGACAGATGAATGGATAAAGAAGATGTGCTGTATAAATACAATGGAATATTACTCAGCCATCAAAAAGGATGAAATCTGGGGCACCTGAGTGGCTCAGTTGTTAAGCGTCTGCCTTCAGCTCAGGGCGTGATCCCGGCGTTCTGGGATTGAGCCCCACATCAGGCTCCTCCGCTGGGAGCCTGCTTCTTCCTCTCCCACTCCCCCTGCTTGTGTTCCCTCTCTCGCTGGCTGTCTCTCTGTCAAATAAAAAAATAAAATCTTTTAAAAAAATTGTTTAAAAAAAAAAGATTGAAATCTTACCATTTACATCGACGTGGATGGAACTGGAGGGTATTATGCTGAGTGAAAGAAGTCAATCAGAGAAAGACAAATACCATATGATTTCATTCACATGTGAAATATAAGAAACAGTGCAGAGGATCATAGGGGAAGGGAGGGAAAACTGAATGGGAAGAAATCAGAGAAGGAGACAAACCATGACAGACTCTTAACTAGGGAAAGAAACTGAGGGTTGTGGAAGGAGGGGTGGGTGGGATGATGGGGTACCTGGGTGATGGGCATTAAGGAAGTCACGTGATGTAATGTGCACTGGGTGTTTTATGCAACTGATGAATAACTGAACTCTACATCTGCAGCTAATGCACTATTTGTTGGCTAATTGAATTTAAACTAAGAAAAGAGTCTCAAAGAGAAGCAGTGGATTGGGATAATACATTTGTAAACAATACTACACTCTAGAACATATAAGGAACTCTCAAAACACCAAGTTTAAAAACAGTAACATCAATCCAAGTAGAAAGTGGGCAAAAGATACAATGAGACATTTCATTGAGGCAATATACTGGTGGCAAATACACACATGAAAGATGTTTAATTTCATTGACCATTAGAGCAATTCAAATTGAATCACAATAATGTATCAGTACACATCTATCAAAAACACTAAAACAGTGACAACATCAAATGATGGCAAGGATGCAGAGAAACTATCACTCATACATTTCTGGTGGCGATGTAAAATGATACATCCACTCTGGAAAATAGTCTGCAGTTTCTTAAAAAACTAAACATGCACAGGCACCTGGGTGGTTCAGTTAAGCATGGGACTCTTGATTTTGGCTCAGGCCGTGATTGATGTGAGATTGAACCCTGCATGGGGCTCTGTGCTGGACATGGAGCCTGCTTAAGATGATCTCTTTCCCTCTCCCTCTGCCCCTCCCCATCCTCTCCCCCTAAAGAAAAACAAAAACAAAAACAAAAACAAAAAACAAACAAAACCCCTAAACATGCAATTAATATATGACTCAGTAATTGCATTTCTGTGCTTTTATCCTCACGAAATGAAAACTTATGTACATATGTTTATAGCAGCTTTATTCATAGTAGCCTAAAGTTGAATCAACACAGATGTCCTTCAAGGGGTGCATGTTTAAATAAACAGAGGAACATCCATAGCATGGAATACTGCTCAGCAATAAAAAACAAAAGTTGGAACTATTGATACAGGTTCCCCACCTGGATGAACCTCCAGAGAATGATGCTCAGTGAAAAAAGCCTATTCCTAATGATTCCAATTATGTAGCACTTCTGAAATGACAAATTATAGAAATGGAGAACAGACGGTGGTTGCCAGGACTTAAGGAAACGATAGGAGCAGGGGAGAAATGGGTTTCCCTATTAAAGGGCAACATGAGGATCCTTGTGATGAAGTTATTCTTTATCCTGCCTGCATCCATGTCAACACCCTGTTAGTGATTAACGTACTATAGTTTGTAACGTGTTACTATTGCGGGAAACTGGGCAAAGAGTACATGGACTCTTCTTCATGTAGTATTACAACTATCTAACAGGTTTTAGTTTAGTACTCTTATTTTTCATGAGCATAATCATATATGAAAATATTTCTGCATCTATCTTTAAATATGCATTATTCATTTCTCTCATGTTGTATTGTATTGATAAAAACTGCCAAAGCAATATGAAATAATGGGTATAAAGACTACTTTTGCCATCTTCTGTTTTAATAAGAATATATCTAGTATTTCCCCATTTGTTATATGCATTTAGTTATAGATTCCATAAGCCCTTACCTGCAATTCCAAAATCCAAGCAGCTTTGGAAACTGAGCCATTTCCCTTCCTGGAGCAATGAACTTTGTTCCTATCATGGGATCAGCTGAGGCTTATGAATAACACATTGATCCAAATGATGATAACTGCCCAATCACACTTATTTTGTATTGTTTATTTAAATTCTGAGAACCGTTTCCTCCCAGTTACTTGTAAGAATCCCTCTTAAATCCCAAATCTCAAAGATTCTTCTCTTATATCTTTAATATTCCCACTAATAATTTCTCTCCAGTCTCAAGACTCAAATTTAACAAATATTTCTTAAACTCTAGCTAACGTTTATTGAAAAATACCACACTCCAAATACTGTTCTAAGAAACTCCCATCCATATATTTAATCTTTGTTTAATCTTTATAACTCCGTGAGATTATTAGACTTATTCCCACTTTACAGATAAAAAAATTGAGGCACAGAGAGGTTAAATAATTTCTCCAAGTTCAAATAGTTAAACAGAAGTGGTATGACTGTGGAGCCCACATTATCTTTTTTAAAAGATATTTATTTATTTATTTATTTAAGAGAGAGAGAGAGAGAGAGAGAGAGAGAGCATGAGCAGAGGGGAGGGGCAGAGGAAGAGGGAGAAGCAGGCTCCTCGTTAAGCAGGGAGCCCAACACAGGGCTCAATCCCAGGACCCTGAGATCATGACCTGAGCTGAAGGCAGATGCTTAACTGATTGAGCCACCCAGGTGCCCCTGGAGCCCACATTATTAACTTCTACTTATACTGCTTACTATGGACTGAGACTCTGCCAAGTCTTTTCACAAACTTTGTTTCATTTAATCTTCAGAATACCCATAATATATGTTTCATTTTATGGAAAGTAAACTGATTTTTAACAAACCCTACACTAAACAAAATATCAACTACAAACATGAAACTAAAACCCAGAAACCTTAACTCTCAATTCAGTGCTCCTTTTTTTTTTTTAAAGATTTTATTTATTTATTTGACAGAGAGAGACACAGCCAGTGAGAGAGGGAACACAAGCAGGGAGAGTGGGGGAGGAAGAAGCAGGCTCCCAGCAGAGCAGGGAGCCCGATGCAGGGCTTGATCCCAGGACCCTGGGATCATGCCCTCAGGCAAAGGCAGATGCTTAACGACTGAGTCACCCAAGCGCCCCTCAATTCAGTGCTCCTTTATGACATCATGGAATTAAGAAATGTTACCCATATGGTATTGAAAGATAAAGTAAGAAACAGTCTAGCATTGTTGAGCACCTATCATGTTCCAAGCACATTATATATATCATAACATTTACTCCTCTCAGCAACTCTGTGAGGTACATTAATCCCACTTTATAGATTAGCAATCTAAGGCTCAAAGAAGTTCAATAAATTGCCCAAGATTTCATAACTGAGCTAGGATATAAACTCAGATTGGGCTGGCCCAAAGCTGAAAGGTTTCCCTTAAACAAGAATGTGGCATGATAGAATGAATTAGAGACTAACAAGGAAGAAGGCAAGGGGAGAATCTATGAGGTTCTAGGGTATTGTGACACCTTCTCCTTCATGTAGCTTTCCTGATAAACATCTATTTCCTAAGTTTCCCAGACATATCCTTTTTAGTCTGTCCCAGTCTTTTTTTTCTCTTGTATCTCTTTTGGTCTCTTGGGCTCCTGCATCTAAGCCAACCCAATGCACCAGAAGGAGGAGGACCAAAGGGAGATTATAGGAGGGAGGTGCAAGATAAAAGAATCTTTTTTTTCCCTGATTTGGCTGTGTTCTCTGATCGTGGGAGAAAGAGAAGATGGAATTTCTATACCATCTTTCTTTGTCCTGATGCAACAACTTTCTTTTATACACATTCCCTAAGTCTTTTCCTAACTAGCCTGGTCATCTTAGGAAGACCCTGAGTCAAAGGCATCTGGATAAAGTGAGTGTATTCTATTTCCTGCTTCATTCCTCTTCAAATGGTCAATTTCCCCATGTTTTCTTTCTGTCCAATACATCCCTCTTCCTGTTACTCTCTACACCTAATAAAACCCAAACTCCTATCAGCATTTTCCACATCTGGTCCATCCTAATACTCAGACTAATATCACTTTTCACATCTTTTCCACTCATAGGTGGTTTCTTTATTTATTCATACTCTGCTTGGCCTCCCTATGGCTTTTGTAATCCTCCACTCGAGTCAATTCTTTCTATATTATAGATATCTTCACCTAATCTTCTTTCATTGGACCTGTTGTCTACATGGCAAATTTATCCTACCCAAACATCATCTGTCTTATCTACAGAAGGTCTAACCTCTTGAGCTTAATGTAACTTCCTTGTGTTTTATGTCGTCCCTGCAGATTTACTCACTCTTCTGTATTCGATGTTTGTTTTCCTTACATATTATTCCAACTCTGTCAAATTTTCTGGTAATTCATTTAAATTCCCTACTCCAGATCATTTCTAACCAACTCCTTTTTATATTCTGCCTTCTTTATATGCCATTCCTATTATCTGCATCTCATCAGTTCTGCCCATCTCATACCTTCATCATTTTCCCATTCACCCATACAACCATTATAATACCTTTATTTATCAGTTACTAAAGCAGACCTTGTAATAAGAACATTGTCAAAAGGAGAGACAGAAATATTAGTAAATAACCTATGTCTAGAAATACAGGTAGTTTGGGAGCATCACAACTAACAAACTGAAACATGATAAACAAGAATTTGTAGGAGCAGGGTTGTGTGTTTTTGACAGAAAGAAGACTGCAAATCACAAAGTTAGAGAATATCATGACATATTTAGAAAAATGGAAACAGTGGGCAATGACTGGATTATTGTAGGACAGTTAAGAAGAAATATATTTTGGGGGGTTTAGTATGTATTTCCCCAAAATTGGATATATTTAGGGTCAGTGATATGGTTAGATTTCTATGTAAAATTTCACTCTAGACAAAAATGGCAGTTAGATTGATGAGGGTTGAGGATGAAGGAAGAAAGATCAGGTAATAGGCTATTGAAATAGATAAATTAAGAAAAAACAAGGAGAAGTTTTGGTTTGCTTAAGCAGGCAACCAAGGCAAGAGAGCCATCTCAATCTAATGGCTTCTTTTTTAAAAAAGATTTGCCAATAACAAGACCAGTATAGGCAGGAGAAATAGGACAGGAGAAAGGGCAGACATGAGAGACAATTAAAGAGGTAACTGAGATAGAACTTGGATTAGTTGTGGGAGAGATGTGGGTTTGGGTAGGGAGAATAGGTATGGAAGACCTAGGAAACTTTCAGATTTCTGGTATAGGTGACTGCATGGAAACTGATGTTATTGGTTGTGATAAAGGAATAACAGGCTTAGGAATCATTTTTTTAGACATTTTGTATTTGAGGGACTCATGTGACATCAAGAGAATTATGTCCACTCCTTGCTATACCATTAAGGACATATAGGGCACTTTGGCATAAAGTTCCTCCTTCATGTCCACCTGAGTAATAGCAGCAGTGATAGAGCTAGCAGAAGAGTACCTGGGCTTTCACGGGCTCTACTGGAAACAGTAATGAGACGAACTTCACCAAACCAGTGTCAGGGAAAGGAAAGAAAGAATGTCTCTATGTGGAGATGCCACATGAACCAAGATTTGAAGGTTAATTAGGAGTTAGCTCCCCTCGTGGAGATTGCAGAATGAGCAAAGGTACAGAGGTGATAAGCATGTTGTATGCCAAGAGCTGCAAGGTATAAAATACAATGTATGCTGTGGCAAGAAACGAGGTTTTGGTAATAGTAGTGGCATATCATGAATACTTACATGCCCTGTTAAATAGCTTGAACCTTATTGTGTAGACAGTGGGGTACTATGGAAGAATTTTAAATAGGGAAGTGAAATGGTCAGATTTGAGCTTCAGGGAGAAACTATAGGCAGTGAAACCAATTAGGAGTCCCCATGTGAAAGGCTAATTTTTCCTTCTTTTTCTTTTTTTTTTAGCATGCAGAGCATCAAACATGAGAGTAGAGAAAATTAAAGGATGAGCAAAATGTCTGAGGCCAAGAGGGTCAAATGAACAATAAATGGTATATGAGGCAGTTATTGAGGAGAAAGGACCAAGGGTAAGGATACAAATGACAGTTGTAATTTTAAGGTTCCCTTTTATGAAGCTCGTATATAGTATAGGGGTAAGTATAACAGTTTAAACTTTCAGGGGTGAGAAGATGAAGATATGTCCCCACCACTAGATCATAAACTATTTAAAGACTTCATATCTTATATACTTTTTATGTATCAAATCTCTGAATCTGTGGCCTGGAGCACAGTTGATCCCTCATGAATTCTGAAATAAATAAAAACTTTGAGTGTGAATGTTAAGGAAGGGAGTGATGAGAAATGCAGCCAGGGATATGGGCATTTTGTAACTGCAAATACAATGGAATATTACTCAGCCATCAAAAAGAACGATTTCACAACATTTGCAGCAACTTGGACGGGACTGGAGGAGATAATGCTAAGCGAAATAAGTCAAGCAGAGAAAGACAATTATCATAGGGTTTCACTCATTTATGGAACATAAGAAGTAGGAAATCGGTAGGAGAAGAAAGGCAAGAAGGAAGGGGGTAAACAGAAGGGGGAATGAACCATGAGAGACTATGGACTCTGGGAAACAAACTGAGGGCTTTAGAGGGGAGGAGGGTGGGAGATTGGGATAGGCCGGTGATGGGTATTAAGGAGGGCACGTATTGCATGGTGCACTGGGTGTTATATGCAAGTGATGAATCATGGAACATTGCATCAAAAACTAAGTACTGTATGGTGACTAACATAATAAAAAAATTATTATTAAAAAAAATAAAGTACTTTAGTACTGAGAGAAATGCAAGGGGCTCAGGTACTTAATAATGGTGACATACTGATGGCAAATCATAAAGCGAAGAGAAACTCAGGTATAAAATCATCAGCAGATTTGATAATTTTAGAGTCCATATATAAGTGAGGCATACAGTATTTGTCTTTTTCTGTCTTGCTTATTTCATTTATCATAATGCCCTCAAGGTCCATCCGTATAGTCACAATGTCAGGATTTCCTTCTTTTCTATGACTGAATGACACTGCATTATACATAAGTATATATATATATATGTGTGTGTGTGTGTGTGTGTGTGTGTGTGTGTGTGTGTGTATTATATATATATATCATATTTTACATGTATATTATATACATGTATGTGCATATATACCTATACATCAAGATATACATGTATATTATATATATCTCACATTTTCTTTATCCACTCATCCATTGTTGACTTAGGTTGTTTCAGTATCTTGGCTATTCATAGAAACAGAGCGCTGGGTGTTATATGCAACTAATGAATCGTTGAACACTACATCAAAAACTAATGATGTATTATATGTTGGCTAACTGAACATAATAAAAAAAAAAAAGAAACAGAGAATAGAGTTATAATGGTGGTTGCCAGGGGCTAGGGAGTGGAGGAAATGGGGAGATGTTGGTCAATGGGTACAAACTTTCAGTTATAAGATGAATAAGTTCTGGAGATTTAATGTATAGCATGGTGACTATAATTAACAATACTGTATTGCTTACTTGAAGGTTGCTCTGAGAGTAGAGCTTTAGTGTTCCCATCATAACAACAACAAAATGGTAATTGTGTGAGGTAAACATTGTGGTAAACATTTCACAATATATACTTGTATCAAATTGTCACATAGTATATCTTATACAATGTTATATGTCAATTATATCTCAATAAAGCTAGAAAAAATCATTAGCAAGTTAAAGTTTGATATGTGAGCACATTCTGCCCCTGCTAACCTCAGAGGAACAGGCCTGAGACTAAAGAGTAAGGAAACTCCTGAGGGGAAATAGAACCCTGGTGTTTGGCTGATTCTCTCCTATTCTCCTTTCTAATCTCCAGACTCCCTTCCAATGCTATGACCATATAGAGACACTAGGGAGACAGTAACCCTTTCTTTGCACCAACTCCCATGTGACTATGTCCACTTCTGTTTCACATCAAATCCAGAAGAGGCTTGAAGTTTTGAAAGGGCAAATTTTATTTTCAATACCAAGGTAAACAAAGACAGTCCTCTACTTCATGTATGCTTTTATACTGGTCTTGTTATTGGCAAAATATTTTTAAAAAGGAAGCCATTAGATTGAGATGGCTCTCTTGCCTTAGTTGTCTGCTTAAGCAAACCAAAACTTAAGCTAGAGTCAGTTATAAATGTGCTCATAACCAAGAAAACAAAATTTAAGAATAACCAATCACAACTTTCCCAAATAAGGCAACCACTTAAAATGTAGCCAATCAAATAATGCCTTTGCTTTGCTTTTGAGTCTGCTCTATAAAAGCCTTTCCACTAGCTTCTGTCAGTAGAGCACACTTTACCACTTTCAGTTTGGTGCTGCCCTATTTATTTATTTATTTATTTATTTATTTATTTATTTTTAAGATTTTATTTATTTATTTGACAAAGAGAGAGACAACCAGCGAAAGAGGGAACACAGGCAGGGGGAGTGGGAGAGGAAGCAGCAGGCTCCCAGTGGAAGAGCCTGATGTGGGGCTCGATCCCAGGACTCTGGGATCACGCCCTGAGCAGAAGGCAGACGCTTAACAACTGAGCCACCCAGGCACCCCATGGTGCTGCCCAATTTAAATCAATGTTGCTCAATTAAATGCTTGAAAATTTTAATATGCCTCAGTTTAATTTTTAACAATACTAAAGGAAGGTGTTCTACTCATTCCAAGGGAGCACAACTTTCAGAACTGATGGGATTCTCAGTTCTTCCACCATCCAGATCCACTTCCTGATATAATTTCTAGGTGGGTCCCAAGTCCTCCTCTTAAGTGCTCAGTTACGTAGAATTTTCTTTCTATAGATGCTGTGACTTTCTTGGGTTCTACTTTGTTCCCTCTTTCTTGTAGTATGGAGTCATTTCTGTAGCTGAGCTCTAAAGATTCTCTCCCCTAGATGTAAATCCAGGATGTAGTTTACAATCCCTTCTTTGTGTTGCCTGAATATTTTTGAAGCTCTGAGGTCCTGACTTCCTGGTTCCATCTCTTACTGTCCGTGTGACCCGGAACAAGCTACTTAATCTCTTTATGCCTCAGTTTTCTTAGGGGTTAAGTGGGGTTAATAATAGTACTAACTCACAGGGTTCTTCTGAAGATTAAGTGTCTGCAAATATTTTAAAACAGTGCACACACTATCAATGCCTAGGAAATACTCAATTGTGTTATACATTACTGTTATTCCTCCACTATGTAACTTATTTCCTCAAAACAGAGTCACAATCTAGCTTACAAACACTTACTCACTTTAGGACAGCCTAGACTCTCTTACTATTTTTGGGTTTGATCTATATTCTTCAGGGACCAACTAGTATCACTTTTACAAGAGTTTATCAGTATACATTTCTCCAAGGGCCATAACAGATTTTTATCCTATCATCAATATGAAGCAGTTTATTTTTGTCCACTTTTGTCTCAGCTCATTTCAAGACTACAGAAGAAACTGATGGCCTCAGTTCAGTGATGAATTACATGCATTACATACATTCTGTCAATATAAACCCACCAAGAGTAAGGCTGGGTTCTTACTGTTGGCTCCTGAGGATCCTCTCTTCTCTCTCCTAAAGAGCAGCGGGCAAGACCGATGCAATGGAGCAGAAGAACCAGAGCGGAAGGGTAAGTGAGTTTGTGTTGCTGGGCTTCCCAGCTCCTGCACCAGTGCGGGCACTTTTATTTGCTCTTTCTCTGCTGGCCTATGTGTTGGTGCTGACTGAAAATACCCTCATCATTATGGCAATTAGGAACCACCCCACCCTTCACAAACCCATGTACTTTTTTCTGGCTAATATGTCCTTCTTGGAGATCTGGTATGTTACTGTCACTATTCCCAAAATGTTAGCTGGCTTTGTTGGGTCCAAACAGAGCCATGGACAGCTAATTTCCTTTGAGGGCTGCATGACACAGCTTTACTTTTTCTTGGGACTGGGCTGCACTGAGTGTGTCCTTCTTGCTGTTATGGCCTACGATCGCTATGTGGCCATCTGCCATCCTCTCCACTACGCTGTCATTGTCAGTGGTTGGCTGTGTGTGCAGCTGGCAGCTGGCTCCTGGGCTGGAGGTTTCGGCATCTCCATGGTCAAGGTTTTTCTCATTTCTCGCCTCTCCTACTGTGGACCCAACATCATCAACCACTTTTTCTGTGATGTCTCCCCATTGCTCAATCTTTCATGCACTGACATGTCAACAGCAGAGCTTACAGACTTTGTTCTGGCCATTTTTATCCTGCTGGGGCCACTCTCTGTCACTGGGGCCTCCTACATGGCCATCACTGGTGCTGTGGTGCGCATTCCTTCAGCTGCTGGGCGCCATAAAGCCTTTTCCACCTGTGCCTCTCATCTCACTGTTGTGATCATCTTCTACGCAGCCAGTATCTTCATCTATGCCCGGCCAAAGGCACTCTCAGCTTTTGACACCAACAAGCTGGTTTCTGTACTCTATGCTGTCATCGTACCATTGCTTAACCCTATCATTTACTGCTTGCGCAATCAAGAGGTCAAGAGAGCCCTACGCCGTACCCTGCACCTATTCCAGGGCCAAGATGCTAAGGATGGGAAAGCTAGCAGAGATGGGTAGAAAGTGCTCTTAAGCTTGGGATCTATATTTTCTGTGAAGTCTGGAGGAGCTCTTATGGCCTACATTAAGGACTAGGGTTCAAAAGCACCATCAAGGAACTAATCCAGGAGAAAGAAGAGGGATGGATTGTAAACTGACAGCTGGATTTCTAGACAGCACTGTAAATACATTTACTGTAAATACATGCTAGAAGTTCCCATGTTATCTGCTCTATTGTAATTTACATAGAACAGGTTCATGAATCATGCATCCTGGTGGGGCAGAAAGGATTGACTCTGAGCAGAAGACTGATTGCACTTCAATATTTAAATAAGCAAACAAATGCAGAACTATTATCTCTCTAAATGGCCTTTCCTGGATTTGCTCTTTGTTTTAATTCTGAAGCTGAAAATGTAGAAAAGGAAAGCAGAAGGAGGAAGCCATTCAAGGAAGCACAGGCTTCATTATGGAATAGCATTAGGAGACTTCTGGTGAGATCTCTTCTAGCCACAAGCCACTGACTGTAACCTATGAGTAGCAGGGACCCACGTGATAATTCTAGTATGAATTACAAGGCAAGCAGACAGGAAACAGAATTTTTTGTTGGCAACATATCACATCCTGGACTATAGAGATTTCTAGCTTCATTTCCTTGTTTACCTAGGTTAGGGGAGCTAGTGACTGAGTGCAGTTCTTTATTTAATCTTCTGTCTCCATAGACTTATAGTTTATATATTAAATGGAATCCTATGTAGGTCTTAAAATAACACAGAGCTAATGACAGATAAAATATTCCTAATATAATAAATGCGAATATTAGGTTATGTAACAGCATCAAAAGTATCAGGCTTAAAATGGATAAAAAAGATATGATATAGATTTACACACACACACACTGAAATATTACTCAGCTGTAAAAACGGATGAGATGTACCATTTGCAGCAATATGGATGGACCTAGAGGGCATTACACTAAGTGAAATAAGTCAGATTAAGGAAGAAAAATACCATGTGATTTCACTCATAGTGAATCTAAAAAACCAAATGAATAAATAAACAAAAAACAGAATTAGACCTGTAAGTATAGAGAACAAACTGATGGTTGCCAAAGGGGAGGAAGGTATAGGATGGATAAAATGGGTGAAGAGGAGTGGGAGACACAGGCTTTCATTTACAGAATGAATGTCACGGGAATAAAAAACACAGCATAGGGAATACAGTTGATGATATTGTAATAGTAATGTACTGAGACTGATTGCAGCTACACTTGTGAATGTACATAACATATAGAGAAGTCGAATTACTATGTACCATTGTACGTCAAGTAATGTACTATTGTATGTCAACTGTACTAGAGTTTTTAAAATTAATTTAAGGGGCCCCCTGGGTGGCTCAGTTGGTTAAGCATCGGCCTTCAACTCAGGTCATGGTCTCAGGGTCCTGGGATTGAGCCCCACATCTGGCTCACTGCTCAGTGGGGAGTCTGCTTCTCCCTCTGCCCTTCCCCCTGCTTGTGCTCTCCCTCTCTCTCTCTAGCTTGCTGTCTCTCAAATAAATAAATAAAATCTTTTAAAAAAATTAAAAAATTAATTTTAAAAAGCTTATGACAGGGACGCCTGGGTGGCTCAGTTGGTTAAGCATCTGCCTTTGGCTCAGGTCATGATCCCAGGGTCCTGGGATCAAGCCCTGCATTGGGTTCCTTGCTCAGCAGGGAGCCGACTTCTCCCGCCGCCTTTGCCTGCCGCTCCCTGTGCTTGTGCTCTCTCTTTCAGATAAATAAATATTAAAAAAAAAAAAAAGCTTATGACAGCCCAGCATAAACCTAAGCACAGGCTTTTTAAAAATATTTTTTTTAAAGTAGACACCATGCCCAGCATCACCGGCTTGAACTCACGACCCTGAGGTCAAGACCTGAGGTTAGATCAAGAGTTGGACACATAACCAACTAAGCCACCCAGACACCCCAAAGCATATGCTTTTCTGAACAAAGAATACTGGAGATAGCACAGATGTTATATCCCTGAAGCAGATGCTGGTTCTACCTGTAAAAACATATCTAAAATCTGACTATCTCAAAAAAAGAAGCAGATGCTGGTTCTACCTGTAAAAACATATCTAAAATCTGACTATCTCAAAAAAAGAAAAAGTATCAGTCTTACTGATTTGTTTAAATTAGACTAGAAGGAAATTAACTGAAATGTTAGCTGTAACTATGCAATGTAGCCCTTACTCTTATAAATTGCAATCTGTGGCAAAGGTATTGTTACCAACATATTTATTTAAATAAATATTTCTTACCCAATAAAATACACAACCTTATTTGTCTGGATGGAGAGATAGTGACAGGGTATTTCAGCATGATTTTTAGAAATATAGCTCCGTACAATTACCCAAGACCTAGAATCCTGAGGACAACAGCCCACATGTAGCTTCTCTCTCCAGATGTGGGAGACTTCTGTTGCTGCAGCCTGTCTTTCCATAGTTTAACGCTGCTTAATAAAGTATGAAAGGCTACTAGCAAGAAAATCAAGCATTATTTGCTTATTGCTACTAATTAAAATTCGAATATAATATTCACATCTTTTTGTGCCAAAACAATTACATAACCTTATAAATATTTTTATTATAATTTATTTTTATATTTTATGTTATTGTAATTTATATTTATAATGACTAGATAAAAGTTCATCTAAGGCACATCTCCCAACCATCTCCATAGAATAAATTCCTGAAATGGGGTTACAATCTGGGATTGGAGTGTCATCCTCTGGGCATCATTGTTGTAGCTATTATATGAACCCCCTTACAGGTTAGTTCCAGTTAATAGGAAGTAAAAACATGAAGCTGATTTCCTTCATTGTGCTCTTCTTTATTGTCCAAGCTTTTTATAGTAAGATGCATTATTTTCTTGTTTTAAAAACCACCTCGAATTCTGAATTCAAAATTTATTGCATGGTGCACTGGGTGTTATACGCAAGTAATGAATCATGGAACTTTACATCAAAAACTAGGGATGTACTGTATGGTGACTAACAATATAATAAAAAAATTATTATAAAAAAGTAAAAAAAACAATTATTTCAGGTATAGGAAAAGTCTTTAACACAGTTTCCTGCATATATTCATTTCTCTATAACAATGAATGAAAAGATGCTTGAGTCCATGTGAATTATAGCAAGATCAAAACTTCTCTTGACTTGGACTGCATTTTCATAGTTGTGTGGTGATCCTCATAGCTCATATTGAATTTGATGTCACAAAACCTAAGATTTTTCAAGTAAACTATTAATTGTCAGATGAAGTACTCCTCATTCTCCATTGATTAATTCTGCCCCCAACTTACATAGAGGACTTTATTTTATCCCTGTTACATTTGATCTTGTTTGTTTCAAACCATCTTTATAGTCTGCCATTCTTTAAAATTATTGCATAGATAATATGATTCTTTTATAATTCTCTTTTGCCAGAGCAGTGTCTGGGGAAGTCTCCAGTATTCTTCATCATTACAGGCGATAACAGTAATGATCCAGACTGGGTCTTTCAGGTGGGAGAGATACTCAGAGTGGCCAGAGGTAACTCACATCTACAGAACAAGTGAGGATTAACATCATAGAGGACTTCCATGTTCAAAAATATCTACTGGTTCCCATCAACTTTCATAAACTTCAAGTTTCTTACTCTGCCTTTCAAGTTTTTTCACAGTATGGTCTGTTTTCCTTTTGGTCTTTTTGCCCCCCTTTTGGTCTTTAATTTCTTGCCCAATACAACCTTGTGCAGATGAATTTTAGATTGTGATTTTTTTTACTTGAACGTTATAATCCAATCCTTTTATAATTTGCTAACATTTCACATTAAACAGAGTCAGAAAATATCCAAAAATCTTTCTGAAAAAGAGCATTTTAGAAACAAGAGTTCTTCTATAGTACTGAAAACCCTATTTTGCTTAAAAAGCCCT
Source organism: Ursus americanus (assembly GCF_024610735.1). Taxonomy (NCBI): domain Eukaryota; kingdom Metazoa; phylum Chordata; class Mammalia; order Carnivora; family Ursidae; genus Ursus; species Ursus americanus. The sequence goes on from NC_142142.1 coordinate 3,322,060, forward strand.
TATAAGTATAAGCATAAGTAAAGACCGAGAAACTATCAGAGAGGACTTAAGAGACAAAATAGTGCAATGGAATGTGATATCTTAGAGTGGATCCTGTGACATAAAAAGGATAAGGAAAAACTGGTAAAATCTAAATAAAACCTGGAATTTAGTTAACAATAATATACCAGTTTTGGTTTCTCACTTTTGAAAGTGTACAGGGCAATAAAATATGATAATATTAGGGGAACCAAGACTGGAAGAGGAGAATATGAGAACTTTCTTTACTATCTTTAAAAGTTTTCTGTAAAACAAATATTATCCTAAAATAAAAATTTTATTTAAAAGAACATAATTTAATGGACCTTGGCTGATTTCAGTGACTTCGTAATACTAAAAGTAAACTATAGACTCTGAGAAACAAACTGAGGGCTTCAGAGGGGAGGGAGGTGGGGGAATGGGATAGACTGGTGATGGGTGGTAAGGAGGGCAAGTATTGCATGGTGCACTGGGTGTTATACGCAACTAATGAATCATGGAACTTTACATCAAAAACCAGGGATGTACTGTATGGTGACTAACATAACATAATAAAAAATATTATTATAATAAAAAAAGTAAGCTGTCCCTTTTTGCTTATGGCAATATGTACAGCAAACATTTGGCTTTTATGTGCTATGTTGAAAACCTCTTTTTCAAATTTTCCTGGATTTTTCAGTCTCATGAAAGCCATATAATGATGCTGTTTTACTTTGCTGATAAGAGAGAGTTGGAGTATATTTGACAAATAGTTCTTGCTTTACATTTAGCAGCTCTGCATCAGCTCCTTGCTCAGCAGGAAGCCTGGTTCTCCCTCTCCGTCTGTATATGAATTGCTTTCAAATACATATTACTTTTGAAACTAACATTAATGATATGATGTTAACAAGTGAATTATTGTTATCCCATCTTATGGGTGAGTAAACTGAGGAATAAAGACAATTTTATAAGATCAAAGTTCTTAAAAATGGTAGAACTTAAATTAGGAACTGGATCTTCCGACTGCTGAACCAAAATTATTTCCCCTCACACTATTTCCACACTATCTTCCTATATGAGTCTGGAATCACACCTCTTGAATTTTTTTTCTAAATTCCTAAGTTAGAAAGCATTACTCCCTCATTGGAGTTCCTAGAGCACATTGTACTTCTCTTTTGGTACATGTCACATTCTGTGCTCATTATAGTGTATATTTATCATTTTACTTAGAATACTACAAGTTCCTGAAGGGCAGAAACCATGACGTACATTTTTATTCCAAAGAACATATAGCACAGTACCCTACACATAATAAGAGCTTAATAAAAGCTGGTTGTGATTTTGTGAATAAGCAAATGAATGTATTGGTTATCTTATTAACCCAGTTAGGTTTCTTATCTTGGCTTTTGAATGACTTAGTGTTGGATTACATTGCATACAGTAGTAAGAGAAAAGGGCTACATCCCACCCACAGATATCAGTAAACTTGGTCCAGGTATAAACAGGAACTAGTAGGTAAATGGAGATTCAGCTTTCCTGTCAAAATCCCCTGGACATAGTCTAAGCAGCACATACAGTTTCCCTAGAGCCAGGAGAGACTGTCAGTGAGCCTCCTGGGAAAAAGACATGGGCAAGCCAGAGGTTAAATATATTCTCCTGCCTCAGCTCCAGACTTTCTTAATGCTGCAATACTTATCATGCAGTCTAAGCAGAAACCAAATGTGGATCTCCAGGAAGTAAAAAAATAGGCAAACCAGCCTGATTTTCTATGTTTAGTTGCAAATATCTGCAAAATTTTCCACTCTTGAAGAGAGGGCAGGTGGACCGTGGTGAGTGGTTGAAAGTTCCAGGTGAGATTGGTCGATCTGATATCTTGATTCAAGAAAGCTCCAAGAAAGATGAAGAGGGAATTGGGGGAAGTGGCCGCAAGCACCATGATTGGACAGGAGAAAGGGTATTGTGGAGAATGAATGGGAAAACAAAGATTCACTACTTCTTTACCCAAGGTCGGGGAAATGTGGGCAGCTCTAGGATCTTTTGGATGTTGGACCAGGCCCAAAAGACATGTTTCTTATTCTAGAAGAAGTCTGTTGGTGTCCATATTGTCTCTTGGAAATAAGCACATAGAAGATTGGAAAAAAGATTCTATAGTACAACGAAAGGATTTCTTTCCTCAGATACCATAGAGGAGACTCCAGAGCTTAGTGCTTTCAGTTCTGAAAACAAAGAAAATAGTAAGAGAGAATTCTTCATTTCTCTCTGATACAAAATAGAACCTGCTGAGAGGTATATCCATGGCCAAAAAGTGGAGGAAAATATGAAGTAACAGGGGTATGCTTGAATATATGAAAGCAATATTCTAGAAAGAGGATAAGAAAGAGGCATGAGTGATTTGTAACTCAGAGCTCTTCAAAGATGCTATAGTCCTGTTCAGGAAATTTGGCTTCTCTCATTCCCCCAGAATATAACAGAAAAAAGATGAGTAAAAGAGAGAGAGAGAGAGAGAGAGAGAGAGAGAGAATGAATGTCTGTGTGTTTATATGAATACATGTGAGTGAGTAGCATGTGTGAGTCTAACGTGACATAATATAGTAATAGCTAACACTTAGACAGAAAAACCATGGACCAATTCCTATGTTAAGTGCTTTCTGTACATTATCACATTTATTTTCACAGCAAACCAGTAAGGTAGGCATTATTAACATTATTCTATTTCACAGCAATGTATCTTTAAGTCCATAATTGTTGAATATTCTGTTCAAGATGACACAACTAGTAGCCTTGTTCTGACTCTAAATTCAATGCTCTTAACTAGTAGACAAAGGTAAATGTGTGGGAAATTGTGTGGCTGATGGTGAGAATGTGGAATATTATACACGCCCTAAAGGACAGTCTCTACATTCTTCCCACTGAGACGAGAACATGGGAAAGCTCACTATTTTCGGCTCCCAGAACCAGTTGCTTTTCCCAAGGAAAAGAATTAGGTCAAAGGCACTGAAAAACTAGGCCAGAACTACTTTAGGGTGAAGGTGTTGGTTGGACGCCTGGATGTACTGTACAATCCCTTTCCACCCAGGAAGCAGCCTGAGCTCTGCTAATATATACTGCTATGGAAAGGAGGCAGTGGTGTCAGTAATGTGTATTTCACTGCCTCATTCTTCTGTCCCTTGCCATGAGCTATGGCCATAAGATCTCTAGTCCAATGAGTCCCTGATCAGCCTCCCACCCTCTGTGTGTCAAGTGAAGAGTAAGATGGACAAACTGTTTGCCAGGAGTGAGCACTGTTCTAAAGGCAGGACTTGACCTCAGTCCTTATGGATCTTTATGGATGAGTGTGATATTTAACAGAGAGGCATATTCATTTGTGTGTTTTCAAAAGACACCCTGTGGACCAAAGATTAAAATAGTTGGGCTACCTCACAAATATGCTTTCTTCCAGCATCATAAGATGTGCCTGTCCTTACACTATATTCACATGCCCTCCTGCCTCCGTTCTCCTTACTCCTGTAGGAGACCTGAGACACTGGCTGATATTTACAGACCCAACCTACCAAGTAACCTGAGACCAGGGATCATATCCACTGTGTTCAGACCCTGTGGATATGTTTGCTGTGACAATACACTGGATATGCAAGCTGAGGCTATGTCCAAAGATGTGCAGCCTGATAGATAGATGCCTTCTGCCAGCAAAGTACCCTGAATTCATATTCCTCTGCCCCTGATCTATTTTCTGTGGATCCAAAAGCTCCAAGGGATTCATTAATTCACCTGTTAATCCATAGTCATTTAATATTCATGTATTTTCTAATCACTGTCCTAAGCATTGGATTCACAGTCATGAAGGCAAAGTCTTTTGTCCTCCAGTTTTATTGAGCTATAAGGGCACGTTAAAGGTGTACAGTGTGAGGATTTGATACATGTATATGTTGTGAAATTATTGTCACAATAAGATTAGGTGGTATCTCCAGGACATCACATAATTATCACTTTTTGTGTATGGTGAGAACACTTAAGATACAATCTCAGTAACTTTCAAGTATATGATACAGTATTGTTAACTACAGTCACCTTGCTGCATATCAGATCCCCAGAGCTTATTCATTTTATAACTGGAAATTTACACCCTTTTACCAACATCTCCCTGAGTTTTAGAAAATTGCAGTGTAATGGAGAGAAATCTCAACACGTGAAGAGGTTGTACCCAAGGTCAGGGAAATGTGGGCAGCTATAGGATCTTTTGGGTGTTGGACCAGGCCCAAAAGATATGTTTCAAATACTTTTGAGGCATTTGACTGAGTTTTGGTGAGATGTCTCCTAAGTGGAATCTTGAATCTTGAATCAGCCAATAAAGATTGGGGGATGGGCACAGTGGGAAGAGGGAAGAGTGTAAACAAAGCGTGAGAGTGATTAGTGTGTTTGGGAAGCAGAAACTAGTTGAGTACGGCTGGATCATGGAAACCACTTAGAGGGTCATAAGTGATGAGTCTGAAGAAATACACGGCTGGATCAATATATGAAGTGCATCCTCTGTGTGATAGCAAAAACATTCCCATTTTTGTCTGAAAGCAACTGGAGAGTCACTAAGGAACTTTCCAAGAATTACTATCTCTTATTTCCACAAATAAAGTTGAAGAAACTGTGCTGATCAAAGGACTATAGCCAATGGATCACCCAAATATTAAACTTTGAAACTTTTTCTGACGTGAGGTTATCCCTCACATTTCCTTTAGGGAGGAAGGAAATCTTCATGAAGTGAGTTCCTCATTAAACAGAGATCTGGAACCCACAAGGGAGAGACTATCTATGTTTATTGACAAAGGACCTAAGAGCGACATGGGTAGTGACATTCAAATATTTCATCAGGTGAGTGAGAATTAGGGGTGGGGCTGCATTTTTTTTTAATTTAAATTTTTGGTAGTTAACAAACAGTTCAACACTGGTTTCTAGGACTGCATTTTGATTCTGAGAGACTTTCTCAAAAAAACAAACACAAAAAGCATGGAGGACATTAGAAGAAGGAAGGGAAAAATGTAGGGGGGAGAAATCAGAGAGGGAGACAAACCATGGGAGACTATGGGCTCTGGGAAACAAACTGAAGGTTTTAGAGGGGAGGGGAGTGGGGGGATGGGTTAGCCAGTGATGGGTATTAAGGAGGGCACATATTGCATGGAGCACTGGCTGTTACACACAAACAATGAATCATGGAACACTATATCAAAAACGAATGATGTACTGTATGGTGACTAACGTAACATAATAAAAATTAAAAAAAAAAGAACAACAAAAAACTTTGATGGAAATGTGTGCTTTCACATTTCAAGATTACTTTGTATTAACAGAAGTTATTTTATGAGTCATTTGCAGGGAAGTCTGATTTACTAACTTCTTTTGGTCTCTTGTCTGATAGCATAATCATCTTCATTATTCGTAGTGCCATTATATAAGACTTCAATACCTCTCAGTGCTTTTAGTCATGCTGGGGAAAAATATCACTCTGGTCAGTGAATTCATCCTGGTGGGCTTCCCCACTGCCCCATGGCTACAAGTCCTGCTCTTCTTCTTCTTCCTTGTGGTCTACTTGCTGGTGGTGGTAGAGAATCTTATCATCATGCTCACTGTTTGGATCACTGGCTCCCTCCATAAGCCCATGTACTATTTTCTGAGTAGCTTGTCCTTTCTGGAGGTCTGGTATGTCTCCGTCACAGTCCCCAAGATGCTGGATGGATTCCTCCTACAGAGACGGCACATCTCCTTCACAGGTTGCATGACCCAACTCTACTTCTTTATCTCACTTGCCTGCACAGAGTGTGTGCTTCTGGCCGCCATGGCCTATGACCGCTATGTGGCTATCTGCCACCCTCTCCAATACCCAGTCATTATGACCACAGGTTATTGTGTACAGCTGGTGGCTTTCTCCTATGTGAGTGGTTTCATGGTCTCTGTCATCAAGGTTTATTTCATTTCACATGTTGCCTTTTGTGGTTCCAATGTCATGAACCACTTTTTCTGTGACATCTCACCAATCCTCAAGCTGGCTTGCAAAGACATGTCCACAGCTGAGCTAGTGGACTTTGCTTTGGCTATTGTCATTCTTGTCTTCCCACTCATCACCACTGTCCTTTCCTATGTCTACATTGTCTCCACCATTCTGCGGATACCCTCCACCCAGGGAAGGAAGAAAGCCTTCTCCACCTGTGCATCACACCTCACTGTAGTCATAATTTATTATACAGCCATGATTTTTATGTATGTTCGGCCCAGAGCTATTACATCATTTAATTCCAACAAACTAATCTCAGCTGTGTATGCAGTCCTCACACCCATGCTAAATCCATTCATCTACTGCCTTAGGAACCAGGAAGTCAAAAATGCTATCAAAAAGACCATGGGTGTTGGACAGTGCCTCCTGCTCAGCTAAGCCCTGCTACCTTGAGGACGAGACAGTGTCTCGGCAAGGATGTCATTCCTGTGACACTTCATGGTTCTGCTTACTAGTGTTATTCTATAAATCTACATTCTTAAAGAAATCACAGCATGGGAAGAGAGAAAAAATTAAAGCTAGAAACAGGACACATTATGTATTTCTTTAATCTTGAATTAGTTTTAATACACACTGTATATATTTAAAAATTACTTTGACATGCAGAGAAATAATAATAAATATTTGACATATATAAATTTTAGGTGTTATTAGCACTTTACATATAATAACTATCTTATTCTCATAACACCTTTATGAGTTAGTTATGACTACTTGCCTGATCTTATGGATCAGGAAACTGAAACATACACGGAGAGGTTAAATAAGTTGTTCAACATTGCATAGTGAATAAATATCAAAACCATTATCTGAACCTGTGGAGTCTAGTTCCACAATCCACTGTATTGGATTCTCTCTATATATAAGAGTCTGTGATAGTAGCTCTAGGGGCACATTAGTTAAAAAACATTAATTCCTGGAAGGAATAAGCAATCCAGTCAGTAAGATATGTGTAAATGTGAGGATAAGTGATAACGGTATGGTAGTGGCGGTGGTAGTAGGGATGGTGGTTATAATGATGTTTATGATTGCATTGGGTTAGTGATGACAAAATTCCACTGATACTAATAATATTGTTGAGCATTTCACAATTTTTTTTCCAATTGTTGCCTCCTTCCAGAACTATAATAGCTCATTTCTCATTCTAGGGATGGGAACAATAGTTTCATGAGAGATGAAATAATTTGTATTACTGCAAATTTTGCAGTTGTTATATGTCTCTTGAGAAATTGTCTTTTGGGCTCTTGAATTCTTGTGGCCTTCCATGCTGTAATAAGACTATTATCAGCAAACAGGAGCGCCTGAGTGGCACAGCGGTTGGGTGTCTGCCTTCGGCTCAGGGCGTGATCCCGGCGTGATGGGATCGAGCCCCACATCAGGCTCTTCTGCTATGAGCCTGCTTCTTCCTCTCCCACTCCCCCTGCTTGTGTTCCCTCTCTCACTGGCTGTCTCTATCTCTGTCAAATAAATAAATAAAATCTTTAAAAAAAAAGACTATTATCAGCAAACAAATGGAATACCATTACATCAATATATGTTTGAGCTGAAAGCCTCAATTTATCAATATAAAATATGTCCTACACATAAGTAATGTGAAAAAATGAATACAAAATTTTCCAAGACAAATGAGATTGGTAGATTGAGGGATCTGCTGATTAGAAAAAGAAGCATACCAGGGAGAATTCTACAGAGTTGAAACTAAAATTGAGAAAAAACAGAAACTAAAATATTAAAAAAAAAATCAGAAAGAGCTACCTTGCCTCTCTATATCCTATCCATTTTATTTTTTAAATTTAAAATAATTTTTTTAAAGATTTTATGTATTTATTTGACAGAGAGAGACAGCCAGTGAGAGAGGGAACACAAGCAGGGGGAGTGGGAGAGGAAGAAGCAGGCTCCTAGCAGAGAAGCCTGATGTGGGGCTCGACCCCAGAACGCTGGGATCATGCCCTGAGCCGAAGGCAGACACTTAACGACTGCACCACTCAGGTGCCCCATATCCTATCCATTTTAAGTAGGAGTCTAAAATTGGTCTCCTGAATGTTGAATGCTATTCAACATTTGTGGACTAATTTTTCTTATATGTATATTGCTCTTATAATGTTACTTTACCACTTCAGAATTCTCAATTTGAGTTAAATAGTACCTACTCATTCTATTTATTATTACTTTAGAATCACTCTAGCATTCATGAACCTCATTAATATCTAATCTTTTCCCCACCTACACCAACCCCACTTTTTTACCGATATCCATTTTGATGATATTAGTCACCTGAATATACTCAATACTTACAATATACTAAGTCTTATCTTGCTTAACTTCACTCATTCATTTATTTACTCATTCATTCAGTATTTTTTGTGCCCCTATTCTTTGGACTATTATAGCCCATGAGAATATACTGGTCAACAACAACAACAAAAATAGACACAGATTCTTCCTTCAAACAGTTCAGAGATTAGTAGGGAAGATAAAGGCACAATTACCTTCAGTGTTAGAACAGTGATGATGCAAGTACAGGGAAAATGTTCCAGCAGAGGTAACATTTAGGCTAACACTTGAAGGAATTAGATGAAAAAATGGTGGACAGTAGTGAAGGTCAGGTGTTGCAGAGGTAGGAAAGGCTGATGGCAAGAGAAATAGCGGCACACTCAAAGATCTGAAAGATGATTAGCACAAAGTGACATGAGGGACAAAGGGGTCACATGAGAAAATAGATTCATGTTTACCTATACAGATCTTACCAATTTGTGGAATTTCTTACTATATAGGTTTATAAACATATAATAAGTTCTACAGAGGCATTTTCAGTTTCTGCATGTACTAGATCTTTAGCTTGTAGCACTTCTACCACATGAATGGTAGCCACAGAGAGTGAAGCAGGAACAAGGCCTCAACCACAGTAACTTTTCATTCTGATTGATAGATGCCAGTTTGTGTTTGGCTCCTCATTAGATTGTGAGTTCCTCTAGGGCAGAAACTAACCTTATTCATCCTCGAGTCTAAAATACCAGCCACAGTCCTTGGCACAGTAGGCAACTGCGCTGGTTATTCTCTATCCCCTTGCCCCCCAGTTATCTATTTTTTGCACTCCTTTAACACTGAGGGGATGGGAGGAGTTGGTTCTGTTGACTGTACACCCTGTTTCTGTTGGCTTCTGGCTTCCAATTTGGTTGAGTGAATAGGAGGCACCAGCAGGAAGTTGAAGGATGCCAGGCAAGAGATGGCAAGGGATTCATTTCTGCTTTCCTGGGTGGGTGACTGGCCACAAATACAGCTCCTGCAACAAGGGTGCCCCCTTGGAGGCTGCAGCCATCGCTGGGTTTCTGCACTGCTAATCCTTATTTGGCTCAGCATCCTTTGTTGGTTGTCATTATCTTGCCCAGCTTCAGTGAATTAGTCATGACATTTAATTCTACTCAAAAATGTCAGCAAACATTGTTTTCTGCTTCTTATTGGAATCCCGACTGATAAGACACTTGATAAATATTAGTCAAATTGAAATAAATCTCAGTGGGAATGCTTGGAATAAATATACCACTCTAAAAAAGTCACATGTATTTAGATTTTGAAATCAATAACATAACACAGGCAAACCTCATTTTCTACTTAAGTATGATACATGACCGAACTTGAATTAAAATATAAAACCATTTGTTCCCACTTAGTTTTTCAAGTATTTCTCCATAATACTTTCTACTTTTCTTCCATTCACATGATGTTACTGCCAAACTGAATTGATTCTGAGAGTTCTGAGTAACACATTCAGCAAATTTAAACTCGGGTATTGAATATATCATGCCCAGCTTTTCTGCCATTTATTGTAAGTGTGTGTATGCCTTTAGGAAACACTTAGTTCCTCTCAGAATAAGCATAAGTTACTTTACTGCACAGAACTAATCCCTTAGTCTTTCCTTCTTAGGTTGTACTTCTTTTCTTATCACAGTAAGTCAGACCATATTTTAGGATCTATAAAAGAATTTCCCCCAATATATTTTTCTAGGTGCTTCTAATTCATTCACTCAGGTTTACCAATAAATAACATAATCAGGCTTTTAAAACAGCCTCACTGGCAACTGGGTACCTGGGAAAATAATTGGGAGGCAAATATTTTGCTTCAGACTCTGACATTACCAGTTGTTAGCTTTGACTATTCCTTAGGTTATTAGAACTTTGATTTCCTTGAGCTTCAGTTTCCTCATTTATGAAATGTGGGTCATAATATCTACCTTCAAAGGTTGGCATGAAAATTAAATAAAAATGAATATATGTGATGAAGAAATAAAATCATATGATCATCTCAATAGATGCAGAAAAAGCATTTGACAAAATTCAACACCGATTCATGATAAAAACTCGCAACAAAGTAGGTTTAGAGGGAACATAACTCAACATATTAAAAGCCATATATGAAAAACCCACAGCTAACATCATATTCATTGGTGAAAAACTGAGAGCTTTTTGTCTAAAATGAGAAATCAGCCAAGGATGTCCACTCTCACACTTTTATTCAATATAATACTGGAAGTCATAGCCACAGCAATCAGACAAGAAGGAAGTGAGAGGCATCTATATTGGTAAATAAGAAGTTAAGCTGTCACTATTTGCAGATGACATGATATTATACATAGAAAATCCTAAAGACTCCACCAAAAAACTACTATAAGTAATACATGAATTCAATAAAATTGCAGGACACAAAATTAATACCGAGGAAATCAGTAGCATTTCTGTGCACGAATAATAAATTATCAGAAAGAGAAATTAAGAAAACAATTCTATTTACTATTGCACCAGAAAGAATAACATACCTAGCAATAAACTTAACCAAGGAGGTGAAAAACTTGTACACCTAAAACTATAAAACATTGATGAAAGAAATTGAAGATGACACAAACAAATGGAAAGATATTCCATGCTCATGAATTGGAAGAATTAATATTGTTAAAATGTCCATACTATCAAAAGCAACCTACAGATTCAGTGCAAAACCTAACAAAATACTAACAGCATTTTTCACAAAACTTTTAGAGCAAATAATCCTAAAATTTTTATGGAACCACAGAAGACCTCAAATAGCCAATGCAATCTTGAGAAAGAAAAACAAAGCTGGAGTTATCACTATTGCCTATTGCAGATTTCAAGATAGACTACAAAGCTGTAGTAATAAAAACAGTGTGGTACTGCACAAAAATAGATCAATGGAACAGAATAAAGAGTCCAGAAATAAACCCATATTTGTATGTTAATTTATGACAAAGGAGGCAAGAATATATAATTGGGAAAAGACAGTCTCTTGAAAAACTGGACGGCTACATGCAAAAGAATGAAACTGAACCACTTTCTTACAGCATATATACAAAAATAAGCTCAAAATGGATTAAAGACCTAAATGTGAAGATTGAAACCATACACTCATAGAAAACATAGGTGGTAATTTCTTTAACATTAGCCATAGAAACATTTTTCTGTATGTCTCCTCAGGGAAACAGAAGCAAAATTAAACTCTTGGGACTACACCAAAATAAAAAGAGTTTGCACAATGAAGGAAATCGTCAACAAAACAAAAAGGCAACCTACTGAATGGAAGAAGATATTTGCAAATAATATATCCAATAAAAGGCTAATATCCAAAATACATAAAGAACTTATACAACTCAACACCAAAACAAAACCCCAGCCATTTGATTAAAAGATGGGCAGAACACTTGGGGGGCATCTGGGTGACACAGTTCGTTGAGTGTCCGGTTGTTGGTTTCAGCTCAGGTCATGATCTCAGGGTTGTGGGATTGAGCCTCATGTGGGGCTCCACACTTAGCACGGAGTCTGCTTGGGATTCTTTCTCCCTCTCCTCTGCCCCTCTCCACTGTGTTCTCCTGCTCTCTCTTGCTCTCTCTCAAATCAATCAATCAATCAATAAATCTTAGGGGGGAAAAATAGGCAGAAGACCTGAACAGACATCTTCCCAATGAAGACATACAGATGGCCAATAGACACAGGAGAAGATGCTCCACATCACTAATCATCAGAGAAATGCAAATCAAAACCACAATGAGATATCACCTTACACTTGTCCAAATGGCTAAAATGAAAAAGACAAGAAATAACAAGTGTTGGTGAGGATGTGGAGAAAAAGGAACCCTCATGCACTGCTGGTGGGAATGTAAATTGGTATAGCCACTGTGGAAAACAGTATGGAGGTTCCTCAAAAAATTTTTAAAATGATCCAATAATTCCACTACTGGGTATTTACTAAAAGGAAACAAAAACAGTAATTCAAAAAGATATGTGCATCCCTATGTTTATTGCAGTATTATTTCTCATAGACATGATATGGAACCAACTGAATTGTCCATCAATAGATGAATAGATAAAGATGTGGTATAGATATACAATGGAATGATACTCAGCCATAAAAAAGAATGAGATTATGCCATTTACAACATGGATGGGTATTATGCTAACTGAAATAAGTCAGTCGGAGAAAGACAAATACCATATGATTTCATTCATATGTGGAATCTAAGTAACAAAACAAATAAATAAACAAGCAAACAAAAAGCAGAATCAGACCTGTAAATACAGAGAACCAACTGATTGTTGCCAGAGGGGAGGGGAGTAGGGGTGAAATGGATCAAGGGGAATGGTAGATACAGGCTTCCAGTAATGGAATGGTGACAGATGTTAGCTACACTTGCGGTGACCATAACATAACCTATGAACTTGTTGAACCACTATGTTGCATACCTGAAACTAATATAACATTGTGTGTCAACTATACTCAAATAAAAAAAAATTGTAATGGATATACGTGAAACATCTGGCACGGTGTTTGACATATTATTCTAAATTTTTCATCAAAATATAAGATAAACAGGATTGATCATAGTATCTTTAAAACTTGGGCTGCAGTCCTAAGTCCTCCATGAAGCTTTCCTCATTTTTTCCAACTTCCAGCTTTTGGTTATTTATCCCCACACCATTAGAAAGAAATGATCTCTAGCTGTATTTAACTCCTATTTAGTGTGACCATATCTTGGTTATAACACTGTTCCAGACTCTGTCTTATTCTGATAATGATTCAAATATACATATTATTTCTCATACTAGATTATAAGTTTCTTATATCATAGACATTTCTGTATGACTCACAATTACTAAAAATTATTTCTATTTATTATCTATTCAATAGTCAATAGATATTTGATGAGTAAATCCCTGTGTGAATGTATGTCTACTCTCAGTCAAAAGCTAGAGTGCCCACACCTTCCAAATCTTCTGGCATAGCTCTAATTTTTACATACCCTATTCTTTCAAACTCTTCCAATTTTTAGACTGAGGTAAATATCATGTGTTAGTTCTTCATATCCATTTCAATACTTTCTAACAAGCTGAGGCTGGAAAACCTAAACCTACAGTTCTCAGACTTCGTTCATCTTTAGGTTCCTCTCCAATGTGCTTATATGGGACTCTGATTCACACATAAGTCATATGCAGAGGGAGGGAGGGTGTGGGACATTGATTTAGCTGATATAAATTATGGCCAGTTTTGGAGCCAGTTGATTCTGGTTCATCAGCCCTGAAGAGGAAGCAGCAGCAGTAGCAGCAGCAACTTTTTCTACAGTGATTGAGATGAGGGGATTCTGGAGGTTGAATGTTGTTCCTGGGGTTCAGCCTAAAGCCCCAATGCCAGCTCTCTCCATGATTTTAAAGAATCAAATTCTCTTTCTACCTAAACTAACTAAGGTGAATTCCGTTACCTATAACAGAACACTGATGACACAATCACCCTGGGAAAATTGTTATTTATTAGTTAGTCTCAGTTTTCTGTTAAGAGTTGCTCTTGCTCTTATGTACTCACGGATGTCCTTAAGTCCCTACTGATGGTAGTCCTTGAATTTTTTAAATAGAGATGAACTTAGTCATTTGATTGATGAAGGTGTTTCAGGGTAAAGGAATTAAAGTTTAGAATAATTCAAAGGTTTCTGGCATGAGAGCTTGAATGGATAGTTTAATTACTTTCTAAGGTATCTGGAATTATCCTAGAATTCCAGTGTTTCAGCTACTGATAATCAAATCAACCAAGTCAGTAAACTTTATGAATATTGACAGAAGCAGAGTTCCTTATAAGCATAAACGGAAAAATATCATGTAAGCCCTCACATTAGATGAATGATGAAAATAATCACATAAATATAGTAATAACTATTTTCTTGTTGAATTTCATAATCACTTCACCTAAATTTATTTTTAATAAAGGATATTCACCTTTTGAATATTCACTAATTGAATGGATAAATTGATATATTTTTATATAAATTAACATAGATTATAACTATGTGTTTGTATAAAAAAATCCACACATAAAAAATTATCTCTGTTCTTATGAATTTTAGTCCAGAAAATATGTTCACTTTAATGCTATATAGATGGCACCAAAATTCTACTTATGTTTGATGGTCTTACTTCTAATCAAAAGTATTTAACAGGAAACTAAGAAAATTTTCAAATATTGGACAATAGCCTTCAGCTGCTGCTACCACACATGCCGTTTTCAAAGAGAGATGCATGCAAAAGGAATATTGTAGGCAAAGACACATTCTGTTGCATGTTAGATTATGTGTCCTCAGTCTCTTAATTGGTCAGCAGGCCTGGACCAGATCTGAGACACAAGGTCATTTCTTGTTCTGATCTAACTCCTAGACTTTAAAAGTCTGAGCAGCCTCTTTGTACTTTCCCCCAGACCCACCCACAGTCTAAACACAGCCCTCAAGGTCTTAACATTTTGGTGGTTAAAGGAGACATTAAAAGATTAAATGAGCAAAGAGAAGCTTTCAATCTTAAGGTTTAGAGCAGAGATGCCATCAGCTGCCTGTTTCACATGCCCTTTGCCTTGCCTCCTGCCCTCCTTTGCTTGGAATCCCTGCTTTTTTTCTTCTTGGGTCTCTAGAAATGGATATTCCTCCTTCTAAAACCGCTTCCTCAGGTTATTCTCAATAACTATTCACATGAAACACAGAAGAGAAGAGTAATGTAAAACATTCCAAAAGGAAGAGCCAAGATAAGAGAAGTTTCCTTAAAAGATAAGAGACAAAACTGGCAACTTCTAAATTTGCTTCACCCCCCAAAGCTTGATCCTTAACTCTATGTACAGTTGTTTGTCTTTGATGCTTAGGAGTACTCTTCTCTTGAGTGAAGGGAATAGAGAGAAAGTTGTGCTTCTCCCTAGAGTTTAGCTTGTACTATTAACACTGTTCAATCATCTTTTCTGTATTTTTAGCCTCTCACCAGCACTCCTTTGAGTAATAATAATGCCTTAAAGTCCTACATCATGAGTAATAGTTACCTCCCAGACAACCAGAGACAGAAAAGAAAATCAAGGCTTGGAATCAGGATTAGGATCAATCCCAGGCTGATTTGCTATGAAACTGTTGCTGTTCTCTGTTTCTCCATCTGATAATCATCTAGCATCTTCTCTGTTTGTTGACCTTTGGAGATCACTAGGGAAATTTCTCTAATTTCTTTGTCACTGTTGTTCTTGAAAATCCTATAGCACTTGTGAACCAGATCCCCAAGGATGTGTCTTTTAAAGAATGGTTGTCTCTACTGAGCAGCGGGCTTGTTGCGTCCTTGACCTATTCATCTCCAGGTTCTACCTGAATGAGGTAGGTCTGTGGGAAGAGTCAACATGCAAAGCCAGCCCAAGTTCAGTGGCAGAGAAACAGAATGAGAGCAAGAGAGAGAGGAATGGTAAAAGATACACATAAAACAGCTACAGAAAAAAAAAACATACAAAACAGAAAAATTTCTTCTCATTTGGGCTATCATCCAACAGGGGCATTCAACAGGCCAAGAAGTAACCTTTGCATTTTGGTTATGTTACATTTTCTTTGAATCAATAGCTGATTAAATTTTCATTTCCTTATAATCCATCTGGACCCCAGAGTCTTTCCCAGGCAAGGAGAATCACAAAGTCATGGAACTCTTGAGTTTCATAGAGAAACAATTTTCCAGGATTTTAGATCAGGCTATTCCAAAGGCTCTTTTTTATTTCCTTTCCCCTTTTCCTTTCTATAACTTATCTGCAAGTCCTTTCAGGTGGAGAGGCAACATAGGCCATATTCTCTGTGAGTACCCCTCCACACATCTGGCCACTGGGCAACTGAACCAAGGTCTCCACACCAGACTCAACCAAAACAACCTACTTCACCCAGATCCCTAAAGAGAAGTAAACAGAATGCACTATGGTAAGACACCTATTCTTAATTAAATATCACGAATTATTTGCTTATTGAGTGCCAGCCATGCATCAGGAACTATGCTGGACACTAGAGATAAAAAGATGAATAAGATGAAAACAGGATAAAATTGGTATTTTCAAGGAGCTCACAAATCTAGTAGCGGTGAAAGGTAAGCAAAGTGATACATGTTATCATGGTATGATGCTCTAAGGTCCAAAATGTTACAAAACCAGATAGCTGGGGATGATGGGCAGGAGGTAGGTGATAGAAGAAGGTGGGTAGGGGGTTTATAGAGAGGATGAACTGAGTAGGCTTTTGCCAGATGGCAAGAGCTACAAAGAGTTTCAGGTAGAGGACACAGTATGCACAACTGCACGGTCTTGAAGAAAGATGTTGCCCTGAACACTAAAAATTCTTCAATGTGGCTTGAGCTTCAGTTGCATATCTAACAAAGGAAGAAGATTAAGACATGAGGAATGTGGGGAGTCAGATCATGAGAGACCTGCTATGCAATGTAAGGAGTTCAGATGTACAGTTGTCACTACAGGATTTGAACTGGAGAGACCATAATCATATTTATTTTAGCAAAATCGCTCAGTCTGGAGAAAGGAATGCTGTTTAGTATCTATGTATGTTGTCTCCAGTGGACAAGTCCTTTTTGATAGCCTGTATGGGTTCTAGCCCTTTGTAATGCATGCCCACTCTACCTTTGCTGAGACTTGAACTTTCAATTTTTCTTTCCATCCTATCTTCCACCTAAATTATACAAACCACATCCCTCTATTTGCACTATCCCTGGGTTCTCACCTAACTCCCCTTCCTTCTATTTCCCACCCATAGTATCTTCCGAGTAATACACATCAATCTAGGGGCACCTGGGTGGCTATGTTGGTTAAGCATCTGCCTTCAGCTCGGGTCATGATCCCAGGGTCCTGGGATCAAGGCTTATGTCAGGATCTTTGCTCCAAGAGGAGTCTGCTTCTCTCTCTCCCTCTGCCCTTGCCCCCCCTCCCCCGACTCATGCTCTCTCTCTCACCCACTCTGTCAAATAAATAAATAAATAAATAAATAAATAAATAAATAAAATCTTTTAAAAAATACACATGCATCTATTCCTTTGACTCAATCAGTGAGCCCCTCCTCTGACTGAACCAACACTCTATTCCTAATAAAGACCTTCGGGGTTAGGAAATGGTGACTAAGTGGAGCATACCAGGTCAGTGGCTGGATCAGAGGTCAATGTGCAGTGGGAAAGGCCATGTAGATTCAGACATGTATGGAGGTCTAACTAGGGATGGGGTGAAAAGCATCATGAGTACTAGGAGGTCTTAAATGTTATACATATTTGGGAGGCAAGTTACTATGGGAAATGACTAGAGAAATCAAGTTTTGGAACTTAACCTGATCACAAGGCTCACATTGGTATAAAAGCTATGAGGAGCTTGGACATGAAAAACTTGAATAAAAAGGAAAATTGGTTTCAATTTGAGGGTTAAGACTGAAGATCAGGAGAATGGACGAGATGGTAAAGAAATAAGAAAAAAGCAGATTGGATACACACAATACTGGGGTGTGAACTGGGAGCGTGGCAGTGAGAAGCAAGAGAGGTGGGAAGCAATACTTAAAGAGGGAGGATTATTACTTAGTAGAAGGAGCATAGGCTCTGGGAACTAATAGTTTTAGGTTATAATTCCATCTCCACTACTTTTTACTTGTATGAATTTAGCCAAATTATTGACCCTATTATCTGTAATGTGGGACCAATATTATCTACCTTATTAGATTGTTGTGAGAATTAAGTGAGCTGAAATATGGAAAGAACCTAGTACAAATTCTGCCATATGATAGATACCCAGTAAATGATGAATATTTTTATTATTGGACAGATTATATTGGGGAAGGAAGAGATGAGGAGTGAAGATGATGAAGGCCAAGTAGGAAAACTTGGAGAAAGTGAAGGACAGTAGTCCTATGTGGCCCACATTCACGTACTCAGAATGGTGGAGTGTGTGCAGAGATCTAGGTCATGCTGGAGGAAATACAGTAATATCAACTTCCTCAAAGTTTCAAGAATGAAATACTAATCTTAAAAATCAAGGGAGTTCAGGCTAAAATTAGAGAATGTGCAAATGAGACTCATCTTTTTTTCCACATGTGGTCAGTGTGACAAGAGGTATTTTGTCAGATGCTGTAGGACTCAGTGTGCTGGAAATGGGGAGGTAATTAGTGAAAAGTTATGGGAAAAAGTGTGAAGAGGACTAGTCATATATAACCTCATGCTCCAGCCTTATCTTGATCCATTTCCCTCCTCCACGCCACCAATTCTTTCTAATCAAAATGCATATCATTACATCATTAACTTTTTATTTTTACTTTGTGCCTTTGCATTTGCTGTTTTGTCTCCTTGATATTTCACCTCCTCTCCAAAACTCTACAAGCTTCATTTCAGTTCAAATGGCACCTCCTTTGTGAAGGGGCTTTCTGGGCTCCTCTGTCAAAGAGTTATTCTTTACCCTGGGTTCCCAATACTTAGTACTTTATTGATAATTAGAATGCTCAATATTCTATTTCAATGCTTATTACATTATATTCTAATTGTCTTCCCTTTTCTTTCTCCTTTACTAAATAGCTCCAATATCTATTTGTCTTAGTGTTCTCAGTACATGGAACTGTCGTGGTAGGGTTGAAGAAGTGGGGGCTAAGGTTAGGTGAGAAGTCAGGGAGTGGGAAACTAAAGCTAAGATTTTTTAAATGGCAATATTACCAGAGAGGTAGTAGCAGTAGAAAGTAGGCAATCAAAGGAGAGGAAAGAGAGGAATTGATGCACAATTTTTTCAGGCAGGTGCAAAAATATGACCAGTAAAGAAGAATTATTTTTAGAAAGAGATAATTCATCAACCATTTCAAAATTGTAGGAAATGATTTAAATAAGAAGAACCTGCCAGAAGAATTCTCTTTTTTTAAGATTTTATTTATTTATTAGAGAGAGAGAGAGATTGAGCATGAGCAGGGGTGGCAAGAGGGAGCACCAGGCATGGGGCTTGGTCTCAGGACTCTGAGCTCATGACCTGAGCCAAAGGCAGCCACTTAACTGACTGAGCCACCCATGTGACCAATGCCAGAAGAATTCTTAAAACATGAACAAGATCAGGTCATTCAACTGCTCTAACCCTTTCCAAGTATTCCCAATCTACTCAGAGTAAAGGCCAACATTACTACAACTGCTTAAAAGGCCTGTGGTGATCTGCTCATCATCACCTCTCCTACCCCTTCTTCTCTGATTTCATTTCTCCCTTCCACTCACTCTACACCAACCAACTGGACTTGCTGTTCTCACATTTTATTTCACTTTAGGGTCTTTGAACTACCTGGTCCCTTTGTCTGGAAAGCTCTCCCATCAGACAACCAAATGACCGTCAACTTCTTCATGATTCTTCTCAATGAGACTTATAATGATCATCCTATTTGAAATATGAACCTGCTCAACTCTCTGCAGTCCTGATTTTCTTTACCTTCCTTGCTCTATTTTCTCCACAGAACTTATCAATTCTTACATTTATATCCCTACTGTATTTATTCAAAGTCTTGAGAAGAACTGTATTTACTACCTGTATCCTTCCACTAGGATGTAACTTCTTAACATTAGAGCTCTTGTCTGTTTTGTTCAGTGAGCTAGTTCAAGTATCTAGAATAGTGCCTGTCACATAGTAGATGTTCAATGAATATTTGTGAAAAGAATGATTTTAATATACAGAAAGAGATGGGGTCTCTGATAGATGATTTTCCTGAAAAATGAGATGTGTAGAGCAGACGGAGGAACTGGTCTTGGATAAGAAGTAAAGAAGGAATGGGCAAAGATGTGAGAAAGTGAGCACAATGAATTGATAGCAGGAAATGGAATAAATATGCCTCCTATAGCCTCATTTGTAAAATAAAAGGTAAAATAGTCTGCTGAGAGAGAAGAGAGTAAGGGTGGCAGATTGGCGATCACAGCAAAGAGTCTTTGGGAAGTGTGGAGAGTGAATTGATTTAAAACATAGTGTAGGATAGCCAGCCATTATTTGTGAATCAGTTGAGTTCCATGACCATAAATTATGGCAGTGTCACCTGTCTTCTTTTGTGGCAGTATCATCTGTCTTCTTTTGTGATTTTTCTCTAGCAGGGCTCAGCTGCCCAGATGCAGATAAAAAAGCTCCATTGCTTTCTTCCTTTTTTAAAAAATTTAAATTCAATTAACCAACTTACAGTACATCATTAGTTTCAGATGAAGTGTTCAACAATTTATCAGTTGCATATAACACCCAGTGCCCATCACATCACATGCCCTCCTTAATGCCCATCACCCAATTACCCCATCCCTATCTCCCCTCCAGGAACCCTCAGTTTGTTTCCTATAGTTAAGTGTCTCTCACGGTTTTTCTCCCTCTCTGATGACTTCCCATTCAGTTTTCCCTCTCTTCCCCAATGGTCCTCTGCTCTGTTTCTTATATTGCATATATGAGTGAAACCATATAATAATTGTCTTTCTCTGATTGACTTCCACTCAGCATAGTACCCTCCAATTCTATCCATTGTTTTCTTTGAAGGCCACTTTTTTTTTTTGTAATGAATGTGAGGAAAACAGAGGGGGAGATGAACCATGAGAGACTATGGACTCCAGGAAGAAAACTGAGGGTTTTAGATGGGAGGGGGTGAGGGGATGGGCTAGCCTGGTGAAGGATATTAAGCAGGGCACATATTGCGTGGAGCACTGGGTGTTTTATGCAAACAATGAATCATGCAACACTACATCAAAAGCTAATGATGTACTGTATGGTGACTAACATATAATAATAATAATAATAATAATAATAATAATAATAATAAAACACTTCTAAAGGCAATGTTAGGACCCTCCTCATATGGACTACTTGAATACGTATCTATCTTATGGCTGTAACACATTGGACTATAACAGCTTATTTACTTGTGTAATCTACTTCTAAAGACTTTGAATAAGGATATCTGACTTTTTCATCTTTATATTTTCAAAATGCATTGTGGGACCAGGCCCCAATAAATATTAAATAGATCTTTCTCTTAACCACTAACAATGCTATAAATTGTCTGCATTCATTTTCACTCTCAAGGGAATTAAAATTTAGATAATCTGAGGTTTGCTTCAGATTGCAAAATTGGTAAGAGATAGATAATGGACAAGAATTCAGCTCTTAAAATTATTTGTTCCAGTGGTCTGAAGTTTTCTTCATGCTTTAGTATATGCTGAGTATTGGAGCTCCTTTTGTCATTGTCAAGTCTCTTATGCTACTCTTTTGTTTTCTATGATTCCTAAAATAACAGACAAGAATGAGTGTGCATTCACATGTAAAAATTCCTTCACAGTCTTGTTCTGTAATTGGTTCAGTTTAGGCTAGGTACTTCCATACTGCCTCACAATGGGCAAAAATGACCTCCCTGAGAGAGTCGTTAAAAATTAATTAAAGGATAATTATTTTTAGTGGAGAAAGAAGTCAAATTTGAGTTCTATTTTACCGTGGTAATTTTTCCAACGCGTATAACCAACTACTTTATTGGAGATCTGGGGGCTTTGGCCCACACGGTATATAATAAATCAGAAATCAGTACTAAACATTTAGAAAATTCTGTATCTTGTGCTTTTCAGGTCCCTAAATTATGCCTTTCCCTTTCCAGGTCATCTCTACTGGTGTGCTTGAAAAATATGTTTCTCTTTTCAGATTAATTTTATTTATAATGTCAAGCAAACTTTTTTTATTGGCTTTTCCCCCTTTCCTAAAAATTTAAATTCAATTAGCCAACATACAGTACATCATTAGTTTTTGATGTAGTGTTCAATGATTCATTAAATGAGTTGCATATAACACCCAGTGCTCAAACTTTTATCTCTACTTTTCTCTTTCTTCTATCCCCACTTGTGAAGAAAGTGTTTTTAAATTTCAATTCTCTCTTCAGATCCTACTGTACCCTAGGAAGCCCAGGACTCTTCTGAGTTGTTGAAGTTCCTGACTCTCCACTCTCAAGGCAGCTCCTTAAATGCAACTTGTGCTCAGCAGTATCCATATTGAGGAGAAGTTTCAGAGTCAAGGAGTAGATAGAATTAATCAGGTAACAATTCTGGTAGTATAAAAATTTTGAACCAGTCTTTGGAGAGGGTATAGATGAACTGTACAAATTAATTTGAGATCAAATGTGAACTATTTTATATGTATATATACAACTAATATATATATATATATATATATATATATATATATATATATATAGAGTCTCTCTCTCTCTCTCTCTCTCTCTCTATATATATATATATATATATATATATAATTACTATTAGGAGCCATCTAAAAAATCCAAATGTATTTAATTACTCAATAGAGCAGACATTTCTTCAATTTTTTAAGCCATGGCCCTAAAAATAGGCAAGTAATTGTTAACCAGTTTTGCCAGCATTTTCAAGAGAAATACTATATAGCCGAGGAGTTGGCCAAAGTCAGCAATTCTCCTGTCAGAAGGGTGTTTTCCAGTTGATATTTTGCTTTTATTTTCTCCGGAATTTGAACTACCTTGCTTCCTGGCCTTGCCCTAGATCAGCTTTGGCACTTACTCCAATCATGATGGTTTCCTGCCTTATAGCTGCCTGTGAAATCTGGAAATATGCTGATAAGTAAAGTATTTACTCCTAGGACTACCTGAAGCCCTCCTTCTAACCCAGATTTGAAGGCCTAAATCCTGAATCTGACCTCATGATTCTGCTTTGAGACTCTTAACTTTGTGTCTTTGGTGGATTTGTTTTCAGGTTCTGTTCTAATGTCTGATTTTCTGGAGAGGATCTTGTCCTCTCATGACTCTCAAATCACACCCCAGGACCAGATTGTGGCACTAGGGTTAAGTTTAATGATAAAGTACCAATAGCCCAAGGGCACCTTGCTGCTAATGTGGATCTCACTTGTGCTATTTTCATTAAATCCTTTGTCTTTTGGTGTCCTAGCCATGTCAAAGGAAAATATCACCCATATTAGTGAATTCATCCTGGTGGGCTTCCCTACTTCCCCTTGGCTACAGGTTCTGCTTTTCCTCCTTTTCCTCATCACCTACCTGTTTGTTCTGTTGGAGAATTTGGTCATCATTCTCACTGTATGGATCACTGGGTCTCTGCACAAGCCCATGTACTATTTTCTGGGCACCATGTCGTTTCTGGAGACTTGGTATGTATCTGTCACAGTACCCAAGATGTTGGCTGGATTCCTACTTCGTCCCAATACCATCTCCTTTCTGGGATGCATGATCCAACTCTATTTCTTCATCTCACTTGCCTGTACTGAATGTGTGCTCTTGGCTGCCATGGCCTATGACCGTTACGTGGCTATATGTTGTCCTCTTCGTTATCCAGCCATGATGACCACAGGATTTTGTGTGCAGCTGACAATCAGTTCCTGGGTGAGTGGCTTCACCACCTCCATGGCAAAGGTATACTTCATCTCCCAAGTTGCTTTCTGTGGCAATAATATCTTGAACCATTTTTTCTGTGATGTTTCCCCAATCCTCAAACTGGCCTGCATGGACTTTTCTATGGCTGAGATGGTAGACTTTGTGCTAGCCATTCTCATCCTTGTGTTTCCTCTCTCAGCCACTGTCCTTTCCTATGGCTTCATTGTCTCTACCATTCTGCACATTCCCTCAGCCACTGGGCAGCGGAAGGCCTTCTCTACCTGTGCCTCTCACCTAACAGTGGTGGTCATCTTCTATACAGCTGTGATCTTCATGTATGTCCGACCTCGGGCCATTGCTTCATTGAATTCTAACAAATTGATCTCAGCCATATATGCAGTCTTTACTCCCCTGCTCAACCCTATTATCTACTGCCTGAGGAACAAGGAGGTCAAAGATGCCATCAGAAAAACCATGTCAAGTGGCCAAGCCCTTTTCTTGAAAGATTCTCTTTGCTAAAGAGACTCACACATTCCTTCTCTTTTCATTTGAGTTAATCTCAAAATGCACCTACATTAGGTGAAAGTCTGCAATTATAAACATACTGACTTAGTACACAATTAAAGGATAAGAGGCCAGATATCAAAGAAAATCTTTTCTTTTAGGCTTTAATTAAATGCTTCCTTTTATAATGTGGTGAGTGAAATAACCAGAATTTTATGAGATGTGCATTGGTACCAGAGTTATAAAATCATTTTATTTTTATAAAGATGCTAAGAAATAATCAGTTATTAACCAACTAGTTTTTAGAGTTCTATTGGTGGGATTTCTCCATTTTGATTTTGTTTTGTTTTATTTATTTATTTATTTATTTATTTATTTATTTATTTATTTATTTTTAATGGCAGATTAGAATGAACTTTATTCAATTTTTTTAAAAGTAAATTTAGGGGGGTAATCAGAAGGGGGAATGAAGCATGACAGACTATGAACTCTGAGAAACAAACTGAGGGCTTCAGAGGGGAGGGGGGTGGGGCAATGGGACAGGCTGGTGATGGGTAGTAAGGAGGGCACGTATTGCATGGTGCACTGGGTGTTATACGCAACTAATGAATCATCGAACTTTACATCAAAAACCTGGGATGTACTGTATGGTGACTAACATAATATAATAAAAAAATATTTTAAAAAAGTAAATTTTCTCTTTGTTCTTTTGAAAACCTCTAAGAAGAAATAAATCATGAAATGTCAATACTTTCAAGGACTAAGAACTGCTCAAGGAAAACACACAACAAAAATATTATGTTAAAAAAGCAAAACACAAATAATGTTGAACAAAAAGAGTAAAAGAAAATTGTATTAATTATTTCAACTAACCAAATACTCTCTTCAGAACTAATAAAGGGATGGGCACACTGAAAAATCAGTAAAACTGTTAGGTTAAGTCAGGGAAAGTACATTTATTTTTTAAAGTAAGTATCCTCTAATGGGACTTTGAAGATAATGTTAAAAATCAAAACACGGATTTTGTTTTGTTTTAAAAGCCCTCTCTGTCTTAGGAGGAGTTCACAAAAAGAGATTCTGCAATCATCAGTTTCATGGCTAGGACCTGTTTACTGCGTCCTAGAGGGTTAGGGACCTGGTTCCTTTTATGATCAATTGATGATATTTCATTGTAATTACTTTTTCAAATTTAAGGAAATATGAGAGACAACTCCTTTTAGGATGGAACAGAAACACCATAAGGTACACAGCATGCAAAACTTATCATGGCAGAGAGAAAACAAGATTAATATACATATGTGTGTATATGTATGTGTTTGGGTGTGTATATAGTTATATATTATGATATGTATTTGTACATAAAATTTATAATTTTATAATGTAGAAGTTCCAACAAATTATATGTGTAATATATAATTTCAGGCTTTAATTTTCTTCCTTTGTTGGAATTTCTACATATATAATCTTTTAGATGTAACAGAGTCAGCAGCTAGACCTTCAGAAAACCTAGTAGCAATTCATTAAAGCCCATTCCTTTTCAGGTAAAGGAAGCATTGACATTGACAAGAGGTCACAAAGTGCTTTTGCTTAGATGGTACTTGGCCTGGATATGCAGGATTTTCCCTCTTCTCATTTGTTTTACTTTTGATTTTGGAAAGGTGGATGCAATATCCTAGTAACTGCTTTCACTCAGCCATTATAAAATGAGAGAAGAGAGATGGATTCTGTCTGGCTCAGCAACAATATTGGATGAGTGAGTTAATGAAATATAGTCTGCCAAGAATTTAAGGATTGCAGGCATACTACTTAACCCCAACACTTTGGAAACCACATTTCATAAGTTTTAATTGGGTTATTGGCTTAAATACCATATTTGATTTTATTTACATTGTAACTACATTGTCTTCCCATTTGGTATTAAGTTTTTGTATAAGGTCACATGAAATTGTTTTAATTTATTTTATATAGATTATTACATTTTATAGACTGTGGTAGTTTCCAATTTATCTAAACCTGTTATAGTCTCCTGGCTTTCATTACTTTTAGCCTAACAACTGTATATCCATAATGATATGTATCATTTTTCTTTAGCCAAAAAGAAACGTTATGGGCCATCGCCTTCACACAGACACTAAAAATAATATAAGATGCTCTATTTTGAATCAGAGAATTTCTTACCCAAAGCTAGAATTTTCTAGTCTTTTTATCAAAAGAGAGCAGCATTATATATTTACATATAAATATATATATATTTCTGCTCAAAAATCTCTGTTAATTCCTAATAGATAATTAATGTTATTTTGAAATCTCACTATTTTATTTTTTATTCTTAAAATTCATTTCAATTTTGGTTAAGCATCCCTGTGGTCATTTATTGTTATAACTTCAAGTATCATCTATGTTTATAACCTGATATTGCCTTTCTGGCCTAGACTGTCTGACTTTTAAAGTTTTCTATATAGCCATTAGATCATTTGTTATACAAATCCTCTGTGTACTTACTTATCTTCTAATTTATTTGATGAACTTGCTTTCCAAGAAAGTTAACTTATTTTTTCCATAACAGTACATTGTTCTTTCTCCATTTATGATGTTTGCTTTTTATATTTTACTTTAATATTTAAAATATTTTACTTTTAAATGTTTAAAACATTCAGAAAGTAGAAAAATAGTAAAATTAACAACTTCATCCACAACTCAGATTTTAAAAATTGAAGATCAAAAGCTGTATGTAATTAGATTTTATAATTATGCTACATTGTTACTGTTGCACTCCAGTTATAACTATATTACTTTATTCAAAACTGGAAGAGTGGCATTCAAAAAGGAAAGACAGAATGACCTGTAGCTGAATAGAAATCTGCAGAGAAGGAGGTAGATAGGAAAAGGCTATGGTTTTGGATATCAGACAGTGAACCAGCAAGAAAGTAATAGATAAATTGTCAAAACTGAGAGTAGCAGGAAGTTTTCTAGATGACTAAATTGGTAACATTTTCCCTTTATTGCAGAAAAATTTGTATTGGATGTACAAGTAAGACTTAAACCAAACAAACAGAACCAGTGGAAGATATAAATTAAGAGATTTATTACGTGGAGCTGGCTTATGCAATTGTGGGGGCTGGCAAGGCAAATCTGAAAAGTATAGGGCAGGCTGTCAGGAAGGGCAGCCTGGAAGTCTTGGGCATGAGCTGAAGTTGCTTCCCCACAGGTGAAATCTATTTTTCCTCAGGGAAATCTCAGTTCTGCTCTTATAGCCTTTCAACTGATTGAATCAGGCTCCTCTAGATTATCTAGAATAATTTTCCATACTTAAAGTCAACTGATTATAGACTTTAATCACATCTACAAAATACCTTCACAGCAACACCTAGATTAACGTTTGATGGAAAAACTGGGGACTAAAGCCTAGCCAACTGGACACATAAAACTGACTACCACAGTCCATCTCTTGTCAACCTGGCACTCGTACACACTCTTTAAACCACACAATCTCCAAATCAAGACAATAACAAAGTCACACTTCCACCTACCACAACACAACTATCCTGTGTAAAACTGAAAATAGGCTAACCTTCGTTCCAGAAGATGCAAAGTCCTTGGAGAATGTTTGCTCTTCTCCTTTGATATCCTATAACTTAAATACTGTGATATAAAGTTAATTTATTAATATATCTTATGTTAGGTGGTACAGGGATAAAGGAGATAAGAAAATGAAAACATATTTGTGATATATAGATATACGTTTATTTATATACCAAATATCGTGTGTGTATTCATAATAGAAGAAATACTAATAACTATTAAACTATTACAAATCTCATCTCATTTTCGCAACAGCTCACAGGGTCTTAACTAGTATTTCTGATTGCCTTCTTCAACTACCCATGCCATATTCTTTTTGCTCTCAAAAAGCACCTCAGCGGTTCATAGTTCTTTGACAGGTAGGGTAACCCAAGCCTTCATTTCTGAAAGGTCTGAGCCATTAGAAGTACTGCCTAAACTAGATTGTCATAATTTTCCATTAACTATAATCACAGTCATGGTAGTTTTAAGAGATACCCAAGAGATCTCTTGTATTCCAGACATACTCTCCCTTACCTCCATTATATAGTAGCAACCAATTTCCCCTTGGATCAGGATCAATCACCTATTGATTTAAGACACAAGAGACCAAAGTGGCCAGGTGGCAGTCTCAAATCGTAGTTCAATGAAATTATTGTATCTCCTAGTGGAAACATCCCTTCTTTTGGAACTAAGGCCTCTAGACTAGAAAAGTCACAGGGACAGGAAGCAAAAGTTAGTTTCTAAGACTCAGTAGAGGTAATAAGGAATGGAGCTGCTCCCATTTTAACCCCTTCGTTCCTGGACATATGAATATTGGTAGTGGGAGAAACATCACTATATATTGGATGCTGATTCAGAGCATAGACAGCATCCTGGAGGACATTACCCCAGCCCTACAAAGTATTGACAGCTAGCTGGTGCTGTAACTGCATCTTTAAAAGGTTTTCCCACCATACGATCTAACCAGCTACTTCAGTGATGGTGGAGAACATGCTAAGATCAGTGAATTCCATGAGGATGGGCCCTTTGCTATAGTTCATTTACTGTAAGGTATACTTCATTTATTGATCAAAAGCAATGCTATGTGAAATAATGGGTTCACTCATTTATGGAACATAAGAACTAGGAAGATCGGTAGGAGAAGGAAGGGAAGAATGAAGGGGGGGTAAACAGAAGAGGGAATGAAGCATGAGAGACTGTGGACTCTGGAAAACAAACTGAGGGCTTCAGAGGGGAGGGGGGTGGGGGATTGGGATAGACCGGTGATGGGTAGTAAGGAGGGCACATATTGCATGGTGCACTGGGTGTTATACGCAAATAATGAATCATCGAACATTGCATCAAAAACTGGGGATGTACTGTATGGTGACTAATATAACAAAATAAAAATTATTAAAAAAAAAAAAAGAAAAGTCACAGGAAAAAAAAAAGCAATGCTATGTGAAATAGCATGACAGTGTATAAGGTCATTCTGTAAGTCCACAGATAGTAGTTTTGACAGAAGCACTGCATTTAGGAAAGGCAAATCTTTATCCAGGGTTAGTGTCTCTTCCAGCGAGAACATAGTGCTGCCCCTTCCATGTTGCAAGTGTTCCAATGTAAGATCCATGACAGAGGGACAGTTGTCTATTTTTTTCATTGCTATATAATTTAGCATCTTGCATCTAGCACATAGGAGTTCAATAAATATTGAATGAGAAAATTCAAAAAGAAAACAGATCTGTGGAGGGAAAACAAAGCAGGAAACTCTGTATGCATTCGTTCTGGTTAATTTACTCTGAGATACTCATTTGTGTTCAAAGGATTACCTCTTGGGGAAAGATTAAGACAGTCCTGCTTCCACAGGTTTTCTGAGACCACGTGGGGTCTTCACTATACCCACATGGGGGACATATATATATATACACAGTACTATCCCAAGGCATGGTCACTAAGTGCACAGTCAGAGACATGAAAATGGCCCTCCATGTTTCCTTTACAGGTGGAGGGTTCTCTCTGGACCAGCAGAGCTCATTAACTAGGAGAAGAAAGCAGAGGTGGAAGGTCAGGAATCACACCTAGGGGATTTATTAAAATCTCGTCTCCTAGGCTAGCATCTCCAGTGAGGGAACACATCAGCTGGGGAGAGATTTCCTTTTAAATAAGTGGAAGGTCAAAGTCATTGTCACACAGGAAGGCAGAAGAGCCATCCTCAAAGACAAGGCACTGGAGGCAGCTGGGTGGCTCAGTCAGTTAAGCACCTGCCTTTGGCTCAGGTCATGATCTCAGGGTCCTGGGATCGAGCCCCACATTGTGTTCCCTGCCTGCTTCTCCCTCTGCCTGCTGCTCCCCCTGGTTGTGCACTCTCTCTCTCTCTAGTGTGCTTTGGCGTGCGCGCTCTCTCTCTCTCTCAAATAAACAAATAAAATCTTCAAAAAAAAAAAAAAAAAAAAGACAGAGCCCTGGCTCACTGTGGCCACCAGGGAAAGTGTGGCCAGGCATTTTAAGTTCTACTTTTGGGTCTTCTTAACATAGCCTCTTTCTTGGATTTTTCCTTTATTCAGCTTTTCCTTCAGAGCTCAGTAGGAGTGAAAGTGTTTTTAAAATTCTAAGTAATATCTCAGCCTGACAATTCCTTGGTGGCTAGAAAAATTCCTTCAAAGGGTGACTGGGTCAGAGAAGCAGTCTATCCTAACTCCTCACATAAGAGGAGACAGGCAGCTTCTTGTTCCTATGTGAATCTTCTCTCAGTAGTGTTGGCCACTCAGAGACAAGGTTGCTCATTCCCAAGAGGGGGTCTGCAAAGCCAGAAGAATGGGAGGGCCCTGAATCACTGATCTCACATACCTCCTCACAGCTGGTACCCTCCCCAATACTGGCAAAAGCCACTTTATTCACCAATTTCTGTTTGCACTCCTTGGCTCCCTCAAACAAGCTACTACATCTTATGGTAAAATCTACCAGCAGTGTCTCTAATTTATCTGAGGTAAGGATTTTATCTCCGTTTGAGTGGATATTATGAAGTAAGTGTCTGTGAGTGATTAGGAATTGGGCAGGATCCTAGTTAGGAAATGTGGCTGGTTAGGAACCATTACCTGTCCCTTTGACCATCTCAGTAATGTTAGTCTTGGTAATGAACACCGCAGTAATGTTGGTCTCATTCATCCATTCAACAAATAATCATTAAGGGTATTCTATAATTCAGACTCTGTGCTGTATGTTGAACAAACCCTGTGAATAAGACACAAACCCTGTATCTAAGGATCAGTATAAGAATATGTAAATACCATAGTCAGGGTAGCTGCTCACTCTGTGAGAAACAGGCAGGTTTCTAGGAGGTAGTGGCAGCTGATGTTCTGGAGTACCAGGAAGCTATAACCAAGAATAAAAGATCAAGGGTATGAAGGATGGGATGAGAGGAAAGAAATGAAGCATTCTAGGCAGAGGGACATGCAGGTGGAAAGGCCTAGCAGCAAGAGAAAACAGTTTCTTGGGCAATTCCAAATTGATCACTGTGGAGCGAAGTGGGGTTTGGATAGGGATGGAGGAGGGAGGGGAGGATAGGTCTCACTATAAGAAGTGAGGCTGGAGAGATCAGCCTAGCCAGATTATGAACTTTTTAAAAAAGATTTTATTTATTTATTTGAGATAGAGCAAGAGTTTGAGAGAAAGAGAACAAGTAGGTGGAACAGCAGGCAGAGGGAGAAGCAGGCTCTCACTGGGCAGGGAGCCCGACACAGGGCTCGATCTCAGGACTCTAAGATCATGACCTTAGCTGAAGCAGGCACTTAACTGACTGAGTCACCCAGGTGCCCCAGATTATGAACTATGTTGCATAATATGCCAAGAGATTGGAGTAGATCTTGAGGGAAGTTATTAAAGTATGTTAAGTAACAGAGTAACATCAGAGTTGTAATATTAAGATTTCTATAACAGTGTAGAAATGGATTGCAGGAGATAAAACTAAATCCAGGGAGAAGCCTAGTGAGTTACATAACTTTGAGGTCATTATTTCCTCTCAGTTCTCTTTGCCAAAGATATATTTAATTTTAAAATCCATCCTCAGTGTTACCCTAGGGACTTAGATCATAGCCTTCTTTTCATTCCCTAGTTGTCATTATTTTGGATGATTTTAGTGTCCATGGGAATGACTCATTTTAGTTCCATATTGTTAAAACTCAAATAACTTACATGTTTAGATAATTTAAGCCACCCATTCCAGTGGGTGAAATATTTCTTCACTTTTTCTTTCCTGCCCCGTAGATTTAGATGTCCTACAAAGTCTCTATCCTTCATTTACGCCTCTTCCACATTGTATTATGAATATCTGTTTATTAAGGATATGTCTTTCCTTTTAGACTGTGAAATTCTTAAGGGCACCGACCAAAAATTTTTGCTCATCAAAGTACTAGGTTACTACTAGGCACCAAACATATATTTCACTAGACAAATGCTTAAATGCTCTTTGAACATTGACTGAGTGGCAAGTTTTAATGTTGTATTCGTATTGTCAGGCTTGGATTGTTGTTTCCTGAGAACCCAAAGTCTCCCTGGTGTTTGCTGACTCCTGAAAGATTTTGCAAAAGCTGTCAAAATAGCTCGCACAGGGGAATGTCAAAATTAAATAATGTGTTATATATATGCCTTAAATTGGTGGTTTGAAGGCATTTGGAATATTAAGGAGAAATTTTGAAGGTCCAATATTATGCAGACCTAATATTAATTAGAAAGCCTATTATATGGAAAGAATTGGAATGAACCAGGTAGACACCAGACATGCAAGGAAATTTTTGAATCTATCATTATGCTTAAAGAAGGAATTTGACAGTAGGAGGGCTAGCTTAACATATATTAACATATTATAAATATTACATATTTTGCTTCCTATAGATAGGTTTGGAATATTCTGTTCATGATCTAGAAAATTTTGTTTGCTTAGGATCAATTTGAGTCATTTGTGAGTCAGAATAAAATTATTTTTAAAAAATGCGTATGGGTATGGTTTCTCTCTTCTATGGAACATAAGAACTAGGAAGATCGGTAGGAGAAGAAAGGGATAAAGAAAGGTGGGGTAATCAGAAGGGGGAATGAAGCATGAGAGACTATGGACTCTGAGAAACAAACTGAGGGCTTCAGAGGGGAGGGGGATGGGGGAATGGGATAGGCTGGTGATGGGTAGTAAGGAGGGCACATATTGCATGGTGCACTGGGTGTTATATGCAACTAATGAATCATCGAACTTTACATCAAAAACCAGGGATGTGCTGTATGGTGACTAACATAATATAATAAAAAATATTATTATAAAAAAATGGGTTTCCCTACTGATATACAAAATATATATAGCTTAGAGGTTTTGTCTTGAGGCAAAGTAATATGATGTGTTTTAAAATTCTTTATAATATGGGCTGAATAACATGGCAGTTAAGAAGTTTCTCTGGCACCAGATTGGGTTCACATTCTGACTCTGTCATTCAGTAACTATATAATCCTAGAGAGCCAGATAATATCTCTGTGCCTATTTCCTTATCAGTAAAGTAGATTTAATAATTCATCCACTTCATAGGATTGAAGGAAGAAAGCTCTCAGAATAAATCTGGCACATAATGAGAGTTTAATATATTTTGTCTACTATTCTGACAATAATTCTTTGGACCCTGGCCATAACCTATGATATATAAGGTACAGGACTCCAGGAATAGCCTCAGACACCTCTGCAATTGCCCCTTTTCTTTTGGGATTCACCACGCTGATTCAGAGGTGACAACAATGGGACAGAATTGGCAGAGATATTTTAATATTAGAGTTTAAAATAACTTTTTTGGAAAATTTGTCTTTGAAGTAGTCTTGTGTAAGGACATTACCTGCCTACTGCACGTGAGTCAATAAAGTGTACTAAGTCTCTTCAGGACAAGTGGGGCTGACACCAGTAGCAATAAGAGCAGTCTCTCCAGGCTATAAAAAAATAAATAAAAAATAATTAAGGACTAGGAATATTGAATAAGGATCTGAAACATGTTGAACTGGATAACATAAGTTAGCTGACAGAGGTAAATATGTAGACAATACAGAACATTGTAATATTGTCATTGTGATACATAAGTCACTTAATTCTAGAATAGATGCTAAGACTATGCATTTTGCAAGAGGAAACAGTCCCTGAATTCCGAGCTTTCCCACTAAGTCAATACCTCTTTTCCTTCCATCCATCTCATTTATCTATACACACTGAGCAAATAGACTTCATTCTCTTGGGAGTTTCTGGTTCCTTACCCACTCTTAATTCTTCTAGTTATCACCTCCCAAACTGGCTTTTCTTGACTTATTTCCATTGCAAATATCTAGCCAATCACCAATTTTTGTTGTTTCTGCTTCCAACATGTATCTTGAATCTATCATACCTGTGCTATTTCCCTGATTCATCTTACCTGTATGATCACAATCGCT
Source organism: Ursus americanus (assembly GCF_024610735.1). Classification (NCBI taxonomy): domain Eukaryota; kingdom Metazoa; phylum Chordata; class Mammalia; order Carnivora; family Ursidae; genus Ursus; species Ursus americanus. The sequence goes on from NC_142142.1 coordinate 3,356,278, forward strand.
TCTGCACATATCTTTTTTTATTGTTTTTCCAAGTTTTTATTTAAATTCTAGTTAGTTAACATTTAGTGTAATATTGGTTTCAGGAGTAGAATTTAGTGATTCATCACTTACATATAACTTACTCCTGCCCATCTTCTACCTATTACTCCTTTGTACAACTGTAAGAGTTATCCTTTAAAAATATAAATTGCCTAGTGTCACATCTATGTGAGTGTGTGTGTGTGTGTGTGTGTGTGTGTGTGTGTGTGTGTGTAGAGCTTTGCACTGCAGTCCATATCCCCTAAAAGGCCAAGGATGACTTGGAACATGTGTATCTCTCCATATTTATCTCAGTTAGTACCCACATCATCAGTCTTTATTTAGCTCCTCAGAAAGTATAAGCTCCTTTCTTTTTCAGAGATTCTGCATACAGTGTATCCTCTGCTCGGGTACCTCTTCACTCCTCTTCATTCGAATAATTCATGCTCATCGTTAAAAACTGAGCCTGAAATTCAGTCTGAGAGAGGTATTTCCTTAATTACCAATCTACATGATAACCATTATTATTTACCTTTATGAGTTTTCACATTTGTAATTACACCCATCTTTAAATGCTGTTCACAAGAATGTAATTAAAGATAAGTGTACTCTTCAAGGTAAGTGTATACTTATCTTGATGAGCACTGAGTAATACGTAGGATTGTTGAATCACTATATTGCACACATGACACTAACACTGTATGTTAACTATACTGGAATTAAAATTTTAAGAAACAAAGTAAAACTCAGAGATGGTAAAAAAAAAATGTGGTCAGGTATTCTATATTTTATGTACTCCCTGCTATACTTGGGAGCTATCACAATGCCTGGCACATAAGAGCAATGGGAGGGGATGGTTCTTTCTCTATGTCAAGTGAATGGTAATGTAAGATACCTAGTCTTTACTCTCTCGTTTCTTCTCAAGGGAAGGAGAAACATAATCAAATTGGAGAATGAACTGGGGTAAATTTCTCTTTTTTTGGAAGATACTATGGCTAGTACTTGATCTATCTGTTCCCCTTTCCCACTATTCCTTCCTTGTGGGAATACCAGTTTATTCCTATATTGTCTGTGATTGCAAAGGTAATTATGCATTTGGGGCTTAGTATTACTAAGCCCATTGTCCACTGACATATAAGAGTCATTCTTGAATTTCTGCTTTATGAAAAATAGAGGTAATACTTTGGCCTGCACAAATATCTTCTTTCTCAATTGGTTCAAAACCTGGATGGGATAGAGGGAGATACATATTAGGCCCTCTCAAAGACCCTGAATCTCCTGAAAAGAAGGCTGGACAGTATGTGTCCAGATTTTCCCTTTAATATTTCACATTAAGTTGCTCCACATTTCTCAGAAAAAGTAAATGGGATGAAAGGCAGAGATAAGCCCAGAATTATTGTACAGTGGGACTCCCCTAACATTGAAGAAAACATCAGAAGTGAGAAGAAATGTGCTCTTATAAGAGTATGTGATCAGTACATATTTGGTGAGTTAATTCATGAATGAAAAAGTATAATATGATATGATAAATTGAACAACCAATCCTGCTGATCAAGGGCTATAACATTGTAAAGCCAGAAAGTCCCCAGGTACCACATCAGAACTATTTTGCCAAGATCTTATGTAATTTCAGATAGGTAAAGAAACCACAGAATGGAGCTGTGGAATTTCACCTTGGGAAATGGCTTCATCTTGGTAGGGATTCTGAATGACAATGGGGCTCCTAAACTACTCTGTGCCCCAAATGCTGTCCCGTGCGTGTTTGCCCTGACCAGCAATGGCCTGCTGCTCTTGGTCATTACAATGGATGCTTGGCTCCATGTGCCGATGTACTTCCTGCTCAGCCAGCTATCTCTCATGGACTTGATCTTTGCATTTGTAGTTACTCCCAAAATACTTGCGGATTATCTCTGTGGGAAGAACACCATCTCCTTTGAAGGCTGCACCTTTCAGATGTTAGTAGTTCTCACTTTGGGAGCTGCAAAGGACCTCCTACTGGGGTTAATGGCCTATTACGGGTACGTGGCTATTTGTCATCCTCTGAACTACATGGTCCTCATGAGGCCAAGGATCTGCTGGCTCCTGATAACATCTTGGATTCTGGCATTCCTAAATGGTGTGATATACACTTCATATACTATGCACGTTCCTTTCTGCATGTCCCAGGAAATCAGGCACCTGTTCTGTGAAATCCTGTCCTTGCTGAAGTTGGCCTGTGTAGATACCTCCATATATGTGCTCATGGTATATGTGATAGGTGTGACCTTTCTCGTCCTTACCCTTGCTGTTATCCTTGACTCTTATACATTTGTCCTAATTGCTGTCCTTCACATGTCCTCAGGTGAGGGACTGCAGAAAGCCCTCAACACATGCTCTTCTCACCTGACTGTGGTAGGAATGTACTATGGAGCTGCCATGTTTATGTACATCTGGCCCAATTCCTACCATAGTCCCTACCATAGGCCATAGAGGACAACATCCTCTCTGTATTTTATATTTTCATTACTCCAACACTGAACCCTCTTATCTATAGCCTGAGAAATAAGGAGGTAATGGAAGCCTTCAGGAGAGTACTGGGGAGATTCACGTCCATCCAGAGACAGTAGATGCCAATGTCATGTGGAAGCCCTATAGCTTCTAGATGGGACTCCATATCTGCTCTTGGTTTTGAGTTCACATCTTCCACATTTTGAAAATTCTGAAAATCTGCCACATTGGAGATAAGTCCTCATGTTTCGTGAGCTATGTATCAATAGCTAAGGATGCATTCATTTCTCTGATCAACACCCCAGAATCTGGGTGAAATTCCCTTTCTGTTCTAACAGAGATTATTTTATTTTTCACTTCATGTTTTTCTTTCCTCTACAACAATCCTACACCCAACAACACAGGAAGTTGGCCAGAATTTTTTCTTGATAGTTCTATTTAAAGCAGGAAATAAAAACTAAAGAGGAAAATGAAGAAACTGAAGATACAAATGTTAGATTTTACTAGTTGCTAGTGACAAAATTTCTCAATTCTTACCTCTTTATTAGTATGAGTCTGTAGTCACAATAATATTAAATGTTTTACTGCGGAGGGATCTTCCCACGTCCACATCAGAGTTCCAGACTCTGAAAAAAGTTCCTATCAGATACCTATGTTTTGGATTCTAGCATCAGCTCCTTAAGCTGTCCATATTACATTAGGACAGCCACATGCATTACATGTCATATTATTTATAAATAAGCTTCATTACAAAATATTAATGCCTTAAAGCTTGTGTGTGAAAGCAGCCAGCGCACATGGTAGTGAGAACCATACTGCAAATGTTCTCTGCTGGGAACCTGCTCCATAAAAGCCTCAGCCCCAATTAATACTGAATGTGAACAAATGGTTGAACTCAACATCTGAAACAAAAATGGTCTTTCCAACAACTTTCCTGTATCTGCATCATTGCCAATTACACTTTGGCCAGTGAGTAGGTTTTTCCTTTATGTCTCCTTCCTGATCCAATCCTTTCAACTTTGCTTGAATTCCCAATTTAAGAGGTTTTTTTTTAAAAAAAAAAAACAAAAAACAAAAAACAAAACAAAACAAAAAAACAATAGAATCAGAATTTGAACCAATTTCTAGTTGAGTCCCAGCTTCTCTTTTTCCCACTGCATGAAAAGAATTTGAAAGTCTTTCTCTCCTAATACAGTTTAAAGCCCTTACCTGCAGGACCTGTCACTGAAACGTTTCTATCATGAAAAGTATCTTGTCGAAGTTGGAGCTCAATTGCTTATTTCTTTATGTTTCCAAAAGCATTTACCAAACATTTTCCATGTGCCAGGCACTAAGATATGTTTCAGAAATGCAAGAAATGTTCTTATCTGGTACTATTAATCTAGAAGACCCAGATCCAATGAATCTGTTAAAATAAAACCGTTCCACAAACTAAACTAAAAATTAAAATTAAAAAGAAATGGGACTCCTCTTTATTCCAAGCCCCTTGCCTGAAAACCAACCAAATCAGTTACTCTGTAATGCTTGAAGCTGACTCGTAATGAAAAAGATTAAAAGGTACCTTTCCACACACACACACACACACACACACACACACACACACACACACACACAAACAGAATTAATATTTCCTTTGGACAAGAGTTAAAAAACAAACAAAAAAGGCAGAACAGATACTGAAATTAATGCTCATGAAGGAAAGAGATATCATATACTCACTCAAGCCAAAATCTTAGGAATCATTCATAATTTTTCCCTCTCTCTCACAACTAGTATACAATCTATCAGCAAATCCTAGGTTGTATTTTTTCCCCTGAATACATCCCAGATTATACCAGCTCTCAACACACAAATATTCCACTCTGGTCCAAATTACCATCACCTCTGCCCTGAGCTTTTACTACAGCAGCTTACTAACTGATCTTCCTAAATACCACCATCTAGCATTAGCAACACTATTGAGGCCTTCTGCCTATTATTCCTTGCCTTTCACCAAATATCCCAGTTCCCGATGGCAACAATATACTACTCAGTTGTATGATCTTACCATACACACATCATGAACTGGATACATAGCTGGATTTGTTTATTTCACTTTTCTTTCAGTTTTTAGGGATTGCTTTTAATTTTTTATTTTGTTTTATAATTATGTAAAATATTTTCCTGATAAAAAAAAATCAACCTATAAAACAATGTCTAACCAGAGAAGTCTAGCTGATATCTCTGTCTTGTCCAATTTATTCACTCCCATTCTCTATGGATAACTATCTATGTATACTGTGTGTATTATAACTATTCACTGAAATTGAGATTGGGTTTATAAAAATATTTGCAATGTTTCAGGTACATTTGAAGGAAGATATAATTTTTATTATGATGGTTTACAGTTTGATATGTACTTATATTATCTACGTTATTGGTTTTATTTTTAGGTCTTTTTATTCTTGCTATTTTTGTCCTTTTGATCTGTCTTGAATTACGAAAGGTATATTAAAATAGTCTCTCTTCACATATTTCTGTGTATACCTCATTGCATCTCCTGTAGAGTCTGCTTTGTGAACATTATTATTGCAGGTATAAATATTAATAACTGTTAATTTTAAGTCTTTAGAATTATAAAGATATAAGCAGGACAAATATTATTCTATTCCACATATAAAATGACTAATTCCCAGAAATGTTTGGTGGCTTATCCATATTCACACAGCTATTAAATATTCTCTCCTTATCTATATTCACACAACCATTACATGTTATCTCTAATCAAAGGGGGTTTCTCTTTTGCTTCTACTGAAAAAAGAATTTTTATTCAGTGCTGAGCATATATTCATTCCTCTGCTGACTTTTTGCTGTCTTGAACAGAGACATGATCAGTGAATACTATTGTTCAATTACTCTGTCAAATTGCTGTAAAAATTTCTTATTGCTGCTTGTACAAAAGTAAAAATAAAGTAGAATCAGTGAAATAATTGTGAACAGTAAAAGTACTTAAACATTGTAATAAAATTGTGATCATATTGTTGAAGATCTATAACTAATAGGAGAAATAAATTAAAAGAAGAAATAAATATATTAACAAGTAAATTAGCTACATATATGTGCCTGTGAGTGTGTGTATGTGTGTATCCCAAGTTTAACACAGCAAGAGCTTTTAGTCCCAGCTGAAATGTAAATAATTTGTGTGAGAAATAAATAAATCCTGACCAAAAGTCCCTGAACCTTGATTGTTGTAGAAACTGCCATCATAAGACTTTCCTTCACCCATTTGCCCTAGGGATAAGATTTTCCAATAGATAATTTTCTATTCAAACAATCATAAAATTGAGATTTATTTAATACATTCATTGACAGGCTTTTGGTCCCACTCCCACCTTGGAGTGATTCTCAAGGAGACTCCAGGTGAGGAAAGAGAGGAAGAGATGAAGTAATAAATTCTGGAGGACCTATCATAAGGGGGTTGGTGCAAGCACAGGTTGAGAAAGTACCTTTATCTTTCATACTTACTCTTCCTTCTTGGGATTGGCAATTTCATGCCAATTTAAGTTTTAAATTATCAATTTAAACTCATAATGATCCAAAATGTAAACTTAAAATGTACCTTTCATTCATCTTTTCACCAAAGCTCATCTTTTTTTTTTTTTAAGATTTACTTATTACTTATTATTTTAGAGAGAGAGAAAGTACAAGCAGCGGGGGCAGAGGAAGAGGAAGAGAGAATCCCAAGCACGTTCCATGCCCAGTGCAGAGCCCGATGCAGGGTTTAATTTCACTACCCCAAGATCACAACCTGAGCCAAAATCAAGAGTTGAACACTCAACGGACTGAGGCACCCAGGCACTGCAAGGCCTCATCTTTTTATGGGGTGCAGAGGTGTGGGAATATATAGCACAATTCTGGTTGGTGAGTCCCATCTGAGCAATAGCCTTGAATTCTTACTATATTCTGTCACAGTAGGTAAGTTTACAATATACCCTCATTTCACCATAGTGATTTTTTCCTCTCTGACAAGACCTAGTACATATGGAAAAAGTAATGGAGATCTTATGTCCACCACTATTGCTTTGTTGCAACTGGACTACTTCAACTTAATATTACTATGTCAAGAAACTTCCTTATTATACAATGAGATTTCACTTTCCTATGTGGTAACTATCACCTCTATTGATATGTCTTTTGATGACTCACTGATGCCAGAGGGCTAAACCTCACTCCACCACTTCAAAAGGATGGTTCCACAGGCCCTCCCACATTTTCCCAACAACTTTAATCTGGATTCATCAGACTTTGAGCTCAGATCACATTTATGTTTCATCCATTACTAAAATACATCCACATAAGACTCAGTTATTTGAATAGTAATCCATAGGATTTTAGTCATATTCCTTCCAAACATAAATTGTAACCCTATAAAGACACAACTGTAGGCCTTTTCATCTTTCTGCAATGCCTCCATGAAAAGCAAAAAAAATACAAAAAAATTTTTAATAAAGTTCTAAGTTAATCAAAGTTAATTGATTTTTTTAGTTTTTGAATCACCAAATGAAAAAGGATTCAGAGAAGTAATTTAATTTGGTTGGCTTCTGTGGTTAATAAAATGGGTAATTTCAAGAGATAAGCCAAAAAACAGACTCTTAACTATAAAGAACAAACTGATGGTTACCAGAGGGGAGGTTATTGTGGGGGGATGGGTGAAATAGGTGAAGGGGATTAAGAGTACACTTATCATGATGAGCACTGAGTAATGTAAAGAATTGTTAGAACATTATATTATTCACCTGAACCAATATAACATTGTGTGTTAATTATACTGGAATTAAAATATACATACATACATACATACATAAATGAAATTGGGTAATTTCTTCAAATACTTAAATGTAGTTTAACTCACCAGACATGTAAATATTCTTCCTACTTTTAGGAAAATATAAATTTCTCTCCATCCATAGAAATATCAATCAAAAAACAAGTTAGAATTTAACAGACTTGGCCCTATCAAATCCAAGGCCCCACCTCTCAAATATTCTTAACACAGAAGACAGCAAAAACATTTAGTAAGGTATAGCAACAATACAGTCATGAAATCATAGTCAAAACCACCTGAACTAAGATAGTCTGAAGAAATAAAGAGAAAAGGGTGTTTTTCAGAGTTATTTATAAATTAGAAATGATAGAACTTGGTGCCTGATTTGTTATAGCTTAAGGAGAGAATTTAATGGTGTAATAATTACTTGTGATATATATGAATTATGAGCAGACAACTAGCAATGTCTAGGTCCTACCCACTGTCCTGAAGGAGAGACAATGAGCAGCCCCCTTCTTTTCTGAGTTCTGCACCAGTAATACATGAGGAGATATGGTCCAAGAGTCCTTACTCTTAGGTTTCCTATCACACACACTTTTTTTGTTTCCCCAGTGGATTTAACAGACAATCATATGTCAAACAGAGGTATGTTTCTTCCTCTTGAGGGATAAGAAGAGAGGATCAGGTAAACTCTACTTTAACATTTATGAGGCCACAGACACATTAGCTATCATTGCTCTCTTATGTAGTCTGAGGCCATCAGGTGGGCAGTGTTGGCAAGGATAGAATGTTTCATGTCTCTCATTGTATTTCTTCCTCTGTCTATGCAAAAGAGGAAAACTATTCTACTTCCATTTTTTACTATTCTGAGCATATTTTCTAGCTTCTGTACAAGAAAAAAAAGTAATATAGGGAATAATACAGGACATGAATTTGGGCATGCCTTTCCTGGTGATCAGGGTACCTGTGTCCTAAGAGGGCCAAGCTTAAAGTCCATATCCTTTCTTGCACTACTGAACGTGAATGAGAAGGTAAAAAGACATTGAACATTCTGGGAAAGTAGGCCATTTCTTCTCTTCATTTCCTATGTCCACCTGGCAAGTACACAGATCCTGGCCCATAGGGATGAACTGTTTATCTGGGTCCATGTCATTGTTGCGTAGCAGACTCAAGGGCTCTCAGGCAGTTCTCCACCTCTATGCAGACACACTTTCACATGCTTGTCCTAAAGTTTGAGATAACCCAGATAACACACATTGGCCTTACAACTAATGTATGAACCTTATGCTTGCTAAAGGGTATTGAATATTAGGAAGTGGTACAGCATGAAGTAAAAGAGATAGCCTTAAGATTAGTCTTAATGTTAAAGATTAGAGTCTTCGCTTATTTCAAATGTGATTGACCTTAAACTAGTCACTTAATCTTTATGACTTTCAATGTCTTTTCCTATAATATGAGAACAGTAATAATAGCTAGTTATACTAATTCTCCCACAAATTCTTTATCAGGACAAATGTAAAAACACCTATGATCCAGCCATTGCACTACTGGGTATTTACCCCAAAGATACAGACATAGTGAAGAGAAGGGCCATATGCACCCCAATGTTCATAGCAGCATTGTCCACAATGGCTAAATCATGGAAGGAGCCTAGATGCCCTTCAACAGATGACTGGATTAAGAAGATGTGGTCCATATATACAATGGAATATTATTCAGCTATCAAAAAGAACGATTTCTCAACATTTGCTGCAACATGGATGGCACTGGAGGAGATAATGCTAAGTGAAATAAGTCAAGCAGAGAAAGACAATTATCATATGGTTTCTCTCATCTATGGAACATAAGAACTAGGAAGATCGGTAGGGGAAGAAAGGGATAAAGAAAGGGGGGTAATCAGAAGGGGGAATGAAGCATGAAAGACTATGGACTCTGAGAAACAAACTGAGGGCCTCAGAGGGGAGGGGGGTGGGGGAATGGGATAGGCTGGTGATGGGTAGTAAGGAGGGCACGTATTGCATGGTGCACTGGGTGTTATATGCAACTAATGAATCATCGAACTTTACATCAAAAACCAGGGATGTACTGTATGGTGACTAACATAATATAATAAAAAAATATTATTATAAGAAAAAAAAAGAGAATCATAGTATTCCATATGACTACCAAAAAAAAAAAAAAGTCCCATGGTATCTCATTGTGTGTAGAGATAATAGAGTAAGCTGTGCCCAAGGAGAACCCTAGGGACCGTCCCATGTGCATCACTTCTCAGGGCCTCATCTTTCAAGAACCTCTCAGAATAAGGTTCATTTCACTGCTGGTGCTCAATAAGTATTTAACTCATCCAAGAATACAGCCTGAGTTTGAATGGAATCCACTGAAAAGTCCATTTCAATGTATCCAGCTGTTAGGAGAGAGGGCTGAGAATCACTGGGATCCAATACCCAACTCTGGATCTGCACCTTGGATTTCTGGATCTCATTCTTCTGTACTCTCTGTGAGATACCCTCCCATGTAGTTCCATGCATCTCAAAACAAACTCATCCCATGTCTCCAGGTAAGAAGAAGGAAGATAGTGAGGAATAAAACCTCTCCAGAACCAGAAATTTTGCGTCTATCTTGGAAGAAGCGTCACATCCCTATTTTTATAACCCACAGCCTATTTGTGAGAGGAGATTTTTCTTTTTCTCTCTTCTCTAGAATCCTCAGTCTTAGAATCTTGCTACTGTACTCTTTTTGAGGGGGTCAGTTTATGTGCTGAGACGTGCAAGGAACCAAAAGATCCATTGTCTCTCAAACTAGCTACCCCTTTTCAACTCCCAGAATCTTCCTTTACTCTGACCTTTTATCCTTGTTATTATAGATATTTTTTCTTCTTTCAGTTTTCCCACACTGTCTGGATGATACCCACTGGACTCACAGGGCACTGCCTAGGATGCAGTGTGTGTGACAGGGATTATGTGTTGAGGAGGAGTTTGTTCATTGCTGCATACATTCGGTTATTCATTCATCCATTCAGTGAACATTTCTTGAAAATTTACTATATGCCAGGTAATGCAGATATACGGGTTGAGATAGAATTCTGACCCTGAAGAAACGTACAGCCCAGTCAGAAGATAGGATTGTAAATAAACAATCATATATGTCAATAAAAGCCTTTTAAAAATGTATTATTATATACATATACCAAAACTCACCAAATTGTACACGTGAAATATGCATAGTTCATTGCAAGTAAATTTACCATGATGAAGCAGTGAAAAAATGCACTTATCAAAAATTATTTGAAAATGAGTTCAGTATGTATTATTTTGGCTATAACTGAGGTTATAGACTTTATCAGTGATCCTCTTGGCTATAACTGAGGTTATAGACTTTATCAGTGATCCTCTTGAGAAAAGATATTTCTCATTTAATTTTGCCAATTCCTCAAATCATTCCCTGTCTCTGCCTTCCTTCTCTTAAAGACCAATGGACTCTACTATAGGTTCAGGCTGGACCCATTTTATTTCCATCTGGATGAAAATTCATGAATAGAAACCTCACTGTCAACTTGTGGTCTTGAAATCAAGTAGTACTTGGCAGCTCATGAGCCAGTGGTCCAGCCACAACTGATCTGACCACATCTTTCCTATACCGTTCAGCTAGATGTAGAGTCTTATGTGTGAAAACAAACCTTTCTATGTTTGCATGCTTTGATTTCCGTCTATCTCAAGGTAGCCCTCCCAGGTGGGCTATCTGTTCTGACATCATTCTAAAGGTCAATTCTAAGACTAGTACTTCAACCTTTCTCAGGGATAGAAGACCCCAACCCCAAGTGCCAACCATTTGCCCATGCCCCCAGCTACCTTCCCTCTTTCTAATATCCTTCTCCATTAGCTTATATCCAGCCATGTTATTCCTTGCTTGTTCCTGATGTACAGTAATATATAGACTGAATAGTATTTCTGCCTAACTGCAAAGCATTGGACCAGTGCCTGATTTCCTACTGATGCACCTATCCAACTCATTGGATACTCTGAAGCAAACTGCAGCATGAATGAGTTCAAACACTAGTCACACCAGAAAAGAGACTGTGCAGACAGCTATTGTGGTACCATTTGGTCTCCACAAAAGGCTGTCCCTGCTTCCATAGTGTGTGGTGCTACCTAAGTCTGGCCTTGTCTCCAACATCTTGACTCAGTAATGATGAGGGCCCATCATTCCTTAATCTTCAACACTGCCATCAAGCCTTGATTCTCTGACACAGTAAAGAATTTAGGAAAGGACCAGGACTGTAGATTATAACATGATCTAAGTGGTTTCTTAAAATTCCCTTCCTACTAGGAAGGATGTTAAAGGATCCCTTGGAAACACAAAGGAAAAGATAATTATTCATTCTGCTCCTTGATGAAATGAAAGTCAAAATCTGCTGACTGAAAAGTAAACTAGAAAAAAGAAAAACCTGGGATTTCTACTAAAGGCAGAACTCTTCATATTTTTTTCAAATCCATATAATATGTCAGCATCCTTTTCCAAATAGCTTCAGTAAGAATTGGGAATGGAAATTTTAGAAAAATCAAGCACCTTAAATGCTTCCAAGAATTTTTTCTATCAAATACATTTGTTCTTCCAATGAGATCTTTGCTTTCAGGATTTGGATTTCCATCATACTCAACTTCTGATTGCTCTATTTATGCTAATGTTTAGACAGAAAGAAACATCAATGGGCACAGAAAACCAAACCTATCTGACTGAATTCATCTTGCTGGGCTTTTCTTCAGATTGGCAGATCCAGATCATACTGTTTGTGGTGTTTCTCATCATCTATCTGCTAACTCTGTTTGGAAATCTTCTCATCATAGTGCTAATTCATATTGACTCTCGACTTCATATACCAATGTACTTCTTCCTTAAAAACTTGTCATTTACTGATCTCTGTTTCTCTACAACGATCGTCCCCCAGGTGTTATTCCATTTGCTGGTAATGAGAAAAACAATTTCCTTTGTTGGGTGTTCAATTCAGATGATTTTTTTCCTAGTAGCTGGGTGTACAGAAAGTTCCCTCCTAGCAGTGATGTCCTATGACCGTTATGTGGCTGTCTGCAAACCCCTTCACTACTCCACCCTCATGACCCAGAGGATGTGTGTACAGCTGACCATAGCGTCCTGGGCCACTGGAGCATTTGTGTCTCTAGTAGATACAACATTTACTTTATGTCTGTCATACCACGGACAGAACATAATTAATCATTATTTTTGTGAACCTCCTGCACTCTTGAAGTTGGCTTCAGAAGAAACCTACAAAGCTGAGATGGCCATCTTTGCAATGGGTGTGTTAATTCTCCTTGGTCCTGTCTCCCTCATCCTTTTCTCCTACTGGAATATTATCTCCACTGTGATTCAGATAGAGTCAGGTGAGGGGAGGCTCAAGGTCTTTTCTACTTGTGGTTCTCATCTCATCGTTGTTGTCTTCTTCTATGGCTCAACAGTATTTACCTACATGCGTCCAAATTCCAAGAAAATAAGTGAAGGGGATAAGGTGATTTCTGTGTTCTACTCAGTCATAACATCCATGATGAACCCATTCATTTATAGCCTGAGAAACAAGGATGTGAAGGAGGCATTTAGGAAAGTGTTTGGAAGATAGGCCCTTTCAGAGGCAATGATCTTTATATTGATATACAACTGTGGGAATGAAGACATTCCAAACTGGTTCAACATTTTTAACAGCTTTCCCTCTAAACTATCTTTAGGCTGATAGATCAGTAAGGGTCATATATTTACCCTTGTACATTTGGGATGTTTTCAAGTTTGTCAACTGCATCTTGCTCAAGCTTCTTCTCTGTGGTTATAGCTTGCTTGCCTCATAATAGCTTTTTTTGTTATTATATTACATATTATAAATTATATTTACATATCATATTATATGAATAGTTTTATATATCAAACAGGATCTTCATTTATACTGCATTACGGGTTCACTAATCCATTTTCACCCAGAGATAGTGCCTTTTGGTTCTAAACTCCATAGCTGCTTGTTAGCCTCATCCCAAGCTAACATCATCTATAGCCATCCACAGATGCTAGAATCCTACCTGATGTCAATATGCTAGACTCTACAATTTCCTTTGAGAAAATATCAACTATTTTTTTTAACTTAAACTCTGATATGGAACTCTTTTTCTTGTTTCGTTTTGTTTTGGGGGGGTGTTCTGTTTTGCTGTAGAGTCCCAAAATACTGCTATAGTCAATTCAACTACACATGGGGGAGCTACTAGCTTAGACAATAATGTGTGGGATCTCATATTCCTGCATACATCTTTCATATATCACACACTTCTTCCCTCCAAGGACAATTGCTGCGTTGAAGGAACTAGAATTAAGAAGCAACATTCCTACATCGGAACTTTCTTATCAGAAACATCTGAGACACCAATATACCACAGCTTTTCCCTCCTCAGACATGCTCTTCCCTCTTCTGCAGGCTTGATTGTGCCAGTACCCATTAAGTTCTCCTTTTAGGAAAGTGGAAAAGGATGGCTGACATATGAGAAGCAATCCCAGAAGATGTAGCTTGTTCTGTGGGATTAAATGGCCCCTTTAGCCTTTTTAACAACTGCTATAACTTCAGTTATAGCAAAATCACCACTGGTGATGCTTGCGGCTACTCACTGATGTTCAGCAAGTGCATTGCCCCTCCCTTGGAAGAAAATCCACTGTTGTCCTCTACCTTCAGCTAAAGCTCTAACTGCAGGTATTAAGTGGAATTGACCTAACACTTCATTGCATGTAGAAACACTACCAATTTCCATCCCTGGTTGCAGGGTCTGTGAGCCATGAAAAAACATAGCTAGGGACCATCAAAGTTCTGCCCATTTCTCCCCTCTGATTGTCTCTTTCTCTTGGCAGAAGTCCTATGACACAAACATATACCATTTGTACTTCATTTTCCAGACTTACAAATATCCCAATTGTCCCACCCCATCTGCCATGCAGCTGTTTGTAGGGATTCTTGTCATATAGAAAAGAGTGCTGCTAACCATAGCCAAACCCTCTTTTCACACAGCAAGAAGAATACGGGAAATTTTATCTTTTAGCAGGAGCCATTTCAACTTGGAGTTCTGCTCTCACTTCCTGACCATCTATAAACAAAGTAATTATGGATGAAGAATGGCAGGAGCCAGAGAAAATGAGAAGACCTTGATGAAAATCAAGCTTGTCACATTGAGGTCTCTGGCTGCACCAGCTTCAAAATCCACATCCTGTCCTGGGTATTCAGTGCTGGCCATTCTGTGTCATGATGTCTTTGCTGAATTGAATGCATTGTGTGCAGAATGATTCTGCATGGGAGAATAAATGTATGCAATAATAGATTCACTAGGCAGGTGTGAGGTGTATTATTTTCAGATTATGTGTGCCAGCATGATCTTACATGAGGAAACCAAAAACTGAATGACTTGGATGGGAATAAATTTGTTGAGATCAGAACAGAGAAGTCAGAGTGACTGGAGGCTGATAAGTGACAGAAAGAATGGCAATGAATGAGATCACAGAAACAGGCAGAGGCAAGATTGGTAGGGCCATTGTATTAGTTTCTTAGGACTGCCATAACAAATTATCATAAACTTTCTAGCTTACAACAACAGAAATTCATAGTTCTGGAGACCAGAAGTCTGAAATCAAGGCATCTTGCTCCATCTTGTAGACTATGCTCCCTCAGAAGGCCCTGGGGGAGAAGCTTTCCTTGCTTCTTCCAGCTTTTGGTACTGAGGTATTCCCTGGTTTCTGGCAGCATAACTTCAATCTCTGCCTCTGTCTTCACATGGCCTTCCCTCTGTCTCTGTGTCTTCCCCCACTTCTTTCTTTTTTAAAGATTTATTTATTTATTTGAGAGAGAGAGAGAGAGACAGAGAAAGGGAAAGCACACAAGCAAGGGAAGGGTCAGAGAGGGAGGGAGAGAGAATCTCAAGCAGACTCCCTGTTGAGCATGGAGCCCAACTCAGGGCTTGATCTCAGGACCCTGAGATCATGACCTAGGCTTAAACCAACAGAGTCAGATGATCAACCAACTGAGCCGCCTAGGTGCCCCTATCTTCCCCTTTTCTTAAAAAGATATCTGTCACTGGCTTAGGGGTCACTCCAATCCAGGATGATTTCATCTTGAACCTTCCCTTAACTACACTGGCAAAGATCTTTATTCCAAATAAGGTCACGTTATGAGGTTCCAAGTGGACATGTTTTTTTGCATGATACAACTCAACCCATTACAACCTTGGAAGTCCTAAAAAGGTGATTGATTTTATTTTAGGTTCCACAGAAAGCCATCATGATATTACACTTTTAAAAGGTCACTTTGAGTATTGTGTGGAGAGTGGATTTTAAGTGGACAAGCATGGAAACAAGAAAAGCAATCAATAAGACTGAGTTTTATTGCAGTAGCCCAGGAGAGAGATGCTGGTCTTAACTGGGGTTCCAGCAATGGGGAGCCAGAGGAGGTGGTAAGACACATACGTAGATAGGATATACAAGATGAAAAAAGAGAGTAATGAAATATCCTTAAGTTCTTGGCCTGAACAATGCTGTGGATGATGGGGGAGACTCAGAAAGGGAGGAGTCTGATGAGGAAATCAAGAATTCTCTTCTGGATTTGTTAATATGGCCCTTTGTTATATGCTGACTTTGTTCTCACACCACCCTTCTATATTCGAATAGCTACAATAAAGCCTTCATTTAAACAGTCCTGACATCTTAAGCTGCATTGCCCACCTGTAGTTTAGGGTTTTGTCTCTGCCCCCTTCCATTAGCTGAAGACTTTAAAGCATTTTGAATACAATTGCACACATGAGTTCTGAAGTCCTTGGCAGTAGTTTATTCAGTAGTCATCATCCAGATGATGCAAAATATACTTTTGTCAGCTGTCTTTTATGTTACCATCCTTATTGAAACCTCCATTTTAAAAATTCTGACAGAATTTAGAGACAGGATTGGTTTGAGAAACAGCAGAGTAGTACCTGATTATCAGATAAGATTCAGATATTTCAGTTTGTGATCACAAAGAAAAATGCCCCAGGGTATCTCTTATTGTAGAAAGGTTTTAAAAAGTTAATAGCACAAATTTCTCCAGGGAATGCCCTGTTTACAATAGCTCTTAGGACCTCAGGCTTAAAGGCTTACTCCCAAGAAAATCCTTAAGGCAGGTTCCTTGGTGATTTGGAGATTTTAGTAAAATGGTGCTCCTTGGCTTGGGGTATAATAGGACTCATAGTCCAGATGATGTCCCAACTTCAGAGTATGTGGTAAATGGCAGCGGAAGTTGCCTATTGGGCTATGGATTAGCAGGCTGCAAAAACCGTAACTTCCTTCATTCATTAGCTTTCTCTTCCCGCTGTCCTGTGTTGTCCCAGGCCAGTCCTCCAGGTGAGAGCGGGTAAGGTGATTAGGGGGAATTAATCCTTTCAGAGAGTCTCAAATTTTGGTTCTGTTCTTTGGGATGGGCTCTGCCCTTCACTTCCCTCTTTCTTTTTCATCTGGCTTCTACAGAGAATACATGCTCTTCTTTTTTACTGATTCTCTTGAGAGATAGCCTCATGAATCCTGTTTTACAACTCCTCTGGAGAGGATTAAACTACTGACCAGGGATACCTGAGTGACTGCAAGGGCTGCGAATACCCACTGCCTCTCCTTTTGCACCAAAAGCTAATCTGTCAGATTCTCCTTTGCCCCTTGCTGTCTCAATGTTCTCTTTTCAGGGATTCCCTCCTTATTCCATTTAGTCACTGAGTTTGGACAGTGGGAGTAGGCAGGACCAGGATAGAACCTTGACCACCTGCCCTAGGGCACACAGGCAGAATCTTCTTGCAGTCAGACATCCCTGGATGGCAAACAAGACTGTGTGAATATGCTAATTTGTATGTGCAGGTATACACAAATCCAGGTATCTTGTCCCTTGTCACACTGAACTCACCCTTCTTTGGATGTGGGTACCAGTCAGTTCATTCACTCTCTTTAACCTGGTGATCAATCCTGAGATTTTCTAAACCAAGACTGTCCTAATCCCGGGTCAGAGTTCAACATCTCAACAGTCAACATAGCCCCTTCTTTTCACTTACATTTCTCTTGAGAGAGGGAATATGTTGGTGTGCTAATGTGTTGGTGTGGAGTGTCAGCATTGACTCTATTTGTTCACTCATTCAGCTTTTTTTTTTAAGATTTTATTTTTAAGTATCTCTATACCTGACGTGAGGCTTGAACTCACACCCCAAGATCAAGAGTCACATGCTCTGCCAACTGAGCCAGCCAGGCGCCCCTCCCAAAGAGAGAGAGAGAGAGAGAGAGAGAAAGAAAGAAAGAAAGAAAGAAAGAAAGAAAGAAAGAAAGAAAGAAAGAAAGAAAGAAGGAAGGAAGGAAGGAAGGAAGGAAGGAAGGAAGGAAGGAAGGAAGAAAGAAAGAAAGAAAGAAAGAAAGAAAGAAAGAAAGAAAGAAAGAAAGAAAGAAAGAAACTTCAAATTCCTTCACAGAATCATTCTGGTCCCTCTGACTTTAACCACCCAATAATTGTCTAAAGTAAATTTTTATGTACTTACTTTCTTTTAGTTAGTTAGTTTGTTTAATTTTTTATCTACATCCAATTTAGTTAACATATACTGTTATTAGATTATTGTTAGCTTCAGGGGTAGAATTTAGTGATTCATCAATTGCATATAACACCCAGTGCTCATTATTTCAAGTGCCCTTCTTAATGCCCATCACCCAGTTACCCCATTCCCGCCTCCACCTTCCCTCCAGCAACCCTCAGTTTGTTTCCTATAGTTAAGAGTCTCTTGTGGTTTGTCTTCCTCTCTGATTTCGTCTTATTTTATTTTTCCCTCCCTTCCCCTATGATCCTCTGTTTTATTTCTTAAATTCCACACATGAGTGAAATCTTTGATAATTGTCTTCCTCTGACTTCTTTCACTTAGCATAATACCCTTTATTTCCATCCACATCATTGCAAATGGTAAGATTTCATTTTTTGATGGCTGAGTAATATTCCATTGTATATAAACATACACCACATCTTCTTTATCCATTCATCTGTTGATGGACATCTGGGCTCTTTCCATAGTTTGGCAATTGTGGCCGTTGCTGCTATAAACATTGGGGTGCAGTTGCCCCTTCAAATCACTATGTTTATATCCTTTGGATAAATAACTAGTAGTGCAATTGCTGGGTCATAGGGCAGCTCTACTTTTAACTTTTTGAGGAACTTCCATACTGTTTTCCAGAGTGGCTGTACCACCTTGCATTCCCACCAGCAGTGTAAGAGGGTTCCCCTTTCTCTGCATCCTTGCCAACATCTGTTGTTTCCTGAGTTGTTAATGTTAGCCATTCTGACTGGTGTGAGGTGGTATCTCATTGTGGTTTTGATTTGTATTTTCCTGTTGCTGATGGACATTTTTTCATGTGTCTGTTGGCTAAGACCACCCAAAATTATTTAAAAATATCTGTTCATATATGACTGTTTTTGTGCCTACAGATAGCTCTGCCACAGTGGATTAGCTCTAAAACCATGAAATGGAGGTCTGTGGATTTGTCCTCAAGGAGTGGATGTGGGGAATAGGTACATACAATTGGGTGAAAATTTAACCTTATCTACAATGAGTTTTTGAGTAAGAAAGAAAAAGAATTGCAGGATACAGACAAAGTGAGAAAGCTTAAATTTTTTTCTGAATCTTTGTTTCATCATCTGTGTACTGGGGATAATAATAACTACCTCAAATGAACATAAGACTTAAAAATAAGTGTACACGATGACTGGCACCAGGATAGGGCCCGACACATGAAAATTAGTATTATTATTGCCAAAGGACCTTGTGCAAAGAGAGATAAAGTGCAGAGGACGGATTAAGGCATGTTTAAAGGATGCTACTGAGTGGCAGCCTTTTTTTACTGATGTTCCTCAGCAGCCTCTTCACACTAAAAACAAATAAGGGAAGAAATTATTTAAGGGCCAGGATCACAGACTACATCATCCCTTAATTTCCCATTCCTTGCTCAGATTGCTTCTTTAGGATTATTTTGCAAAAATAATGAAAAAAATCAGCCTTCATAAATGTTATCAGATAGTCAGCAGCATAAAAATCTAACTAGTTTAAAGCAACATCAATTTCTTTGCTTTCCAAACCTACATAAAAGGAAGGATGCACTGTGAGCAGCACTATAGTCTTATCAGGACTATATGTAGTCCTGCTAAGGTTTGGTCATGTAGCATATTCAGGATGATTTCTGCCCCTCTGGTGCTACTAAAAGATTCAAGGGAGAGAAAATCAGAAATGACTCATCTGTCAAAACTGCTGAGCAAAAAGAGAATTCTGTCTTCTGACATATGGGACCTGTTAAGAGATGGAAATCAATAGCCCAGTTCTGATGCTGATTATTACCTAAGTTACACAGATATATAGATATAGATATAGATATAGATATAGATATATATTCTATAACTGAACAATATGTGTTTCTTTTCTTGGTGCTGACCTATAAACAGTAATAAATTTTCATGGGAGAAGGAAACCAAACCTATGTGACTGAATTTGTCTTCCTGGGCCTCTCACAGGATCCACAGACACAAGTCCTGCTCTTTTTCCTTTTTCTGATCATCTATCTGCTGACTGTACTGGGAAATCTGCTTATCATTGTGCTCATTCACATAGACTCTAGACTCCACACACCCATGTACTTTTTCCTTAGAAACCTGTCCTTTGCTGATCTCTGGTTTTCTACCACCACAGTGCCCCAGGTGCTGGTCCACTTCCTGGTAAAGAGGAAAACCATTTCCTTTGCTGGATGCTCAACACAGATACTTGTTTTACTTCTGGTTGGGTGTACAGAGTGTGCACTGCTGGCGGTGATGTCCTATGACCGGTATGTGGCTGTCTGCAAGCCCCTGCACTACTCCACCATCATGACACGGTGGTTATGTGTCCAGCTGGCCATAGGGTCCTGGGTCAGTGGAGCGTTTGTGTCTCTGGTGGACACCACATTCACACTGCGTCTGCCCTACAAAGGGAACAATATTATCAACCATTTTTTTTGTGAACCTCCTGCCCTCCTGAAGCTGGCTTCAACAAACACCTACAGCACAGAAATGGCCATCTTTGCAATGGGCGTGGTCATCCTCTTAGCTCCTGTCTGCCTGATCCTTGTCTCCTACTGGAATATTATCTCCACTGTGATCCAGATGCAGTCTGGGGAGGGGAGGCTCAAGACTTTCTCTACCTGTGGTTCCCATCTCATTGTTGTTGTCCTCTTCTATGGTTCAGCAATATTTGCCTACATGAGGCCAAACTCCAAGATAATGAATGAAAGGGATAAAATGATCTCTGTGTTCTACTCAGCAGTGACACCCATGCTGAACCCCATCATTTATAGTCTGAGAAACAAGGATGTCAAAGGGGCTCTCAGGAGAGTGACTGCAAAATCGTCTTTTTGAAGGTGGGGAGCTTTAGCCATGACAACATTTTAGGGATGTAGAGAGATGTGATTTTCTTGTAAACTTTTCCCATTTTCATCCCATTCCTCCACTTATTTTCCTTCTCCTATTTTCCTATGTCTCTTCTAAGATAAATTCAGTAACTTGCCTGTTCAAAGTAAGACACCTTGGTAGACTTAGGAAAGAAATATAGAAGGGGAGGAAGGTGGGGGTATGGGTTAAATAGGTGATGGGGATTAAGGAGTGCACTTGTGATGAGCACCTGGTGTTTTATGTGTTGAACTGCCAAATTGTACACCTGAAATTAATATTTACACTGTAAGTTAACTAACCGGAATTTAAATTAAAACTTAAAAAAAAAAAGAAATAAAAGGCATCCAAATTGGCAAGGAAGAAATCAAACTGTCACTATTTGCAGATGACATGATACTCTATATAGAAAACCCAAAAGATCCCGCCAAAAAATTGCTAGAACTGATACATGAATTCAGTAAAGTTGCAGGATACAAAATCAATGTGCAGAAATTTGTTGCATTTCTATACATCAATAATGAAGCAGCAGAAAATCGAGGAATTGATCCCATTCACAACTGCACTAAAACCCATAAGATACCTAGGAATAAACCTAACCAAAGAGGTAAAAGATCTGTACTCTGAAAACTATAAAACACTGATGAAAGAAATTGAAAATAACACAAAGAAATGGAAAGACATTCCAAGCTCATGGATTGGGAGAAAAATATTGTTAAAATGTCTACACTACCCAAAACACCCTACATATTTAATGCAATCCCTGTCAAAATACCAAGAGAATTTTCCACAAAGCTAGAACAAACAATCCTAAAATTTGTATGGAGCTACAGAAGACCCCAAATAGCCAAGCAACATTGAAGAAGAAAAGCAAAGCTGGAAACATCACAATTCTATACTTTAAGTTATATTACAAAGCCATAGTGAACAAGACAGTATGGCAGTGGCACAAAAACACACATAGATCAATAGAACAGAATAGAAAACCCAGAAATGGACCCACAACTATATGGTCAATTAATCTTTGACAAAACAGGAAAGAATATCCAATGGGAAAAAGATGGTCTCTTCAACAAATGGTGTTGGGAAAACTGGACAGCAACATGCAGAAGAATGAAACTGGACTACTTTCTTACGCTATACAAAAAAAAATAAATTCAAAATGGATTAAAGACCTAAGTATAAGACAGGAAACCATCAAGACCTTAGAGGAGAACACAGGCAGTAATGTCTTTGATATTAGCTGTAGCAAATTCTTTCTAGATATGTCTTCTGAGGCAAGGAAAACAAAAGCAAAAATAAACTACTGGGCTTTCATCAAGATAAAAAGGTTCTGTATAGAGAAGGAAACAATCAACAAAACTAAAGGCAAACTATGGAATGTAAGAAGATATTTGTTAATAACATATCTGATAAAGGGTTAGTATCCAAAATCTATAAAGAACTTATCAAAGTCAATACCCCCCCAAAAAACAAATAATCCAGTTAAAAAATGGGCAGAAGACATGAATAGATATTTTTCCAAAGAAGACATACAGATGTCTAAGAGATACATGAAAAGATGCTGAACATCTCTCATCATCAGAGAAATACGAATCAACACTAGAATGAGATATCACCTCATATCAATCAGAATGGCTAAAATGAACAACACAAGAAACAACAGGTATTGGAGAGGATGTGGAGAAAGAGGAATCTTCTTACACTGTTGGTGGGAATGCAAACTGGTGCAGCCCCTCTGGAAAACAGTATGGAGGTTTCTCAAAAAGTTAAAAATAGAACTACCTTATGATCCAGCAATTGCACTACTAGGTAGTTAGTCAAAAAATACAAAAATACTAATTCAAAAAGATACATGCACCCTGATGTTTATAGCAGCATTATCAACAATAGCCATATTATGGAAAGAGCCCAACTGTCCATCAACTGATGAATGGATAAAGAAGAGGTGGTGTATCTATATACA
Organism: Ursus americanus; assembly: GCF_024610735.1. Taxonomy (NCBI): domain Eukaryota; kingdom Metazoa; phylum Chordata; class Mammalia; order Carnivora; family Ursidae; genus Ursus; species Ursus americanus. The sequence goes on from NC_142142.1 coordinate 3,379,033, forward strand.
ATGGAATATTCCACAGCCATCAAAAAGAATGAAATCTTGCCAATTGCAACAACATGGATGGAGCTGGAAAGTACTATGCTAAGTGAAATACAAGTCAATCAGAGAAAGACAAATACCATATGATTTCATTCATATGTGGAATTAAAAAACAAAACAATCATGGGGGAAAAAGAGAGAGGCAAACCAGGAAACAGACTCTTAACTATAGAGAACAAACTGATTGTTACCAGAGGGGAAGTGGATGAGAGGATAGTGAAATAGGTGATGGGGATTAAGGAGTGCACTTGTTATGATGAGCACAAGGTGATGTATGTGTTGAATCACTAAATTGTACACCTGAAACTGGTATTAAACTGTATGTTAACGAACTGGAATTTAAATAAAAACTTTAAAAAAGAGGTACAAACTTCCAGTTATAAAATAAATAAGTCACAGAGATGAAAAGTACATCATAGGGGATATAGTCAATAATATTATAATAACATTATATGGTGACAGATGGTGACTAACACTTATGGTGAGCACTGAGTAATGTATTAATTGTTGAATCAATATGCTGTACACCTGAAACTAATATAACATTGTATGTCAATCATACTTAAATAATGAATAGAAAGGGGGAGAAAAAGAAATACAGAAAGGAAGGGGGAAAAGGAAAGGAACGGAAGGAGGGAGGAAGAAAGGAAATGAGGAAAGAAAGAGAGATGGAGAGAGAGAGGGAAGGGGGAAATAGGGAGGGAAGAGAAAATGAAATGTGGGTAAGGAGACAGTCTACTCTCTGGGCCCATACAAGCTAATACGGAAATTAAAACAAATAGACATACAACTATATGGGGGGGGGCTACAAGGAACCAAATAAACAAATAAAACTATCACAAATATTAGAATACATTCTGGCAAATGGAATTATTTCCTTCATTTTTTCATGCATTCATCAAATATATTTTGAACAGGAGCATTTCTAGAAGCTGGGGATATAGACATGAAAAGTAAGGTCTTCATGATGTTCAGTTCTAACATGGCCTTAAATTCTAAATTTAATGATTTCTGAGATGTAAAAGTACATTTAAGGAATAAAAAATGGTAGACTTTTTCTAAGAGTAATGTGTAATATTAGGAAAATAGTGAGCTACGAAGCTAGAGAGCAAGATGAAGAGTCCAGACTGAGAAATGCTTTGAATTCAATACCAAAGAATTGGCCCCATTTGTAATCCTTTAAATGCTGAAGATTGGGACATTTATGGGACAGTGATGGAAAATAAGGATAAAGTTAAGAAAAGGAGGGCAGGAATACCTGTTTTATGCCTTAGTAAGGCATTTAGAATATAGACCATTGGAGTGCCTGGGTGGCACAGCGGTTAAGCGTCTGCCTTTGGCTCACAGTGTGATCCCAGCGTTATGGGATCGAGCCCCACATTGGGCTCCTCCGCTATGAGCCTGCTTCTTCCTCTCCCACTCCTCCTGCTTGTGTTCCCTCTCTCGCTGGCTGTCTCTATCTCTGTCGAATAAATAAATAAAATCTTTAAAAAAAAAAAAGAATATAGACCATTGTTTTGTAAATCATGACTTGAAGCGGTCCCTGGGTTGATAGACTGGTGATGGGTAGTAAGGAGGGCACGTATTGCATGGTGCACTGGGTGTTATACGCAAGTAATGAATCATCGAACTTTACATCAGAAACCAGGGATGTACTGTATGGTGACTAACATAATATAATAAAAAAACATTAAAATAAAAAAAGATTAAAAAAAGAAAATATTTCTCAGCTTAGGATTGGTTAGTCGATCTCAGAATCTCCGTCTGTAACAAGCCCCAGGTGATTCTTCAGCACAGTAAAAATCGTGTGCTGCTTTTTAGGCAATGGGGTGGCTTTTATTTAAAAGAATTGCGTGATTATTTGCTTAATGTCTGACTTCCCCATTAGTGTGTAAATTCCATGGCAATAAAGACTGTGACTCCTTTGCTGATCTCTATATTATCACTTGTAGAAAAGTGCCCAGCCATTGTTGTTGCTCAAGAAATATCATTTTGAATGAATAAATAAAGCTGGAGTTTAAGAGAGAGAGATGCTCTGGAGAGATAGATTTAGAAATTTACTACATATAAATGCAAGTGAATTTTGACACACCCAAAGGTTTTATCAATACTTACGTTTTGTGAAAATATCCCAAGGTAATTCTGAAGTGCCATCCTGGATGAGACATAGTGTTGGAGACAGATACAGGGAAGAATCCAAGATAGAACCTTGGAGTTACCAATGTTTCAAGGTGGATGAAGAGTAGCAAATCAGGCCCAGAGGACCGAGAATCAGAGTAACAGAAAAAGAGGCTGAATAAATGTGTGTCAGAAGTGGCAAGAGGAGAGGTCTTCCAGGAAAAATTTCTCAAACGTCTCAAACTTGTATGTTTTGATAAAAGGCTATTGGATTTGCATATAGTTATAGACTTTTAGAAAGCATACAGAATAATTCTTGAGGAGGTGATTTTTGCGTTGAAAACTGAAGGATGAAAGAATTAATCAAGTAAAGGTGTGGTAGGAGGTAAAAGGTAGGAAGGGACAGAATAAGCAGGGGGAGGAGTACATAGATTTCCTTTTTTACTAAGAGAGGCTTTCTTCATCCCTAAAGTAATAAAAATAGTCTCCTGTGTTATGCTCTAGTTCTAGTTCTCCTTTATGCAAGGTGTCACTAGTTACTCCAACATAGGGATCAGCAAACTTTTTCTATAATGGGCCAGATCATAAATATTCTAGTCTTTATAGCCCATACTGTCCCTATCATAAGTACTCAACCATACCATCGTAGCAGGAAAACAGTCATAGCTCATACAAAAAATGAATGTGCTACAATAAAACTTTATTCCTAAAACCAGGCAGTTTGGATGTTGCCCCAGGGACATGTTTGCTGAACCCTGCTTTAGCAGATAAATCCCAAATCTCAGTGGCTTAACAGGTAGAAGTTTATTTTTCACTTACATAAATTCCTTTTTTAAATTTAAATTCAAATAACCAACATATAGTACATCATTAGTTTCAGATATAGTGTTCAACAATTCATCAGTTGTGTATAACACCCAGTGCACATCACGTCACGTGCCCTCCTTAATGCCCATCCCCCAATTACCCCATCCCTCCACCCATTTCCCTTTCCACAACCCTCAGTTTGCTTCCCAGAGTCAAGAGTCTCTCATGGTTTGTCTCCCTCTCTGATTTCTTCCCATTCAGTTTTCCCTTACTTCTCCTATGATCCTCTGCACTATTTCATATATTCCACATATGAGTGAAACCATATGATAATTGTATTCCTCTGATTAACTTAAACCACTTATGTAAATTCTAATTGAGGGATGAAGTGACAGGTATATGGACCCAAGCTGATAGAGCTCTTTAATCTGGGGATTTTGAGGTCATCCTGCATGTCACTATCCATAAAGATGAAGATAAAAAAAGTTGTTCACTTAGCATAATCTC